>NC_138053.1:78560870-79183370 GCF_964194185.1 Rhinolophus hipposideros | reverse complement strand
TCTGAGAACCATGAAAAAAATAGTCTTCGGTAGAAAGGAACAGGAATTAACAGCATGTGAAAAGTCCTAAAATTGATTTACATCAAAGAGAAAGACATTAAAAAAAAAATCAAATGGCTTTTTTCTCCTCAACAAAATGAAACAGGATAGTCTATCTATTAAATAACACTAGGCCAAAATGAAATGGGAGGCCAACAAAATAAAAAATCCAATGAGATAACATTTTTTTAAGTATCTTTTTTTTTTTTTTTAAGATTTTATTGGGGAAGGGGAACAGGACTTTATTGGGGAACAGTGTGTACTTCCAGGACTTTTTTTCAAGTCAAGTTGTTGTCCTTTCAATCTTAGTTGTGGAGCGTGCCATTCAGCTTCAAGTTGTTGTCCTTTCAGTCTTAGTTGTAGAGGGCGCAACTCAGGTCCAGGTCTAGTTGCCATTGCTAGTTGCTGGGGGCACAGCCCACCATCCCTTGTGGGAGTCAAACTGGCAAATTTGTGGTTGAGAGGATGTGCTCCAACCAACTAAGACATCTGGGAGCTCAGCGGCAGCTCAGCTTAAGGCGCCGTGTTCAATCTTAGTTGCAAGGGGGGCAGCCCACCATCCCTTGTGGGAGTCAAGGAATTGAACTGGCAACCTTGTGGTTGAGAGCCCTCTGGCCCATGTGGGAATCGAACCGGCAGCCTTCGGAGTTAGGGGCACGGAGCTCCAACTACCTGAGCCACCAGGCCGGCCTGGGATAACACTTTTAATGATGGCCATTAGAAGATGTGAAATAGAAGAAAATGGAACCAGTAATTTGTAGAAAAGTTTAGAAAACTATTCTGAAAGTGAAGAAGGGTAATAACAAAACTGAAAAATGAGAGAGAAGATAACCATCACTGTGGAGAGATCACAAAATTCCCATTTGTGAAGTTATAGATAATATCCTCTTATTAAAATTTAAATGTGTATAGGATCTATAGTGCTTTCCACACTTTCAAGTGGTGACATTACTAATTTGTGCCTTAGTTTGTTAATATGTTTTGCCCAGAATTTAATTTCATTAGTCTTTTCAAAGAATCAATTTTGACTTTGTAGATCCTATTATATGTTAGTTTTCTGTTCCATTAATTTCTGCTCCTTTCTTCATTAGTTCTCTTATATTTTTGAGGGGTTTAAGTTGCTATCCCTTTACTAATGTCTTGAGATCACTGGGTTTTGGCCTTTGTTCTTGCCTAATATATGCATTTAAGGCTATATATTTCCCTCTAAAGCATGACTTTAGTTGAATTCCACACATATTTCACTAGCATTACTATTTTCAAATTTCCATTGTAATGTCTTCTTTGAGGTTATTTAGAAGTATATTTTGCATTTTCCAAACATATGGGAATTTTGTAGTTATGTTTCTAATATACATTGATGTGGTCATCCCATATATTCTGTGATATCACTTCTTTGAAATTTGTTGAGTTGCTTTATGGTTTAGCATTTTTCAAGTGTATTTGGAAAGAATGTGTGGTTTGTAGTTGTTGGGTATTCAACTACATACATTTTAACTGGGTTGTTCAAATATTTTATATCACTTTTTGTCTGCTTGTTCTATCACTTATATAGAGGTATTTTAAAAATCTTCCAGCATGAATGTGCATTTGCCTATTACTTCTTATTATTCCATAAATTTTGCTTTATATGTATTCAGTCTATATTATCAGATGATAAAAATTTATAATTATTATATCTATAAATTAAACCCTTGCCCCATAATGTCTTTTTTGCCTTAAAGTGTAGTTTTTCCTCATATCAATATAGTTACCCCAGCTTTCTTTTTGTTAGTATATTAGTTGTTGATTGCTAACAAAGTATCCTCAAAACCTAGTAGCTAAAAACAACAAATGTTTGTTTCTAATAGCTTAAGGGAGGCATATACCAGCAGCTTAGTCTCTTATGAGGCTGCAGTCAAGATGTCAGTAGAGCTGCAAGTTCATGAGAGAGTTGAATGGGGCTAAAGGCTTGAATGGGGCTTGACAATCCATTTCCAAGATGGCTCACTCGCATGGCTATTGGTTGGAGGCCTCGGTTTCTTATTGGCTGTTGATAGGAAGCCTTGGTTCCTTATCACATGGACCTCTCCCAAAGGCTGCCTGAGTGTCCTTGATATGGAAGCTAGCTTCCCTGAGAGCAAGCTGTCCAAGGAAGAAAGGTCAAGGAAGAAGTCACAATGTATTTTATGACCTACTATCAGAAGTTGCACACTTTTGCTTCTGCCACATTCTAATAATTAAAAGTTAGTCACTAAGTGCAAACTCAAGAAGGGGGGAATTGGGCTTTACCTTTGAAGGGAAAAGTAGCAAAGAATTTGTGGGCCTATTTTAAAACCACTAAAGTTAGTATCTGCATGATGTAATGTGTTTCCCCCCAAATAAGACCTAGCCGGACAATCAGCTCCAATGCATCTTTTGGAGTAAAAATTAATATAAGACCTGGTTTATATTATATTATATTATATTATATTATATTATATTATATTATACCCGGTCTTATAGTAAAATAAGACTGGGTCTTATATTAATTTTTGCTCCAAAAGACGCATTAGAGCTGAATTGTCTGGCTAGGTCTTATTTTCGGGGAAACATGGCATTTTGTTATACATTTACTTACAGACTTGATGTTTCCTTATATTTCAGATTTGGTCCATAGTAAGCAGAATATACATAAACTGTATGCCACTCTGTCAATCTTCATCTCTTAATTGGAGCATTTAGTCTAATTTTAGTCTAATGTAATCACTGATATACTTGAGTTTAAATCTACTGCACTGTTACTTGATTTCTGTTGGCCCCCTATTTGTGTGCCCTTTTCTCTCCTTTCTTACCTTTGGATTAAGATACTTTGAAGCTAGGCTTCCGTCCCTGTGAGGGATGGTCTACTTCTGATTCACCATTATTCCTAAGGAACTGCCTTTCGGGATCCCTGCTAGAAGCAGACCCTGAACTCCACTTATTGCGTTACGTGAGTCAGTTGAAAGTTCTGTTCACTTCTGAGCTCCTCATTGTCCAGCAGATAATGGTGGGGAAAGAGACCCAAGCTGAGCTCACTCCTGTGAGTTTCTTTCTTTCCTGAGAATTTGTCTTTATTTCTTCACTGTCTTGTTGGCTCTCTAAAGCTGTCAGACAGAATACTTTAAAAAAACTGTACCCTAGTTGTCTATTTGGGAAGGCTGGTCTGAATTTCTTAGTTTGCCTTCCCTGGAAATAAGATAAGTCGTTTAATTTTTACAAATTGTAGAGTAAGTATTATTACTCACTTCTATTAGTGACAAAACTGGGCCCACAGAAGCCAAGTAAATTGTTCAGGGTTACATTTAGCAAGTGATAAACAGAATTTGAACCTATATCTTTTAGTCTTTAAAAGTAAAACTCAAACTCATGCTATTTACATTAGCTAAAAGCAATTTTGGCGAATATTCCCAAGTAGAACACACACTAAGAAGATTTATTACTGACAATTATGCTCATACTTCTCATCAATTATAAATGAGTATTTGTAAAATTGGAAGTCTTTCTGTTTTATAGCAGTCTTTAATTAATTTCACTAAAACATAGTTTGAGTTTCCTAAGAATTCTGATTTACAGTTTATAATTCCTTATTAGTACTAACTAGCAATCAGTATTTTATAAAATAATGGTACTTTATCATAAAAGTCTAATATAATCCAATAAATGGTTATTTTTAAAGTATAAGTAAAAATTGAATCTCAATTTTTGAATTTCATAACCATTGTTTCTTCATTCCTTATTCAGGATTCATTTTAAAGAAACTTTAAATGAATTGCTTGCTTTAAATCTCATTTATTCACAGACAATAGTTTAGTGGTTACCAGAGGGTAAGGGGGGTGGGGGGAGGGAGATGAGGGTAAGGGGGATCAAATATATGGTGATGGAAGGAGAACTGACTCTTGGTGGTGAACACACAATGGGATTTATAGATGATGTAATACAGAATTGTACACCTGAAATCTATATAATTTCACTAACAATTGTCACCCCAATAAATTTTTTTTTTTAAAAAAAATCTCATTTATCATCCATTAAAATTCCACTGCAAAACAATAAATTCCTTTCCATAAAGCCATATAACTATTAAGTTCCACCATATTGTTATTTGTCTTTCAGGGATGACATATTTTGGAAATCTGTATAGAGCTTTAAATAGTCAACAAACATATATTATATGACATATATTGTTACCCTGATGATTAAGCTTGAACATATTATTTAACACTGAAGAAAAGTTCTTTTCTTGCTCATAAGACATATCTGTAGTTAGAAAAATAACTTCTCTGCTTATTTTTGCTGAAAAGAAACTTGAATTTTTTCTCTAGCAGAGAAATCAGAATATTTCCATCTGCCTCTGCACTCATGAGGTTAAATTAAAATTGAAATCAGTATTTTAGGAAAGGTAAAATAGCAAAGGCTAATAAGAACACATTTCTTCAACAAAATGGGCTATGACCCAATGGCCTGAGAACCAGGGTTTCTAAGGTTCTGAAGGGTTTTTGTGCTTAGAGTGCCCTAGAGGGCATTTGATCTCTAAATAGATTTGACTTTTTGTTCTTAGGAGTTGGTGCCATGCAAGAGAGAAGAGAATAAGAAAGAGGGAGCCTCTTAAGCCAACTGGTGTAAGCTTTAAGGGAATAGAATAAATGGAATCTCATTTAAGGTTTTTAGGTTGGACAGTTTATATCTTATCAGGCTAAGGAGACAGGCAGGGATTTGGGGCAGGATCTCCGACATGACTAAAGAGTGTGCATTTGCTGTACCTGTTACAACTACAATATTAGAACCAAAGCTCTATGCTTGGTAATTGGAGAGGGAAGATATGACCTTTGAGGCACTAGAAAAATCTTGATGCTAAGGAAGAAAGTGAAAAGGTGTCTGGGGTACCTTCACTGAACTCAGTCTATCATGCTTTGGATCTGTTGGGTGAAGACCATAGGTCAGTACAAGTCCTAGACAGTCAAAATTATATGCTCTATTTTTATGGTTTCAAATACCAAGTGAACAAAAAGAGGAAAAAGAGGGGGAAGTATTTTATGGAAAAGTATCTCAATAATTGCAAAGACATTCTTTTTTAGTGATGCTTTTGTCCCAAAGTTATAAATTTCTTGGATTCTAGAAGCTTGAAGTAGTAGAGAGAAGAAATGCAGGCTGCATTGGGATAAACTGTCTTTTTGGTGACTACATAGGCAAATCACCTGAGAGCTTACCTTGGACCTAATGGCAACACTTTGGGGGAGGGTTGGCCTAGAGACAGCTTAAATGGATTTTGTCCAATTGAGTCACTGGTGGGGCAATGGACTCTGTGTATGGTGACTACACTTGTGTGTGGTAACTGCTGGGTTCCCAGGGCCTGAGGGTTGACACCTTAGCAGCCAGCCAGATTGCCAGTGTCTTAAGAATTGACATTTGATGTTTCTGGTGGGAGAGTCTTGGGGGAACTCACAAAACTGTGCATGAGAAAAATAATCAGTATTGGGATGTGCAACACACTGAGTGCACCAGTGTCAGATAATATCTCTTCTAGTAAGTGAGTACTTTCCCTTAGCTATCTCCACATTCACAATTGATTACCCTGGAGGGTTTAGGGTGAATGGCGGAAGAAAGAAGTGCAAAGTTGGGAAACAGAGAGGTGGATCATGACCCCCTTCCCCACTATAGGTGTTGCAGCTGGAAGCAGCACTTAATCAGACGAAGGAAGAAGCTTTAGCTTTAAATAAAGTACGAACTGTGATTATGATACCACATAAGGCACTTAATTACTGGATTGGGATTGACCAGAGGGTTTTTAATATGCAAAAGGGATTAGAAAATTACAGGACCAGGTTGGGAAAGAACTACTAGCTACTAACCCATTGATCTAGTGTGAAGTGAAGCACTGAGGAAAATAAAATTGCTTTATCATGGCACCTTTTTGTGTTTTGCTCCATCCAGTACTAGTTATAGCTCATTCAAATGTCTCAGCCTCTATCAGTCTGTGAGAGCCTATATAACCACATGAAGATAAATCTCTAAATTGCCAGGCCTCTTAGCTCATACCTATTCCTGCAGGTTATTTCACATTTGGGAGTTTTCCAGGGTCGGAGAGCTTCTCAGGGCCTCAGTACAGGCTGCCCCTCTTCTTCTGTTTGTGCTTCTGCTGTTCCCATGGTCTGTGGGAATTGAGTGAAGCTCCCTCCTTTGGAAGACAGGGAGTGCAGTACGCTGACAAATGGTCCCCAAAGATATCCAAGTCCTAATTCCTGGAACTTGTGAGCAGTACTTTATATGGAAATAGAGTCTTTGCAGATTTAATTAAGATGGTCAGATTGACTGGGATGTGAGAGTATTTTGGATTATCTGGCTGGCCCTAATAATCACATGTATCTTTATAGGAGAGAAGCAGAGGCAGGAGAGGAGAAGGTGACGTGAAGATGGAAGCAGAGAGTGATTTGAAGATGCTGGCCTTGAATATTGTAGTGATGCAGACACAAGCCAAGGAATGCCAGCAGCCACCAACGCTTGAAAAAGCACGGAACAAATTTTTCCTCAGAGCCTCCAGGGGCAAAGCTGCTCTGCCAACTCCTTGATTTTGACTGAGTGATACTGACCTCAACTTTGGACTTTCAGAAACATGAAAGAATAAATTTCTGTTGTGTTAAGCCATTGAGTTTTTGGTCATTTGATATGGCAGCTTTGGGAAATTAATACACTAAGAGAGCAGTAGTCTCTCCTTCTCTGCAGGGCACAGGTAGATACTCTGAGGCATGCTCCATCCTGAATTCAATTTGGACATCTGAGCCCCAAATCAGCACCATTTATGCCCTGAGTTTTACATGGACTTTCATGGAAGAGTTTCTATTATAACTCTTCTTATGCAAAAAACCAACCAATCAGGTTCAAGGTGGGGGTGGGGAGGGATAAATGCATGAAATAAACAGATGAAAGGAGACGAGTCCTTCCCCTCTATTGTCCTAATTTGCTCTGTTCCCAAATTCTTTATCGTCTAGTAAAACACGAAACGAAACACAACTCCACACAACATTAGTTTTATATTTCTCCTCATATAGATATTGTACATATTTTGTTACGTTTATGCCTAACAAAATTTCATTTTTTTGGGTGCTAATGTAAATAGTAGTGTGTTTTTAATTTCAAGTTGCAATTGTTCATTACTAATAGATAAAAAAATAATTGACTTCTGCATATTAACCTGATATCCTACAACCTTGTTATAATTGTTTATTAGTTCCAGGAACTTTTTGTTCATCTTTGGGATTGTCTACATAGACAATTGTGTCATCAGTGAAAAAAGACAATTTTATATCTTTTTTTCCCAATCTGCATACCTTTTATTTTCTTCCTTGACTTACTGCATCAGGTAGGGTTTCCAGTATGATGTTAAATATGAATTGAGAGTGGACATCCTTCCTTGTTCCTGATATTAGTGAGAAAGCACCTAGTTTTTTACCAGTAGATTGATATTAGGGGTAGGTTTGTTTTTTTTTATGTCCTTTTTCAAGTTGAAGGAAAATAAACTTTTAATAAAAGTATTTCAGGCACAAGTGAAGGATTTTTTGGGGGCAGGGGTGACTCTCAAATCATACTTCACACGGCTTCTGTTATATATGAGAATAGTCAGGCATAGAAAAGAAACATCTTTCTCTTTTATATAAACATAGAAAAAAACCTTTCGATCTTCCTCAAAGACTCTCTTCTTTAGCAAAGACAGATCCACTAGTTCCTACAGTGAGTTCTGTTTCATTAATCCAACTCAAAAGCTTCTACTGAATCCTTTCTGACACATTTCTGCTTCAGAAATGCAAAGATAAGCAGAACAAAATCCCAGTAATCTTAGGAGTTTACAGTGGAATAATGGCATTTGGAGGATGGGACAAGGTTTGTTGAGTAAGAATAAGACATATCTACATATATCTTAAGTGCAAGGAAGAGTATTTTAGACTTTGGAATGGTACATACAAAGTGCTTTTTAAAACTTTATTCTTGGTTACTTCTTAGAGAAACCTAAGGGGTAACTGGTATTTTTATTTCCATCATATTTGCACTGCTGCAATTCTCTTTAATCTAGTCTTTGTATCAGAGTTTTAAGGGAAGACTAAGTAGATTATTGCTGTGAGGCCTGTTCATGAATAAGTTGTTGCTATTAGAGAGGCAAAAGACAACCACATCCAGGAAACAGGGAGAGAATGAGATCCTGGAGACTAGGCAAAAAGTAATCTAAAAGATCACAGCTTTTAAAAATGAAAAAAAAAAAATAGCTCGATTCAGGCTTGGGAAGATTTCACATGCTATTAGTCATTTGTTCTCTAAACCACTAAAAAATTTAATTAACCACAGTCCTAGAGGTCCGTTGCTGAACTAATGATTATTAATTGAAAAAAGTGATTTTTTTTTTTTTTGACTAAAGAACTAAGTGTCCTTCACATCTTGGAAACCATTAGGGGAAAAATTCCCTGTGAAGAAAAAAATGCAAAAAGAAAATATTGGAATGGAGTCTTTCCATAAATTGAATCTGTTTGCACTTGTTGAAATTCACGAGACTTTACAGAGTAACAGATAATTTAGAACTGTTTGTTCTAAAAGAAGAGGAGGTGGTAAGATGTCCTCAAAATAATCCCATATGTTAACATGTGAGTCCTTAGAAAATTCAGAATATGTTCTATTACCTCAAAAGCAATCCCACTGGGAAATAGCCTACCAGCTCATAAAAGAAACAGATACCAACGACAGAGCTGAGATGCTTACTTTTAAGCATAGAGACCAAAATAGTAATAAAAAAACAAACGAGGCATTTGGATATTTTCTTCTCACCAAGGGCTAGAAGTGTACAGACAAGATGGGAGTGGGAGCATGTGTAAAAATCATCTAAATTCCTTAGGAGAAAAATTTTCCAAGCCATACTCTAAAGAAAAGATAGTAGAAGTGGATGTTAGAGCCAAGAAAACTAGATCCAGTCCTAAAGTATCAAATATGATCAATATATTTTATACTTTATTTCCCTTGACTTAATTCCTGAGGATTTTCTGGGGATTGTTCCCACTGCTCATTTCAGGTAGTCTTTTCCTTGTCTTCGTGTAGTTTTCTGACACACATGTGCTAATTATTATTCTGCTGAAGACTGGATTGGGACCTTCTGCAGATAATCAGAGTCCCTCCTCTCTCTGTGCAAATTGCTTGTGTATGGCACTCTATGAATGGGTGTGTAAGGACTGGCTTTCCTCTTTCCACAATACCACCACACATACCTCACTATTTTCCACCTCTTCTCTGGGGAGTGGTACACTCCCACTTACCTATGGAGTACAAGGCAATACCATGTTTGTTTACTAAAAGATAACATATAATCCATAGCAAAGGCTGAGAAGAGTAACAGAGGTGTTAAAGAGAAAAGAGGGCCTAAAGAAATTTTCTTAAAAATCCTCTAATGATTAGGAAAGGGGCAAAACATGGAGGAAGGTAGGCTTGAGAGTAGAGATTAAAAGAGCAAGACCATTGAGTAGCTTTTGGTATGGCCATGGTGGAATTGGAATAGGAAAGAGGTGCCAGTAAAACCTTTATCTTTCTGTGGATCTTTTGTGGGCTAGAATTCTAAAGCAAAGGTCCATTTTATATATATATATATAGTTTTATATATAACTATAGTTTTATATATAACTATAGTTTTATATATAACTATATATAGTTTTATATATAAATATATATAAATAAATATATATAACTATATGTAGTTTTATGTGTGTGTGTGTGTGTGTGTGTGTGTGTGTGTGTGTGTGTAGTTTTGTGACGCCACATCAGCACATGGCTGGCTGATTAAAAGGATGTTATTGATTAACCACACCAGCTCTTTATTCTATTAGTGTGGAAGGACTGTATTATTCAGTTCCGGTAGCTGTAACAAGATGCCATTGACTCGGTGGCTTAAACAAAACTGGAAATAGTTATGTTCAAACCAGCCATAGAGCAAAACCTCATAATTCACATGCAATGAATAAGATATTCAGAAGATTATTGAATCAGTAATGGGGCAGATTAGCTCTAGAATGAAGGCTGCCACATAAAAAATTTAAAAGCAAGACTTGAAAGGATCAAACTGTTTACAAAACACTTAATTATGACCCAGAACTAATCTGAAGACTATCTATAGGAATAAAAAATATCAAACACACAACAAAATAAAGTCCACAATGTCTGAAATGCATCAAAAAGTTATTAGACATACAAAGAAGTAGGAAAAAAATACAACACATAATAAAAATAGATACACAGATGATAGAATTATGGACAAGGATTTTAAAATGGTTATTATAATTTCATATGCTTAAAAAGGTAGAGAAAAGATTTGAGCATGTTAAGTAGGGACATGAAAAACATAAAATAGTCCCAAATTGAACCTCTAAATACTGACAATACAACGTCTGAATGAGAACTATACTAGACAGGCTCAGTGGCAGATTAGATACTGCAGAAGAAAAGATTAGTGAACTGGAAGATTAACAATAAAATGATTCATAAAGAGACACAGAGAAAAAAAGACTAAAAAATATGAACAGAGCACTGGTGAGCTATTGGAACAATTTCAAATAGTCTATATGCATGTAATTAGAAGGAAGGGAAGGGAGGCAGAAATTTATTTGGAAAAGTATCCAGAAACTTTACAAATTGATGAAACACCAACAAACTCAACGAATCCCAAGCATGAGACAAGAAAATATACCAGGGCACATCATAAATAAATTGCTTAAAAGCAATGAAGAATAGAAAACCTTTAAGGTAGCCAGAGAAAGCAGACATGTTATGCACAGAGAGAAAAAAAAATGATAAGAATGACATCACAATGACCAGGAATAATGAAAACCAGAAAAACATGGGACAACATCTTTAAAGCACTGAAACAAACAAACAAAATAAAACCACCAGCCTAGAATTCTGCAATTAGTGAAAATATCTTTCAAAAAAAGAAGGCAAATTTTTTTCCAGGCATACAAAAGCTGAAAAAATTCATCACCAGTGTACTTTTACTACAAAAAAGTGTTAAAGAAAGGCTTTCAGGCAGAAAGTGCCAGAAAATGCAGAATGATACCAGAGGGAAACAGAGATTTATTCAAAGAAACAAAAAAACATCAGAAATGGTAAATACATGAGTATATATGCAATGCTTCTTCTTTTAAAAATCTCTGTAAAGATAATTGACTAGTTAAAGCCAAATTAATAATGTATTTTGAGGTTTATGACATTTAGAAGTAAAATGTAAAAGAAAACCATCACAAAGACTAGGAGGGAGGAAACTGCATTATACCATGGTAAAGTTCTTACACTATGTATTAGTGTGTAGTATAATGCTGCTTGAAGGAAGACTGACAAATATACTATAAACTTAAAATCAACCACTATAATAACAACCTAATCCCATAAAAGCCAAGAAAGATAAAATGGAAACATTGAAGAACCCAATTAGTTTAAAAGAAGGAAGAGAGGAAAAATAAAGACAAATTCATCAAATAGAAAAATAAATAACATGTTGGCAAACTTAAACTTGACTATATTGATAATCACATTAAATGTAAATGGTAAAATGCATCATTAAAAGACAAAGATGTTCACATTTGATTAAAAAAAAAAAACACACACAAAAACCAGCACCCAATTATATGTTGCCTATAGAAAACTCTTCTTAAATATAAAACCAAAAATAGTTAAAAGGAAAAAGACAGAAAAGGCGCTAACACTAATAAAATAAAACCTGGAGTAAAGGCAAGACTTGTGGAATGGTAGAGTAAGATCCTTTGTAAATCCACTCCTCTATAACTGCAAGGAAAAACTGATAAAAATGATCAAAACCAATATTTCCAGAATTCTGTAAATTTACCAAAGTCTTGCAACAATTTGAGGATTGTTTCTTAATAAACATAGTAGCCGAATCTCAGTGAAAACAGTGATTTTTGTGGCATTTTAATGTGCCTTATTCCCATTCTTTCTCTCCACAGGTCTCTGGTGAGCTTGAAAAGTAGTATCCTAGAGACACTGGAAGAGAAGGACTGGGTTTGAAGCTCCTAAAAGTCATATTCCCAGAGAACTGTGACAATATTACCTGCTTGGTAGGTCCCTGCAAAAGATGTTTGCAGGGAATAATCTGCCCTGCTCAGAACTCTCAGTGGGAAAACCCTATACCCAAGGCATTTGTTGAAAACAATCATTTGCAGTTATTTAAAATTGTAGCTACCTGAGACAATAATAACAGTTAGGGTAAACATGGGGCTCATTAAAATACTTAAAAGAAAGGTCTGGAATATGCAATGACCATATGGAGCTTTGAAAAGCTCTGGTGCATTCATTCCTCAGGATCTAGAAGGCCATGAATATAATGCAGGGCTATGTGGATACCCAGAAAAGAACTGAGAAAATCTAATCTCTCAATTGTGACTGATGCTAAGGCCAAGCAGAAAGTGAAGGACAAGGCAGAATTGTAAAAGGAATGTTGAAGGTGTACCCAACAAACACAGAGAACTCCTTGGTGAAGAGTTTAAGATTTATTGGCTAAAGGCATTTAATAAAGAAATACATGTCCAATTGTTAGCTGAACACTAAGTTAGTTAAGAAGAGACTTCAGTACCTGCATATGACAAGGAAAACAGACTTTAGAGATTTAGCCATGAAAAGTCACTAAACACACAAACATCAACAACAAAAAAACAGCAAAAACAAACAATCCTTGAGGTGTATGGTTTCTAGAGTTGCCACATTATATTATTTAAAATATCCAATTTACAACAAAAATTACAAGATATGAAAGGTAATGTGAAAGTGTCCATACAAGGGAAATAAAAGCAGTCATCAAAAACTAAAGGAAACCTTGCCTAAATAATTAAAGAGAAGTATGAGAACAATATCTCACCAGATATAGAATACCAATAAAAACACAGAAATTATTTATAAAAACCAAATAGGAGTTCTGGAATTAAAAAGTACAATAGGTGATATAAAATATTCACCAGAGGAGTGCAAAGATTTGAGTTGAAAGAAGAGAGAATCATCAAATTAAAGATCAATTCAGAGCAATTCAGATTATCCAGTCTGAAGAGCAGAAAGAAAAAAAAGAATGAAGAAAATAAACAAAGCCTCAAATACCTGGGGGACACCATGTAGCATACCAACATGGAGTCCTAGACAGAGAAGAGAGAAAGCAAGGGTATAAAAAATTCTTGAAAAAATAATGGCCCAAAACTTCCTAAATGTGATTTAAAAATCCCATTAATTTACACTTTCAAGACACGCAATGAATTTCAAGTAGGATACATTCAATGAGATCCATACCTAGACATATTAGAGTTAAATTGTTTTGTGAATTGTCATTGTGAAATGACAAAGACAAAGAGAAATCTTGAAAGCAGCAAGAGAAAAACAATTCATTTTGTTCAGAGGGTTCAATCGGATTAACAGCTAACTTCATCAGAAGTCATGGAGTCAAGAAAGCAGTGGTACAACATATTGAAATTGATAAAAGAAAAAGTCAACAAATAATTCTATATCCAGTAAAACTATCCTTCAAAAAAATGAAGGAGAAATTAAGACGTTTGAACATAAACAAAAATGTGATAGAATTCATCACTAGTAGATCTTCCCTGTTAGAAAAACTAAAGGGAGTTTTTCAGACTTAAGTGAAAAAACAGTAGGCAGTGAGTCAAATGCACATAAAAAATAAAGAACACAAATGAAGATGACTACAAAGGTAAATATAAAGCATACTATAAATGTAATTTTGTTTGTAGTTTTTTCTTCTCTATCTGATTTAAAAATACAACTGTATAAAGCAATAGTTATAAAATTGTATTGAAGGGTTTATAATATATAAAAATTTCATTTGATTGGCAATAATAGGACAGAAAAGATAGGAGGGATCAGAGGTCTATTTGAGCAAAGTTTTTATATACAATTGAAATTAAGTTGCTAAAAATCTGAATTAGATTACTTTAACTTAAGATGTTAATTTTAATCTCCTAGGAAACCACTAATAACTAAAAAATGTAGTAGAAAACAATAAGGGAATTAAAATGGTAGAAAACATATATACTTGTCACAAAATAAGGCCGTAATGGAGGAACTGAAGAACAAAACCGACATAAGACCTATGAAAAATTGGCAAAATGGCAGATGCAAAACTACTTGTTCAGTTATTAAATGAAATATAAATGGACTACATACTCCAATCAAAAGGAAGACATTAACAGAATATATAAGAACACATGACCTAACTACACAGACAAGGAGACACATATTAGATTCAAAGTATAAATAGGCTGAAAATAAAAGGATGAATAAACATATACCATGAAAACCATAACTGAAAGCGAGCTGGAGTGATTATTCTAATATCAGCAGAATAGACTTTAAGACTAAAATTGTTTTTAGAAACAATGAGAACATTTAGTAATGATAAAAGGGTCAACATATAAAGGCATAATAATTTTATATTCAGCCATTAGAGCCACAAAATACATAAAGCAAAAACTGACAGAATTCAAGGAAGAAATAGACAATTCACCAAAAAATGTTGGAGGTTCTAACATTCTACTTTCAATAATAGAACAACTAGGCAAAAGATCAAAAGGAAAATAGAAGACTTGAGTAACAATATAATCCAATTAGAACATTCTATGCAACAATAGAAGAATATAGATTTTCCTCGAATGTACATGAAATGTTTGCCAGGAGAGACCATATGTTAGGATATAAAACAAGCCTCAATAAATTTAAAAGGATTTACATCATACAACATGTGTTCTCTGGACCCATGGAATTAAATTAGAAATCAATAACAAAGAAATTTGAAAAACTCACAAAAATGTAGAAATCGAACTACTAGATAACAAATGGGTTAAAGATCATCATCTTTGAAAAGATAAAAAATATGGACAAATTTCCAACTAGACTTGCCAAGAAAAAGAGAAGACTCAAATTACTAAAATCATGAATAAAAAAGAGGACTTCATGGCTGACCTTACATAAATAAAAATATAAGAACATACTATGAATAACTGTCTGTCAATAAATTAGATAACCTAGATGAAATGGAAAAATTCTTTAAAAGACACAAACTACAGAAGCTGACTCAAGAAAAACCAGAAAGTCTGAAAAGACCTATAGTAAGGAAAGGTTGAATGAGTAATTTAAAACTTTCTACAAAGAAAATCTAGGTCCAGATGGTTTCACTTGTGAATTCTGGCAAATCTTTAAAGAAGATTCATTTAATATGAATCTTTTATAAACCTTTCCCCTAAATGTAAAAGGCCAGTATTTCCTGATATCAAAACCAGGCAAAGATATTACAAGAAAAGAAAACTACAGATCAATAGCCTTTACAACTATAGACACAAAAGTCCTCAACAAAACTCTAGCACGTTAGATTCAAAAACATATAAAAAGAACTATCCACCATGACCAAGTGGGATTTAGCCCAAGAATGCAAGATTGGCTTAATATTTGAAAATCAATCAATGTAACACACTATATTAACTCAATAAGGTACAAAATCACATGGACGTCTCAATAGATGCAGAAACAAAATCCAACTCCCTCTCATTATAAATTTACCAAACTATGAATAGAAGACACTTCCTCAATCTGAAAAAGGGCATCTAGGAAAAGCCTGTAGTTAACATCACACTGATGAAAGACTGAATGGTTTCCTCTTAGATCAGAAACAAGATAAGGAGTTTCGCTCTTGACACTTTTATTCAACATTGCATTGCAAGTTCTAATCATGGAAATTAGGCCAGAAAAGTTGATAAAAGTCATCCAGATTGGAAAGGAAGAAGTAAAACTCTGTCTATATGCAGGTGACATAATCTTGCATATAGAAAATCTTAAATAATCTAAAAAAAGTCACAAGTAAGTTTAGCAAGGTTGCAAGGTACAATATATAAAATTCAAATGTACTTCTATATACTAGCAATAAGCAACACAAAAATGAAATTATGAAACCATTCCTTTTATTACAGTATTAAAAATATTTAAGAAATAAATTTAACAAAAGAAGTACAGGAGTTGTACACTTAAAAGTAGAAAACACTGTTGAAAGTAAAGATCTAAGTAAACGAAAAGAAATACCATGTTCATGGATTAGGGGACTTAATTTTGTTAAAACGTCAATATTTTCCAAGTTGGTCTGCATATTCTCATATTCATTGAAATTCCTATCAAAATCCCAGCTTCCATTTTTTTTTCTTTTGCAGAAATTGGTAAAAAGATCCTAAAATTCATATGAAAATTCAATGGTCCTAAAATAGACAATTTTAAGGAAGAAAAAAAATGTTGGAAGACTCATAGTTCTCAATTTTAGAACTTAATACCAAGCTATAGTAATGAAGTTGGTGTGGTCCTGGCATAAGGATAGACATATTGCTAAGACCAGTCAATGGAAAAAAAAGTCTTTCAAGAAATGGTGCTGGGACAACGGGATATCAACACGTACAGGAATGAATTGGAACCTTTCCGCATACAACACACAATAATTAACTTAAAATGGGTAACAGATCTAAATGTATGTGCTAAAACTATAAAACTCTTAGAAGAAAACATCAGAGTAAATATTTGTGACTTTAGATTAGGCAATGGTTTCTTAGACATGACACCAAAAGCACAAGTGACAAAAGAAAAAATACCGTGTTTCCCCGAAAATAAGACCTAGCTGGACAATCAGCTCTAATGCATCTTTTTGAGTAAAAATTAATATAAGACCCGGTCTTATTTTACTATAATATAAAACAGGTTAATATAATATAATATAGTATAGTATAGTATAGCATAGCATAGCATAGCATCATATCATATCATATCATATAAAATAATATAATACAATATAATACGGGTCTTATTTTAATTTTTGCACCAAAAGATGCATTAGAGCTGATTGTCTGGCTAGGTCTTATTTTCGAGGAAACAGGGTATTTAAATTGGACTTCTTCAAAATGATAAGCTTTTGCACTTCAAAGTACACCACTGAGAAAGTGAAAAGGCAATCCAGAGAATAGACAAAATATTTGCAAAACATAATGCTGAAAGACAATGTCTGTTCTGTCACTTCCATTCAACATTGAATGGGAGGTTCTAGCCATTCAATAAAGTATGAAAAATAAATAAAAGGCATTCAAATAGGAGAGGAAGAAATAAAACGTCCTTCATTTGTAGATGACATAATCATCTATGTAGAAAATCCTATGGAATCTAAAAATATTATTTTTGAACTGTTAAGTTTAGCAAGATTGCTTGATACAAGCTCAACACCCTGAAATCATATTTGTTTCTATATACTAGCAACACTCACAAATGGAAATAAAAATATTATTTATAATATAATAAAATATGAAATATTAAAGGATACATTTGACAAAAGATGTGTAAGATCTGTACATTGAAAACTGCAATACATTCTTGAGTGGCAGAGAAATATATTGTGCTCATGGATTAAAAAACTTGATGTTGTTATGATGTTTATTATCCCCAAACTGACATGCATTTAAACCAATCTCAGTAAAATTCTCAGTAGGTTTATTTGTAGAGATTGATAATCTGATTTCAAAATTTATATGGAAACACAAAAGACTTAGAATAACCATACAACTTTGAAAAAAAGAAAAACGTTGGAGGACTTACACTACCAGACTTTATGACTTATTACAATGCTAGAGTTATTTAAGATGTCATGCTGGCTTAAAGATCAATAAATACATCAATGGAACAGAATAGATAATCCAGAAAAGACCCACACATATATGGTCAATTATTTCTTAGCAAAGTTATTGAAGCAAGTCAGGGAGAAAGAATAATCTTTTCAACAAATAATGCTGGATAGCCATGTGCAAACACCAATCACCCACCCAAACAAACAACCCTCAGTCATTGCCTCATACCATACAGAAAAAATAATTAAAATGTCTCATCACGACAGAAAGCAGATTAGTGTTTGCCTGGGGTTTGGAGGAGAGGTGGAAAAAAGTGATGAGCCTGTTGGGTGACAGATATGTTCATTATCATGATTATGGCAATGGTTTCGCAGGTATATAGGTAAAAATTTTAAAATTGTACATTTTTAATATGTACAATTTATATATTAATTTTATCTCAATAAAGCTGTGAAAAATTTTCCGTAGATTATTGGTGTCCTCTCTGTTAAATTCTACAGTTTTGCCCTTTCCCATGCTGCTATTAGACAATGGAAATAAGCTCCCACCTGTTTTCCAGAAGTCCGATCACTGCACTTTTAATCCCTACCTCATTCTTGGATCCCCTCCACAAGTCTTTTAGCAATTTCACACTAGGAGATCTTCCTAAGAGTTGGTGCCAAGAGGTGGCCTCCCTGACTGCTGCTGCTCTCCTCCCCGCTCTCCCTCAGCTCCACCCTGTGGCAGATGGTGCTCAGGACCATCACCCAAGGCTGGTTCCAGAATACTCCTCCCCAAGGTGGAGACAGAATCTTGGGCCTCTACATTTCTGGGGGAACGGACAAGCCTCCATCTCAGAATGAATACCACACACCATGGTAGGTGTGAAGTGGATGTTTAAAAGGCTTTCACAGGGCATGTTGTGACATCCATGTTTTCCAACATGGGGATCCATTTTCAGTTTGTAAAAAATCAGGACATTATTATTTCAGCAAAACTATGATAGGGTAAGGAGCAATATCTACAACACATTTACGAGAGGCAGAAGAGTCCAGCAAGGGGAAAAGGGCTGTAGGGCCACCCTGAGTAGGAAAATGCTTGTCAGCAGATGTTTTCAGGGCATATTCCAAGAAATAAACTTCCTCAGGTGCCATCACTCTAACAACATATTGTCCACTTGCTTTGAGCCAGACATTCTGAGGCTCTGAACTTACAAAGATGTATAACGCCCTCCACAACCTCTTGGTAGCTCAAAGGAGAAAGGTACACACACCAATTCCTTAGGAAAAATTATAGTTAAATGACCTAAACCTGTTGTAAACACTGAGCACCTTGTTTACGACGGTTAAGTATATAACTAAATACAGTTACAGATACTGTACACTGGGATACTGATGTTTTAATGTCTACTTAGCGACTTATCAAAGCTCCAAACTGAAAAAAAACCAAACAAACCCAGGTACTGCTATAGATGCTGGGACCAGGTGTATCCTCAGCTAAGTACTGCTGTCAAAATTCAAGTGTGCAGAACAGGAAAATCATTTTAAGATTCAGCTCTCACAGAAAGGTACCTTAGTTGGGCTTTCTATGCGTGTTGGTGATGGGTGATGGTTTAAGACCTATTATACTAAAAATGTTTTCTATGCACTGTACTATGTGTTCACTGAAGACAGAAAGAAGGTCTGCCACTGAAGTTACAGTGTTCAGGCCTGGGTCTCCAACAGGCAGACTAAACATACGTATAGGGAATAAGAAAAACACAAGCACCAAAAAATGAGAAAAAAGATTCTGAAAGATTTTGAAATTTCTAAAAATTATCAAAGTAGTTATGATGGGGTATGGAAAAGTGAATTCTGATAATCTCATCACACGTTTTACATTTCAGTGTTGTTTTTATTTTAAATTGTCTTTGGAGTGTGCACTACTGGGAGGGAAATGTGAAGTAATCTTTTCAATGCTTAGGGCCTTAACTCACAATTAACAATGCTGACTGCAGTGCCTATCAGATAGTAAGTACTCAATAAAAATGTAAGCGAATATGTGTGTGTGTCCATGTACTTAGCCTCATGACGACTTGTGGTTTCAGAGATGTATTTTATTAGGTGAGCCATTATTGAATGTATACTGCACCTTACACTGAAAACTCAGATAATAGATATCTTAATTTAATCCAATTTCTTAGAAAGCTACAGAAATCTAGATATGAATAACCAGATCCCTTGTTCTTTATTAATTGCCTTACTACGGACAACCCAAATTCAAGTATGAAACAAGGTCATCAAATGGAAATCCTATTGATTGAATGCAAATTACTTTTGATAAAGAGTTAAAGAAATGGTGACTTCTTCCAGTGATTAAGGATTGTAT
Organism: Rhinolophus hipposideros; assembly: GCF_964194185.1. Lineage (NCBI taxonomy): Eukaryota > Metazoa > Chordata > Mammalia > Chiroptera > Rhinolophidae > Rhinolophus > Rhinolophus hipposideros. The sequence continues at coordinate 79,163,310 of NC_138053.1, read as the reverse complement.
TTAAAAATCTTTAGCAATAATCATCACAAGTTTAAAATTAATTTCAACCTCATTTCTTGAATCTTTAAAAAAAATGATTTGGAGTACTTCTTTTACTTTATTAATTCTAGACCAGATAGGAGATGAACGTTTATAGCACTGACCATTTTGACAGATTTGAACAGTCCATTCAAGAAGAAATCAATTCTCCATTTTTAAAATAAGTGAGTTGCTTCTTTAACTGAATAGATTGAGTAGGTCTTAGTTTTGGCACTATTTATACACTGTCTTAGCTTTTCCATTTTGCAGCAAAGATAACTATGTGCAAAAAAGTGCTTGTAGAGTGTCTCATGGAAAATGAACATTAAAACACAAACCCTCTCTCTGGTATCTGATTCCAGCCTCCTAGAACACTGTGTCTCAAACAGTGGGTCGTTACACACTAGGTTAAGGAGATCAATTTTCTAGATAAGACTAGCATTAAAAAATAGAAAATATCAGAGTATTTTTTATATAGTAAAAGTATTATTTTGTGAAACATTTGATTCGGTTTTGTGTGTGTGTATATACTGGGTCATGAGGTAAAATGTTTCTTATGTGGGTTGCAGTCAAAAAAGTTTGAAAAGCACTGTACTAGTGCTTCTTGTTCCCAAAGGTATGTATGCAAAATGTATATCTTAGTTCAGACCAGGGGCAACAGACTAATACTTCATGGGTACTTACTGGACATCACCCAATAAAAGGGAACTTCTTAAGTGGTGCTCTGGCAGATCTAACGTAAAGGACTTGAGAAATAGTTTATGATTTCATCACAGAGCTATCAATCTTCCATGGTAGTTAACATTTTGGTGAAAAATGAAGTATTTGTCCATAAACTCCCAAATATACAATAAGCAACGTAGGCTATATAGATTCTAATGTGATTAAAACCCTGAATGACTGATTCAATTTTACCATCTTCAGCTAAACATTGGTTTCATGCAGCAAAGATACTGCCACAGATAAACTGGTACTCTAGAAAGAGTTGCTCTTTCATTCCAAACGGTACCAGAGTTTTATTATTTTTTCCATTAGCTTTGCAAGAGGCATCCATTCCAAGTCTCCTGGGCTCGTTGTATAAAACAGAATGTACTTACTATTCATGAGTGACAGAAAAAAAATTAATTCTATATTTGGAATGAATTCATCTCCCTCTTCCTGCCAACTCACCTTGACTTGCGGGGGAATGCTAAAGAGCTAGAGAGAGAGAGAGACAGGCAGTGGAACCTGCCTTCAAGGGGATAATTAATTCCTGGTCTTTGATTCCTAAGTCCCTGCCCAAAATCAAAGGCAGAGAAAACACTCTGGAGTGCTCTGGGCACCCCACACCTGCTCCACATATGAGCTCATGCTTTTAATTGCCTTTCAAGAAGCCTTAACATATCCCTTTGCTGTAGTATACAAAATTTGTCTTCTGAACGTTTCTCTTCCCTTTTCATGTCCTTTTTGGTCACTCTGGCCATCCCTTCTCCAATATTCAGTACCTTCACACGATCCACTCACTGTCTCAGGCCCTCTTTTGAACATCTACCATCTGCTCTTATTGACAGTATCAGGTTCCCTAGAGACCTTTCCATCTCCCATCAAAACTGACTTGTCCTCTGTGTCATTATTCTTAGACCCCTGTTTTCTGCTAGGTGATAATGAGTGGTAATTGGTTTTCTGGATATATGACTAATAAATATCCTAATGAAGGAGGGCTGCTCAATTCTAAGTGCCCTGCGCAAATGACTGGTGCTACTATTCATTAGTGCTATTACCTACTAGTTCTTCAACAACAAGAGCTAAAAGTGTTCTTTTTGTCAGAGCTGGTGGAAAATGCAGAGCGCGTTTCATGAGAGGGTGGGGAGGAACTCTGGTGCTCGAGTGGAAGTGGCTGACCTCTGACATTCCTTCCACTGGGTTCTTAGCCACTCAACTGACAGCTGAGCCTCAGAAATGACCCAAGATACAGCTTGATGTAGCTGAGTCAGGAAGCCTGGATTCTGTCTTTATTTTGTGAAGAGCCTACGTGACTCCCCGATTCCTTTTACTTCCTTATCTGGTTGAAGTAGATGACTATACTGCCGTCCCCCCTCTAAATATCTGTGTTTAAAGTAGTAGTCCTAGGTGGAAAACTTCCTCTTCCTGACCATTTATTTAGTTTTGTACTTACCATCATGCTCTGCCAGCAGACACCATGCTGACTCAGTTTCTTTGCTTAAAAAGGGAATTTTGCCCACTATTAGGGTGATCATTCACGCAACTTAGCTGCTTCAGCTTGGTTTATGTATCATCCCAAAGTAATTTATAGTAGCACTATGCTTTCTGAGGATCCAGCTTGGATGATAAATCGTATGGCCACCTTCGCCAGGTGAGCAGAGGCTAGGGTGTGGAGACAAACTAAGAATTATACTCTGGTAGTTGTCTGGTGGTGTCGTCCTTTTCATTTAGAAGGCTTCAGAATTGCTAATAAGATGACCAAAATGCACATGACTCTCCTCACCAAAGCAGGACTCTCAGCACATCAGTATTAAAGCACATTTCCCCCTTGTTTATGTATAAACTTTCCGAATCTAAGTTCAGTTCAAGCTAAACTAACTCCTCTGCTCTGAGACAAATCCATTCTATGCCAGCACTCCTTGAAGCTGAGCGCCTTTCTCCTGGGCGAAGCGCAAACACATTTTCTATAGCTCTAGTTAGTAGTTCTGCCTTGGGACTTAGGGGATTTCGTCTACATCTCAGTAAGCAATAGGCTTTATTCCTGGAAAGAAGAAGAAGAAAAAAAATAAAAGCCCCCAAAAAGTAAATAAAGCATTTCATTTGATTTTTCCCTAAGCGTTCCAAAATTAAAATGCAAATTCCTGCCCTGGGAAGGAGGGGGCAGAAATATCATTTGCTTTCAATACTAAGGCCTCTAAGACCACAAACAGGGAGGCAAAGATTAAAATAAAACCTGAACACAGTCTTTTATCTGTCTGTGCATTTCTATCTTAGAGAGGCCAGCAGAGTCTGGCTAAGTATTTTGAAAACCTGATTATTATACCTTGCATGTGGTAGAAATACACTATTCGCCCAAGCACACTAGGCTTTTGCTCACAGTACATTTTTGTTTAATGGAAGTTCAGTCTTATATTTGTCATATTCCCCTACCCCAGCCCGGGCACTTCTAACCAAGGACCCCGAAGTTGCTATTCTAGGGAATGTCTTACCTTTTTTAAAGAAGCTACTTTGAGAGTCATCAGACTCTGACAGACCACTAAGACAAATAGACACTCTGGGGTCTTAGGAGTTAGATAGCAATGCCAGTTTTGGAATCAGACACCTTGATGCAGTCCTGGCTTGTTGGTGGTTTTGTGGGTAATTTGGTGAAGTAAAGGCTACTGGACGCACAACAGTTAAGACAATGGACCCGATGGCGCTGTCCTGACTGTGCCATTTACTGATGTGTTCCTTGAGCATGTTACTCAACCTCTCTGGGCCTCAGTTTTCTAAAATGGAGAGGACAGTAGTCTCTACCTCATAGAGTTGTGTGAGGCATGAAGGAGTTCCTAGACGAGGCACTTGGAGCAGACCCTGGCACAGAAGGCGAAGACGAACACCCAGCATCAACTACTTGAATCTTCCTAGGTTTTCTTTCCTCTGTCAGCTCTCCCTGGTCCCTCCAACCAGGTGGGGACCCTTTTTCTGGGCTTCTTATGCACTTGAATCTCACTGGTTAGCACTTACTCATGCATTTCATTTTCTTGAAAGAATGTGACCTCAGAAACTAGCCCAGTGCCTGACACATAATAATTACTGAACATACATTTATTGAAAACCTGAATGAATTAATATATAACATAAAATAGTTGGACTGGAAAATTCTATAATCCATTTTAGCTCTAAAATTCTATGACACTGCGACTGAGAGAATTAGCCTGGTGATTTGAATGGAATCCAGAAGCTTTCTGAGTCAAAGCAAATATTAACTTTAAAAACATGAGATGAAAATGGTTTCTATAGCAACCGAAAGACTAAAGAGAAAGTACAGCCACACCTGAATCACTCCCTCTGCTTCAGGGCCCAGGGAAGAAGAGGGTAGAGGAAGGTATCTTAGCAACAGTATAAATAAGTAAATAAATATATTAATTTAAAAAAGATGCAAGTAGGCAGGTGTACATGTGTGGACACCTATGAAATCACCCAAAGAATACGGAGTTTGATTTCACTGGATTCCCTTAGATGTTGAAGGGATCAACTCACATCCAATCGCCTGTGAAAAACAAACACAGATGAATTCCACTAAAATACAACAGAAGGACCTTGGACTTTTAAATAATGAGATCCTAGCAGTGGGTCTTTGTGCTGGTGATAATAAATTTTGAAATATGAAATAGTGGAGAAAGAGACAGATTAAACAGGAGAGAGAGAGAGAGAGAGAGAGAGAGAGAGAGAGAGAGAGAGAGAGAGAGAGAGATCTGCAGGTGATTGTTGTCTTCCTACCAGATCATTGCTACTTTATTGTCCTTAAAAAAATCTAACACAAGATGAAACTTGCTCCCACTACAGAAGTTAAAAACGGGCTTGCAGTCGTTACTAATGCCTGCCTGGGCTGTCTAACCTGCAAGTACTAACATCTTCTGAATGGCTTCACCTCACAGGGGAGAAGACATCCTGAGTTCAACAAACAATTCTGGAGTATGGACTCTGGACAAAGACACATAAGACATGATATCTGTTCATAAAGAGATTTTCTTTCTCTCTTTCTGTCTTCACTTTGTTAACAAGAAGGAAGGAAAAAAAAAAAAAGAAAGGAAACCTAGAGAAATCCAATCTAGAACTGAAATGAGAGACTCCGACACAGAACTAAGTATGAGGTTGATTCCCAACCTCCTGAACTCCTACTTTCATCACTGTATTAATTCCGAAAGAAAGCAAATGCTGTGAAAGAGGGATTTAGAGTAATAGATGAAGCTATCTGAATTGTCTACAAACTGTGTCCTGGTAATCCCCTTTAATTTGGTTGATTCATTCAAGGAGTTTTGTCTCTTGGGCATACTAATTTGGATTTTCTTACGTGAGAAGTGCAGATTTCTGTGGCCTGGGGTTAAATCCTAGTGTGCTTCTGGCAAAACATATTAATGAAATAATAAAATAAATGTAATATAACAAATAATATATGCTGGCAGAATATTCCAGCTTGCAAGGGCTACTGTCTTTGAACGACTGATTGAAGCATCACTGAAGTAGGTTTCCTACAGAGGTTCTGCGGGAGAGAGACTGAATTGGTCCAACAGACAATCAAAAATGACTTCACTGTGGCCAGAAAAATAAACAAAAACTCAGTATGTAAGTTGTCCTGAGTCTTTTAAATATAAAGACAAACGTAATGTATATCATAATTTTGCTATATATGTTTGTAGACCTGTAATTTGCAAATATTTGTGCATATGGTTATAGTGACTACATATTTTTAAACCCAATATTGCTGATATACGGTCTGGGAGGGAATTCTATGGATTTCTAGGGGAAATCCATAGAATGTTTGAAATTCTGGATGAGTGGTTTCCTTATCTCTGGAGTAAAGATGAGATGCAGGCTAACTCACTGGATATGGCAAGGACACCCCCCAAATCCAGTTTCTCCCAGCTCAGAGTCTCCTCACCAACTCCTCTCCCCTCTTACAGAGGTGCAATCCTGAACAAATCACTTTTGCTTGAAAAATTCCATGATACCACTCATTTTTTCTTTTAATCATTCAACAAATGTTTGAGGGCTTCTTTGCGGCAGGTACTATTCTAAGCACTGAGGAGGTAGCTCTGAAGAAAAACTCCTTACATTTGTAGAGCTTTTATTTCTGTGGTGGGAGGGAGTCAGCAAAGAAATATCCAAATGTCAGATGGGATAAATACTATGGAGAAGAGCAAAACTGAGTGGGGTAGGTAGGAAAAGTTGGCAGGGGACGAAGGTACTGGGAGAGGAGGTGGGTTGTTATTTATTTTATGTAGTGTTATCAGGGGAGTCTTTCTGCTGAGGAAGGGCATCTCAGCCGCAGTAAATGAGGATGTAAAGACAAGAGGCCCAGTAATTGACATCAGGTCTCCATTTGACCACTTTGCCTACATCCCATCTGTGCCCCGGACCTGCCTCCTGCTGTTACCTATTGACCTTCAGTAAGGATTTAACTTGAAGTAAGGAGTCAATGGCTTAAAATCATTTGAAAACCACTAGTTTGGAGAGATGGAACAATCACTTGACAATTGGCACTGGAACAGTCATTGGAGTACTTATAACCTAGATATTTCTTCTCACACTGGTACTTTGTATTGAGAAATGATTCCTTCAGGAGAAGTCTTGTAATACAATGCAAAAGTTAGCCTCAGAATCGGAATTTCTGGCTTCCAGTTCTAGTTTGGGCATAGATGACATATGAGCAAGTCTCCTGTTCACTATACCCGTCTCTCAGTTCTCCCAGTGGTGGTGTGAGACATTCACCGAGCGAGTGGGAAAGGGCTTTGTGTTAGTTCAGGTCCTCTGAGAAAGAGTCACCTAGACAGTACTCAATCTGTAAGACATGGGGGACATACCTACAAGAGAAAGAGGGTTAGGAGCTGGAGGAGGTGTGGGGAACCCTGAGACACCAGTGTAGGTGTGGCTCCTCCTTGTAAAAGAGAGAGGGAAGGAAGGAAGAATGGGTATGAAGAGTCTCAAAGTGCAGCTCAGTTCTAAGAAAGTTTCTGCCCACCCATGGGGAGTCCTTCGGCCAAAGTCACTCATCAGAGGAGTCCTGCAACTGGCCATAATGTGTTTGCTGTGCGAAGTCCTGGGCTGGGAACAGCCAGTTCCCGGAAGTGGGCCTGGGTTTGTGTCCAGAAGTCTTCTCTCAGTCACTCTCTTACAGCAGAAGATGTAAGGGCACGTTTTTATGGCTGCCACAGGCTTGCACACTATTTCCTGATGTTTTGTCTTAGCCAAATTATACTCTAAAGCAGTAATTCCTGAAACTTAGGCTAGGCAGTGGTGAAATTAAAAAACAAATGAACAAAATCAAAACAAACCAAAAAAAACCCCAAAACAAACAAACGGCTACATAATGTTTTTCATAAAACTTACTAAAACAACTATTCTTTATTCTTAGATAATGTCCTTCCTTATCCTTTTTTGGCATTAAAATATTCTTCTATTTCTAATGAAATGAAAGTGATACTAGAGAGAAGTGATTTTTTTGTGTGCCCTTAACTTGGCACATTTAAAAGTGGGTATCTCTATGGAAGTCCTAACACAATTTTATTTGTTAGGTCAAAAAAGCAAGGACTTACAGCTCTAAGACCAATGTAAGCTGCAAAACACAGTTCAAATGAAAAAGGTTTACTGTTAATAGTTTTTTTTTTTTTTTACCTTCTCAGAAACAAGAGGAAAATAATCAGTCACATTCATTGCAGCCTGATATAGGCTGGGGACGCCAGAACCCCCGGAGGTGTAGGAGTCTGGAGGGGCTGTCTTTAATCTGCCTGTTCCAAAGCCTGCCCAACCTGAGCCGTTGGCTCAGCCATTACACTCTGGCTCTCTCCCTGCAGCCAGACTCTGTTCCCTGCAAATCCCACACTGGCTCATGGAGCAGTGATTATGGATAAAGATAATCTCGTGAAAACTGGTAGTCCAGTTCCCTTATATTACAGATGAAAATTTCTTTTAGGAGGAGAGAAAAAGTTGACTCTTCTTGGGGTGGGGGCTGAAATTAGCCAGGCTGGCCTCATTTCTCCACTTTGCTTTGCATGTACAGCTATAGATTGAAACCACAAGGGAGGAGGTAAATGCAGAGGGATGCTTTGGCCACTGGCATAGAGCTTGCCAAGGAGAAGGAACGAGGGCTTGCTTTTCCTAACAAGGCATTCTTTTACTAAGCCCCCGGCAGCGGATCACAGCACAGTATAAAAATCCACTCAGGAATATATATTATTTTTATATTTCAGGACAAAGGCAGGTAAACAGCTAGTTTTTCTAAGAGCACTGATACTCAGCAAGCCCAGGCATATTCCTGCTTGAGTAGAAAAATAAAATCCAACAGCCTCCGCTCTTACAAAACCACATATCTGTATTTTAACATGATGGCATTACCAAGAATCAGTAATTAGTTGGAAGTATCTATTCAAAATCAAATAGAATCAAGTCAGCCAGATCTCTTATATTCATTTAGTCTATTTCAGACTCTATGATATTCAATTGCTTATGCAAAGTTGCTTATAATCAAACAAAATAAAGGATGGCTTGAGGACATCTTGTCAGACTTGAATCATTGTAGATTAACTCATTGTGTTTTTCAGAAACAAAACACATTGTTTGAGATGTTTCCAAGTTTAGCAACACCCGAGCCGGCATGTCCAAAGGAAGATCAGTTTAGGTAGGTGAATGTTTTTAGATTACTTGTGGTTGAATAATTGCCGGGCTCCATTCCCAGCAAAGAGAAACTCTGATTTGCTCTAGTGGGAAGGAGGCACTGACAGATGCCGTCAACAGGTACGTTTGTGCAAAGATGAATAAAGCTGTCAGGGGACTACTAAGTGTTACTTACAGAGTTTTACTAGGCACTGCCAAGCTGCTAGTTGCCGGCCATTTTGGGGCTGGATATGATGCATTTTTTTGGATGGTATAGCTTAGATACCAGGATTTCTCTTCTTAGTAACTTGGTAAGAAAATGGGACAGCAGAGACACTGATCAAGTGTAAACTGACTACAGGTTAATGGTATACATATGAATTAAGTTCTTTAGAAACTTGATTTGAATTTGGGCTGTTTTTTCCTATTTTTCAGAGGAAATGTGTGGTGAGGTTATGGATAATTTAAAGAAAATACTCCTATATGAAGCATGTGGTTAAGCATGTGGAATTTGTTACCTGGAAAGTTAAGACCACAAGAAAATATAAATAAATTAGAGAAAGGTTTAGATTCATGTTGTGAATCACAAAAAATGATAAACATTCAGATTCATCCTTAACTTTTAAATAAGGGTATGAAGATCACCAGACCAGGGACGAGAGCATGACACTCAAAGGTGAGGCTGTGTAGGATAATGGAGAGAGGCACTGCAGGATAGCATTTTTACAAAAGTTAGTTTGTGTCCAAACAGAGACACAAATCCGAGACGGAGAAGATCACTGACTTCACAGAACCTCAGTTATTAATATCCTTAGAGAGGCTGCGGGGGCAAGTACTTCCTTGGCCCAGGGCTCTTAACTCCTGGACTGCACGCAAAATGCAGGAGATGGTAGAAGTGTTTGTGGCCTAGGAACGCGGATGGGAAACATTTACAACTGTTTTTTTTTTTTTTCAGTGTCTACCTGAAATTTAACTTTTCTTTCAATTACCAATGTAGACAACAAACCACAGTACTATTAGGACTTGTGACTTTGTACCAATAGAAATAAAAAATATTTTAACATATTTCAGTAGGTGCAGGAATCTTGAACTATCATTTATACTTATCACATTTCACAATTAAAGTAGGAAAGAGACCTGTCACTGTGTCTTGTGTTTAATATATTAAATACATATATTTAATAATATGTGTGTGGAAACACACATTATTATACCACAATTTTTTTTCTATTTTGATAACTGTACTTTCAATACATTTTCTGAGAAACCTAAGCTTTTAGGTTCTCATCATTCTACATGATGTTAGCTGTAGGATTTTTGGTAGATGTTCATTACCAAGTTGAGGAAGTCCCCTTTATTTTAAGTTTTCTAACAGAATATTGTTTTTATACACCTTCCTCCAATTCCTATCCCAGTTCAATCATGGATCTCTGTGTGAGGTAATCTGATGCACTCCTGCTGAAGCTGCTTGTCCTCTCCATCCTAGATCGCTGCTTCGTGGTCATCTCCCTCCTCATAGAGGCCTCACCAGAAAGCCAGACAAAATGGCTGCTCATGACTCCAAGGAAGTTTGGATGAGGCTACAGGGCAGAGTCACGTGGGGGGACTACACCAGGATATGCTACCAAACGTGTGAGTCATTGGAGGCCATTAGCTAACAATCTACTAAAGTACTGAAATATTGTCCCCTTTATCAATTACAGACAGGTTTTACTAGCTTTGCTTTCCACATATGAGAATTAAGATTCAGAAATATATAAGTTCTCAGGGACATTCAGCTAGTTAATAATAGTAGCAAATATTCATATAGTATTTTTCCAAGCACTTACCATATATCACTCACTTAACCTTCACTATCCACAGTTGGTACTATTATTTTTTCCATTTTACATATGAAAAGACCAAGGTGCTAAACAACATGCCCAAGATAACATGATTAATAAATGGCATGACCACAATTCAAGCCATATACCAGAGACTCAACTTGAGCCTAATTCTTAAGACTAATGCTATTCCTGTGTTACCCACAGTCTGCATTTCTGACATTGTATAGTGTGAATCTTAGCCTCCTAAGCCTCTGGAGTTCTGTTTCAGAGCTTGAATAACCAAAGGTTAAGAAATCAGAGCCTATGAAGTAGGCCCTTATCGCACATTGTGATTTTGTCCTAAGAATTCATGAATGAGGGAATTTCTTTGCTACTTCAGCGAACACACAAATGATAAGAAAGGGAAACAGTCTTATTGCTGATATGGAGAAAATTTTAGTAGCCTGGATAGAAGATGAAACCAGCCACAACATGCTCTTAAGTCAAAGGCTAATTCTATGAAGTCAAAGACTAATTCTATGAAGACTAAGAGAGGCGAAGAAGCTGCAGAAGAAAAGTTTGAAACTAGCAGAGGCTGGGTCATGAGGTTTAAGGAAAGAAGCCATTTCCATCACATAAAAGTGCAAGATGAAGTAGTAAATCCTCATGTAGAAGCTGCAGCAAGTTATCCAGAAGGCCAAGTAAGATAACTAATGAAGGTGGCTACACTAGACAACAGATTGTCAGTGTAGATGAAATAGCCTTATTTTGGAAAAAGATGTACCTAGGACTTTCATAGCTCGAGAGGAGAAGTCAATGCCTGGCTTCAAAGCTTTAAAGGACAGGCTCACTCTCATGTTAGGGGCTAATGCAGTGGGGTGACTAAGTTGAAGCCAATGTTCATTTACCATTGTGAAAATCCTCCTAGAATCCTTAAGAATTATGCTAAATCGACTCTGCCTGTGCTCTATAAATGGAACAACAAAGCCTGGACCACAGCACATTTGTTTACCACATGGTTTACTGAATATTTTAAGCCTACTGTTGAAACCTACTGCTCTGAAAAAAGGATTCCTTTCAAAATATTTCTTCTGCTCATTGACAATGCACCTGGTCACCCAAAGGCTTTGATGGGGATGTACAAGAGTAATGTTATTTTTATACCTGCTAACACAACATCCATTCTGTAGCCCATGGCTCAAGGAGTAATTCTGACTTTCAAGTCATTATTGAAGAAATACATTTCATAAGGCTATAGCTGCCATACATAGTGATTTCTCTGATGGGTCTGGGCAAAATAAATTAGAAAACCTTCTGGAAAAGATTCATCATTCTAGATGCATTAAGAACATTTGTGACTCATGGGAAGAGTTCACAATATCAACACATTTATAGGAGTTTGAAAAAAATTGATTCCAACCTTCATGGATGACTTTGAGGGTTTCGGTGAAGGAAGTAACTGTAGAAGTGGTGGGAATAGCAAGAGAACTAGAATTAGAAGTGGAGCCTGAAGATGTGACTGAATTGCTGCAATCTCATGATAAAACTTTAGCAGATAAAAAGTTGCTTCTTCAGAGGATCGAATCAGCGACTTAGAAGACAAGTTAGCAGAGATCACTCAAACTGAACAACAGAAAGAAAAAAGAATAAAAAACAATGAAGATGGGTTAAGAGACCTCTGGGATAACATCAAGCGCAACAACATGCGCATCATAGGAATACCAGAAGGCGAAGAGAAGAAGCAAGGGATTGAGAACATATTTGAGGTAATAATGTCCGAAAACTTCCCTAACCTGATGAAGGAAACCAACATACAAGCCCAGGAAGTGCAGAGAGTTCCAACCAGGATAAACCCAAACAGGCCCACACCAAGACACATTATAGTTAAAATGGCAAAGCTTAAAGACAAAGAGAGAATCTTGAAAGCAGCAAGAGAAAGGCAGAAGGTTACATACAAGGGAACTCCCATAAGACTATCAAATGACTTTTCTACAGAAACATTGAAGGCAAGGAGGGAGTGGCAGGAGATACTCAAAGTGATGGAACACAAAGGCCTACAACCTAGATTGCTTTATCCAGCAAGGCTATCATTTAAAGTTGATGGAGAGATAAAGAGCTTCCCAGAAAAGAACAAACTGAAAGAATTTATGACAACCAAGCCAGCATTGCAAGAAATACTAAAAGGACTTCTGTAAATAGAAGAAAGATGAAAACAATTTACTACAAATCTAAAAATGGCAATAACTATGTACCTATCAATAATCACTTTAAATGTAAATGGATTAAACGCTCCAATCAAGAGACATAGGGTGGCTGAGTGGATAAGGAAACAAGACCCTTGTATATGCTGTATACAAGAGACTCATTTCAGATCAAAAGACACACACAGGCTGAAAGTGAAGGGTTGGAGTAACATATTTCATGCAAATGGAAGCAAAAAAAAAGCTGGAGTTGCAATACTTATATCTGACAAAATAGACTTTAAAATGAAAAAAATATTAAAAGACAAAGATGGGCACTATATAATAATAAAGGGATCAATCCGACAAGAGGACATAACCCTAGTAAACATCTATGCACCTAACATAGGAGCACCTAAATATATAAAACAGGTACTGATGGACATAAAGACAGAGATCAACAGCAACACTATCATAGTAGGGGACTTCAACACACCTCTGACAACAAGGGACAGGTCCTCCAGACAGAAAATCAATATGGAAACAACAGCCTTAAATGATACTTTGGAGCAGTTGGATTTAATTGATATTTTCAGAGCATTTCACCCCAATGCTGCAGAATACACGTTCTTCTCAAGTGCTCATGGAACATTTTCTAAAATAGATCATATGTTAGGACACAAGACAAGCCTCGATAAATTTAAGAAAATTGAAATCATACCAATTGTCTTCTCTGACCACAGTGCTATGAAATTAGAAATGAACTACAGGGGAAAAAAACCAGGAAGATACACCAATTCATGGAGGCTGAATAACATGTTGCTAAATAATGAATGGGTCAAGCAGCAGATCAAAGAAGAAATCAAAAGATATCTTGAGACAAATGAGAATGAGAACACGACGACCCAAAATCTATGGGATGCTGCGAAAGCAGTCCTAAGAGGGAAGTTCATAGCACTGCAGGCCTACCTAAAGAAACAAGAAACATCACTAATTGACAGTTTATCTTCACACTTAAGGGATCTGGAAAAAGAACAGCAAAATAAACCCAAAGGGAGCACAAGGAAGGAGATAATAAGGATCAGAGCAGAAATAAATGAAATAGAAACCAGAAAAACAATACAAAAGATCAATGAATCCAAGAGTTGGTTCTTAGAGAAGATAAACAAAATTGACAAACCTTTAGCCAGACTCATTAAAAAAAGGAGAGAGAGGACCCAAATTAATAAAATCAGAAATGAAAGAGGAGAAGTGACAACAGACACCACAGAAATACAAAAAATTGTAAGAAATTACTATGAGCAACTATATGCCAACAAATGTGACAACCTTGAAGAAATGGACAATTTTCTAGAGGCGCACAACCTTCCAAAGCTAACTCAAGAAGAAACAGAAAGCCTGAACAGTCTGATTACCACCAGGGAAATTGAATCAGTAATCAATAATCTCCCAACAAACAAAAGCCCTGGACCAGATGGCTTTACAGGTGAATTTTTCAAAACGTTCAAAAAAGAATTATCACCTATTCTCCTCAAGCTCTTCCAAAAAATCCAGAAGGAAGGAAGACTCCCAAACACTTTTTACGAAGCCACTATCACCCTGATCCCAAAAGCAGACAAAGACACCACAAAGAAAGAAAACTACAGGCCGATATCTCTAATGAACATAGATGCAAAAATTCTCAACAAATTATTAGCAAACAGAATTCAGCAATACATTAAAAAGATCATACACCATGATCAAGTGGGATTCATCCCTGGTATGCAGGGGTGGTTCAACATCCGCAAATCAATTAATGTGATACACCACATTAACAAAATGAAAAATAAAAATCACATGATCATATCAATAGATGCAGAAAAAGCATTTGATAAAATACAGCAACCTTTTATGATAAAAACCCTTAAGAAAGTGGGAATAGAGGGATCATATCTTAACATAATAAAGGCCATATATGACAAACCCACAGCTAACATCATACTCAATGGGGAAAAGCTAAAACCATTCCCCCTAAGATCAGGAACAAGACAAGGTTGCCCACTTTCTCCACTTCTATTCAACATAGTACTGGAAGTTCTAGCCACAGCAATCAGACAAGAGAAAGAAATAAAAGGCATCCAAATTGGTAAGGAGGAAATAAAATTATCATTATATGCAGATGATATGATTCTATATATAGAGAACCCTAAAGACTCCACCAAGAAACTATTAGAACTGATAGATGAATTTAGTAAAGTAGCAGGATATAAAATTAATATTCGGATATCAGTTGCATTTGTATATACCAATGATAAAACAGCAGAAGGAGAAATTAAAAAAACAATTCCATTTACAATTGCTCCAAAGACTATAAAATATCTGGGAATAAATCTAACCAAAGATGTAAAGGATCTGTACTCAGAAAATTATACAACACTGAAGAAAGAAATGAAAGAAGACATAAATAGATGGAAACACATTCCATGTTCATGGATAGGAAGAATTAATATAGTTAAAATGTCCATACTGCCTAAGGCAATATACATATTCAACGCAATTCCTATCAAACTACCAACGACGTTTTTCACAGAAATAGAACATATAATCCTAAAATTTATATGGGACCATAAAAGACCCCAGATAGCCTCAGCAATCTTGAGAAATAAGAACAAAGTGGGAGGTATAACGATACCTGATTTCAAACTATACTATAAGGCTACAGTAATCAAAACAACATGGTACTGGCATAAAAATAGATACATAGACCAATGGAACAGAATAGAGAGTCCAGACGTAAATCCATGCCTATATGCCCATCTAATCTACGACAATGGAAGCAAGAATGTACGATGGGGTAAAGACAGTCTGTTCAATAAGTGGTGTTGGGAAACCTGGACAGACACATGCAAGAAAATGAAGCTGGACCACCTCCTTACACCATATACAAAAACAAATTCAAAATGGCTTAAAGACTTAAATGTAAGATCTGAAACCATAAAATATCTAGAAGAAAATATAGGAAGAAACTTCATGGACATTACCCGGAGTAAGATTTTCACTGATATATCCCCTCGCGCGAGCGAAGTAAGAGAAAAAATAAACATGTGGGATTACATCAAACTAAAAAGTTTCTTCACAGCAAAGGAAACCATCAATAAAACAAAAAGGGATCCTACTGTATGGGAAAAGATATTTGCCAATGATATATCTGATAAGGGATTAATATCACAAATCTATAAAAAACTTACTCAACTCAACTCCAAAAAAACAAACAACCCAATTAAAAAATGGGCAGAGGACTTGGGGAGACATTTCTCTAAAAAGGACATACAGAAGGCAAGAAGACATATGAAGAAATGCTCAACCTCACTAACCATCAGAGAAATGCAAATAAAAACCACAATGAGATACCACCTCACTCCAGTCAAAATGGCTATCATCAATAAATCAACAAACAACAAATGCTGGCGCGGATGTGGAGAAAAGGGAACGCTAGTGCACTGTTGGTGGGACTGCAGATTAGTGCAGCCACTATGGAAAACAGTATGGAGGTATCTCAGGAATCTGAAAATGGAACTACCCTATGATCCAGTAATTCCACTCCTAGGCATCTACCCGGAGAAATCCAAAACTCCAATTCAAAAATCTGTATGCACTCCTATGTTTATTGCAGCACTTTACACAATAGCCAAGATATGGAAACAACCGAAATGCCCATCGGTAGATGACTGGATTAAGAAGCTGTGGTACATTTATACAATGGAGTATTACGCAGCCATAAAGAAGAAAGAAATCTTATCATTTGCAGCAACATGGATGGATCTAGAGAACATTATGTTAAGTGAAATAAGTCAGAAAGAGAAAGACAAGTACCATATGATCTCACTTATATATGGAATCTAAAGAAAAGACTATGTGAATGAACTAATCAGAGACAGTTTTGGGGACGCAGAGAAAAAACCGAGAGTGGTTAGATGGGTGTGTGGGAGGGGGTTGGGGATAAGGGGAAAGGTGAAGGGATTTGGAGGCAGCTGGTGACCACAAGATGGCCTCGGGTTTTTTTTTTTTTTGTTTTTTTTTTGAAAATTAATTTGGGGAAGGTATTCTATAATGTTGTGGAGATTTTGTTGGGTATCCGATGGGCATGCGTCCTGTTTGGGAGACCACCTCAGGGATGCTGTGGATACCTGATCATGGCATTGGACACCAGAGGCTGGACATTAATGAATGCCAACTATAATTTTATATATATAATGTGATGGTTCGGTGTGGGGTCGGAGGGATGGTGGATGGGGGGAGGGGGGTTCACAGTGTGAGGGATATGGATGATGAACATCTAAGTATTACCTTGTTTTGTACACCTGAAACTAATAAATAAATAAATTTATGAAAAAAAAAAAAAGAAAAAAAAAGTTGCTTCTTATGGATGAGCAAAGAGAGTGGTTTCTTTTTAAAAATCTTTCTGTATATTTTCTTTTTTCTTTTTACTAGTTTCATGTATACAAAACACGTAATAGTTAGATATTTATCATTTGTACCCCTCACAAAGTGATAACACCTCTCCCCCAATCTACTACCCCTCTGACATCACATACAGCTGTTACATTTCCACTGTCCCTATTCTTCATGCTGTACTCCACTTCTTGTGACCATATATATTAAATTATAGTTGACATTCATTATTATTCAGCTTCAGCGAGAGTAGTTTCTTGAGATGGAATCTACTCCTGGTGAAAATGCTGTAAAGATTTTTGAAATCTCTGTAAAGATTGTTGAAATTACAACAAAGGATTTAGAATATTACGTAAACTTAGTTAATAAAGCAGTGGCAGGGTTTGAGAGGACTGACTACAATTTTGAAAGAAGGTCTACTTGGGTAAAATGCTATCAAACAGCATCACATGTTACAGAGAAATCGTTGTCAAAGGATGAGTCAATAGATGTGGCAAAATTTATTGTTTAAGAAATTGCCGTGGCCATCTCAATCTTCAGCAACCATCATCCTAATCAGTCGGCAGCCATAACATCGAGGCAAGACCCTCCACCAGCAAAAAGATTATGATTCTGAAAGCTCAGATGATGGTTAGCATTTTTATATTAAGATATATGTATATATTTAATTAAGATACATATGTCATATATATATGACATAATGCTATTTCACACTTAATAGACTATAGTGTAAACATAACTTTTATATGCATTGGGAAACAAAAAAATTAGTGTGACTTGCTTTATTACGATATTCACTTTATTGTGGTCTGGGGGACCAAACCTGCAATATCTTGGAGGCATGTCTATATACTTCATATATAATATGAAGAACTGCTTTGCCTCAGTAGCCTTTCGATAAGTTACTTATGGAATCCATGTTTTGAAATATTTTTGATTTAAAATTATGTCTGGATGAGTTTAAAAGACTTATAAAGACTCAGGAAAATGCTGAGGAGGGCCAAATTTTTCTTTCTAGTGAGATCTATAAGGGTGGTAAATGATTTTTTTTCCCCTATAACTTTTGAAGAGCTATCTCTAGCAAAATCATGAGGAAGGTGAAATTGCACAGTGCTTTCTTTTCCGTTTTCCTTGTTGGATCTCTTCCTTTTCACCCTTCTATTTCCAGGCACCAGGACCCTCATACTGACGACTAAAGCACCACCTCTCCTCCTTCTCTCACGATTTACCAGCCTGTGCCCTCTCATGGCTTTATACGGTGCCTAAGTGGAGAAACTATTTCATAGTCAGATACTGACAGCTGATTAGCTAAGTGTGATATTACTTCCAGGAATATGTGCAATGCAAACAGGCATTCTTGGCAACATAACATTGGAGAAGAATGAAATCTCTGTCTACTCTGTTGGATTTGGAGGACTGAGCAATCCCACAGGGCTTTTTAGTGTGGCTTCCAATTCATACCTCATAGGCCTCTGCCAAGAGGAGATGTACAGGGAGTCTACTCGAACTACATGCAGGGCTATAACACGACTGAATAACTAGTGCTGGGGTGGGTATTTTTCTATATCTTGCTTTCTTAGTAATTATATTATGATAGCGACTCACTTGTCAGTCATTTTTCATCTCTAGCTATTGCTAACAAGTATCTAAAAAGAAGGGGAAAGACCTCTGAGATACTAAGTATAATAGCTCCCAGCAAGGCAAACTCAGGCCCTCAACTCCACTGAAGAGGTTCTCTGACATGCAGTCAGTGTTCATTTTTATTTTATATAGAATTTTAATAAGGTGAGTAATCTGTTTTCCAACCCCAGAGTACATTGGAGGTAACAAATTAAAGGATGCAAAAAGAGGGCTTTTGTAAGTCAAGAACAATTTGGGCAACCCATAGTGACAAATAACATTGACATGGAGGGAAGAGCAAACAAAATAAAACAAGCAAAAAAACAAAACATGCAGTCAGGAGGCATTTAAGGTGGAGGCAAACATCCTAATAACCTCTTAGACCAAACTTGCAAAACAGTGCAGTGAATGAGTAGCTGTTTAACAACATTTAGAAAAGATGGAGATATGACTGGTATGCTCCAGTAAAAAGGCATACTTAACATTACTATTAAACAAATTAAAGTTAAAAAATTGGGGTAGGACACCAGTATCTGCTGAAAGAAACAGAAATATTCTGGGAATGGGGCAAGTGTGAGGCAACAGTGCAAAATTGAAGGTGGAGCGCTTTCCATCTATATTCTCTTGGAAAGCCATCAGTTACTATATAAAATATGCAGCTGTAAACTGGCCTCTTTGTGTTTCTGCACATCCTCCAATCTTTCTGATGGAGGAAGTACAATGCAGGGGTGCCTAGAATGTATGCTAACATAAAAATATTTCTCTCAAAGCCAGGGAGCATGTTTTTGCAGTATTTGGGATGATGATTACCAAATGATTTATTGGAGAAGATCAAAGATTGTGTTGGCCCAAAGCGTATTACAGCAGAGGCTGCATGTGGTGAGGCCACACTACCGACCAAGGACACAGTTATGGAGAAGCAAACTGAGCTCCACTGCAGTGCTTATTATTGGAAATCTCAAATGTTTGCCTTAACAATAGTTGCCAGCTGAAAGGGGCTACCTTTAGATGTGTCCATGAGTGACGCCAAACGTTCATCTGAGGTGTTTTGAATGAGTAGGATTTTAGATACTGCCTTTGTTGGTTTCAATTCCCATAAATAGAATCTGTATTAGGAGAAAATATAATGGCTAAAGTTTTGAAAAATTTTTTTTCTGTGTGTTGGGCTGGAGGGTAAGGATTGTGGTATGTGAAAGAAAGCTTCTGGCTGTATCACGGCAGACAAAAGTGAAGTGCAGTGTCCATCTGTTTGTTAACGCAAACAGAAATGACCTACCCCTTCTTAGCATCCTACAGAAAGGACGCTAAGGTCTAGATTGCCAGTATCCTCATCTGTTGAGTTCTTGAGTTCACTTGGCCATGGAAAAAGAACTTTTGCTCAGGATTACACACTGCTTAGAGCACTCGGGTGCATGGAGTTCCCCCCAGTTTGCCAGGAAGAGATATTTAATGTGTTTTCAATGGTAATCTTCACAGAGCATTTGGATGACTACCTAATGAAAGAGCACTCCCTGGCTATACCTAAGAAATCTTTGCCTAATTCAAAGTCACAAATTTATCCTCCTGTGTTTTCTTCTAGAAGTTTTAGAGTTCTAGGTTTTACACTTAGATCTATGATCTATTTCGAGATATTTTTGTTTGTTGAAAAGACTAAAAGACTATACTTCTCCACTGAATTTCCTTTTCACCTTTGTCAAGAAACAGTTGTCCAAAGGTGTGGTCTATTTATAAACTTTGTTTTGTTTTTTTGGTCTAGATGAATTTATTGGTCTCGATACCTATATTATACTGACTTGATTATTGTAGTTTTAGCATAAGTCTTGAAACAACGTAGTGTTAAACACTTTTCCTTTTTCAAAGTTGTTTGGACTATTCTAGGTTCTTTGCATTTCTATACGAATTTTTAAAATATGAGTCAGTTTCATATTTTAGACCAAAATCTGCTCGGATTTTGACTGGAATTGAATTGAATATATAGATTAACTTGGGAGCACTGAGATCTTAATATCGGTGTCTTAGCAATATCTTAGTAATCTTTTGATTCATGAACAAGGCATATTTAGGTTTTCTGTGTAGGTTTTCTTGAATTTCACTCAGAAACGTTTTACATTTATCTGCATACAAGTCTTCCACAATATTGCCCAGACTTATACCTAAAAAATTCATATTTTTATGCAATTGTAAATTATATTTTTTATTTCAACTTTAAACTGTTCGTTGTTAGTATATAGAATTATGATTAAGTTTTAAATACTGATCATGTATGCTGAAATCTTGCTAAATTAATTTACTAGTTCTAGTAGCATTTTTGTAGAGTCCATTGAATTTTCTACATAGATGATCATTTATCTGTGAATAAAAGCAGTTTTACTTCTTCCTTTCAGTATGGATGAGTTTTTTTTCTCTATTATTGAATGGTCATATCCTCCAGTATAATGCTAAAAAGCAAGGGATGAGAGCAGATATCCATGTCTTCGTTCTTATCTTAGGGGGAAAAATGGTCTTTTACCAGTAAAGTATGATGCCAGCCGTAGCTTTTTGTAGATGCCTTTTTCATGCTGAATAAATTCCTTTATATTTGTAGTTTACAGACAGCTGTTTTTTTAAAAAAAATCAGGAATGGATGTTTGATTTTTATAAATGCTTTTTCTGCATCTATTCAGATGAAGTTTTTCTTTTTACTTTTTTATTATGTAGAATTACATTAATTGATGTTCAAAAGCTAAACTAACTCTGTATTCCTGAAATAAACCCCACTTGGTCATGATTTGATTTGCTAAAAATTTGATAATTTTTGCACCTATGTTCATGAGGGATATTGATCTGAAGTTTTATTTTTTTACAGCAATGTTTTATTGGTTTTGGTGTCAGGGTAACGATGGCTTCCTAGAATGATTTGGGAACTACTCCTTTCTCTGAATGTTTTTGGAAAAATTTGTGTGGAATTGATATTTCTTCTACATAAGTTTGGCAGAATTCTCCAGTGAGTCACTGGGGCTTGGAGTTTTATTTATGGGAAAGTTTTACTACACATTTAGTTTCCTTACTAGATAGGGCTATTAGAATTATTTATCTTTTCTTGATTGAACTTTGTTAGTTTGTACTTTTAAGTAATTTGTCTATTTCATTTATGTTGTACAGTTCATTGACATAACGTTCATATTCCCTTATCTTTTTAATGTCTGTAGAATCTGAATCTGTAGTGATATCACCTGTCATTCTTCAAATTGGCCATTTATGCCTTCTCTCCTTTTTCCTGGTTAGTCTGGCTAGAGTTTTATCAAGTTTATTGGACTTCTTTAAGAACCAATTATTGGTTTCATTGATATTCTCTATTGTTTTTTTTTTAAAAATTCATTTCCACTGTAGTCTTATTTCCTTCTTTCTGTTTAGTTTTAGTTTGCTCTTGTTTTTCTAGTTTCTTAAGGTGGAAGTTGTGGTTATTAATTTGAGACCTGCCTTATTTTCCACTATAGGCATCACATGTTATAAATTCTCTAAATAGATGCTTTAGCAACATTCCATAATTGTGTTTTTTATTCTCATTCAGTTCAAAACACTGATTTGCTTCATCTTTATTCTTTTGTATAGATCTAGATTTCTATCCAGTAGTATTTTTCTGTTATATGAAGATCTGCTAGGGATGAATATTTATTTTAAAATATATTTTTGCTGGGTATAGATTTATAGCTTGACAGTATTATTTTGTTCGTACTTTAACAATGTAGCTTAACTGTCTTCTCACATTGTTTCTAATGAGAATCTGTTATCATCCATATCTTACTTCTTTGTACATAACATGTTGTTGATACTCTGATTTTAGGATTTTCTCTTTATCCCTGTTTATCTTACTGGTCTTAAGAAATTTGATTATGATGTGACTTTGTGTAGCTTTCTTCATGTTTCTTGTGCTTATGGTTTATGAAACTTTTTGGACCTATGGGTTTATATTTTTCCATTGCATTTCAAACATTTGAGACATTATTTCTTCAACTATATTTTATACCTCATTCACCTTTCTCTGGAGACGCCAATTATAAATTTATCAGGCTGCTTGAACTTTTCCCACATCTCACTGATCCTCTTTTTAAAAATTAACTTCTAAAAATTTCTTTGTGTTTTATTTGGATAGTTTCAACCACTTTCTTTTCAAGTTCACTAATCTTTTTTACTAAAATGTCTAGTTTGCTGCTAATCCTAAACAGGGTAGTTTTCATTTCAGACATCATTATTTTCATCTCTATGAATTTTATTTGGCGTCTTTTATATCTTCCCTGTCTCTACTCAAGTTTTGAACATATGGACTATAGTTATAGTAATAAGTTTGTAATGCTCTTTTCTTCTAATTCTAACATCTGTGTCAGTCTGAGTTGGTTTCAGTTGGTTGATTTTTGTCCTCATTCTGGGATGTATTTTACTGCATTTCTGTATGCCTAGTAATCTTTAATTAGATGTCAATTAAATTGGCATTGTGATTTTACCTTCTTGGTTTCTGGATATTTTTGTATTCCAATGAATATTCTTAAACTTAGCAGTTAAATTACTTGGGAACAATTTGATTCTTTTGAATTTGCTTTTAAGAGTTGTGAGGTGGAATCAGAAAGGCATGTAGTCTAGGGCTATTTTTAAAGTTCTTTCTCTTTATTAAAGCAACTCCATTTTAAGTTATTTCCTATGTCCTGTAAATGATCAGGTTTACCAGTCTAGCTAGTGCAAACAGGCACTATTCTCACCTTGTGTAACTGTTCCCTCTAATATTCTCTCAGCATTCTTTTCCTGGCCTCAGGTGGTTTCCTCATATACATACATCAATCAGTACTTGGTTAAGTACTTATCTTCAGAATTATTTCTCTGTGTGGCTCTCTCTTGTTCAGTACTCTATCCTTTGAACTCTAGCCCCCTTGGTCTCCCTGAACACTTAGCACTGTCTCCTCAACTCAAGGAGTCTGCTGGGCTCCACCTGCATTCCCCTACCTTGCACTGCAGACTGTAAACTCTCTCAAGGGAGTAAGCCAGGGCAATAATAAGGCTCCCCTCATTTGTTCTCCATCTCTCAGGGATCACCGCCCATTTTTCCCTGATTTCCAGTGTCGAGAATGGTGGTGGTTGTTGTTGCTGTTGTTATTTCAGATAGAAGGGTAATACTAGTCCTTGTAATCTATGTCAGAAGCAGAAGTCACTATGTTTCCATTATATTTTTGTTTTATTATAGATTACCATTTTTTAATGGTTAGTGCTTTCTGTGTCTTGTTTAAACAATCTTACTGTCCTAAGGAAACAAAGATCTTCTCTCTGTTTTCACTTTAAAGATTTTCTTTCTTTTACCTTTCACATTTAGATCTGCAATCAATCTGGAATTGATTTTTGTATATGGTAGGGGTCAGAAAACATTTTTTTTTGTAGGGATATGCAATTGACCCAGCATTATTTATTGAAAAGACCCTGCTTTCTGCACTTCAATGCAGTATCACCTTTGTAATAAATCAGGTGAACGTACATATGTTACTTTGTTTATGGGCTCACTGTTCTGTTTCATTTCTCAGGTTGCCTATCTTTTCATCAATACCACACTTTCTTAATTAGCATAGTTCATAGTAGTCTTGATATATGGCAGTAAGGCCTCCAGTTTTTAAAGATTTCCTTGTCTATTCATAAACCTTTGCATTTCATATAAATTTTAAAATTATCAGATCAATTTCTGCAAAAAATGTTACCCGTTGGGATTTTGAGTGGATTTCATTAGATTGATAGATTAGGGTGGGGGTAAACTGACATCTTTACATATTAAATCTTCCCATCCATGAACATGGTGTATCCTTCCATTTATTTAGCTCCTCTTCTCTCAATGTGGTTTGGAGTTTTCAGTGTATAGGTATTGAACATCTTTGGACTGTTCAATATTTTAAAAGTTATCTATATTAGTAATGACCATTAACTCATTTTCTCCTCAAATATTTCCTAAGATCTCACAATGGTGAGAAAAACCAGACATGGGTGTGTCCTCATGAAGCTCAAAATCTAGTGATATTAAATATATATTATTTACAGTGCATATTCACAGTGCAAGTAATAACTTTGTATCACTAAAGCAACCATATACTCACATGAAACTAATACTGAATTTTGCAGATTCATGAGTTTGTTTTTCCTTTGACATTAATTTAGGTTTTATCATATAAAGTCAATAGGCTTAATTAACATTATGATAAAAATATAATGTTGGGAGATCCACAAGAACTTTTTTCGTTTGTAAAATGTCTCTATATCACTGAATTTTGCAAAAGTGTTTAAGGAAATGTTTTTGCCTAATTCACATTAATTATCAAACTGAATGTCAAATATTTAGGTATAACTGTGGACAAAACTACTCAAAGAACTATCCCAAAATAGTCTCTAAATTTTTGGCTAAAGATTTTAGTTGCTGATGGAGTTTCTTCCTGAAGGTAGAAGAAAGTCTTCTACCAAAAAAACTCTCTTATTAAATATGAAGTGTCAGAGGGAACATTCTGACAGATCAAAAGACAGAGGATAAGTTCCAAGTCTATCAAGTTTTTGAGAAATTAACTTGTGTTTTTCAGCCATTTGTATTGGGGCCATTGTTCATGCCTGGTTAAAACACCAATGTTATTTTGGTAGTATTCACCTGAGGAAAAAAAAATTCTACAAATACATAAGCTATTTGTTTTGGACTGAGCTCAAAATCAGTGGATTTAAAGAATTTTTGTTGAGATTTTGTTTGCTGTTTTTGATTTTATATTTGGTCTAATAGGCTCCCTGGGATGCTGTTCTATGAGCACTTTGAATGAGGAAGTCAAAGTGTAAAGTAAGGCAAGATGCAAAGTATGTCGATATAAATACCCGATATTTGGGTGAAAAGTGAAGAACTTAAGATTGATCAGATATTTTAAAATAGATATATTTGACATCATGTAATTTAAGTGTCAGATCTATTACCAGTTTCTCCTCTTTTCCTCCAGATATTTGGCATCAGTCACCACGGTGATAAACTCAAATGCTAGGCACTGTGTTTCATTAACATATATGCTGAAATGAAATAATTTTTCTCATGAATGCAGATAAAATCTTGTGGGCTTTTTTTTTTGTCAAAACAACAAAATTAGTACTGTTAAATCTTGAGAAAAAGTCACATTAGTAGCAATTTATATAAAGGTAATAGTCATTTTACTATATAAGCTCATTAGGAAAGATCTAAAAATGTGATACATTTGAAATCAGGGGAAGGAGAGGCTCTGCTTTTTTCAAGATGTTATTCTCCAACCACCGTGTGACTAATAGGGAAAGTATGTGACTCTTCGGGCATCCCTGCAGGTACAGTGAATGAGCAAATTCTTAGCAGCGTTATGACATCACCAGGGAGCGTGACTTGGGTCAAGAGCTTGGCAGGAGGCTTTGGGAACAGTAGAATCAACAGCAATCAAGACTGGCAAGCCAACATACTGGCCGCCATAAAACTGAAAAGAGAGCTTATTGTACCTTATGCACAGCAGCAGGTTTAACAGAAAAGTAGACATGTTTATAGTCCCAGATTTACAGCACGCCTTATAAACACCTTATTACTTAGAATCCAGTCTGCTGTCCTAGAAACTAAGACTGTGACTTTGTTAAGCAGTAGGATTTGTTGACATAAATGTCTTGACTAAGTTTGCCATTGTGGTTAACCAAAATGCATTTACTCCTGGGAAAGTAAACAGAAGCAAACAAAATGCCTCTTATACTACAATACAGTAAGTTTCAAATTGACCAAACTTAATGCTATGACATAAATATGCTTAATGTTTATGGAATTTTTTAGAAACCTTTTGCCATGTTGGGCTTACCGTCCTGTAGAAGTCACACTGAATGGGAATGTGTTTTCAGAATTACATGTGCTTAAAGACCTCATCAGAAATATTCAGAAAACCTGCCATGAATACCGGGGCTGACCAC
Organism: Rhinolophus hipposideros; assembly: GCF_964194185.1. Classification (NCBI taxonomy): domain Eukaryota; kingdom Metazoa; phylum Chordata; class Mammalia; order Chiroptera; family Rhinolophidae; genus Rhinolophus; species Rhinolophus hipposideros. Next base: position 79,136,972 of record NC_138053.1, on the reverse strand, counting down.
GCAGCAAATAAAACGGGTCATGGTCTCCTCAGACATTAATGTGGCTAAATCAGTTCTGCACCATGTAATAGCTACACACTGAAATGGTTACCAACAATTAAAAATAGAGAACTAATGGAAAATAATGTTGAATAAATATTATAAGACCACATGAAAATATGTTCAAGGAAGGCAAAGTATCTGGCTGAAACCCACAAAGTTGAGAAAATTCCTAGGTAAGAATGAAAACTCAGACTGAGCTTCTGATGCTTAAAAATTCATCTATTTAATAGGAGATGAAACTCCTGGTTTGGGGGTAGACTTTTGAAATTACAGAATGATGGTATCATTGGAATATAACCAAATCAGGTTTCCTATCTTTTCAGGCTTGCAGTCAACCCTCTCCAAATCTCGAAAATTCTATAGTAGGAAAGTTCTTTATGTCAGATATAAATGGGTAGCTATGACTACATAGTTTGGATCTAAAATAATCACCTTTTTTTTTGCAAAAAAATTTGTATCAATCAAGATCTACAGAAAATTATTAAGAAGCTGGTATCTGTGTGGTTGACAGAATAAAAGGTGAGCAAATATGCAGTTATCGATTCACCAAATCCCACAAGCTAGATCCTATAAATGACAGGAATCTGGAAATTTTTCTAACACAACCATGCGGCTGACTTCACGAACCACAGCAAAGGAAAATGCCCACATGCAGCCATCAAAACTTATAAAATATGAGAGATGTTAGCTCTGCAGTAGCACATTCAAGAGTAGTATAAGATATTGAGTTGACTGAGCCCCACACATCTCCTCTAAATCAAATGCAATTATAGGAGACATGAACAGAATAGAATGTTCAAAAGGACAGAGCTGATGGTTACAACAAGATAGGAATTACTGTTCACAGTTCTGGGCACACAAATTAAAACTGACATTGACAAACTGAAGCAAACCAAAAGGAAAGTGATTTCAATAAAAAGATTAGGACCACATGTTCTCATATTATGAGAAAGTTGAAAAAAAATCATGGATGTTTAATTTGTAAAAAAGAAGTTTTCAGAGGAATATGATCATTGACTCAAATACATGGAATAGAGCACAATCTAGTTTTGTTCTAGTTTCAACAAATAGAAGTAACAAGAAAATTAGAAAAACATAAGAATGAACTTTATAAATAGCAATGAAAGCTTTCCAAAAATAAGGTGGTTATCCTTGGGAGATGGGCATCACTGGAAATGTTACAAGTTGAACAACCCATTGGTGGTTATTATAGAAAGGACTGAAGCACTGGAGTATAAAAAAGGTTGAAATATATAGAATGGTTTTCAAATGGTTTAGTAGAACCTTAGTATCTGTAAAGAAACAAGGAGACTGAGTGATATGTTAAGACTCTGCTTCCTTCTTCAACCAAAGCAGTTTTCATTAAATCTATTTTATATATGGTGCTCCATCCAAGAGTTCATATTACAAAAGGCATGTGTTATTAAAAATCTTGCAAACCATTAGGGAAGATAATTTCTGAAGTTAATTCTGTTGTTATTCTGATTCAGATCTTCTGAAAAAATTCCATCTTTATGGTGTGATCCATTGTCACCTTACAATTACTAGAGTAGCTCTAATGAAATGCTGGTACTCTGAGGGCTCAGAGCATCATATGTGAAGGAACAGCAATTACCCTGATGGTTACCACCAATACTGTGGCTTGGGCAAGAAAGAATAATTCACAAGCAGGGGTATGGGGAAGGTAAATCCAAGTAAACCAGAAGAAAAAACATGTACTCTACAGGTGTGAAATATTGGAGTAATTTCCAGGGTCATGTGTGTGTTGTTCACAGTATTGTGAGAGAGGAAACATCTTTGGCCTCCAGTTGGTTATCTCAATACTTAGACTCTTCAAATTAGATTTTATTTCCAGTGGAGCACTTATTTTATGAGTTACTTGTAGAAAATTTGTCTCTGAGGACAGGGAAAAAGGTTGATATCATTTTTTAGGTATATTAGCATGTTAAGGGCTCTGGAATAACTCCAGAGAACATGTGAGTCCTTCTTTGGCCACCCTCTTCTGCAGAAAAGCAGCTAATAATTTAGAAGTTATTATCCCAGACATGATCTCATTTTGTCTCTCAATGATGACCTAAGGGATACAGGACATGCAGTTTCATCCTCATTTCCCAGATGAGAGAACTGGAGATCAGAAACAATAAGTGACCAGCCCAGATCACACAGCTACTAAATTAGGGGATGGGTGGGGCAGGCAGGCTGAAAAGTATCTTGACTCCAAGTTTAAAAGTCTTTTGCAATATCTCCAGTTGAATTCTTCAACTAAGGAACGTGATAAAGCTCAGCGTTCTCTCAACCTTTGTCTTTCTTCTTACAGTTTCTTTGTCTCACACACAGCTGATTGCTGTTTGACACAGACTTAGCTTTGGATATATAGGTGGACAAAAAGAAAATACCCACTTGGATCCAAATAGTAACACCTCTATTAAAAATCAACAATCATCTAGAAGTAAACAGGTCTATTAAAGAAAACTTAATTCAGTGACTCAGCAAATGGTGCTGTGATAGCTTGCAGTAATTACTTTTTATTTTTATTTTTTGTTTTTTTAAGTGTCTATGGTAAGAGAAGCATGCAGAAAAACATCAGGCTTTGAGTGTCCTTTTATTTTCATTGACTCTTCTACCACTCGAGAATGTTTGGCCTTTGCCAGACTGCTAAATGTCTGGCAGGTGGAACAGTCTTGGCAAAATACCTTGGATTATATCAACTGAAAACAAATGTAAAGGGTTCATAAGAAACTAGTTTCCCCCCAAATGATTCCCTTGAAGAAAACCTATTTTTCTTAACTGCTTAATTTCTAGTTTGAGTTTTCAAAGTTCAGGGTCTTGGGTACAAGAATTATTAATGAAAAGCAAATTCTATAATGGCCCCTATGGGAAGCAGAGAGAAAGCCACAAGGATTCTCTTATCTCCTGTTATACTTGGAACTTAATTCACTGTCTCCCCCAAGAAGAGAGTAGATGGTGTCTATTAGGAGACCATTTACTCTTGCAGCCAACTCAAAGCAGTTTCCACAAGATCAGTCATGCTCTCCTGGATTAGTCTAGTTACAGATAGAGTTTCTCAAATAATAGTCTTGGAACATGATTTCTGTACAATACTATGGCATAAAAGTTCTGTTTTCAACCACACACTATATTCCTTCTGTGGAGAATCATAGTACATGTGGGAAACCCTGAGGTTAAGAAATCAGTTGTTCTTTGGGTAACGCAGCATTTCTCAAAGTTAGCAGGCCATTGTCCTGATGCCTAGCTTGCCCTTCTCCACGCTCTCTGTATTGGGGGCAGAAATGGAAGGGAGGGGGCATTCTGGCAAGCTGTATTGTTTTCAGGTTTCTATGGCAACTAGCTTCCTGCTGGGTTTGGCTAATATCAGGACATGGTGGGAGCCTGGAGGAGAGGAAGAAAGGAGAAGCCAGGGTATTCTTCCTCCCCTGCCCCTTAGTATCTGCCTCAGTGGGATTTCTGGCCACAGTGGAGTTTCCTTCAATGGTTCCAAGTCCCTCAGGACAAACACTCAGTGGTTCCAACTTCTACTGGATAGCCCTAGATCCAGTTCGTACCTTCGCACTAAGGGTAGTAATGGATTCCTGCTATTGCTAATATATGGGCTGCTTTGCAAGTGGTGGGCCAGGTGGTTTTCCAGAAGTGCCCATAGCATTCTGCATGCCAGGACACACAGAACATGTTTACTTGTCCTAGAGCACTAGCTACATAGATGTCAGTATGGTGAGAATATAGACTATTAGCTGCATGGAATCTGCTTCTGTCTCATGCTTCTAGATTTTCAGAGGTCTATTGATCTACAGAAGTGCCTTGGCCAGTTTGTTGGTAAGTAGAATGTCCTATCTTAAGGCCTTGACCAACTGGGTCCCTAGAGCTGGATCTGTTCTTGCTGTCTGGTAAAAAGGTTCTGTATAACCACTGACACCTGATTAGCATGTGTGGTTCCTAACAAGTGCCCATCTGCTCTACAGCCATAGAAAAAGGATGGATGGTCCTCACCGGCTCCCAAGCTCCTCCCATCAAGATGGATAATGCCCCCTTTAGGGCTAATGGCCCCTTCAGACAAGTCCGAGATAAGTGTCAAATCACTGATTCCTGAGTAGCACTGAATGCTACAGTTTGGCACATTTTTTTTCTGCAAGGAGCAGTACCAAGAGTGGTAAGCAAATAATGGCCTCCCATAGATATCCACGTCTGAATGCCCAGAACCTGTGAATCTGCTACTTTACATGCGCAAAAGGGACTTTGCAGAGGTGATTAAGTTTAGGGTTGTGAGATGGAAGATTACCTTGTACTATCAGGTGGGCCCAATGTAATGATAAGGGTCCTTGTAAGAGGCAATAGGAGAGTCAGAATCAGAGGAGGTGACGTGGTGATGGAAGTAGAGTTGGAATGCTGTGTGGCCACGAGCCCAGGAATGTGGGCCGCCTCTAGAAACTGAAAAGGCAAGGAGATAGATTCTCCCCCACAGCCTCCAGAAGGAACGCAGCCCTCCTGACCCATGGGAGACTTTTTGACTCCAGGCCTGCAAGATAATACATTTGTGTCATTTTAAGCCACTAGGTTTGTTGTAATTTGTTACAGTAGCAACAGGAAACTAACACACCAAGGATAGTGAAGGGAAAACACTACTTCAGTAACTGAAATTTCTGAGGTCCCTTAGCTCCCTCACACAGTCTAAGTGTCTCAAAGAGAATGACATGAAATCATTCTCCCCACCCACCTGCTCTAGTCAGGCCTGGTTCGTCATCCTCAATTTTGTCATACCTTCAGGTACTGTTCTTTGAAAGAATAGTTTCTATAAACACAATCCCTGCCAACCGATATTCCCCCCCTCCTTCCTTATACCATTGACATAATATTAGGAGAACAGTTACAACTTAATATTCAGTCTAAACTATTCTCCACATTACCAAATTTGTACCATCCGCGTGTAGACCACAGAGACTTTGGGGGTAGCTCTTTCATTCTTAGGGATCTTTTGACTGCAAGATACTGGACTTGAAGAACAGAGAACTATCAAAAGATAACAAAGTATTTAATGAACAGACAGGAGTAAAGCTTAAAAGCCAAGCCTTGAAAGGTGGGAGCCAGAACCAAAAAAAGTAGCCATGCAATCATCATATTGGTCTAAACTCAATTTCTCCCTCCCTTCCTTTTTCCCTCTCGGATTTAGTTTTTCCCTCTTCTCAGTTCTGTCTCTCACTTTCTCTGTCTCTGTCTTTTCCCTCTTTCACATATCTGGCCTTCTTCCCAAATGTCAGCTTTGTGCTGTCCTTCTACAGACAGGCAAGCTTCTGTACAGCTAGGGAAGCAGCTCCTGGCAATAACTTTTTCTCCTTCATGGCCACAGAGGAAAGAACATTGTTCCCCGGAAAAGGCACTGATTGACCAGGCTGGAATCATGTGTCAAGACTATGGGACCATGTAAGAAAATGGCAGATGCCACTGGGACCCTGTGTTACTTATGAACGAAGGGGATGAGGGATGGTGGAAGGGGCAATGTCCCCAAAGAAGAGCTTGGAAGAAGGCATGCCAAAAATACGATAAATGTCCATTTGAGGCTTGCTGGACATTTTTAGGGACTAGAGTGGACTTATAACTGATGGCACAGAACATTTCTCCTCGAATAGAAAATATTTAAGTCTGGACTCATAAAAATTCACACAATAAGACCAGAAAAACGTAAACTTAAATGGCAAAGATGCTATGGAAATATTCTGGTGGTTTCTTTGTACCTGACCCAAACTTATAAACTATATATACATATAGTTTTATGCATCTGTGTATATATGTATACATTTTTTTTACAGAGACATTTATAATTCTCATTTATAAAAGTGATATATTTATAAACATTCAAATTCAGCAGTATCAAGAAAATAACTATCTAATTTTGTAGGACGTTAATAACATGAATTTCCTAGACATGAAGTCATTTAGATAAGCACAGTGTAAAATCTAAATTAATAATTATAATTTATTTACCAATTTTATAAATGCTCTACCTAATACTTCAGTAATACAAGTTTTCTATGACACGTATTCCTGAGATGGTTGGTCTTAAAATATTTAATAATCTGTAATGGTCATTATAAAATCATTCCATCAGAAAGAGAGAAAAGTAGAGATAATAAGAGAGAGAATTTAAATTGTTTTAACAAACTCTGAAGTTGGGTATGAAAAAAATATTTTGGAGATGGTAGCCTTTGGGAACTGAATAAAGTGAAAACAGGAAAAAGTAGTCAGCCTAATAAGAAGAATTTCCCAGTAGAAATTCTTTGTGGATCTGGTTTAAGGAACAGACCTCATGATTTTATATTATCATTTATATTGTTACTGGAAGAGTTAAAGAGATTTAAAATGGTGTGTGTTATCTTGGACAATTTAAATAATTTTTCTTTAATATTGTCTATATTACTATTTTCCTAAGAAGATTCCTTCTTAATAGACATTTCTGAGGGTACTTCTGTCAAGCCTTTATCCAAATGATGTGGATTCTCTGAGTAGGTACTGGTCAGAATCCACAAGCTTGTTATTCATTTCAGGCAGATAAAGAAGCTCATATCAAGAGCTAAAGAACAACAATGAAGATAACGAGTGCCACAAAGATCTAATCTTGCTTTATACAGATGGGGTTATATAAATAGCTACTTTTTTTTTTTTACGTTGTTGTGGCCTCACTGAGCATCATAGAAACACTATTTCAGTTTGCAGAAATTCTCACTGGCTTAAAATTGTTTGTATTTTAAGGGAATTGTCCCCCTCTTAAGTCTGGGTCCAGGACATAGGGGTGTACGCATGATAGTTATGACAAAGTTGTGACTCTTGATGTGCTCAGAGTCCATGCTCGTGGCAGTGGCAGATGGCGAACACTCATATAACAGTTACTATGTGTCAGGCACCGTTCCAAACATATTCGGCCTCTCACAAGCAGCCAGCATAACCCCAATCACTTAAAACACCCCGAAAGTCAGTTACAGCACTACGGGTAGTCAGCTTTTTACAAAACTGCATTTTTCGATTTGCACTGTAGTACAGTGAAATATCATGAGATCTGGAATCAGTTTGCTTCCTCCATTTACTATTTGAATTCATAAAAGTGAACTGCGTGGGGACTCAGTTTCCTCACCTTGAAACTGGATAGAGCACTTTCCTCCCTCCCCCGCCCATGAACAGGGGCCAAGGCAGGTGTCTGACTGGGACAAGCAAGGGTGTTAGAACTGGAGCTCAGGTTCTCCAGGGAGAAATTTGGCAGGACGTAGCAGTCTTTAGTTGGCCAGGAGCACACAGAGAGGAGTGTAAATCATGTTCTTATTGAAGATAGTTACCAATGCGAGATTTACCACCTGATGATACCCCAGGGCTCATCCGAACCCTGGAAAACTAAAACCACCAACTCAGCATTTTGTTACTGCACAATCATTCCACTTGGACAAGAAAAGTGTTGGAATTCTGAGTTTTGACACACACACACACACACACACACACACACACACACAGATTGAATTTCGTCATCTCAAAATACTTTAGGTGAGATGGAGAAGGCTAAACGGGTTTGCTAACATACACATTCCATTTTCTAAGTACAATTTACACTAGAATGGGGAATTTATAAATTGGGAAAATATCCTAGAAGGCCTTTGGAAAGGGATGGGATAGTTTGGGTTTAGAGTTCCCATTCACTGAGTAATACTAAAATGACTAATTTGTGTTTAGTCATTTTTTTGGAACCACTACAAATATATTCAAATACAAAAATTACTCTTTACCATGGAAAACTGCGTGTCCTTACAATAATTTTTAAAGCATACCAACTTTGTTCATGGTCATTTTGTCTTTATTTGTATTCGTATCTTAACATTGGGGACAGAGACAAATATATAAATAAAACGAAATTTAAAAAACTTTCAGACTCATAATAGTGAGTGTATTTTGATAAAAAACAATAATGAAGGGGCTAGATAGTCTGAAAAAAATCTCCCACTATAAACACCTAGAGTGCTGATGTATTTTATACATCTTTTTAAATTTATGGCTCATTTAAACTCACAAAGAGGGTGGGAAATGGATGCCAAATCTTTAGCTGCTCAGGCCTTTTGAGATGTGGGTATTAAGTGGGGGTAGCAAGATGTGGAGTAGGAACTGAGACCCCAGATTAAAGCTGGGACTCCTGAAGGCCTGCCGCCTCAGGAAAAGTTTGCTGTATTATTCTCCATACATTTTTGTATATCTGGAATATTTTATTATACTTTTTTAAGTTCTAGAAGGCATTAAAAGCATGGAAACTACATTTTTCCCCCTTAAGGGTCATATAAACTAATTCTCATTCACTTAATTAAATATTACAGTAAATTTTTATTTTAATAACTAAAAAAATCTTAATGTTATCTTACAGTGGTATAATCAACACTAGGTAATTAGTTCTAAAGGATGCGGAGTGTGACATAACGAGTCCAAATACTGGCTATCTAAAGAAAGAAACACTGGTATTTTCTTCCTAGGTTTTGACAGTTTGACAGTCTACTCATTCAACCAACATGAGTGGGGTACAGGCTCTTCTCAGTAATCAAATACATATAATACACGGGTTGGAGGCACTTCCAACCCCACTCCAGCATCTCCATGTTTTACTGCTCGTTCTGTGCTGAGCTTCAAGCCTCTCTGGGTTATTTCCCATCAGGGAAAACGATCCCCATGCCAGTGCAGAGGACTCATCCAGGGAGGACAAGGGTTTGTTCTCTGGCTGTGTACGCTCTTCCTCAATGTGGCTTTGTGTAGTGGAGCCATCTAGCAAAACTGAATGCACCTTTCCAGATCCAGTGTTTCCTTGGAGCATAGTATGAAATAAATAAGAATGGGCACCAAAATGTTAGCATTGCTGAGGAGGCTGGATGTCCATTTGTTTTCTTAATAAGAACAGCAACCTGCATTATCTGCCAGGAGAATTCTAAACACTTTTAGTTTATCTCGTTTAATCCTCAGAACATTCCAGAAGAAAGATATAATCATTTCCATTTTAGAGATGAGGAAATTGAGGCTCAGAGATATTAAGTATCTTGCCAGCATATTAAGATGTTGACAGAGTTAATTGTGGAGCCAGGATTTGGACCAAGGCAGTTCATCTCCCCAAATACAGAGTTTTAGGCCTTTTATCTTTTCAGCCATGAAGGAAGATGGCTTTGCCAAGCAGATGGATGGGTAGATAGGTTTCTTTCATCTTGGCTAACCTCGGGGTAAGTGCTAGGGAAATACCTAGCTTATATGAAAAGAATCTTTAAAAAAACAATACGGAACGCTTCATGAATTTGCGTGTCATCCTTGCGCAGGGGCCATGATAATCTTCTCTGTATCATTCCAATTTTAGTATATGTGCTGCCGAAGCGAGCACTGAAAAGAATCTTTTTGTCCTGGTTTTGATCTAGTTCCCTGGCAGGCTTGCTAAAATTTGTCTTAACGTGTACATTTCCCTTGCCAAAGCACACGTGGTATGTTTGGACATATGGTCTCATTTTTATGATCTTTTAACCTTTACATATTTTAAATACTTCATGGTGGGGTTAATTATTTGTGGTGACTAAGATTGGCAGCTGCTATGATGGGGCCATGTTTGGAATCCCTAAGGAATGAGAGGATGGATACCCTGTGGAACATACTTTCAAAGATAAACATATAAATGTAAAGGAGAAATTTCTGACACACTCCGTAATGGACAGAGCCTAGTGATAGCTCATGGGAAATCAGTAAATTTATTCTGAGACCTACCACTATAAATGGTTTTTAGATTAGCCTTACTCCATATCCAACCTTTTTAAAAATGGATAAACACTGGGTAATCTGATTGCTTAGAAATGATCATTTAACGATTGTTTTTATACGTTCTGAATACATAGTCGGGCTAGAAGAGGCAAACACTGAAAACAGTACGACTGGCTAAAGGACTTCAAACCTACTGAGCCTTAAATATATGCTTCAGGTGACCTGATGGTGAGCTCTCTAAAATCACAGAATTCTAAATAACGTTAAAGCAGTTTTAACTGCAAAATGGGATAGTATATCAAGGTCTTATCCTCCTAGAAATCCTTTGACAAGGTGGCTATAATGAAATAAACAAAGTTAGTGAAGCACCAAGTGGAGGTACACTCGCCAAAGACCTTATACAAACTGAAGCTGACATAGTAAATGGAGAGGATAGGTTCATCAAGCTGCAGCTGCATAGCTTCCATGAACCAAGACGGTGGACACGAGTCCGCCTTTAGAAGTGGCGAAGAGGCCAGATTCTGAGGTTCAGTTTCCTGAGATTTGGATCCAGTGAACAAGGGTATGGGCATAAATCCTGGAGGCCTACAAGGCTTGTTTCCTTGAACCTCAGGGAACATTGGGCAATGTCTGAAAATGTCTTTGTTTGTCATGGCTGGGAAAGGGGGTGCTTCTAGCATCTAGTGGGTAGAAGCCAGGAATGCTGTTAAACATTCAGTAATTCACAGGAGTGCCCCAACAAAAAGAATGATCCAACTCCAAAGGCAATAGTGTTGAGGTTGAGAAACCCTGTTATAAACCAAGATCACTTAAACTGGTTTCTATATAGATCACAGGCTGTTTTCTGATTGGATCCTAGAAAAGTCTCTCACGCTGTGCAGGTAATTTAAAAATTCAATCTGACCAATGAAATGCCTGGGGCAGAATATAGTCTCCAGGTTCACTAATGACTGTCCTGAAGTATAAGTTTTAAATCTTGCTAACTTTGTTATTAACTACCAGCAAGGTCCTCTTTGAATAGATCTAATGTATGTCTTATTCCATATTCAAATGGGAAACCTTTTAATAGTTTAATATAACTTTTATTGCTTAAAATTTACCACTCTATAGTTTATTGCCTGAAATTTAAACCAAATACTTACTTGACAAACAGCAATTCTGAGTTTTGCAGACCACGGTTTTACATGAGAAACAGGTGGACTTTAGATATGGTTATTTCAAGAAATACCATTGTGAAGGATTTCACTACCTGCAGGAGGGTGCAACCAGGTACTACATCATTGGTGGCTTTTGACAGGACGATCAGAGATCTGTGGTTGGCTCACTGGCCCAAGCCTGACATAAGTCCCTACTTAAAAAGGATGCCTAGAAAGTGATTGTTCCTTAAACGTCAGGATTCATAGAAATGACTTCCAGATTAAACTTCATACTAGGTTAAAATGGAGATGCTCTACACCTTCCTAAGCCCCATTCCTCTTCCTGTTTCTTGTTTCTCATTATCTGATATTTCCCTTAAAGAGCCAGAAGCATTTCTCCTTTCTGCGTGTCTTAGCCTATTTGGGCTGCTACAACAGAACACCACAGAGTGGGTGGCTTATAAACAACAGAAATTTATTTCTCACAGTTCTGTAGGTTGGGAAATCCAAGATCCAGGTGTCCGTATGGTGGATGCAGGCCCTCTTCACTGTTCATAGCCAGCGTGTTTTTCACTGAAATCTCTTTTACAAGGACCTAATCCCACCCTCATGACCTAAGCACCTCCTAATACCACCACCTGTGGGGTTAGGTCGTCAACATATGAATTTGGGGAGAACACAGTTACTCAGACCATAGCACTAAGTGCTGAGGAAAAACAAAAAGAAATCCTTTATGTGATTTTATTTTTTTGACTTGAGGCAATGGTTGGTCTAAATAAACAACTGGTACTGTTAGCCAAATACATCAGCTAGAATTCCTTATATTAATTACACCATAACCAAATTTATTTTTGACTGATGTTCTCTAATCTTATTTCTTCACTTTTAATTAATAAATAATTTACCTTGTCAGGGATACTAGGAAGTAATATTACTCGAGCAAGGTGTGTGGGAGATTTATTGAATGTTATTTTCTTTGCTCCTGTTACTTTAAAAATTGTTTTAAATATTTTCCTGGCTAAAATTGTCATACTGTATGGAACAAAGAGTGGATAGATAGGCAAAGCATTATTAAGCAGTGATGGCTGAGCTGAGATCTGAAAGACAGCAAGAACGGAGTTTGGGAAAGATCGGTGAGAAAGGTGTTTTAAGTAGAGGAAAGAGCAAGAACAAGGCCCCGGGGCAGAATAAAGTGGGTGAGTTCAAGGCGTTGGAGAAAGACTGCAATAGCTGGAACATGAGGAGCAGCAGAGAGAATAGTCAGAGACCATGGCAAACGATGGGCAGGACCCAGATCGTGCAACATCACTGAGCATAGATTTTAGCCTAAGTGAAATGCTGAAGCAGAAACAAAACCATTTTCTGAGGAGCCTCTTGCCTCTCACTTCTATGGAGACCATATCCTTGAAAGGTTCTTTAGCTTGTAAGAAAGGATACAATCTCAGTTCCACTGCCTGAATTACTGAACTGGCAATGAATGAAAATGACTGGAAGAAGACAGACAGACAAAATAAAATCCCCAGAATTAGTTCAGTACCTCAGGAACAGACCAGCCAGTGAGACACACAGTTGTAAAGGGACTCACCGTTCCCAGCGTTTTGACTCTGAATGATCTCAGGCTCCTGTAGAACTTAGTTATGCCAAGTGGGATCTTTCACAGAGGTTGTTACATATTTAGTCTGCAGAGAAAAAAACCGTTAACTCTTTATTCTTGGGCTAGAAGCTTTATCCAAGATGTCCACAGAGTGTTGGCTTTAGAGTAAGCCACCAGGTTAAGATCCTAGCTTTCCATTCACTAGCTAGAGACACTAAACAACTTATTCCATATTTTTATGCCACAGTTTTCTCACAGGATTGTTGGGGGAATAAATACATACCATTTAAGACAGGTTCTAGAACAATGCCAGATACGTAGTAATAAATGTCAGTTAGCTATTTTTATTATCATCATTACTGATGACAGTTTCTGTCTTTCTTAGCAGTATGTTGGACCTTTGGGTTCACTTTCACATAAGCATTTATTTTAGGGACTGAATATCAAACGACTCATCCCCTTAGCACTCCAACTTAGATGGATTTTCTTTGAATCTGAGGGAAGTCGAGGACAGACCGAAAATTTTATTCTTAGAACAACAACTATTTAGCAAGGACCTAGGAAATAATCTTTTGTCTCCAATGAGACTTCAACTACTGGATGATAGGAAACTTGTGTTGTAGAGAAATGATGAGTACTTTGGGGGCCCTTCCCTCTCCTCTAACTCTTCTTGTAGTGTGACAATAATGAATGGAAGACTAAACATAGCGTCAGGATTAGAAGGTTCTAATCTAAACGCTGTCCCTAACTTGCTGTGTGACCTTGAACAACGGAGCACAATTATAGAGCCAAAAAACCCCACAAAAAACAAAACACCAAAAAACAAAAACTCTGAAGCACCTTCTAGCATTTACGTTCTATATTTTACATAATGTTTATATATATATAACATTCTATATTAACATTCTATAGTTTATATTTTCTACAAACCCTTGCTTTAGGGAGGGCCTCAAAATATGGATCGCGGAGAAAACATGAGAGGAAAAGAAAAAGAAAGAGAAATATAAAGGGAAACAAAAACAAAGGAGGAGCAGGTTATCAGGAAAGGAGTACAATAAGAAATAGAGGGAAAACGTAAGCAGGATCAATCAGAAAACTGATTGATTCCTTTCAATTAAGCATCCATAGTATATGCCAGGTCCTGGGGATAGGGTGATCGACAAGCCCTCACAGAATTTACAGATGCTTGTGGAATATGTAAACAGTTAGCCAGAAAAAGAATAAAAAAGCTAACTGCATCTGGAGGGTAAAAGGAGGATTCCTGAAAAAGAGTGGTAGAGATTGGGGGCAGAGAATCCTGAGAGAAAACAGCATTTACAAAGGCCCTGAGATAGCAGAGTCTGGTATCTTCAAGAACTGAGGAGTTTCACGTGTGGTTGTGACTTGAAAGAAAATGAAGCAAAGAAAGATAAGCACCTCACCTATGGACCAGCTAGTGGGTTGAGACGAAAACCGCTCTGTTTTATCCCCTCCTGTGTCTGTTATAATGTATATGCCACAAGTGGTTTGACCCTCCCCAGTTGACAATCGATCATCCCGTAATAAGCAATAACACAAATCCCAGCCTGGTCATCCTCAGAGAATTCCTTCCAGGCCATTTGAGGGTGAAAGGGAATGTTGTGTTTCGACAGGGGCCAATTCCTTAGTAGAGAAGGGAGTAAGGGGAGAATGGTAAGTGTGTCTCCACGTTTCTTCCTTGTGCTCATTCTTGCACCTCATCATGCAAAGGGTCCCCCCTTTTCCTTCGACTCGATGCTCTTCCCTTAGGTACTGCTTTCCCCATTTTTTTCCTTTCCTTTTTAAATTTTTTTTCTTTTCCCCCTTTTGGCCCAAATCATAGTACTGAAAATGTAAAACCTGCAGTTTTGGGTATGTTACCAAAGGAAACAGTTTTACTTAAAATCTTGTTTTTGCCAAAATATTTTCAAAGTAGCTGGAGAGCTGTCAAACCACAGTGGCTCTCAGCTGCGTTTCCTTCTAGCATTTCCCCAGGTTCTCCCAGCACAGCACTCAGTAATTGGATATTATTTGAGGAGGAGGGAAAAAAATGCTGCACGAGACAGTCTGTAGATTTAAGAATTATTCTCTGGGTGCTGAAGGCCAGAGATCCAGAGGAGCGCAGCTGCCACACTCCAGGGCTGCGTGACTGTGTGTCATTCCTCGATGTAGCTTTCAGCAAGGAGACCTAGAGGAAACATGCTGGTAACCATCAATATTTAGACTGTCATTCCAAAGTCTTTAGATTGTTTTCTGCCTTAGTCACGTGACATTGACCAAAAGAATCTATTCTGATAGAAAAAAAAATTTACTGAATGCAGCTTGCAATGACATGCATATTTTTCTTTTACAGGTACTAACAGCCTTCCCCCGACCCTAACAGCCTCTTCTAATTCTAGCTAGCATTTGTGGGTTTCATGTAGCAGTAGAATAATTTAATGGTAAGCAATAAGCCTTTGTACTTCTCTAACAACTTTCTTCCAAGACCTTCCAGGAGGTACAAACTCATAATTTAAGGACTTCTAGAAGCAGAGGCAGTAGTTACCATGTCTACTTAACTCATACAGAAACTGAAGTTCAGGAAAGTGACATGACTTTTCCAGGGTCATACAAGAAGTCAAAACTGTTCCTTCCTTATAATATGCTTATAATCCATTTGATTATAAGACAGAATCAAATAAAGCAAATTAAATTACAATAAAAATAATTTCAATAACTATATAGAAATTATGATAATTATCAATCCAAATGATACTCTCTAGTTGACAATAGATTGGTTCTCAGGCTTAAATGCTACTACTGCCAATCTGTTTTTTTACCAGATCTACAGTGTTTCCCTGAAAATAAGACCGGATCTTGTATTAATTTTTGCTCCAAAAGATGCATCAGGGCATATTTTCATGGGATGTCTTATTTTTTCATGTGCAACAATCTACATTTATTCAAATACAATCATGTCATCTTCTGGAACATCGTCATATTGTACTAAATGTGTTTGTCTGGCTGACAATCTTAACTGGGGCTTATTTTTGGGGAAACACGGTAGTGTTACAGTAAGCCCTCATTTAACATCTTTGGAAACTGTGATGATGTATAATGAGACCACTTTTACCATAGGCTAATTGATATGAACAAGAATTCAGTTCCTACAGCATATTTCTGGTCACAAAAACATCACCAAACTTCTAAATAAAGATCCAAAGAACTTCTAATATTAAACATTGAAATAAATGTCAATCACATCTACATTTAAGAAAGATGAGTAAAACAAGTAAGATGATTATTTTCTAACCTGCCTCTTCCAGTTCAGGGTTGCAGGTGTCTGGAAAGGTTGCAGGTGTCTGGAAGGGCCACTCACACACCCTCCCACACTCAGACTGGGACCACGTAGACGCACCAGTTCACCTCACATGTCCGTCTCTGGGATGTGGGAGGAAACTGAAGCACCCAGAGAAAACTCACACAGACATGGGGAGAACATGCACACTCCACACAGAGAGTGGCTCGGGCAGAAAACTAATTTGTTTTCCTCATCAGTGTTATAACGAAATGACGTTGAATGAGACAACATCATTCAAGGACCTGCTGTATGTTCTGAGGGTCCTGACAGGAGACAGGTCGTATATTCGGAAGCAGTAGTAGAAGGGAGTTAAATTGAGAGGACAGGGTCAAGGCAACCCTGGAGATCTTGGTGGTAAAGCACCCGGGACAGGTAACATGAAGCAGTTGTCACTCCACCACTCCTAGGCCTAGCGGGGCTGAGGAGGGAACAGGGACGAGAGCCCAGTGACACCTTTCATTAGAGGAGTCGGGTCCCCCGATGTGAGCTGGAAGGGAAAAAACTCCAAACTTCTGACCTTGCTTTTCTCTCCTCTCTGATCTGCAAGTGCTGCCCATTGGTCAAAAGCAACAATGAGACAGAGAATGGAGAAACCTGGGTGACGCTGTCTGGAATGCTTGGATCTCTTCTGTTCTCTTTACATTCCCTTTATATGCTGTTCACTGTCAGGTTTTTATCTGTAGTCCTGAATTTCTTGAATTTCAATTCAATGAATTGAATTTCAATTTCCTACTAGGGATCTCCTGATTACCTGATCTTCCCCCAAATTATTTTTTTCCTACAATTTTCCCCATCTCAGTTGTTACTCATCTCCTACCAGTTGCAGTTCAGAAATCTTGGAGACATCCCTAACTGCTCTTTTTTCCTCATGACCAGCATCCTCTCCTTCAGCAAACCTTACTGACCCTCCTTCACCATCTATCTGGACTCCTACCACTTCTCACTGTTTTAATACCACCACCACAATCTGACTCATAATCATTACTTGCTTGGAATATTGTATAGATAACACTACTTCCATTCTTGCTCTCTGTTATGGTTTAATCTCAACATTGAAACTAAAGTGATCCTTTGAAAAACCTAAGTTAGCCTTCTATTCAGAATATTTTATAGGCTTCATTTCACTCAAACTACTTACACTACACTCAGATCCTTACAACGGACGATAAGGCCCTAGAAGATCTGTCCATCCATTTTCTTCATGGTCTGGCATCATTCCTATCACCTCCCTGTCTTTTATCCATTCTGCTAACACTGAACTCCTTACTGTACCTAAAACAAATCAGGTACACTTTCACCTCTAGTGTTTGCACTTACTGTTTATTCTGCCTGGTACACTCTTCCACTAAATATTTGCATGGCTCAGTCCCAAACCTTGATATTTTGTTCGAATGTCACCTTCTCAATGAAGCTTTCCCCGGCTATCTTATATTAAAATGTGACTCACCCACGTCACAGCATTTCCAATTCACTTCCCTATTTCATTTTTCTCCATAGCACTATGACCACCTGACACATTTTATATTTTATGTTTTTTGGTTTGTTTATCTGCCTTCTCCTGCTTCCTCAGTGTAATGCTCATAAGACTACGATGAGACATGAGCCATGGTTAAAGCTTTCATTGCATGAAGGAAATCTACTTTTTTGTCATCCTCATAGCACTTGACAGTACCTGGCACAAGGATGATAAATGCTCCCTAGCTCGAACCAGAAGAGTTTTTCACACCTAGAGGAGCCTAGTGACAAGGGGTTTAAGTTGGAAATCAAGGCAACATTTGAAACCTTTCTTTGGAAACAAGTTAAAGGGATTCTAGATATCTCCTTGAAAGCTAGCAGAACCACAGAGAGGCCTCTTTCATAAAAATATTATTAGTAGATGATCTGAAATCACTCACAAACAGAGTTTACCTAAGAACAAACTATGACTCCAGGGTCACAGGTTACAGTTCAAGATCAATGGACAAAGGAGAAAGGCTTCACAGCAATTGAGCCATGGAAGGATTCTACATGTTCTATCAAGTCTTGGCAAATGCTCAGTCAAAGAAAGTATCTGGCTGTATTTTCCAGCTTCATTTTTAAGATTTTAATC
The DNA here is from genome assembly GCF_964194185.1 of Rhinolophus hipposideros. Lineage (NCBI taxonomy): Eukaryota > Metazoa > Chordata > Mammalia > Chiroptera > Rhinolophidae > Rhinolophus > Rhinolophus hipposideros. The sequence continues at coordinate 79,119,009 of NC_138053.1, read as the reverse complement.
TATAAGATCTTAAGAAGTAGTAAAGTATGTAATGTCTCACAGAACCTGGAGAGCAAAACCAGCAAATGATAAAGTTGTTGAAAATATCTCTGACCTTTTCCTCCCTACAGTGTTAAAGAATCCTCAATAAACTGATATTTGCTAAATGAGTACACAAAGCTTTGTCTCATTTCAGCAGAATGGAAAACCTGAAATTACCATTGAGGGATTTCCTTATGCAAAGACTAGAACAGGCATCAGCCAAGTAATATGATTTCAGGGGCACAAAAGGCCCCAACGTGAAAAGAAATGCTTCCTATAAACTTGCTGACACTTAAAAGTTCTATATTCCATAAACTAACTCTTTTACTTAAAGATTTAATCCTGAGTAAATGCAAATTTCCCTGGGTGAGGTCCCTTACCAAGTATTTATTCCTCAGAATTTGAGAACGGGTGTTGCCAACGGGTATAATGGTTGGATATGAGGATCTTGAGAAACCTGTGATCTAGGAAACAAAGGATTAAGAGGCTCAGACAACACACTTCACCTACCTCATAGTTCTGCCTTGGATTCAACCTCACTGTTTTAATAATTCCTCATCTCAAAGATGAAATGTCTTTTTAGTTCAAGTTGTCATTTCAGATTTCATATAACTGGTCATGGGTTGGGAATGGGCATGGCAGTGGTGCCTGTCAGATGTGGGAATTACGTAGTTGTCTCTTTATCCCCTATCTGACCCTCACACCTCTCATTCGTGTCTTTGTAATGAATTCAGCACAGTTGATGAGACATTAGCAAATTTAGTCACAGAAGAAATTGATAGTAATTACTAAAATCCATTTAGTACCCTCAATACATGAGTGGATTTCAATTACTCAGCCTTTTTTTTTTCAATTATCCAAATTTCCACACTGGAAGATAATTCATACTAAGATGTGTGTTCATTATGCTCTTCTTCATAGCAGTTCTCTTCCAAGAAACACTGGATTTCTTGATCACTGCCAGATATTAAATTATATTAAAAGACTCACGAGGAAGCACAAGAGAGTAAATGTAGGATTACAGAAGTTTCCTTCCCTGAACCTAAACTACAAATGAAAATAAGAAGTAAAATGAACAAATTAAACTGAAATAATATTCTAACAAGAAATGGTGTGCAATCATGAATTCTAAATTTAAAAACAGTATCTGTAGATAATGAAAATTTTGAGAATAATGTAAGATTTCCCTGCCTATCACCTTCTCCTACCCAATACAAGACACACACACACACACACACACACACACACACACACACACACACAGCAAGCCAAAGCCATACTGTGGGGAAGATAGTGAGTGGATAAAATCCCGAAAAGCTTTTCGATGGCCCAGGGAAGAGGACTGAAAGGTTGGTGAAGGAGAAGCCAGAAGGACTGAAAAGAATCGCAATTTTGTTTTTTTCTGGCTTAGGGAACATGAAAGAAATACTTCAGAAAGAATTATCCAGAACTAATTGCCTATAATAAATAAAAATTTGGCAAAATATAAGATGAAAATAAAAGGAAAATACCGCTCCTATAATCACTGGATACTTTTTCATGGTAGCTAAAAAGCATCAATCGATTGTTGGAAGAATCTCTGTATTTTCAGTATTTCTCCAATATAACTACAACTGGGAGCGAAGCAGAAGAAGTTGTAGGGGAATGATGAGTTAAGTAATAGTTGTGATCATGTGGCCAGGCTTAGTAGAGCTAAACTGGCAGACTCACTCTAAAATAGGGCAACAATCTAATACCCTCATGGATCTGGATGTGCCCCCAAAATAGACAGAGTAAAATCGGTAAAAGATGATTAACAAACTTCCAAAGAAAGAGATTAAAGACAAAGCCTATGAATGGAGCCAGTGCACACCTCCAGCTCTTCTCTGTCACTTGCATCCCACCATTGACCTGCTCTAGCTAACTAAAAAGGCAAACAGAATTCAGGCAAAGATTCAGGGAGATTTACAAGAAAGAGTTGATAAAGTAGAAAGTTGGCAAGGAGAAACTACCCATATATTTGGGAAAAGAAGTGGAGAAGTAGAAAAACAGAGCAACTACACAGAAATAATATAGAAAAACAAAACAAAAAAACTTAAAAAATGTAAGCATATATTTTGCAATCCTGAAAAATAATCCATTCTGGATGAAGATAATAAAAAAAAAAATCTTGATTAATTAAATAAAAGAAATGATAAAAATTTTTATTTTTCAATTACAGTTGACATTCAATATTATTTTATATTAGTTTCAGGTGTACAGCATAGTGGTTAGACATTTATATAATTTATAAACAGGTCCCCCTGATTAGTCTGGTACCTACCTGGCACTATACATAGTTATTACAGTATTACTAACTATATTTCCTGTGCTGTACTTTACATCCCCATGATTATTTTGTAGCTATCAATTTGTACTTTTTAATCCCTTCACCTTTTTCACTCAGCCCCCCAACGCCCTTTCTATTTGGTAAGCATCAATTTGTTCTCTGTATCGATGAATCTGTTTCTGTTGTTGTTCTTTGGATTCCACATATAAGTGAGAACATATGGTATTTGTCTTTCTCTGTATGACTTATTTCACTTAACATAGTACCCTCTAGGTTCATTCATGTTGTCGCGAATGGTAAGGTTTCTTTTTTTGTTTTTAGTTTTCATTTTTTATGGCTAAATAATATTCCATTCTATAAATGTACAACATCTTTATCCAATTGTCTATTGATGGGCACTTAGGTTGCTTCCATGTCTTGGCTATTGTAACAGTGCTGCAGTGAATATAGGGGTGTATGTATCTTTTCAAATTAGTGTTTTGGATTTCTTTGGATAAGTACCCAGAAGTGGAGTTGCTGGTTCATAAGGTAGTTCTATTTTTAATTCTTTGAGGAACTGTTTTCCACAGTGGCTGTACCAATTTGCAATCCCACCCATGGTGCACGAGGGTTCTCTTTTCTCCTCATCCTCGCTAATACTTGATGTTTGTTGATACTGATGATAGCCATCTGACAAGTGTGAGGTGATATTTCATTGTGGTTTTAATTTGAATTTCTCTGATTAGTAACACTGAGCATTTTTTATATGTCTATTCGTCATCTGTATGTCTTCTTTGGAGAAATGTCTATTCAGCTCCTCTGCCCATTTGTTAATTGGACTCTTCATTTTTTTTTTTTTTTGGTGTTGAGTTGTATGAACTCTTTGTAAATTTTGGATATTAATCCTCTTATCAGATGTATCATCAGAGAATAATTATAAAATTTTTGAAATAAGAAATCCATGGTGAAATGATGACAACAAAATAAGGTAAAAATGTGACTAGAGGAAGAAATGGAGATAAAATAAAACTATTTTGGAAGCAATTATTTGTAGATAGCAGCCAATGAATAGTATAGAAAAAGATCAGGTTGATGAAGAGCTCTAGAAAATGTAACAGGATGCAGCTAAAATAGACAAAATGATAAAAGGAAGCGAAGAGAAGCTATGGTAAACAGACAAAAGAGACCAATCATATATGGATAAAACGGTACCCTTGAGATAGTACTCACAAATGATGGAACAGACAGAAATTTCAAAGAGAAAACAAAAAAAATCGAATTTGTAAATTGCAAAAGCAGTGTATTATTCTAGGAGAATTTGATAGTAAATGATTAATATTGAGACATGTTCTATTAAAAATATTGGATTTAAAGAGTTAAGAAAAACAATTCAACTTACAGTTTCAGTTCCAACATGTAAAGAAGTTGGAAGCTGTCACTCCTATTCTTACATCAAGGAAAAAGTTGAATAGATCAGTGACTCTGCTTGGAACCATCAGAGAATGAGTTTGCAGGGCAAGCTGCAACCTCACATTGTGCAGAGAGATAAACACAGAGAATCACAGCTGAGATCAGCCTACCTGGAGAAGAAGCTGCTGAAGGCACAAACTGGTAGGAACACGTAAGTGGCAATTTTATGGATTGTTGGATGCTGAGTGTAGGCTCGCATGAGGAAGAGACCCTGGGGGCCACAGTCTTAGGAGGCCCCTGTGCTTTCATGGCTTTCATCCCCAGGAACCCTACCAAATTCTCACAGAGGAAAGCCAAGAAAAATCCACAAGTACTTCTGGCAAGGGGTGTGAAAAGTAATCATTTTGAAATATATCCAGAGCATTCTTCATATCAAAGGCCTATTCTTCAAAAGAAAAGACTTTACTAGAGCCTTATCCCACCTGGGGGATAATTACGAAATTCCAGCACACTCTAGACTTCTTGTCTCACTCAAGAGGGAAAACAGCTGAAAAACACTTGTGAAGGTCACTGCCCAGGGATACAGGCCTACAAAAAGACGTATTTAACCCCAATATTATAGAACACTTCCCCTGCACTCATGTGCCAGGTTAGCACCACATCCATATAACAGGGATCCAGTATAATAACTGCAATTCTCTATTTAAAAAGTGCTTCTTAGGGAAACCCAAAGATAATGAGGGAGACAAAAGCGAGGGCACTAGAGGAAATCGAAGCATCTGGCACATACAACTACAGCAAACATTTGACACCACCCAATTCTTCACCAGATTAATATAAAACCTCACCCTAAAGGCATATCTTTCTCAGTTTCTATTACCTAATACATCATATTCAGCTTTCAACAAAAAAAATCACAAGTCATCCTAATGGATAAGGAGAAAAAATGGGTGAAGAGATAAAGCAAGCAAGGGGTAAATTCTCCAAGAAGGCATATTCTTCAACCTGTGTGCACCTAACAACAGAGCATAAAAACACTCATACACGAGGTAAAAGCTGATAGAACTGAAAAGAGAAATAGACAAATCCACTATTACAGTCAGAGACTTCAACATCCCTCCGTTAGTAATGGATATATCAAGCGAGAAGACAATCAGTAACGATAGAGTTGACCAGAACAACACTGTCAATCAACTGGATGTGACTGACATATATAGAATATTCCACTTAATAACAGAGGAATACACATTCTTTTCAAGTTCACATAGAACATTCATCAAGATAAACCACACTCTGGGACATAAAAGAAATCTTAAAAAATGAAAATCATACAAAGTATGTTTTCAGACCACAGTGGAATTCGAATAGAAATCAGCAACAGAAAGATAGTTGTAAATCCCTTAAATTTGAAAATTATCAACAAAGTTCTAAGTAACATTTGGATCGATGAAGAAGTCTCAAGACAAATTAAAGCTGGAGTATCTGTATTACCTCTCTCAACATTCCCAACACACACACACACACACACACACACACACACACACACACACACACACTAGTGGTTCTGTTTTTCTGATTGAACCCTGAATGATACACAACTGAGTACTGAAAACAGTTCCTGAAGCATTTCCATAATTTTAAGCATGAGTTCCTAAATTGATTCTGGATTTTCTTGGATCTCTGATCTGATCAGATTTAAAGGAATTAGTGACTATGTTTTCAGTGGTAAGGACAACACTGGCAGCTCATGGCATGCACTGGCAATCCAGTTCCTCAAATAATCACCTGCAGACACCAGTACTAATGTGCCTTAAAGAAGGCCAGGCTCTGGGTGACAAAATATTTTCTGCCACAATGAAAACAGGAATATAATGAAGTTGGTTGCTTGTTCCTGAGTGTGCTGGGAAATTTAGGGAAAGAAAATTATGTAAGCGGGCTTTACATTCCCAGTTAAAGGTACTGCTTCTTTGACCAGTCGAAGAAACTCTTATCTCCTATAGCTGCAAGGCTGATTATTTCTGGAAACCAAACCCAAAGCCCAATCCCATGTGTAGCTGGATTATAAGACAAACTGAATTCTCAAACTCACAGTCTCATTTGTTAAAGTTAAGATGCTGATTGGCAAGGAGTGGGATCCTGAAAATTATGATGGGATAGATGGGCAGATTCCAATAACAATGGGGACCTTGAATACCTAAATTCTATCAAACTATCTTTGCCAGTAGAAGCAGCCCTTTTACTTTGCCACATTGGCTCTGAACTGACACTAATTCCTGGAGACCAAAAACATCACTGTTTCCGTCAGATGACCAATGGAGTTTTGGCTCAGGTCCATCGTATAGTAAGCCTGGTGGGGTCCCTGAATTCACTTTGTGGTATTTCCCAATTTCCGGAATGTATAATGGAAAGAGCATTACTCAGCCATTGGCAGAATCCCCATAGTGGTTCCCTGACCCATGCAGTGAGGGTTATTCTGGTAGAAAGGGCCAAGTGTAAACCATTAGGACTGACTCTATTTGTGAAAACAGTAAATCAAAAGCAAAACTGCATTGCTGGAGGTTTGCAGAGCTTGGTACCCACCTACCACATCTCCGTTTAACTTGACTAACTGGCCAGTGTAGAATATAGACAAGTTATGAGAATGACAGAGAATTTATAATGATAATAAACTTAGTCAGATGATGATTCCAACGGCAGCAAAGAAAATCATGTCATTAGGTAACCCAGAATTTCCAAATTCAGATAGCAAGTGGTTGGTAACTTATTCTAGTCACCTCCCTGTTCAGCCCTCATTCTCTGATGGGGGTAAAGTTCTCATCTTCTGGGTGGGAAGGGAAAGGAATTGGAGTGGAGGAGCAGGCAGGTATATGGCAGGAAACCTTATTTAAAGATACAGGGAAACACAATGTTGAGTTTCGATGTTCTCATAATTCTCTCAGGCTAATAGTCCCAGATCTAGCTATCAAAAGAGTTACCAAAGAGGTAACGAAAAGATTTGTAATCACTGTTTCTATGCTGTAACTTCTCCAGCCAATGAGAATTTTCCTCATTGATATTTAAATGAGCATGGCAAGTGCCATCAGGATTTGGGATGGATTTGAATTTCATAAGTGGACATTAGAACTCCCAGCTGGCTATCTATGTAGGCATGCCTCAGTTATTTCATTAACTTCACAGTAATAGGATCGCACATCGTATGCAGTTAAAATTCTTTGAGCCCATTTGTTGTGCTGTGGCAGAGTTTAACTCTAATATGATGATTTAGGAAAAGTTGTGCTTTATAAAATTGATCTAAAAATTAGCAGTTCACCTATATTTAAACAATAACAAAAAATACAATGGAAATACGCCTTTCACAATTGCAGTTACAAGAGAGAAAATACCCAGTGACAAGTTTCTTCTATAAGAGAAAACTTTAAAACACTTGTCTTTTTCGATTAATAGAAATACGTGCCTTGCTTAAGGAAGAGACATTTTAATATAGTAAATTCATATAATGTAATCTATAAATTCAATATATGCCAACACAGCATACTGCTTTACAGCAAGCTTGTTTTTTTTTTATAAGTAGAGGGAGTACATTTTAAAATAACAATTAAAAGTATAGTATGGAAGTATATAAACTGGTAACATCATCATTTATTATCATTATCTAGTGTTATGCACTGTACAAAATTGTATGTGTTATACTTTTATACAACTGGCAGCACAGTAAGTTTGTTTACACCAGCATCACCACGAGCACATGAGCAATGCATTGTGCTATAACGTTACAACACTTACAGTGTCACAGATGATAGGAATTTTTCAGCTACATTGTCATCTTATGGGACCACCATCGTATATGCAGTTCCTCATTGACCAAAACATCATTATGTAGTGCATGACTTACGTAAAAAGCTATGATAAAGTTTAACTTATGAATTAGTCCCAGTAAAAGATTAACAACAATACCTAATAATAAAACAGAGTAATTATAACAATATACTGTAATAAAAGTTATGTGAATGGCTTTAGGGCACTTACTGAGTAAAATAAGGGTACGTGAATACAAGCACTGTGATACTGCGGCCGTTGATCTGACGACTGATCTGATGACTAAGTGACCAGTGGGTGGGTAACATATGCAGTGTGAACGCACTGGACAAAGGGATGATTCAAGTCGCAGGCAGGACAGAGCAGGATGGCAAGAGGTTTTACCACACTACTCAGACCTGTGCACAATTTAAAAGTTATGAATTGTTTATTTCTAGAATTTTCCTTGTAATGTATTCAGACTGCAGTTGACTGTGGGTAACTGAAACCTCAAAAAGCAAAACTGTGGATGAGGGGGGACGACAGTATTCATTTCATGTCTGTATGTTTTCTGTTTTTTTCATTTTTCTTTTTTCTGACTTGTTTCTCATTATTATTTAAATGTTTTATAGAATTTGGTTTCATCTCTACAACGGGCTTATTAGCTAGGCCTCACTGTTTCATTCTTAGTGGTTTTCTTAGGTTTTACAATATCATTGAAAGCACTACAAAATGACTTGGGACTTACATTTTTTCCTTTACTTATTATGCTCTACCTTACATTTTGGATATGGGGTGGGGCAATTTGACAAAATGATTCAAAATCCAGATGTCAGTTGGAGTTTCAGTTTATCCTTTCACTTACTAAAGGACACTTTGGTTGCTTCCAAGTTTTGGCAATTATGAATTAAACAGCTATAAACATCCATGAGTAGGTTTTTGTGAGGATGTGTTTTCAGCCACTTTGGGTAAATACTGATTGCTGGATTGTATAGTAAGAATATGTTCAATTCTGTAGGAAACTGCCAAACTGTCTTCCAAACTGGCTGTATCATTGCAAGCTTTCATACACCAGAGATGTATGAAAATTCCCATGGTTCCACATCCTTTCCACTTATTTGATGTTGTCAGTGTTTTGAATTCTGGCTATTCTAATGGTGTGTATTGGTATCCCATTTCTTTTTAAATTTGCATTTCCCTGATGACATATGATGTGAAGCTGTTCAATTTTGTTTTCAAACATATCTTGTCAAATATCATAATCCGCTATTACAATAATAAAAAAATCAAACTGACTCTTTATCACATATAGATTTGATATGTGGATATTCTTAAAGGGTTAAGAATATGAAAATATTTATCATCTTAGATAATTATCAGTTTGATGCATTATACCTTCTAGTGAGTATTAGGGTGATTGTAGGTCTTAGTTTTCCTGGGACAGTCTTGGTTTATGCCTTTGGTCCTTTCTGCTTTAGTATTTGTCTGATTTTTTAATTTCTTAATGAAGTATTGTTATCAATACTTGCATTTTAGTAAGCTTCTTGTACAGAGAAATGCCAATTCACAAGCTTAACAATTTCAAATTTAATAACCCAAACTGCAGTTTTTTAAAAAATGTTAAAAATAATACAGCCATATTAAAATATATTCTTCCAGAAAATGTCAGAGACATAGTAATAGAGATGTTATGGCTAAGAAACTGACTAATGTATATAAATTGAATTGAGCACACTTATTCTGCTCATGTCATTTTTGATGCTCAGACAATCAATAGAATGAAGTTTTTAAAAATTTTGCTTTAATGTACATGGATATGTTGTTTTCACTTTTTGGAACTAGAACTTTGATTTGGGGAATAGCTTTAGAATAGACCCATTTTGTAGTTCAATAATTTTGAATAAAATTTCTTTTTTAGTCAATAAATACTTAAAAGTTATATAATTTTAATAATATCAGCAACCTCTTTTACTTTGATTGTGTCCTGGCTAACGAGATAAATTTATATAGCCACCCTAGTAATGATCAACATAATCTAAACAGGAATGAGGTGGTAAAATAATTGTTATTTATGCTTTCAACAAAGAAAGTCAAAAGTACAAAAGCCATCAGTAGATTTTTAAAAATAGTATGCTAAAAATACTTATGCGAGAAAAACTTTTATAACTCCCATCCAAATGTAACCATTCTTCTGAAAGAAATGAGATTTTGATAATAAAAACGTCTGCATTTTCTCAAATTCACATATCTAGTATATCTAGCAGTATCTTATTGTAAAAGGTATCCAGAGCACTTCATTCATCTAGGAATTTTAAACTCATACATGTCTGCATTTAGAGGTAAGAGTATGTTCCTTTACCAAGCATGACAGTTCTAAAATTCTAATTCTAGTTGTGTCAACATAGTCAGATCACTCTTCTGTCTCTTATGTAGAACAAGGGAATAGGTGGTACATTCTGCAGTCCCTCCTGAATCTGATTGGAGGCCCAAGGTTTTAGGTAGAGAAAGGCTCCTTCCTTTTCCATTGTTTTTTCCTGCATTCAATTTCTGTTTATATGTTATTTCTACTTCTGAGGCTCCACATCAGTTAGGAACTTATAATTCTATATGCTATTTTAGGATGCCTCACTCCAACAGTATACAGTTAACCTTTGAATGACATGGGTTTGAACATCACAGATCCACTTATACATAGTTTTTTTCAATAAGTACTATAAACGTATTTTTTCTTCCTTATGATTTTCTTAACATATTTTCTTTTCTGTAGCTAATTTTATTATAAAAATACAGTATATGACATATATAACATACAAAATATGTGTTAACAACTGTTTATGCTATTGATAAGGCTTCTGGTCAACAGTAAGCTAATAGTCGTTAAGTTTTTGGGGAGTCAAAAGTTATAAGCAGATTTTTGATGGTGTGGTGGGTTGGCACCCCTAACCCCTGGGTTGTTCAAGGGTCCACTGTACCTCTACCCAATTTTGTCCAGTGGTTTTATGTGTATTTCAACCTAGCAAAACCCAGGTAAGCTAAAATAGCTAAGTAAAAGAAATGAGAGATTCCTATAGCACTGGGAAAAAGTAACATAGTTAATTCTAATGATAGTCTAAACTTGGTATGTTGGTTATTTTCCATTTACCAGCACCCTCTCTCCCCTAATTCTTCAGGGTTTTTTTTTGCCTTGTTCTGGGATGGGAAGCTGACCTCTGTGGTGTAGTCACCCAGGATCCCTTTCTCTCTGGTTTCCTTTTGATTATGCTAATGAGAAACACTAGTAGGAGACTTGAGAAAAACTGGGATATTCATTCCTCTTGTTTTTTTCCCTGCCTCACTACAGTTCTGGCTGCTGCTGTGCCTCTAACGCCACAGCTCCTTTCAGGTGGCCCCTTTCCCCCAGTTCTACTCATCTGTCTCTACTAGTAGAACTGTTCTCTCGTCTTCCCTCTCCAGGCCAGTGACAATGACGTCTCGCTGTTAATAGTCCCTGGGTGCTTTTTCATACCTTGCTGCTCAGACCTCTGTAAATAGTCTCATCAAAAATTTATTCAATATAATTCTTTTGAGCATATCATTTGTTCATCTAGACCCCTGATTGGCAGGCCTGGGATCCCTAAAATGAATGTCTCTGAATCTGCCTTCTAACTCCTCACTGCTTCTACATATTGCTGTTAGAAGTATGAAGTTTTGATAGTTCAGTTTATGAGAGCCAGCGGTTTGTCTTAGAATCATTGGCAAGCGAAAATTAAATTTCATTTACAAAATGGTCAAAGTAACATGATTTAACCTGCCTTCTAGATATTTCTGAAAGCACAAGAAGTAGGGAATATTCTTTTTTTTTTTTTTTGGGTTTTTATTTTTTTTTGGGGGGGGTTTTATTTTTTTATTTATTTATTTATTTTTTATTTTTTATTTATTTTTTTTTTAGTAGGGAATATTCTTAATCTCTACTACAACACTCATTTAGCAACAAAATGGTTTTAGAAAATTTAGTTTCAGAAAACTTCTCATTCATTGTACCACAAGTACTGCTGGTAGTAGCAACTGTGAGTTGCTATAGTTTTCCTCTATATAAAAACGTTGAAGACAACTGTTCAGAGAGAGCACGGACTGAACAATCTTCATAAGGCAGACTACAAAGTTTACCATCACGCCAGGCCATTCTGTGGAGATAAGTGATGACAAGGCATTTTGCTCTCATTGCTTTACTGGGAAAAAGCAAATGTAACCCAGATGTCACTTGGGGCTGCCCTGACCTTTAGAGAATATGTCAAGCTCTCAATTTCAAGACTTGGAATGTCCAGTGGCCTCACAATGACCTCTGCAAATATTTTACAAACATCTAGTGGATCTTTTGTTTTCATTCCAGAATCCGTGCTGGTCAGTTAGATTTAGCATCTTGCACAAACTTAACACAAAACTTTTTCTCCATTCCTGTTTCTTCAGGAAACCCAAACACATCAACCACATTATGATTTGTAGATTGGATGAAGAATCCTGGAATCATTGTGAAGGAATCACACTAAACATACTTTTGAACCTCTTAACAATAAAAAGAGACTCAGACCTTTAAAATATAAAGCATTTACAAATATTTTGTGGTAGTCAATATCTGTGAATTAATAAATTTTAGCAAACCCCTTTTGAATAAATCATGTTGGAGCAGACTAGGAACAGCAAAGATGGTACCATCAGAATTTGTCTTTATGAGTCAGAATCATTTTGCAGATGTGCTGGTCATCTCTGTCATTGGTTGAGTTCTACAGAATCGGACTGAGATGAAAATTTTGTACAAAGATTTATTATGGAAGTTCTTCTAGAAGACAAGGAAGGAAAAGAGACCGAGCCAGAGTGTGTTTTTAAGCCAAGTTCTGTGGAGGGTAGCTTCATTTAAATCCCACAGATTAGAATGTGAGTTATATTCCACTCTGTGAAAAAGGATTTCTCCAAGTGCCTTGCCAGGCACTTCTGGCTTTGGAGCTAAGTGGCTCAACTTGAGGACAGTCAAAGAAGAGTCACACGGGCAGACTCCTGTAAGCATAAGCCCTCCAAAACCAGGGGAAGAGCACTGTGGTAATTTTAAAACATCTTCACAAATTCTCCAACACTCTTCCCACAAAAGGGAGCCTAATTCTCCTTCCCTTAAATATGAGCTTGCCCTAATGACTCACTTCTAATGAACAGAATGCAGCAGCAGCATGACACTCTGTGAATTCCAAGGCTAAGTTCAAAAAGGTGTTACACCCGTGTGATTCTGACTCCTGTTCTTGGGTTGGTCTTCTAAGAACTCAGATACCACATAATGAGGAAGCCCAGGCCACATGGAGCCGACTGGCTAACAGCCCCAACTAAGGTCTAAGCCCACAGCCAGCATCAACCACAGACATGTGAATGAGGTAGACTTCCCATGATTCCATTCCTCAGCCTCCGGCAGATGCCCCAGACATCACGGGGAGAGGCCATTCTGTCCTGCCATGCCTGGTCAAAACCCTGGACCTGAAGAAATCCATGAGCAAAATAAATGTTTTTTTTTCTGCTACTGAGCTGGGGGGTGATTTGTTACATAGCCGTCGGATCTAGAACAGGCATAGAAACTGTAAATGCTTCTGTGGGAAGTTTCTGAAGCAATGTGGGTAGAGCACTGGAATCTCTGACAGTCCTATAGCCTTTCTTCTCAGACAACTGAATAGAGTCATGGGACAGTGTGATTCAGTGGAAAGAATACTGGCCATGAAGTGAAAAGACCTGGGCTCAAATTCCAGCTTGGACACAAGTCCCTGAATCTCCTAGAGCTTTCCTATTAGTATTACAGTAAGAATTAGACTCTGACAGGGTATTTATCTGACAGGTTGTTTATCTGACAGGGTGTTTCTGAGGCCTGAATAAGTCATGTAAGAGTATCTGAGATACAGATACTAGATGTAGAGTCTCAGCGAGCAGTCTAGTTTCTCCATCAAGTGTGTGTCCGCTTCAGATAGACCAATGCTGTTTTACCCAATTCCTGCTCAGGTGAAGACTTCTCTTTGGTGATAGAGGAGAGGCTCAGACTTTTTCTTTGACTTAAAACTTTTTCTGTGTTAGAAACCCTTGATCTACACCATTAATGATCTCAGAGGACACATGAACTTGCATGAACTTATTTTTCCAATACTAAATAGGTGGTCTGTGTAGTTAATGTCTTAAAGAGGATTTCAAGTTCTCCTTTAGGTTGCCGTTATTATTCAATAATGTGGCATTCTCCATTACAGAAACCATCTCAACTGTTGGAATCATTGTCAAAACCGTATTTGGTAAACCAGGAATGAAATGCATCCTTATTAAGTTATTCAACAATTTTGAAGTTTGCATTTGGAACCACTCACAGAGTTCTTTTTAAGCTATTAATTTCACACAAGGCAAGGAAGACATGTCTAGACAAATGTTCCTTAAAGGAAATATTTTAAAATAAAGCCTTTTTTGAAATAGCTATACACTTTTGTGCCCAAACATTTTACTTTGAACTTACTGCAATATTTGCTTTCTTGAAAGCAAGCTAATGTTCTGTGAATTAACCAGACTTCAGAGAGTTCTGATTTTTACAACGACAAATTTTCAGGGGTGTGAAAAAAAACTTAGTTTTGTTAACAGAAAGACTTTTGACAGAACATTTTTATGAAGACTTTTTTTTTTTAATTTAATGAGATTTATGGGCTTATGAACATAAAAATAATGGGGAAACCATATTCTGGTCTTCGGAAAAGTCCAATATGAATATACTGAAAAATCAAAATAAGAACCTTTGTGATTTGTAGTGCCGTATCATTTGATTATTGTTAAAATAACCTGGCAAGACCACAGAATTTTAAAATCTTATTTGGCTTCCACATATTACTGACTTTCTCAGTCAACTCTGTTTGGCTGTATCAAATATGATTCAAATAAATTGTTGATAACACAAAGCAATTAATTCAATTGAACTTAAGATTGTTGTAAAACTGATGCATGACTAATTTTTCTCATCTATGAAGGTGAGAAAAGGTACAAAAGCACTGGAGTCAGATTCAGGACTCTATCCTGCCTAACTATTTCTGTCTTCTCTAGCACTATCTCTAGAGGAGAAAAAAGTTGTCCCTGGGAGAAGTGCCTGCCTAAATCACTTCCACACAAATCCCCATATCATGGACTGAAAGGTGACCCAAGAATATGCCCCACTGCCATCATCCCATAGGTGAGATGAACAATAGTCATATTTAGGAATATTGGAGAAGAGTTTTGACTTCCTAATAACTCTGCTCACTTATTCCTTCATGCAACAACTATTTACTGAGTGACTACATTGAGCCAGGCACAATTCTAAGCACTGAGAATATAGCAGTGAACAAAACAAAGAACCCTGGCTTTAAGAAGTACATATTATAGGACAGGGAGGTAGATGAGAAGCAAACAAAAAACCATACACAATGATGTTAGGTAACACAGAGAAACATCAGACAGGAAAGTGAGCATGGAGAGTAGGAATTACTGTTTTACATCGGGTGGACAGGAAAAGCCTCACCTATAAGGTAACATTTGAGCAGAGACCTGAAGAAGATAAGGAAACAAGCCATTCAGATGCTTGGAGAAGAGCAATTATTCAAACTATTGAAAGAGAGAAATTACCAGCCAAAAATAATACATCCTGCAAAGTTAATACATCCTTAGATATGATCCTTTGATAATACGTCCTTTAGATATGAAGGAGGAATAAAGACCTTTCCAGATACTCAGAAGCTGAGGGAATTTTGCACCACAAGGCCTGCATACAGAAAATACTGAAGGAGGTTATTCAGCCTGAAGCAAAAAGACAAAAGGATACAAAACAATAAGCAATGTTATGAACAGACAGAAAGAACCAGAAAATGGCAACCACTGCACAGAACAGGACATTATACACTTAAACATAACATAAAGGGTAAAAAGGATAAAAATGAAAATAAAAAAGAGAGAGAAGAAGAAGACAATTTGCTACTGCAACTCAGGAATCAACTCACAGCATACATAGGGATAATCTGTGATAACAAAAACATAGAGGGAGTAAAGGTCTGAATTTGCAAAGGGGAATAGAGATAAGCATGCTGAAGAAAAAGGACTACTGTATATATGAAACAATCCAAGTGTAGAAACATCACTTGCAAATCCTCTAAGGTAAGAGTCGGCTTTACAATACAAGGAATGCCAATAAGACCAGTGTGGCTGGAGCAGAGGGACAGGGGGAGAAAGAACAGTGGGAGCAGAGGTTGCAGAGCAAGAGGACTAGGCCTCAGAGTTAAATTCATGCAGTGAGTACAAGGATTAAGGAACTCTTTGCAGAGAAAGAAAACAAGACTTCAAGAATAGAAGGTATGGAAATGCTTTCATTTAGGAGGTGGAAAAAGGAGATGGTAAAGGCTATTTTACAAAGGTGACGGGGGACCCCAGAAGAGAGCAGCGCCACAAATCCTTGGAAAGAGAAATCAATAAAGGAGGGGCTGTTCAACAGTGTCCCCGGAGTGTCAACTCTTTCATATTCTGCATGAAAACACGGATTGAGTAAGAGCCTTTCAATTTGGTAAGTAGGGTTTACAGGAGATCCTTGAGAGCATAGTTTCCCGAGTGACTGCAGTGGATGTCAGGTTGCAAAGCAAGAAGCATGGGTGATGAAGCAAAGCAGGTAGTTTCTGCCACCTTCTCCTCCTGGTCTACCCCTTCCCCTCCCCCTCCCCATCTCCTTTTTTTTTTTTTTTTTTAAATAAATTTGGTCATAGATGGAAAAAGGGAGATAGGATCATACTTTGAGAACACAGAAAATATTTGTAAAAATAGCTATCGGCTTTCTCTTTCGCGAATACATGGCCCGTGAGTCACTGCGGAATTCAGTCAGCCCTATGCTCACAAGCGGTAGGGAACACACAGTGTCCGAACGCGACTCATGCCAAAGACTTACTGGGAGGAGATACCATCTCTCCTTTATTCAGTTGGTTCTAAAGATAAAGTTAGTTTTGCTAGGGTTATGTATCCATCTCCCAGCCCCTGCCATGCTAATCTGACGGGAAGATTCAGTTATTCCCGTTCATCTTGGCATGCGTAAGACAATGGGAGTAGTATTTCTAAGGAGGCACTGTTACAACAGATCAATGATAATGGACTTTGGTTAAAGGGATTAACCAAAACTTTCAGGTTTCATTCTACAGTGGTTATAAAGACACTTTCTAGGCCTTTTTTTTTTCTTTCAAATTTTATAATTGCTTCAAAAAATTTGGCAGACATATGCTAAGCTAACTGGCAGGCACTTTAATTCTGTGATTTGTTCAATTCCTAGGGCAGTGTTGACATTCAATAAATATTATATATTAATATTAATACTCTCCATGTTGCCTTCATTAAGTTTTTATACCATAATTAAATGATTACAGTGGAAGAAAACCAGGTGATTGGATGATTATAAAATATCTCACCCTCAAAAGTCAAAGATCAACATGTTGAAATCCAATGCAAGCTCTTTATGATTGACCAAAGAAAGCATATTTATGGCATTACATAGAAGGTGTGATTTTCTTTTCTCCCCTTAAACTAGGGAACAAGATGAATACCCAATGATGTTTTTGGCAGGTTGGCCTTCCCAGGATGTGCTATTAGAATATCTTTGGGTCAGCCAATTTTGCCTTCACACAAACAGTAAGAGGCTAAGCTTGAAACCCCCAACAGAAAAAAAAAATAATTACAGTAGAAATCAGGATCTGGCTCACTGGTGCTACAGCTCTCTCAGGCAATGCCCCATCATAACCTAGATGCCAGAACACGGGAAAGGGAAGATTGATGCCAAATGGACCAATCATGCTAGTAAAGTTTTCAGTGGGGAATGCTGAGAACTATACGGTATCTTTTAATGATTAAGGTGTGAGTCCAGTGAAATTTCTGTACTAGAACTGTTTGTTTAGAGAAAGGGGAACCTTCCCATTCCAAATCATCTGCATCGATGCTTATTGTGAGGTAAGGTAAGGGTGAAGAAAGGAAATAGTTTACAAAATATAGAGTATAAAATTTAGAGGAATACCCAAGGCCTATCTTAAAACACCGACCATTAAAACTATTCTAATTAAGTTTTCTAACTCTTTTAGAGAAAATTTCTTTATTGGCTTGCACTCTGCTTTGTGACTCATCACTTACAGTATTAATTGTGTTTTATTTTTCAAAAACTGTGGTTTTCTTTTTTTAATTAAATTTATTGGGATGATGTTGATTAGTAAAATTATATAGGTTTCAAGTGTACAATTCTATAATGCTACATCATCTATCTATGGCATTGTGTGTTCACACAGTCAGTTCTCCTTCCATCACCATATATTTGACTTCCTATACCTTCTTCTACCACTCTCCTCCCCCCTTACCCTCTGGTAACCACTAAAATGTCTGTGTCTATGAGTTTTTTTTGTGTGTGTTGTCTTGTTCATTTGTTGCTTTCAGTTTTACATACCACATATGAGTAAAGTCATATGGTTCTCGACTTTTTCTGTCTGGCTTATTTTGCTTAACATAATAATCCCAAGATTTACCCATATTGTCGCAAATGGCAGTATTTCATCTTTTCTCATAGCCGAGTAATATTCCATTGTATATACGTACCACGTCTTCTGCATCCAATCATCTATTTAAGGACTATTTGTTTCCATGACTTAGGCCATCATGAATAATGCCACAATGAACATAGGGGTACATATATCATTATGGAAAAATGTTTTCAGATTTTCTGGGTAGATACCCAGAAGAGGGATTGCTGGGTCATATGGTAATTCTATTCTTATTTTTTTGAGGAATTTCAATACTGTTTTTCATAGTCACTGTACCAATTTACACTCTCACCAGCAGTATATGAAGGTTCCTTTTTCTCCACAATCTCTCGAACACTTGTTATTATTTGTCTTGTTGATAATAGCTATTGTAACAGGTGTGAGGTGGTATCTCATTGTGGTTTTGATATACATTTCCCTAAAAGCAAAGTAGAGCATTTTTTTCATATATCTGTTGGCCTTTTGCATGTCTTCTTGGGACAAGTGTCTTTTCAGGTCCTCTGCTCGTTTTTACATTGGGTTGTTTGTTTTTCTGTTGTTGAGTGGTATGAGTTCTTTATACATTTTGGATAGTAGCCCTTTATTAGAGGCACTGTTTGCAAATATCTTTTCCCATTCAGTTGGTTGCCTCTTTTTTTGTTGTTGACAGTTTCTTTTGCTGCGCCGAAGCTTCATTGTTTGATATAGTCCCATTCATTTAGTTTTTTGCTTTACTTCCCTTGCCTTTGAGGTCACATTCACAAAATCCTCTCTAAACCCAAGGTCCATAAGTTTAGTACCTATTCTTTCGTCTATGCAAATTATTGTTTCAGGTCTTATATTCAGGTCTTTGATACATTTTGGGTTAATTTTGGTCTATGGTGACAGATAGCAATCTAACTTCATTCTCTTGCATCTGTCTTTCCAATTTTCTCAGCACCATTTATTGAAGAGGCTTTCTTTTCTCTATTGTATGTTTTTGTCTCCTTTGTCAAAAATTATACACGCATATATATGTGAACTTATTTCTGGATTCTCAATTCTATTCCATTGGTCTGCATGTCTGTTTTTCTGCCAATACCATGCTGTTTTGATTATTGTTGCCCTGTAGTACAAGCTGAAGTCAGGTAGTGTGACACCTCCAGCCTTGTTCTTTTTCTCAGGATTGCTTTGCTTATTCAGGGTCTTTTGTGATTCCATACAAATGTGATGTTTTTTGTTCTATTTCTTTTTTAAAAATGTCACTGGGATCTTGATGGGGATTGCATTAAATCTGTATTGCTCTGGGTAATATGGCCATTTTAACTATGTTGATTTTTCTAATCTGTGAACATGAAATATCTTTCCATTTCTTTGTGTCTTCAATTTTTTTTAATCATAAAGTCTTAATGTTTTCAGTGTATGGGTTCTTCACATCATTTGTTAAGTTTATTCCTAGGTATTTTATTATTTTTGTTGTAATTGCAAAAGGAATTGCTTTTTTGAAAATTTCTTTTTCTGAAATTTCATTGTTAGTATATAGGAATGCAATGGATTTTTTACATTTCCTTTTGTAATCTGCAACTTTACTGTATTTGTTTATTGTTTCTAATACCTTTTTGTGGACTCTTTAAGGTCTTCTATATAAAGAATCATGTCATCTGCAAAAAGCGACAATTTGACTTCTTCATTCTCAGTTTGGGTGCTTTTTATTTCTTTCTCTTGCCTGATTGCTCTGGTTAGGACTTCCAACACTATATCGAATAACAGTGGCAAGAGGGGACATCCTTGTCTTCTTCCTGATTGTAGAGGAAAAGCTTTCAGTTTTTCACTATTAAGTATGATATTAGCTGAGGGTTTGTCATATACGTCCTTTTTTATGCTGAGGTGCTTTCTTTCTATACCCATTTTGTGAAGTGTTTTAATCATGAATGGATGTTGTATCTTGTCAAATGCTTTTTCTTTATCTATTAATATGATCATATGATTTTTATCTAGTATTTTGTTTCAAAAGGTATTTTTATTATAATGTAAGGCTGGGTGTTCTTAACTTAAATTCACTTGGTTACAATGTCATCACACAGGGATGAAACAGGATTCTTCTAATCCAACAATATTTTATTACAAAACATGTTATACTTTTACTGTAAATGGATCCACAATCCAACAACTGATTGACAACAGCAAGGTAGAAGTAGCCAAGAACAGAGAAAGTGTATATATTTCAAACTCTAAAGTTAAGATGGGGTGAAAAATAGGAAAAATTTGTTATGAGAATGCAAAAACAGTTGTACATCAGAAATGCCTGACTGATCACCATTGTGAAGAAGAAAGGATGGGTTTTCACAGAGATATTGGGGTCAAGTTAGAAAATTGTATAGTATTCAGCTGTTTTCCTTTTTCCTTCAACAGGCTCTTGCTTCTTCTTTCCTCA
Source organism: Rhinolophus hipposideros (assembly GCF_964194185.1). Classification (NCBI taxonomy): domain Eukaryota; kingdom Metazoa; phylum Chordata; class Mammalia; order Chiroptera; family Rhinolophidae; genus Rhinolophus; species Rhinolophus hipposideros. The sequence continues at coordinate 79,098,539 of NC_138053.1, read as the reverse complement.
GGTAGGCTATATACCAGAAATCATTGATTGAGAAATAATTTTAGATTTCTAACACATATAAGTTCTAACGACTGATATCTTTATATGGAAGCGTTAGAATCCTTTATTCCTTTTTCAATATCCCATATTTCATGTAATACCCCAAAATTAACAATATTGAAGGATTACCATAATCAGTATTAATTTTAAGACCTAAAAAATTCCTGTTGTTTACATTAGCTTTAAGATTCAAGATTACCTTTGCCAAAAATTAACTTAGGTTTACTAGAAGATGCTCATATGTACTCAGGATTGATACTGATTAAGACCGAGCTATCTTCTGGCAATGGTGAAATATCTTCAGCATAATCTCTATACCCAGTCACATTACTCTGTTAAGCAAATTTTAATAAAATAAATAATATATATTGGAAGAAATTCTAGTCAGTCCCTCTGTAGGAAACCAATAGGTTTCCTTAAGCTCCATAAGGGAAGGAGAATGCTGTTATCTACATTCCACTACTTGTTTTTCTACTTCTGCTTACTGAACAGATTTACATGGCTTTTGTTTTCATGGGTAGTATGGGACTTGTGATGATTAATTAGGATGTTAAATTTCTTGGGATTGATTTCCTCTTAATAGGAGGATAAAATAATTTAAGCCCATATATAGTCCTTAACCTAACTAGCCATTTTTACATAATTATAAATTTATTAGATAAAGGCAAAAACTATGGATGCTCTTGTATTTTACCACACTTTTAAGATTTTTTCCTAAATTGGTTCAGAATGTGTCATGGATTCAGCTCTATGGAGGTTTTAGCTACAAGTGCACTCTGGGACAGTGTGGTTAGAAGTACAGTCAATTGATAGTGAAAAGAACTATATACTCTTTTAATTAACTAGTTTTCACCTCAGATTCTTGTTAAAAATAGTTGGTAAGGCAAAAACAATCAGGGCAGAAGTTTCAGTGGGCAATAATGTTTGCCATGAGGTCAGAAAGCCTCTGGTTCTCAAAGTTGTCTTCTGTATGCACACTGTGGATAACAAATTGTTCTTCTGATCAATCACCTCCCAAAGGAAAGTCCACATATTTAGGTTCCCAATTCCAGACATTCTTTCTTCAGCGTCTTCTGAAGTTGATTCTGGTACCAAACCAAAAAAGATTGTGGGTTCAAACTACTAGGAAGTAATTAGGCGTTGATGGGCTGTACCGTCTGCTGGCATTATGGAGGATGACGGCCTTGTAGCTGAGATCTTCGATCCAAAATTCAATATGTCAGACCACCCACAAGATCAGTCTTCTCACAACTCTCAGGAAAATGCCTACTACAAGAGACCAGGAGCCAAGGAACAAACTAAGTATGGTTTCCTTTAATAGAAAATCTTTTTCTCCAAACACACACACACACACAAGCACACACACACACACACACACACACACAAATGGATATGAAGTTCATAATTTCTTCAATATCTTGTCTTTAATCACTTCTCATATATGACCAAACTAATACAATGCAACCTATTTATAACATTGGTTTCAGAAAACAAACTGTACCTTAGCATCACGGAAAGAGATTCACCATGCTAAGAGAAAGATGCCAGGATGAGTAAGCAAACATTTTCTGTTTTCAAGAAGCTTAGAATTTAGCACATACCAAAGAAAATAATATTTTTCATGCACGGATAAAGAAAACATGTATACGATCCAAAGTGGAATTAAAATAATTACTTTAAGGGAAGTACAAAGTATTAAAAAGGCTCAAAGTGGGTGGGATATTTCCATTCAGCTTTGTCATCCTCATGAATACAGAATACATAATTTAACCTTGAGACAAGCAAGGTGCTTAAGATGCAATCTTATTAAATTAATACATTTGTTTCTTATGTGTATATAGTACCATTCATAAAATACTTTTATTAGTAGGCATTATTACTACTATAATAATACTTCCCATGTATTGAATGTACCAGTGTATATTGGGCATTTTATTTTTTATTAGGTGTTCAAATATTTTTGAGTGAATGAGTGAAGTACTGGAAATGGAATGCAAACTAAGGAACCGGCTGATTCCAAAGCCCATGCTCTTTTCATCACAACATGCTACCTTTGTAAATCAGTAGTCTCAACCTTGGTTGCACATTGGAATTATCTAGTGAGCCAGGTACTAAACTTCTGATTGAAGTGATCTTGGATACAGCCTGGGCATTGGCATTTTTCAAAGCTTCTCCTAAGGTGATTTGAATGTGCAGTCAAGGCTGAGAATCAATGCTCCGAATACACTCTTTAGAGATAAAATATAGACACTCTTATTTGCTAGATAAGAGCTTTAACAATTTAAACGAGAAATGACATTTTAACACAGTGTTTTAGGATGGATTTAGACTGCCTGCATATAATTAAACACTTTTTAAACATCCAGTCTTTGTAAATGCAAAGGGCAGGTGGTGTAGTTAGAAGATTATTTAATGTTAAAAAGGTAGAGACAGATTCAGGTGACGGTAACCAGCATTAACTAACTATAGTTACTTTATATGGCTTACCGTAGGAAAATGTACGTGGTAATTAGGCACAAGGAAGGCTTTTTTGTTATTTGTTTAAGAATTTTCCAAAAGTCTTAAGTGATGTGTTTGTCAGATTTGAAAAGTTTCAGCTAAATTTTAGGGTCCCTTCATTTATACCTGAGTTTGATCTAGAAGTTCAGTGCGGACCTGTTTACAGTTACTCCCTTTTATCCCCTGCAGCACGTTTGGATCAAATACGTCGTAACTTCATACTAGTAAATTTATTGTCCAACCCACAGAAAAGCCACATGAAAGGAGAGAAAATCTGAGATCTGTAATGTGGTCACTGCTACCTCAGCCAAAACTAATGCTTTGATATCTTTATGTTCTTAACATCTGCATTTTGCTCAGTCTTTAGTATAGTAGGAGAGGTAATAGAGGAGACAGATGAGAGAAATGGAGGAAAAACAGCCCTTCAGAAACAGTATAATAAATTATTATAATGTATCTTCATTAATCATGCTTAGCTATGGTTTCACTTATTTATTTTTCAGTGAAGGTTTCAGGGTGAGTGAGTGAGACTTTCTTTCAAGCTGCTTTATGATTCTTTAAAAATCTGGGATGGAAAAAGTTCTCAGGCCTTAGTACTGAGATCCTAATTGAAGCCTCATTCTTACTGAAGCCAACAAGAGGAAGCAGCATAGAGGGAAAGCACCTTGGAACCTACAAATCTCTTGTAATTGGTATCATTGTCTCCCTCAATACACTAAATTGGCTCTATTTTTTTCCTCAGATTTTAGAAATGATATTTATCCTAAGGAATACAAATGGCTTACAGAAACTCCATAGTATTATACTTCCGTGGTAGGAATATCATCTTCTTGGACTGTCTGTACCAGTCCCTATACAGCAGAGTGAAGCTGCTTGTTTCAGGACCAGTGCAAATTATCTCTTCAGTTTTCATAGTTTTGTACCAGACTTCAACTTCTAGTCACAACATGACTTGAATAGTTTGAAAATGAGCCCTCTCTCTCATGCCAGCTGAGGGTGGCCTTTTCTGGAAGCCCACAAAAGATGGAATGTCTGAGATCCTGAAAGTTTCTCTATGGAGTTTTAAGACAGTCCACACTTCCTCAAATGGTGCCAAATTCACCAAACTTTTCATAAGTCTGACCCAAATTGTAGACTGTTCACAGGGCCAATCATGAAGCCAAAATCATCTGGTTCAAATGCATAATTTCATTTGTAAAACTGGCTGCATCTGGCAAAGGGAACAGTAGAGCTGGGCACTGGTATACAGCTTGTGAAACCAGCAGTTGAGGATAGGCACACACTTAGCAGGAAAGGAGCTTGCACTGAGCCTGGAGCTCCATAATGGCTAACGCGATGGAAGTCAAGTAGTAGCTGGTGAAGTTAGTATGTATTTTCACAAAATTGTCTGTTTTCTCCAAGTTTGAGAAAGCTGAACAGAAGAATAATAACTAATGCTATTATCACCTCAAATGCTTAATAACTTTTGTAAATTTAAGTTCTGTGTCAACTGGCTAAGAAGAAAAAAGGAAAAAGATACAGCCATGAGTCTGAAGATACGAGTATGGCCTTGGAAATAAGGTGGGGAAATGAAGTCTCTGGGTGGGGGTAACATGAAAAAGGGAAATAGTGGTTTGGGATAGACGATAGGTCCAAAAGTTGAGAACAGTGAGACCCTGGAATTCCATTTCATCGAATCACATTTGGCGACCACATGTTCCCCCTCACATTTTGGGATACAGAAGCAACAACTTTATCTCTATGTTCAGTATTTTTAAAATTCACATTCCTCATGACAATGGACCCAAAAGTAAAAAGAACTCCTGTATCTTGAAACATGCTATCGTTTCATTTAACTCCTACTCTTCCTTCTCTTTCTTCTCATCATCATTGTCTCAGCCATTGGTTCAATGAAGAGGAAGATAATTGAGTCAGGAAGCTAAAAAAGTAAGGGATAAGGTTTTAAAAATAAAGGATCATAAGCCATGAAATCAGAAAATCAGATATCAATAGAAAACATTATCATAAGAAATGATCAGAATCAATAAATAAAAATACCTTTAAAACTTGGTATAGGCTAAAATCATATCTACATCAAATTGGGAAATCAATAAATTGTCATAGAAGATGTGAGAAAAAAATAAGAATGACAATAGCCCTGATCAATGATGTGACAGACAATAAACGCATTTATTCAACAAATACTGTTGAAACCGTAGTCCCTATCCTTGCGACATTATAAATTAGTCATATAGTTGAGGTAAATAAAAGTAATAATTTCACCAATAATGGAGACAACCAGTAACACAAGCAATAAAAGAAATGCTGAACACAATAAACTATGATAGTTATTAAAAACAAGCGCTGTGACAGTTGGGTGAAAGATGTATTATTGAGGAAATGGTCAGGGAAAATTTTATGGAGGTTGTATATTTAGACTTCATCATAAAGGATAAGTGAGATTAGACAACACAGAAAGGGAAAAGGTCATTTGACTTCAGGATCTGAGCAGTAAAACAATAGTGTAGATTCATATGGAGCTTTTGAAGAATATCAAGTAGACCACTCTGGCTAAAAAGTGAAAGTGTACATAGAGACAGTAAGAGTGAATGTTGGAAAGAAAAACAGGGAAACAGGTTGTGAGAAACCCAACCACCACACCAAGGAGCAGAGTTCCTTGGAAGATTTAGAGTGAAGTGGTAACCTGAATAGAGCATTGTTTTAGGAAAACTCATTCGACATTGAAGTATGAACTAAACTAAAGAAATAAAAACAAAGACCAGACATTAGGACATTATTCAATGAATACTTTTTGAATACCACCTTAGTGCAAGAAATTGTAAAAGATATTATAGATACATAGATGTATGAAACATGGTCATTTCCTAGGAAAGACTTGCAATCTGATGGAGGAAATATACCAGTGAAGTTTTAAAAAATTATAGCTATATAAAAAAATCTTTGGAACCGTTGTAGAGAAAGCATTTCATTTGAGTGTTGAAGACCAACAGATATTCCCTAGGAGACAGAGTGAGAAAGGCCAAGAAATCTCATGAACCGCCATACAGAGATAGAAAAAAAGCGATATGGAGGCAATTGCAAGTAGTTTTTATTCTGGGTCTATGATATGTGTTGAGGAGTCCGAGGTGATGAGGCTGGAAAAGCAAGTAAAACATAAAAAGAGTAAGTAGTTCAAATGTACTGCACGCAAAGAAGAGTAATATGATATGGTATGATATGATGATATGATATAATAAGCAATTTAGAAAGATAACTCTACCAAGCAGTGTGGAATGGCTTAATTAGCAGTATAGAAATTGAGAGGCCAATGAGCAGATTATTGAAATAGTTCAGGTAAGAAATAATGAAGAATAAAACTAAGGCAGTCACATAGGGATGGAAATAAGAGAATGGATTCAATCAGTATTTAGGAGCTAGAAACAACAGAATTTAGAGACTGATTAGGTGTGGCTGGAAGAAGAAAAAGCAAGAGGACATTCCTGGCCTGGGTGACTGGGTGGATGATGGAGAGAAAGGACAGTCTTGGGAGATGGGGTGGGGAACTGAAAAGTAAATTCAATTTGGGACATGTTACGTTTCAGGTATCTGTGGGTCAACCAAGTGAAAGACTATTAGGCCCTTGTAATGTGGTTGGGAGTCCAGGAGAGAGGTTTAGACAGGCTCAATGAGTCATCAGCATATAGGTAATCACTGAAACTAGGGAATAAATGAGGTCATCCTTGGAAAGAATCAAGAATGAGAAGAAAAATGCAATGAAGACTCACTCCTAGTGAACATACTACCTAAAGACCTACAGTCGGAAAGAAACCAGAAGAATAATTTGTTTTTAAAAAAGGAAAGAAACAAAATTAAGGAGAATTAAAAGAATTGGTATAACAAAAACAACTGAGAAATTCAGCAGGAGGGGTCGGGGTTGTGGCAAATCCAGTGTCAAACACTGACAAAAATTCAAATGCAATAACATCCACGTGTGTGCAACAGTGTTGAAAATTTGATGTTCCCTGGAGACCTTAACAAGGCAGTTTTAGTGTGTGGTAGAAGCAGTACCTATTCCTTAGTGAATGGACAAGCAGACTGGAAATGCAACAATATCTATTCTTTGGCTTATTCTCTTAAGAATGCAATTTGGGAAGGAATAGGGAACAATTAACAGAAGAGAATAAAGGGTAGAGAGGGAATTATTATTTTCTTAAATAACTGATTTCTAGGTTGGGGTGAAAGAGTCAGTAGAGAGGCAGTGCAAGTAAAGAGTATGTGGCAGGATTAGTACTAGATAGTGAAAGGGGAACTCTTGAGATCATCTGAGAATTTTATGTAGACATTTTGAGGGTTAAAAGAAAAATTAAGGGGGTTCTTACCTAATGAGCTGTCTTTCTTTAATAAGTAGGAACCAAGCTATTTCCTGAGAGTAAGACAAAAAGTTTGTGAATATAGATCAGCTGGTGGAACAGATAGCAATGTTGGAAATGGTGGAACAATTAGGTAGGAGTAAGTTAAAGGATTTTTGAGTCCCTAAATGATGTTAGATAATATAAATTTGTAATAGAGACAAATTATATATGTTTCTCTCAAACACTTGGCGGTCTGGGTGTAGTAGTGAATAAGGCAGATGTTTTGATAGATCCAGGTTTGATGATCAACAAATCAGGTAGAATAAAAAGACAAAGGAATTCAGAATACTGGCAAGAAAGTAGAGATAAGATATACTGTAGTGTCTGAATAGTCTCAGTTAGAAATAATCCCTAGGAGAGAGACAAACCTAGGAAAAACAGACATGGAGCTAAGCTAAGGTACAAAACTTGTGATCGTTTCTAAACTTTAACTCAAAAAGATGCCTTTTCCCCACTCCCTATCTTTAACCCAACAATTCTGCTTCTAGCAATTTATCTGATAAATATTCCCACGCATATTCAAGGTATATTCACTGCAGTATTGTCTGTATTAGCAAAAGACTGGAAACAAAAAAATCTTTCCATCAATATAGATCTGATAAACAAATTAGAGTGCAATGAAATAATGGAATACTAAGCAGCAATTAAATGGAATGAGGCAGGACTGATACACGACGGCTAAATTAATCTGCCATCATTATATACTGACTCCATCAGTGGTAAGGGCTGGTGGGGCAACATACTTAAACACATTTGTGCTTGTGTTTATCTGAGTACTTCTGGACTAGTTGATTTTTAGTTACATTAGATAAAATGAGGTTGTTTAGTATATACAATATTGTTTTATGCCCTGAACCAGCAAGACCTACATCTGAGGTTCAGAAAAAGGCAGGGCTATTTCTGGTCACAGTGGCGTGTGGAAAAGATATGCAAGTTGAATTGCCCTGCTAAGCTGAAAGAACATTCTATAGAAACACACATTCACTTTTTTCAGAGCTTAAGGAATAAAATGAGTTTATAAATGTTCGGGTATAATTCTACTGAAACTCAAATGTGTTTTAAGTAATAAACCTTTCTTGCTTATTGGGATTTCTTGTGACTTAAGAAAAAAAATTTATTTGAATATCTCTGGGGGTTTACATAGCTACCAGGGAATTCACTTCATAAGCAGTGAGAATTGTTAGTACTTTCCATAGCAAGCTAGAGGCAATCTTCAGTTGCTACGTGTATAGACAGCACCTACATTTCAAGCTTATTTTTGAAGAGACATATGCAGGATTCTGTAACCCGTGTCTTGCTAAATGAGTTCTATGCAAAGCTGTATGATATAGGCCATAAGATGGAGACAACCCAAATACACTTGGGGAAATCCTGAAAAAAGTATAATGTACCACACAAGCAGCTTTTGTAATGCCCGAGTCTGGTATGTATTCGTCATTCAAAACTAACAGCGATTACCGCCAAAGCCCACATTGTTTTCGGTGCTGATTTATATTGTGGTTGGTTTGGGGGTGCAGGGCAGAGAAAGAGAGAGAAAACTAGAGAGCAAGAGAGGCTAAATTTTTATACCAAATATTGGTCTCAAGTGTTCTCTGCCTTACTGTAAATCATATTATTTTGAACCCTTTCTGCAGGATCCACAGAGAAGCTCACCATTAGTGTACCTACGCTTCGGCTGTCAGCCCACAAGGTGAGCTATGGGTTCAAGGACACACACAGACAACACTACTTCTGTTTACAATAAGTGCTTCTGTGCCTCTATAACCTAAGACTTCTGCCTGGGAAGTCATTTCCTTCCTTTTATACCTGGAGAGCTGCACATGCCTTCCAAGTTTCATTCAAATATCCTTTCTGCTTTTCCAAGCATCATTCTTTGTGTTACTGCAACTTTATGTTCACACATATCTATTACAGCACTTCTTATAGCATTCTATAATTATTAATTTATGTCTAGACCTATAAGTGATATGCTTCATCATTGTACTACGAAGTCCATGAGGTCCGAGGCCTTGTCTCTTCATGTTTGAATCTCCAACAGGTGACAATGACTTGGAGGGCCACAAGTTCCCTCAGCTTCAGTTTCCTCATATGTAATGCAGAAAATGTAATTTCTGTCTTGAAAGGTTGTGTTAAGGATTAAAAGTAATATGTGCACTGTGTTAAGGAAAGAAGAAGACTGAGAGGGATCATGACCAAGAAAACACTGAGTAACCATATTCTACTCTGGGTGGTCACATTGTGTCAGGCACATTTAGGAGCAGACAGAGAATATCCTCAGAAGGAAGAATGAACCAGACAGGTAGTGAGAAGCAGGAATGGCAAATGGAGCGAGGTCATGCATGGATCTCCCTACAGCTTTCCAATTCCAAGTTCCAGTCCACCTGCGTTCTCCAGCATTAAAATGGTCTTAAAGCATAACAGGATCAGAAAGAGAAGTTTTTATTGCTTGTTAAGTAATGAATCGCTTCCAAGGAGAAGAACAAAAACCCAAGCAGCAAACTGGGAGGAGCTTATATCAATGATGTTTATTTTGTACCTTTTGAATGTTTGGGATGATTGTTATGAGACACCCAAGGTTTCCTTGAAACATATACCCAAACTTAGAACATGTTTCTGTCCACAGTCTATGAGGAGATTGTGCATTACGACTTCTAATACTTGGTATGTAAATATATCCTGACTTGCCAACTAGACCAAAGGGTCCTAGAGAGGTGAAATTTTATCTTCTTCCTTTATATTCCCCACAGAGCCTAGTCCACTGTTGAACACATAATTGATACTCAGTAATTTCATCAATATTTACTAAATGAATGAATCCCATTTTGATTAAGCCCTGATATATGCATGAAATTCTTACATTGGTAACAAGGGGAATATAGAGGCTAATGAATCAAAGATGGACGTTTATGCCTCTTCTCAATCTATATATTCCCTCTGGGTGATTCAATACATACCCAAAGTTTCAATTACTATATAGGTGCTGATATAGTTATCTATCTATCTATCTATCTATCTATCTATCTATCTATCATCTATCTAGTGATATATATAGGTGCTGATATAGGTTCTCTCCAGCTCAGGCCTTAAGCTTGTGCTGCAGCCTCTATTCCCATCGCCTGCAGTAGCTGGACACGATGGCCTACAGATATACCTGTCTCAACATCATTGAACACTGATCTTCAAATATCTTCAAATATTGTTTCCTCCTCCAAACTTGCCCCTTTTCCTGAATTCTGTCTCAGAATATGGTTGCCACCACTTACCACCCAGTCTACCTGGCTGAAAAACTGTAGGTTGTTCTTAATTTTCTTTTCTCGCTGCACTTAGGAGATTGTTGTGGTGCACATAAAAGGACACGGGATTAAAAGCCTGACAGGCCTGATTTGGATTCTATCACTTGGTTCTGTGACCTTGAAAACATTTCTGTCCTGTGATCCATTATCTTTAATTGTAAAGTAGGACTATTAATGCTATCTTAGAAGAATGTTTAACAACTAGATATAATGACATAGAGTTGCAGACTCTAACACCCATTTGGTGCCCTGGACATGCTTTCTTTGTGTCAGAGCACACAATGGTTGGTTTACTTATAAGTCCTCAGAAGACTCTAAGCAAATTGAGAAGGGGACTCTAATATTTATCTCTGATACTTTGAATTGAATGAATAGTGTATAGTTTTCCCTAAAAGCTTTGAAATTGTATGTCAAAAAGAAATATATATATATATATATATATATATATATATATATATATATGACACAAGAAATAGTGGCAGAGTAAAAAGTAAGAATCTATCTTATTAGACTTCATCTATATTGATTGTATATATTTGATATCTATATCTATATCTATCTATCTATCTATTATCTATCTAACATCTATCTATCTATCTATCTATCTATCTATCTATCTATCTATCTATCTATCTAATCTTATCTATCCATCCATCCCACCTATTTTTCAAAAGCATTTGCAAAAAGGCAAGGAACAATATGAGAAGAGATAATATGCTATGCTTTTCAGAGTGGAAGACTACAAAATATCTTGATAGACAATCTAAATCAGACAGAAATCTCTTAGACAACCAATTAATATGGAATGTCTGGTCTTACTAGCTGCGGTGACAGGATGATGGGGGAAGGCACAGCCAAAATTTGCATTTCTGTGACTCACTGCTTCAACAAAAACGGTGACTTCTGAGAAATAAAATTTAGAAGAAAATACCTGTAATAAAATGTGTAACGTCACCCTAAAAATAACATTCACTTAAAAGGGGGAGACTTTAATTACTTTCACTTGGAAAACAGAACTTTGAAATCATTGAGAATCTACCTGAAGATCTCAGAAGATTTATGTGAGCTCATGTGTTCATTTATTGGTTCATCCATTTCTCATCATTCACCAAATATTTATTAAGTACCAACTATAAGCCAAGGCAGTGACAGGTGTGAGGGGGAACAAAGCACGCACATTTCCTATAATCAGGGAGATTACAATTTTAACAGGGAAGACAGACAAGTAAACAAGCAAAAGCAATGAAATGTGACAATAGCCTCTATTGAACATTAGAGTGCTGTGGAAACAGGAGAAATACTTAACCAATCTGGGGTGAGATGGAAACGCTTTCCTTAAGGTGCTGAAAGAGTAGAAAGATTATCAGTAGGGGAACAGTGTATGCTAAAACTTGAAAGTGAGAAATTCCCCAAATGTAGACAACTTGAACTTCAAGACTGAAACATCTAGAGATTAGATTATGATACACTAAAACTTGTTTATCCAGTCATTTACTAGAACCCATCATTATTTGGGTTGTTTCCAGTTTTGGGCCCCTATAAATAAAGCGGCTATGAGCATTCATTACAAATATTTTTATGGACACAAGTTTTCATTTCTCTTGGGTAAATACTTAAGAAAAGATGGGCAAGGTCATATGATTCAGTATGTTCAACTTTATAAGAAGCTGGCAAACTGTTCTCAAACATGGTCATACCATTTTATATCTCACCATAAAGTTATGAGAGTTCTTATTTCTTTCTCAGCATCCTTGCCAATACTTTATATTACCAATCCTCTTAATTTTAGTCATTCTCTATGTCTGAAGTAGTATTTCATTATAATTTTAACTTGAACTTCCCTGATGACTAGTGATACTGAACATTTTTTTACGTGATTATTGGCCATTTGTGTTTTGTCTTTTGTAAAACTTGTTTACTTCATTTGCCATTAAAAAAACTGGGTTAATCATTTTATTATTGAGTTGTAAGAGTTCTTTATACATTGTTGATTCAAGAGCTTTGCCAGTCACAAACATTTTCTTTTAATATGTTCTTGCCATTTCATTTTCTTGAGTTTCTCCTTTGAAAAGCATATGTATAAATTTTTGAGGAAGCACAATTTATCAATTTTTTTTATGGTTCCTACTTTTTCCTTTTCCTCTTTCTTTTTCCTTTGCTTCTGTAAGATTTATAGTCTTAATCTTTGCATTTATGTATATACTCTATTTTGAATTAAGTTTGTATATAGTGTGACCGTATATGATCTTTGAAGTTCACTGTTTTGCACATGGAGATTAGATTCCAATTGTTTCAGCACCATTTATTGAAAAGACTATCATTTTCCTATTGAAATATCTTACAGAAAATTAATTCCATTTGTATTGACTTGTTTTACTTGACTATGATGTATTACATTTCTCTGTTTCTCTTTTGATCGTATACTAGATATTTTGGATAATACATTGTGGAGAATTAGAATTGGGCTGTCTTCCTTTTTTTTTTCAAGTTCAATTACTGGCTAATCTAGAATTTGATTTTATGCTTTATTAGTGAGGAACTATGGAAATCCCAAGGTATTTTTCCAGTCCCTCTAACTTGTGGGACTCAACTTTCAAACTGTGTTGCTCTGGGGATCTTGTTAGAGAATGGTATTAGGGTTTCTTTCAGCAGTAGTATAGTAGGTCTTACTCCAGGGCGTGATCCTTTCTCTGAAGACACAGCCTTTCTGGTGTCTCAGTTGGATGCCAGGGGTGTGTGTTGCAGTGGCTTTAGGGAAATCTCTCTACTCTGGCAAGGCTAGCAATGTCTGCAGTTACTGCTGAATCTCCAGTATCTTTGTTCAGCTCCTAACGCAATGGATAGCTGCTATCCATAGTGCATCTGGATTTGAGGTGGTCCATCACACAGATTTCTGGGACAGCTTCTGTCTCTATAATATCCCACCCACCACATCACAACTGCTTTAATAACCCACAACTAATTTCTGCCACCTCAGCTTAGGGGGACTACAGTACTCTGCTTAGACTCTCCCTGTCTATGCTGTAGTGAAAAAACTGTTCCCAGGATGAGAACTGGGCAATCGTGGGGCTCACTTCATGAATTTCCCTTCTCAAGTATCACAGACTTAAACTGGCTATTGTCCATTGCCTGCAAAACAGTTTACTGATGTGTTTTGTCCAGTTTTAGAGAAGTCCATGGCAAGAAGTCTCGCTTGGTATCACTGACTCCATGATAGCTGGAAGCTGAAACTCCTTCTGTTTAGGTGTTGAAGCAGAGAAGTCAAGTATCCTATTTGTACTTTAGAAGGCTCACTCTGGCTGCAATAGCAAGTGAATTGGTGGGGAACTGGATTAGGGTCAGTAACACAACATGTTGTAGTGGCAGTAATCCTGGGGGAGAAAGATTACTTATTTAATAAATACCTATTTTATGCTCACTATATTCCAGGCATGATCCTCATTTTAGTATTAATGTACTTAATCATCAAGTATCCTGTGATATAAGTGCTATTGTTGTCTCCCAATTAATGGTTGGAAAACTGAGGGGCACAGAGGCTAAGTAACTTGACCAAGGTAAGAAATAGAGCTGGAATGAACCCAGATTGCCTGACTCCAGTCCATGGTCTTTAATACCGTGCGATGTTATGGTGAAGGAACCCAGACTGAAGTAGTGGAAATGAGTGACCTTCACTTCATGTGCCTGAAGAGGAGTTCCCTCTTCTAGACACTATTATGAGCAAACATTCTATGTTTCCAGTCTGAGTAGGCTAATATCAGGCATCTTGGTAGATAAGGAAAGGGATTCAAAGCAAAAAATATTCTCAGCCTACAATCTAGGTAAAAAAATCTCAAAAAGACACAAAATCATGAAATAAATAATTGTCAAACCAATACACTGCAGATTAACTCTTGAAATGCTAAGCAGATATTAAAGGAAGTGAAAATTGCAAGGATAGGAAAGATCATCTACAAATTATAAGATCCGAGTCTACCTTTGACAAAAGAATGTCAGTCATGGTCCTGAGAGCAATGCACAGGAAGTCTCTGATGAGAACTTGCCTTATAACCTGTGAAGAGTCAACTGCCTCTGAACCAACTTCCCCAGCTAGAAAATGGGACTAAAGTTATAACACTCAAAGGCATACATCACTGAATTAATTTTTATTTTTAAAAGTCCATAAAATAGTCTGTAAAAAATGTGCTTTGGTGCAATTGTTGAGGGAAACAGCTTAAGTTAGAGAGGGAATAATGAACCAGGAATATAAAAAAATAATGAACAATTGCCATTCTTGGAGCAATGAATGAAACAAAATATCTGTTATTATGAAATACTTCACTTGCGAGGTCAGGAAAAAAGGCAGCTGAGGCTAAACTCAGAATCCTCAGAAAGGCTGTGAGCTCAGAACATCTGGCTCTGGGTCAACATGTCATGTGTACCAAGTTAAGGGTGTCTTCTGAATTTTGGTGATAAACAACCATTAAGATTAAAACATGCCATAAAAATCATGTTTTTAAAAAGTCCTGTTTACATTCATCTGTGGAAAATTGTGTCCTGCTGATAACCCAAATATATGACTTAAACCATCTGCCTCTTCTGCTGATGTGAAAGAGAATGATGTAAATGCCCTTTACAGCAGTGAGTTAGTTTTCTGGGAACTTGCTGCTCTTCATTAGTGTTTTAACATGAGATAATTGACATAATTATGTTACAGGCATATTCTCAAAAAGATTTCCACAGGCATCTTTCTGGTGAAGGTGGGTTTACCTGGAGAGGCTCTAGAATGATAATAACATCGGCTCGTATGAAAAGAGAACAAAATTCACCATGTTTATAAATTTTTGACTCTAGTCAAGGTATACATGCAATTCAGAGAGCTTCACATAAGGGACAGTATGATAGAAATACCACAGATTTTGATGGGAGATTAATTCACATTCAAGTTCTGTTTATCTAATCTTGCCAAGTTATGTGAATTCTCTTAACCTTGGTTTCTTCATCCATTTAAAAAAGCTTAAATAACTGTGATGAGTTGAATGGTGGTCCGCACATGTTCATGTCCCAATCCCAGAATCTGTGACTGCGACCTCATTTGGAAAAGCATCTTTGCAGGAATAATTAAGGATCTTGAGGTACGATCAATCAGGATTTTCTGGGTGGGTCCTAAATCCAACGACAATTGTTCTCACAAGAAACGCACAGAGGAGACACACACAGGGAGAAGAGAAGGCCGTATAAAGACAAAGGTAGAGATCGGAATTCTTTAGCCATGAGCCAAGGAATGCCTGGAAGAGGCAAGGAAAGATACTCCTCTAGAGCCCCGCATGGCCTTGCAGCTTCCTTGATTTTCATCTTCTGGGCTCCAAAACTTATGAGACAACAGGTGGGTTTTAAGCCATTCAGTTTATGGTAATTTGTTACAGAAGGGAACAAATACAAGGATCTTACAAGATCCTTGTAGGAAAAAGAGATAGACCAATGCATGGCCCAAGCAAATGTTTAATAAAGGCAAGCTACTATGGCAATAGAACATGATACTTCAAAAACAAAACAATGATCCAGAAGTTACTAAATTTCCCAACATATTTTTTTTGTACCACAAAAGGCCATATTTATGATGGTTCATTTTGAAATTTTGGAGGTATCCATGGCCACAAGATACCTTATGGAACCGAAGACAAAGTGTCTTCCACTCCAACATGAAAGTTTATATGGTTAGGTGTTCAGGTTACTTCTAACAATGTTCAAAATAAGCTAAAGAATCTTAAGGTCTCAAGATATCAAGCACCTTTAATTTTCTTGGCAGCTGATAGGAAATTTACTTTTAAGAAAAAGGCTACCTTTATTGAAGACAAGATTTTAAAAGCCCATTTCAGAGAAGCTGAGACCCCTGGGCCTGATAGGAACAGATGCAATTCACGTAAGACAAGAGGAAATACCTGTTGATGACTCCAGGAAAATGAAGGAGGAAGGAATTAAAAGGCAGAAAAGGCTCCAAGCTCCAAAATCAAACCTTTCCTCCATAACCATCTTATGAAAAAATTTTATTAAATTTATTGAGGTGTCATTGGTTAATAATTACATAGGTTTTGAGCATACAGTTTCATAACCACCTTCAAGAAAGCTACAAACATCACAAAATATGACTTGAGATAAGAGACTTCCTCCCTCTCTCTTTTCCTCTCTCCCTCCCTCCCTCCTTTGTTTCCTTACTTCTTTTGTCTATTACTCTTTTGGTAAAAAATGCAGAGACTAGTCTTTAAATTCTTAGTGACATAAAACTGAAAGAGTGTGTGAAAGTGAAAACGAAAATGCAAAATGATACACGTGGTTTTTAGTTTTTGCTTAGACCCAGCTACCACCTCAAAGTCAAGTTGGGTATAATGGAGGATTTATGTAAACAATTGTCAGATATTAGGCTGCTGTCTTGATGCTCCTTTTTTCTTTGCAAAACCCCACTCACTAAACACACAGTTCAACAAATGAAAACATTTTATCCATGAATTTCAAGAATTCTGGAACGGAAATATTTTTCTGGGATGGAAAATTTTCTGGATGAAAATAGTTTTCAGATTCAAAAATCTAGTCACAGAATGTATTTTTTTAGGGCAGCATATGTCCTGAAGGATGGTTATTTTTAACTAAGATCACCCCTACTGAAACATGGTGATAAATGGTTATAGTCAGTTGCAATAAAACTACTTATATTTTATAATTTATATAAAGTATAACTTTATATATATCTAATAAAGGTTATCAGTAAAGTTACATATTATATGTAACACGCCATCTTTGGAGACATTTTTTGATCAATCTAAGGAGATTGATCACATCAAATACACTCCTATTATTAGAGAAAAATTATATGCTAAAGTACCTGAATCTATTGTAAATAAAAATTCAGATTATATACGAGGTCTTACAATTAAGTTCACGAACTCACCTTAGAAAAAGTGTTACATTCCTCATTGCTGAATATCACTATGGTTCCTTCAAAGTACTCCCCTTGGGAAGCTATGCACCACCAATGCCAGTGCTAGTCCACCCTTCAAAGCAATTTTGGAACTCTTTCTGGAATGGCTGTCAGAGCTGTCATCGGATTACCCTTGATGTCCTGAATGTCATCAAAATGTCTTCCTTTCAATATTTCCTTTATCTTCGGGTAAAGAAAGAAGTCACTGGGGGCCAGATCAGGTGAGTAGGGAGGGTGTTCCAATACAGTTATTTGTTTACTGGCTAAAAACTCCCTCACAGACAGTGCCGTGTGAGCTGGTGCATTGCCGTGATGCAAGAGCTCCTTCGGGACCATATATGCACACACCTTTCTCATGCCAAGATTTTCAGTTAAGATTTTCCTGTTTCTCTATCGATGTTTACTTGGTTTACTATGCTTCTCACAGTCAGCCAATGATTTTGACACACAATTCAACAAATTTTTGCAATGTTTTCATCAATTCTGCTCGTTACTGGCTGCCCTGACCTCTCTTCATCAATGACACATTCTCTCCCCTCAGAAAAATGTTTAATTCATTTGTACACTACCGTTTTCTTCATGACATTATCCCCATAAACGTGGACTAACATGTTCCTGATTTCACTTCCGGTCTTGCCACGTTTTAACAAGAAATTTAATGTTTGTTCGTTGCTCTAATTCAAGCTCAGACATTTTTGCGGTGGCACACAAAATCACGCAACAACAATAATGAATGCCACTCAGCGAGACACTGCCACACGTCGACATGAACACAGCTGTGAGACACAGATATACCAAGGTTATGAAACCTTACTGAGCTGTTTGTACAGTGCTGCAAAGTAAGCACAATGTGGCAAGTTCGTGACCTTAATTGTCAGGCCTCCTAAAGTTAAACAGAGACTATGTAGAATAATTAGGAAAAGCTTCCTGGCAGAGCAGTGGATTTGAATTAAATATTAATGAAGAACCTGAGGATATCAGCAGTTAAATTAAACACGATAAAGTCCAGCCAGTTAAACTCCCAGGATTCTAGAGATGAAGGTGGGAGGGAATAAAGAGATGTTAACATTTTCTTACCTCACTGAGGACCAAATTTAGATAAGAATTCAAAGTTCTGAATATGGTAATTATATTCCACATCACTTCTGCTGGTGGAAGTGGCAAACAGATAAATGAAGACCCTGGGAGTATCCAGGTAGATAGATGAGATAGAACAGGAGGTATATTCCCTGATGCACTTAGGCTCATAAACAAATGGCTAAGCTGCAGTGGTATACTGAGAAACTGGAAAACACTTAAAAATTAAAATGCAGCTTCCTTAGGTTGAAATTTTTCCCTGAGTGGGTAGATTGGTTAGTCTGGACCCTTTGGAGACTTTTAAGCATTCCAAAATGCCTCCAATGGGTTTAGAATGCCAAGAATGTGCACAAATTTGGTATTTAAAATTCTAGACTTGCATTTGCTAATTCAATTAAGCCTAGCTTTGCCAGACACAGGGGCTGATCTCCACTTCAAATCATGTAGCTGAAACAAAAAGACTCAAGGAATTTGTGAGAAGGAAAACCCATCGTAAGGCCATGATACCTGTTTCTAAAATGACTGTAAATACTTAAAGTTACTAACATTGGTTTGAAATTGGTTATTGCTATCACCTTCAAAATCCAGCCCCCCAAAGATTACATAAATGGACAAAATAGATATGAAATTGTTAGTGTTGCAAATGTATTTGATTTTGAAAACCATTTTATGTTTTAACTTAAATTCATGTCTTTATTCATACATTCCATTGTTCTCAGAAGCCCCTACCTTACCTATTCCATTTAATTAAATCATTTAATGTTTTTGTTCAAGTCCATTTCTAGTTTTTTTATGTTTCTAATGAAATCTTTAACCCCCTCACATGAATAGTGTACATTTTATCATCCAAACAAGACAGTAAGCCCCTTGAAAGGTGACCATATGACATATTTCTCTGGCATCCTCTTGATGCCTACTACCATCACGGTAGACCTTGACTCTAACTTGCGTTGAATTGATTTCCATGAATTCAATTCCTATCGAGTACTTTTATATTAGCAAATGTTACTTAGCACTATTAGAATTTGTTCTATTGTAGATTGTAGATTGTAGATTGTAGATTGCATATGGAAATTGGATCTCTTTAAAAGGAGACAATATACAAAGATGGACAGGTTTGTATCTTGAGAAGCTGAAGTCCTTAATGTCCTGTTAAACAGCATTTTGAACACATTTACCCCTGCAGTGTCTATAAATCAATCCCAAGAAATTTCTAAAAAGCATAAATCCCATAAGAAAAAAAGAAGTGGAAAACTTACAGAGAACAAGAAATTTAAACATAATTTTGGAAGATGGAAAATAGGTGATTTTGTGGTGCCTAACTTAACAAAGAAGATAAAGTTAACACTTAAAGGCCAACAGAAAGCAGTGACAACGAGGTGCAGGATAATTTGTGCTGCAAAACCCAGAAAGAGTCAGAAATTAGAGGCACCAGAAATGAAAATAGGGATAATGTAAAGGCCCTAAAACAGGAGAATTAGTTGAGAGCATGAATAAAGGGGAGGTCCCCCCTCATTTGATGCTAACTAAACACCAGAAAGTAACAAAGGATTAGGAATTAAAGTATAGACTTTTCAATGACAACATAAACATTAGATGACAATGGAGTAACACCTTCCGAAGTATGAGGGAAAAACCTGTAACCCAGAACTCAACAAAAAATTATCAATGAAATAAATATATTTTCAGATATGTATGGTCAAAAAATTTATTTATGACCTTTTTCTTAGGAAGCTACCAGAGGATATAGTACAATCTCCTAAAAAAGTGAGAGGGCAAAAAAGAAAAATAAGGAATCCAAGAAACAGACATATAATATAAAACAGAAGTAAAAAGCATTTTGGGGGAGGATGATGGTATACGGAAGTGCCAGAATGCTGCAAAAGTCCGAGAGTGACAACAGGCAACAGTCCTAGAAAACAACCTTTCCAGATTGGAGCAAAAGGACAGAGAAGTCTAGAAAAGATGGCTTTCCAAGAAAACAAACAAACAAACAAACAAAAAACAGAACTCACAAGTTGCCTGTTACATTTGACCTGATACAGTTGCCTGTTACAGTTGCCTGTTACTTTTTTTTTTTTTTTGAGATTTAAAAGAAAAGGTAAGATTGATTTTAAAGTGCATTTGGAGACTTTGGGAAGAACTATTAAAATAGGTACACAAACAAATACAAAAAAAAACCAACCCAAACAGGAATTATTACTAAAAAAAAAAGAAATGTTGTATAAGCAAGAAAAACAATCACAGTATACAACATGTTTCAACATGCATGGGTATAGTAATATAAATAGTGAATAATGACCCATTCAAAAACTGGAAAACTACACAGGAAAGAATATGGAGGGGAAAAGAGAACATATATGAGATGGTAGTTTTCCTATGACAGAGTTGTATCATTACATTC
The DNA here is from genome assembly GCF_964194185.1 of Rhinolophus hipposideros. Classification (NCBI taxonomy): domain Eukaryota; kingdom Metazoa; phylum Chordata; class Mammalia; order Chiroptera; family Rhinolophidae; genus Rhinolophus; species Rhinolophus hipposideros. The sequence continues at coordinate 79,077,884 of NC_138053.1, read as the reverse complement.
TCCAGTAGGAAATAAACAGATAATATATCTAAAACTGAAAAAACAATCCAGAAATGATAGTATAAACATATTATTTAGGAATACATAAAAATAGATTAAAAAGTTGACAATAGTTACCATTGGAGAACAGGGGTCAGAGGTAGGAAAGGAAGAGGAAAGGAACACTATTTCTTTTATAAACTTATAGCAATATTTGTATTTTAACTATGTATATGGATTATTTCAAACAATAAAACTTGTTACAAAATGGTAGTCAAAGCAAAAAAATACCACAAAGGACAAAATTAAGAAATGAGCACACAAAATTTTGAAATCTCCAAATTGTGAACATACTGTGATTTGAATTTAATAGCTTACAGTAAAATAATTCACAGGTTAAGTAGGTGTGGTTTTTTTTTAAAGGAATGAGGTTTTATAAAGAATTCATAAAGAATTTCCGTATTCCTGGCATTTCCAGAGAAGGGAGGCCGTGATAACCAAAGTTCTTATTTAACATATAAATCAGATGACATTGTGTCAAAATCCTCAATCCACTGGTCTTCTATGTTCCACAGCCCTTGGAATGACCATCACCATTCTGACAGATCTACACCCCAACCTCCCTGACCTCTTCTCCTAACCGTGCCCTTGCTCCTTCTCCAGCCGTGGGGTTCTCCTTGTTTCTTGACCACAGCACACGTATTCTGCTCAGGGCCTTTGCATTTGCTCTTCCCTCTGCTTGCCATTATCTTTTCTCGGATATCTCTGTGGCTGTCTGATCATTTTTTCCAGATCTCCGATCAAATGTCTCCCTATGTGGAATTCCCTGACCACTGTGTGCAAAGTAGTAACTCCTCCTCCCAAGCACATATATATCTCTCTTTAATTCTGCTTAACTTTTTTCATAGCCCTTTTATCACCAATTGGACTGATAAGAATTCATGGTGGGTTGGAACTGGAGAGAGATGGAGAGAGAGAGAGAGAGAGAGAGAGAGAGAGAGAGAGAGAGAGAGAGAGACAGACAGACAGACAGACAGACAGACAGACAGACAGAGATTGGTTGATTCCAGGGAAGCAAAGGAAATGAAAAAGCATGTACATGAAATACTTAAGGGACTGAGTAGACCCATCTAGCTGATGCTGGGATTACATTTAAGAGGTGAGGGTAAGACAAATTGGAAGACAGTTTGTGGTCATATTATGGATAATCTTTACCTCCTAAATAATGGAATGCTTTTGGAAGTATTCAATCAGGATTTGCTATGATAATATTTCAGTGATATGAGATGGTAGTAATAAGCAGGAGAGGTTAGGGAAGAAAGAGGAAACCAGTTAGGAGACAATTGCTAAGCTAGAAGTTATATCAAATGTAACAGATAGGACAAAAGAATCAGAAGGACTTCATGACACACTATAAAATAAGAAAAAGAAATGGCATTAAACAAAGAACTCTGAGGTTTAAACTTTGGTTATGTTAAGAGAATAATATGCCAAAGACTGGAATAAGTAAATAAAAAAATGGAGTCATTTTTGATAAGAGTTGAAAGCATGGTTCTGGTTGCTAACTACTTGTATATTCTGTGATGACACTGAGGATTTTAAGAGGAAATTATTAGTTGGCAAACGCAGAAAAAAAATCAGCGCTATAAATAGAGATAGGGAAATTCATCTGTTTAGAAATAATAATTGCAGTGAGAGAGGAAGACTTCTGAGAAAGACCTGTAAAGAGAGTAGAGTACATCAGATTGCACGTTGGGAAATGTCATCTTGGGAAGTTGGGGGGAGAAAGAAGAGTCAAGAAGTCAGAGACGAAATTGTTGGAAAAGTGAATGGAAAAATAGGCCATTACAATGTTATGGAAGCTATAAAAAAGAATTTCTTGAAGAGATGCTATGTGGATTCAAATGTTGCACAAAAGTCAAAGGGAATGATTCAAAGTGTAGTGACTGGAGAAATCGAAGTTTTAGATATTGGAAGAAAAATAACAAAAAACAAAACTGAACTGCAGCAGACGCTTCAAATAGTCTAAGACTTAATTTCCCAAGTTTCCACTACACCACATTATTCTTCAACTCTAAAAATTGGATATTTTAATGTCTACTTGATAGAGTTGTTATAAGAATTAACAGTTACTCTCAGTAGCCTAAAACAATAACAATTGTTTCATTATTATCTCTCATGGGTCTGGGGGTTGACTGGGCTCAGGTAGGCAGTTTTTGCTCAGAATTTCTTACGTGGTTGTAGTCAGACAATGGCTGGGGGCTGGAGTTATCTCACATATCTGGCAGTTAATGCTGGCCCTTAGCTGTGACCTCAGCAAGGACATTGGTCAGAACACCTCACATGGACTCTCCATGTGGCCTGGGTTTCCTCACAGCAGGTTGGCTGGGTGTCAAGACAAAGATCCCAAGAAAAAAACAGACAGAACCCATATCACCTTATATGATTTGGCCTTGGATATCATGTGGTGTCATTTTTGCTATATTCTATTTGTTAATAGCAAGTCATTAAGGCTAGCTCTTGTGCATGGGAAGAGGGATCAGATTCCCCCTCTTGATGGTAAGAGTAGCAAAGAATTTGAGGACATGTTTAAAACTACCATAGCAAGTGACTTTCTCTTAAACACAGCTCTGTGTGTTTAACATGAATTCATGCCCCGGCAGAATTATTCACTCTACATAGACCTTGAGGAACTCTTGTGAATACATGTGCTGTGAATATTATATCCATATATTTCAAGTGTTTACTATATTAAAAAAATGTGATACTAAGAAGTCATTTAAGTTACCTTCTGTTCCTTCCCCTTGGAGGTGGCAGTGAGATCATGTGATGGAGGTGGCAGCATTCCCAAGGTCCAAAGAGGTGGCAGAGTTGCTGAAGAAGCAGCAGTGGAGCTGGGGGCTGAGGAGGTGGTTGGTATGATTGGAAGACTGGTTATATACAGGTGAAACTAAGCATATTAGTAAATATTTTTACAATATAAAAGGAATTTGTAAATATAGAAAGGAGGAATGTTTGAAAGAACATTCTCAGGTGAATGTTGGTGCTAAGTGCTGGATTAGAATTGAGAATATCTGTCTGTTGGTAGAAACTCATAGTTTTAAAAAATACACACACACACACAGATACACAGATTTAAATGCCTAAATGTATGTGTGTGTATGTACATATACAGATATTTTTCCCAGCTCTCTCTGCTGAGTGAGTCTAGCAACAATATCCTAGTAGCAAAAAGTACATTACACACTAAATCTTCATTTCTACATACTGTCTTTTTTTTTCAATTACAGTTGACATCAGTATTATTTTACATTAGTTTCAGGTGTGCAGCATAATAGTCAGACATCTATCTAATTTGTGATGTGATCCCTCTGATTAGTCTGGTACCCACCTGGCACCATATATAGTTATTACAATATTATTGACTATATCCCAGCTGTATTTTACATCCCCATGATTATTTTGTAACTACCAATTAGTACTTCTTAATCCCTTCACTTTTTTCACCCAGCCTTCCAACCCCCCCCCCCCGTCCCCCCCTTCCATCTGGTAACTCTCAGTTTGTTCTCTGTATCTGTGAGTCTGTTTCTGTTTTGTTTTGTTTATTTTGTTCTTTAGATTCCACATATAAGTGAGATCATATGGTATTTGTTTTTCCCTGTCTGACTTATTTCACTTAATATAATACCCTCTAGATCCATCCATGTTGTCACAAAAGGTAAGATTTCATTTTTATGGCTGAGCAATACTCTGTTGTATAAAATGTACCACAGTTTCTTTATCCAATTGTCTATTGATGGACACTTAGGTTGCTTCCATATCTTGGCTATTGTAAATAGCACTGCAGTGAACATAGAGTTGCATATATCTTTTCAAGTTAGTGTTTTGAATTTATTAGGATAAATAACCCAGAAATGGAATGCTGGGTCATAGGTAGTTCTATTTTTATTTTTCTGAGGAACCTCCAAACTGTTTTCTGTAGCAGCTGCACCAATTTGCAATCCCACCAACAGTGCATGAGGGTTCCCTTTTTCTCTACATCTTCACCAACACTTGCTGTTTGTTGACTTATTAATGATAGCCAATCTGACAGGTGTGAGGCGATATCTCAATGTGTTTTTTATTTGTATTTCTCTGATGATTAGTGATGCTGAGCATCTTTTCACATGTCTATTGGCCATCTGTATGTTCTCTTTGGAAAAATGTCTATTCCGGTCCTCTGCCCATTTTTCAATTGGATTATTTGTTTTTTGGTTCTGAGTTGTATGAGTTCTTTATAAATTTTGGATATTAATCCCTTATCAGATATATCTTGGCAAATGTTTTTCCATTCAGTAGGTTGTCTTTTCATTTTGTTCATGGTTTCCTTTGCTGTGCAATAAGTTTTTATTTTGATGTAGTCCCATTTGTTTATTTTTTCTTTTGCTTCCCTTGTCCAAGGAGATAGGTCAGAAAAAATCTCACTAAGAGCAATATCAAAGAGTTTACTGCTTACGTTTTCTCCTAGGATTTTTATAGTTTTGGGTCTTAGATTTAAATCTTTAATCCACTTTGAGTTTATTCTTTTATATAGAGTAAGAAGGTAGTCCAGTTTCACTTTTTAAAAAATATACACTTAAAAAAAATTTTATTGGGGAATATTGGGGAACAGTGTGTTTCTCCAGGGCCCATCAGCTCCAAATCGTAGTCCCTCAATCTAGTTGTGGAGGGCACAGCTCAGCTCCAAGTCCAGTCACCATTTTCAACTGGTAACCTTGTTGAGAGCTGGTGCTCTTAACCAACTGAGCCATCCAGCTACCCTTGGTTTAATTTTTTTTTGCAAGTATCTGTCCAGTTTTCCCAACACCATTTATCGAACAGACTGTCTTCCCCATTTAAATTCTTTCCTCCTTTGTCATGGATTAAATAATTATATAGGCATAGGTTTATTTCTGGTCTCTATTCTGTTCCATTGATCTATGTATCTATTTTTATGCCAATACCATGCTGTTTTGATTATTATTGCTTTGTAGTATAGTTTGATACCAGGTAGCATGATACCTCCAGCTTTTCTTTCTCAAGATCACTGTGGTTATTTGGGGTCTTTTATGGTTCCATATAAATTTTGTTCTGGCCCTATGAAAAATGTCATTGGTATTTTGATAGGGATTTCATTGAATCTATAGATTGCTTTTGGTAGTATAGACTAACAACTAGTTAGTATGCTTTTGGTAGTATGAACTAACAACTTTGTTAGTTCTTCCTATCCATGACCCCAGGATATGCCTCCATTTATTTGCATCTTCCACAGTTTCTTTCTTCAATGTCTTACCATTTTCCGAGTACAGGTCTTTTACTTGTTTAGTTAAATATTAGGTTGATGCAAAAAGTAATTGCAATTTAAAAGGTTAAAAATAATTGCAAAAACTGCAATTACTTTTGCACCAACTTAATATATTCCTAGGTATTATTATTTTATGCAATTGTAAATGGGATTATTTTCTTAATTTCTCCTTCTGATAGTTCATTATTGGTATATAAAAATGCAACCAATTTCTGAATATTAATTTTGTATACTGCTGTTTTACTGAATTCATTTATCAGTTATAGCAACTTTTTGGTGGAATCTTTGGGGTTTTCTATACATAGTATCATGTCATCTGCAAATAATGACAGTTTTACTTCTTCCTTCCCAATTTGGATGCCTTTTATTTATTTTTCTTGTCTGATTGCCGTGGCTAGGATTTCCAAGTCTATGTTGAATAAAAGTGGTGAAAGATCCTTGTCTTATTCCTGATCTTAAGGAAAATGGTTTTAGCTTTTCCTCATTGAGTATGATGCTATCTGTGGGTCTAAACACCATCTTTTGCTAAAAGGAACCAGGCTTTCTTAGAGAAAAGAGTTGAATATCAGGACTGGGGCAAAGTACAAAGCGAGCCTAAAATATCTTATTGTGCCAGAAAGTAATAAAGTTCCTAAAAAAAAAAAAAAATGTAAGCATGTCAAGTGACCGGGATATCAGTTTAAAGTGGCTATCAAAAACCAAATCTGGGACTATTAGAGCACTAAATAACTATAGTAATATACGGAGCCCATTGAAAAAACAAGAATCCATGAGTCTATACAGATATAAATGAGTGAATAAATGAGAAAGGAGGAGCACAATGGTCAATTTTAATCTGCTAACTTCACTGGGCCACAGGGTGCCCAGATATTCAGTTAAGCATTTTGAGCGTGTCTGTGAGAGTGTTTCTAGATGCAATGAACACTTGAAATGGTAGACTGAGTATAGCAGATTGCTCTATCTAATGTGGATGAGCCTCACCCAATCCATTGGAAGTCTGACTAGAACAACAACTAGAATTCACAGCATCAACTCTCTTGGAAATCAGGTTTTTGGATTTGGACTGGAACCAAACCTACCCTGTCAGTAATCTGGTTCTCAGGCCTCTAGTCTCAGGCTGGAATTATACTGTCAGTTCTCCTGAGTCTCCAGCTCGTCAACTGCAGATCATGGACCTGGCCAGCAAGAAATAGTAACCTCTCTAGACTTATTCGTAAGACGTTTGCATATCAGAGGGTGGGATAAAAATTCAGGGACCTTCTACCTCAGTGAAATTTTTAGGAGTCCAGTGGTATAGGGCTTGTCAGGATATTCCTTCTAAGGTGAAGGGTAAGTTGTTGCATCTGGCTCTTCCTACAACCAAAAAAAGAAGGACACTACTTAGTGTACCCCTTTGGATTTTGAGGGCAACATAGTCCTCATTTGGGTATATTTCTTCAGCCCATTTACTGAGTGACCTGAGAAGCTGCCAGTGTTGAGTAGGGCTCAGAACAGAAGGTGGCTCTGCAGTAGATTAGCCTGCCATGTAAGCTACTCTGCCACTTGAGCCCCATAATCCAGTAGACCCAATGGTGCGTGAAGTGCTAATGGCAGGTAGAGATGCTGTTTAGAGCCTTTGGCATGTCTCTATAGGTGAATTACAATGTAGACCCTTAGAATTTTAGAGCAAAGTCCTGCCATTCTCCATGAATAACTTCTCTCCTTTGAGAAACAGCTCTTGGCCTGTTACTGGGCTTTAGTAGAGACTGAATGCCTAGCCATGCGCCACCAAATTACTATGCAATCCGAGTTGCCCATCAGAAACTGAGTGTTATCTGACTCATCAAGCCATAAATTTGGGTGTTCACAGCAGCACTCCATCATCAAATAGAAGTGGTATATATGTGATCGGGTTTGAGCAGGCCCTGAAGGCACAAGTAGGTTATGTAAATATGTAAGTGGCCCAAATGCTCATGGTCCCCATTCCTGATAAATTGCCTTCACTTTCCCAGCCTGTGCATATGGTCTCAGGAAGAGTTCCTTATGATCGGTTGACATAAGAGAAGACTTGGGCCTGGCTTACAGATGATTTTTCATGTTATGCAGGCACTACCCAAAAGTGGACAGCTGCAGGACTACAGTCTATTTCTGGAATATGCCTGAAGGACAGGAGTGAAGGGAAATCTTCCCAGTGGGCAGCACTTTGAGCAGAGCACCTGGTTGTTCACTTTGCTTGGAAAGAGAAATGGTTAGATATGTGATTATATACTGATTCAAAGGCCGTAAGCAATGCTTTGGTTGGATGGACAGGGTCTTGGAAGGAACGTGATTGGAAAACTGGTAATAAGGCAATTTGGAGAAGAGGTATATGGATAGACCTCTCTACATGGGCAAAAAATGTGAAGATATTTGTATCCCATGTGAATACTCACCAAAGGACGACCCCAGCAGAGGAGGAGTTTTAACAGTGAAGTGTATAGGATGACTTATTCTAGAGCTACTGGTCAGCCCCTATCCCCAGCCACCCCTGTCATCTCTCCATAGGCTCATGAACAAAGTGGCCATGGTGGCAGAGATGAAGCTTATATGTGGACTTAGCAACATGCACTTCTACTCACCAAGGTCAACCTGACCATGGCCATGGCTCAGTATCCAATCTGTCAGCATCAGCTACCAACACTGACTTCCCAGAATGGCACCATTCCCTGGGGTGATCAGCCAGCTACCTGGTGGCAGGGTGATTATATTGGACTCCTTCCATCATGAAAGGGGAGCATTTTGTTCTTACTGGAATAGACATTTACTCTGGATATGAATTTGTCTTCCCTGTATACAATGTTTCTGCCCAAACTACCATTTGTGGATTTATAGAATGTTTTATCCACTGTCATGGAATTTCATACAGCATGCTTCTTATCAAGAACCTTACCTCACAGCAAAAGAAGTGTGACAATGGGCCCATGCTCACAGAATTCACTAATCTTACCATCTTCCCTACTATCCTGAAGTAGCTGGCTTAATAGAATGGTGAAATGTGTTTTTGAAGACTCAGCTACAGCACCAGTTAGGTGGCAACACCTTGTAGGGCTGGGGCAAGGTTGTCGGGAATCTGCTTATACTCTGAATCAGCCTCCAATATACGGTGCTGTTTCTTTTTTCCTTTTTTTTTTTTTAAGATTTTATTGGGGAAGGGGAACAGGACTTTATTGGAGGAAAAGTGTGTACTTCCAGGACTTTTTTCCAAGTCACATTGTTGTCCTTTCAATTTTAGTTGTGGAGGGTGCCATTCAGCTTCAAGTTATTGTCCTTTCAGTCTTAGTTGTGGAGGGCGCAGCTCAGGTCCAGGTCCAGTTGCCATTGCTAGTTACAGGGGGCACAGCCCAGCATCCCTTGCGGGAGTCCAGGAATCGAACTGGCAACCTTGTGGTTGAGAGCCCACGCTCCAACCAACTGAGCCATCCAGGAGGCAGCTCAGCTCAAGGTGCCCTGTTCAATCTTTGTTGCAGGGGGCGCTGCCCACCATCGCTTGTGGGACTCAAAGAATAGAACTGGCAACCTTGTGGTTGAGAGCCCACTGGCCCATGTGGGAATTGAACTGGCAGCCTTTGGAGTTAGGAGCATGGAGCTCTAACCGCCTGAGCCACAGGGTCAGCCTATGGTGCTGTTTCTTTCATCATCAGGATTCATGGTTCCAGGATTCAAGCGGTGGAAATGGGAGGGGCATCTCTCACTATTAGCCCTAGTGACTCACTAGCAAGATTTTGCTTCTTCTTTCCATGTCCTTATGCTCTGCTAGCCTAGAGGTCTTAGTTCCAAATGGAGGACTGCTTCTACCAGGAACCATCAATGATTTCATTGAACTGGAAGTCACGACTATCACCTGGGCCCTTTGTGCTCCCTCATGCCGGTGAATTAACAAGTATGATTTGCTTGGGGTGACGGATCCTGATTACCAAGGAAAAAGTAGACTGTTACTCCATAATGGAGGTAAGGAAGACTGTGTCTGTAATACAGGAGATCCCTCAGGGCCTCACTTAGTATTACCATTGCCTATAATTAAGGTCAATGGAAAACCACAACAACCCAATCCAGGCAGGACTACTCATGGCCCAGAACTCTTTAGAAATAAATGTTTGAGTCAGACTACCAAATAGCAACCATGACCGACTGAAGTGCTTGCTGAAGGCAAAGGTAATACGGACTGGGTGAAAAGAATTTAGTTAGAAATACCAACTATTACTATGTGACCAGTTACAGAAATGAGGACTGTAATTGTCATAAGTATTTTCTCCTTATTTTGTCATGAATATATTTGTATACAACATCTTTGTTTTTGTCCCCTCTCTTAACCCCTTATAAGATGTACTGACTTTATATCATAGTATTTAATATATTGTTAACTTTACATCATTGTATTTAAATTACTGGATATCAAGGAGAAGAGCAAACATCACTCAAAGACTTTACATCTTTTTCTGGGGAAGGGGTAATTGTGGTTTTGGTTGTATAGATATAGATAGATCATGTTAGGTGGAATTTTGAACTTGTTTGTATCTCTATTTGTAGATTAAATATGGTTTAGGAAGGTGAATATGGTTGCCAAATTGACAAGGGTTGGACTTATGATGGTTCATTTTAGGGTTCAACTTGACTGAGTCACAGGGTGCCCAGATATTTAGTTAAACATTATTCTGGGTCTGTCTGCAAGGATTTTTCTGGATGAAATTACCATTTAAATCACTACACTGAGTAAGACAGTTTGCCCTCCATAATATGGACTGGCCTAGTCAATCTGTTGGAGACCTGACTAGAATAGAAAAGGTAGAGTAAGGGAGAATGCACTGTCTCTGTCTGACTGTCTTCGAACTGGGACATCGGCCTTCTGCTTTTGGACTCAGACTTAGACTAGAACTTACACTATTAGCTCTTTTGGTTATCAGGACTTTGAACTCAGAGTGCAACTTACACCATTAGCTCTACTGGTTCTCAGGCCTTTAGACGCCAACAGAAACTACACCGTTGGCTCTCCTGAGTATCCAACTTCTTGACTGCAGACCATGAGACTTCTCAGCCTCTAAAATCACGTGAGACAATTCCTTAAAATAAACTTACAATAAATCTCTTTATATATATATTGGTTCTTATCTTAGTCCGTTCAGGCTGCTCTAACAGAATACCTCAGACTGGATACCTTAAACAAAAAATATTTATTTCTCACAGTTCTGAAGACTGGAGGTCTGAGAGAAGGGTGCCAGCATGGTGGAGTTCATAGATAGAGCTCTCACCTTGAAATATCCTCACGTGACCTTCCTTGGTGTGTGCACACAGAGAGATGCCATGTCTCCTCCTCTTTGTATAAGGGCACTAATCCCATCATGAGGGTCCTACCCTTATAACCTGATATAATTGTTATTACCTTCCAAAGTCCCCGTCTCCAAATATTACCATATCGGGGGTTAGGGTTCCAAGATATGCATTAGAGGGGACACAATCCTTCAGTCCATAGCAGTTCTGTTTCTCTGGAGAACCCAGACTAATACAAGGGGAAATTACTATAAGATGCCAACTAACAAATATAGATTTGGCAACATAGTGGTGGTTTATTTAGAACAGATTTCTCAGTGGGTGGAGCTTTGCTGTAGAAAAGAATATTAGCATAACTTTGGAATATCTCCTCCTACCCCCAAATACTTGGGGAATTACCAAGGGGATAAAAGGTGACTTTATAATAGAGCAATCTGGCAGACAATAACTTACCAGGTGATGAAAGTTAGCCTCTCTCATAGCGAAAAAGACAGACATTGTGTACACCCCTAATGTCATGCATTGAGAGGAAGACAGTATCACTTCTATAGTATTCCTGCCAAGAAAACAAGACTCGACACTGGTCCCAAAGAAACATCAGATGGTCCCAAAGAAACACAAGCTTGAAGAACACCCTTCAAAATGAAATATCTTACTATTTTAAAACTCAAGATCATGAGAACCAGATCTTGGAAGTGTTCCAGGTTGAAAAACCTGAAGAGATATGACAACTAAATGCAGTTCCTGATCTGAATTGGATGCTGGATCAGAAAGCAAAAGGAGACCCAATTGGTATAGTTCAAATCTGAATAGAGTCTGTGGATTGGATAGTAGTGCTGTATGACTTGGATTTGCATTTGGTTACGTAAGACAGTGTTCTTGTTTTTTGAAAAACACACACGAGAGGATTAAGGGGAGAGAGAGAGAGAGAGAGAGAGAGAGAGAGAGAGAGAGAGAGAGAGAGAGAGAGAGAGAGAGAGACAGAGAACCGATGTGGTAGAATGTTAACATTTGGAGAAGATGGGTGAGGGAATACAGTAGTTTTTTTTTTTTTTATGTACTGTTATTATAATTTTTCTCCACATCTGAGATTATTTCAAAATAAATAATATAAAATGAAGTCTTTAGAAATGTATATCCCCTACCAAAATTTCCTGATCTGTCACCAAATTAATCTATATCTCCATTAATTTCCATTCCCTTCTCTTTATTCTACCACTAACTCACCCATGCTTTTACCCACAATTTCCATAAATCCCTTTCAAGAAAGTCCTGAGATTCATTAAACTAGACACAGAAAAAAAGATGTAGCCTAATCCTTGGTAAATCGTCTTCATGCATATCCTCCCTTGTCCCCTTCTTAACCTTGAGAGCATGCCTGAATCTAAGCAGAGACTGAAATACATCTGCATTCAATTTCTTATTTTCAATAATTACATAGGCCAGATTCAGTATACACATTTAATTCAGGGAGCTCCCAAATAGTGGGGGCTGAAGTATGACCAAGTATATCTATAATCACACTAAGCAAAAAATCATTCCAGTATGAGAGCATGCCACTGACTCAAGGAACTTAGCTTCAAAAAGAAGTTAAAATATGGGAAAATATCACATTCTTCTCAGATGCCCCTAAGTCTAAAACTGGTGATGTCCAGTGGCATTTGCCGTGACCACAAAAAATGTTCCTTCCTTCCAGAAATGCACATTCATTTGATCCTTATGAAACTGCAACCCTCCAATCCAAATCAGAACCCAGACCGTGGGCTTAGGAGACTGTTTTGATAACAACCAAAAAATTCAGAATGTTTTACAGACACCATACTGAGAAGGATCCAGTAAAGGAAATAACTTTACTCAACAAAAGATCCCCCAGGAGGACCCATATTATGATTTAGTCAATACCAATCAAGAAGGTGGGTGGTAACAAGTGAGTTTCTTTACCCAGAAGCCAGTTATGCACGTAGGCAAAAAAACAGTTAAAATAGATCAGAAGCTAGACTAATTCACAATTATATTTTGTCACTGGATGATACTGTACCTAAGGCTGCACCAAATATTTTTAATTCCTAATACTAAGAAAAAAGTAAGAAAGTAAAATAAAAAAGAGACATTGGCATAGAATATAAAGCATTCTTTCTCTAAGCAAATAGTGCACATTTTCTTCATATTTTCTCTAACATTTTTACAATTGGGAAAACACCCCAGCAGGCTACAAATATTTATGTATAGTCTAACCTTTTCAAATGTTTTCCCATTACCATGCCTGATGCTTGACAGCACATGATGACTTGGTGGTAACTATTTGGTGAGTCTTTTTCAAAACTAAATACCAATCCTCCCTGGTGGTTTAGAGTTAAATGGTGCATGTATTCCTATCATTCTTATAGCCTATCACCACAAGACAGAATAAAATATTAAATAAATAAATAAATAAGAATGCAGGAAAAACATTGTAACTTGTATTCAATGCTTATTAGTTGATAAAAGATAGGACCATGTGGCATCTGGTTTTAGATCGAACTTCAGGTCTTTTAGATACGTTATGCTTCATTCATTAAGGCACAGGCTTTGCTATGTGTATAGGCCACAGAGAACAGACTGTTTAAGAATTTCAGTCTCAGAAGCGGCATATCCCTCAAGTCAGTTACTACATCAGGTAGCAAGACAGTTATATGCAAAGCCTGGTTTACGCAGAAGCATTCATAAAAATGGCAACAGCCTACTTCTTTTTGTGCGTAGTGCAATGCTGAACCAAAAGTGTTGGGTAAACCTAAAAATGAGGTGTGAGGGGGAAAAGATAAGAAATAAGGGAAGGTTGACTATGCATTTAAGTTATTGTCAATGATTCAGGTGGCAATTTCTAGTTTTCACTGGCCTTATGTCAGCGTATGTAGCTCTTGCTTATCTTTCTTGGTGACAGTGGGAGCATCTGCTACTCCTGCTGAAAGAAATCTGGATTACCACGAAGAGTACTGTGACAGCAATTACGATGCTGGCACATGTTGAGATAGATTAGATGATAGATAGATGATAGATAGATAGATAGATAGATAGATAGATAGATAGATAGATAGGTGATAGATAGATAGATAGATAGATAGATAGATAGATAGATAGATAGATAGATAGATAGATAAGTATCCAGAAGAAATCACAAGACCAGGCAGAAAAACAGGAACACATTGCTATCTCTCCCCAGCTTTCCAGAAAGACTGGGCACTTGTAGAAAAGTGATCTTTATTTGGAGAAGCATGTTTTTCTTTTTAGGTCCAGGTATAGATTATAAAAGTTTAGTCTGAGAATCTCAGTCAGCTAGCCTAACCTAGCTTCACTCCCCCCCCACCACACCAGCCAGCATTGATGAGGCACCCTGATAATAGTCATAAACTTTACACATTTGTACAAAGTCTTCAGGGGAAGCTGATCAACCCAAATTTTTCTTATAAATTATAGAATAAATTTCTAGGAGTAAACAATCAACTCCTCTCCCTATTACATTCCTCTATTCATCTTCATAACATCAGTATCATTGAAGCAATGAGTTTTCATTTCCTCATTACACCAGGCTCTTGGCTGTGTGAAGAGTTACAGAGTCAGTTCCTGACCTTTAGGAGTTTCAAATCTAAAAACATTTTTTTTTTAAATGTGAAACAGAATCTATATTGAGAACACCAACCACAGGAATAAATAGTAGACTACCCACAATCTCTGTGAAGCTGTCCTCATTGAGGATCAGAATTTATACTGTCTCTTAAAGGATATGCAGGATTTAAATAGAGGGAAAGAAGGTGTAAAGAGGGGAAGTAGGGAGCTAGTCTAGATGGGGGAAAATAAAAATATACTGGTGAGAAAGTGAAAAGTTTGGCCAATAGTGAATATGGCTATTTGATCAGAGCGGGAGTTCTCGTAGGCAAGTAGTAAAAATAAATCATAAGAAAAGTTGTAGAGGACAATGAACACAAGTTTAAGAGTTTGAACTTTATCCTTTGCTGGTGAGTGTCACTGAAGGAGACATTTCATCAACAATTGAGGAAAACCACATGTCCTGACGAATTTACCAAGGCTGGTGTAATAGTGATGACCTGGGTCACCTTTTTATGTGATATAAATAGTACCAGCTCTCCTAATAATCACAGAATCCTGTTCTGTTTTTCACAACTGAGTGTTGATAGAACTGCCATTGTGGCAAGGTCTCTTGGGCATGACGTTGAGCCCTCAAGTTGGTAATCTCTGAGCAGACATTCCAGACACTTAGAAGAAAACCAAAGCAGTCATAAATAGCATCAATTCAATTTTCATAGCACCTTTCCTCCAAAATGCTTTAAGTACTACAGAGAGCCTGGCTTTTCACAACAGGGCCATGCCAAAACGCACTAAACAAACTCCTTGTTTAAGAGGGATAAAATCTTTGACCATATGCGTCTGTAAACTCTCTCCCACCTCATTATGACTTGCACAAGTTAGTGTCAGAGATCTAGAAAGTGGCCAGAAACAGAGTATTTCCAACTCATAAGTGGAAGCAGAAAGGCTGCCTGTGTCAAGTGCAGCTCTCAAGGTTTCTATAGCATTTCCTTAGCTGGGGAATACATACCATTAACTCTTGGCTGGCATCTCTGGCCCAAAGAAATGAACCCCTATCTTTGACAACTGGCTTTCCACATAGCCTTGACAGACTTACTTTCAGTAAATCATTTTATAAAAAAATAAGTATTATACAATACTCTATTTCTACAATGCCTGAAAAACCAAGTTCAGACATATTACAGATGTTTGAGATCTGAGGTCTTCCCTGACTACTCATTGACCTACTATTTTCTCTCATTCCACTTTCCCCAAACTCTACATAGGACTGTCTTCTGCCTATGCTTAAATATATTACACTCATTCTCACCCAAATATTCTCACTAATGGTAGATCTCTTGCCTAAAATATCCCTCTGGATAACCTAGTCAATCTCCATGGAGCCATCCATATCTCCATTAATTTTTTACTGATTTATGATTTCTAGCAGCATTTATAATTTATTAACGTTAATCTGGGACTTAATTATGTATACTGTCTTATACTATTATTAAATCTCTTTTTGTTCAATTGGATTATAAACTTCTAAAAGAAAATAGTTATTTGTGGTAAATTCTTTAATGTTCCCACAATGCCTATCAAAATATTAAGTACAATTAAGTGTTAATTAAAGACCTATTAAATTACCCCAAACATGCTTTGGTCATTGGTCTATGAGATCAACAGTCAGAAAGGCAGCTTGTTATAATGGAAACAGTACAGGCTCTGGATTCTTAAAGGCCAGATTTAAAATCCAAGCTCTACAACTTATTAGGTGGGGGACACTGGAATTGTCCTCTCTTTGTTTTAGTTTCCTTAGATGTACAATGGGGATACCTTCACAAGATTATTACAACTGAATGAGAGACCCTTATATTTCATATAGTAAGTTTCAATAAATTTTAGTTCTTTACTGAGTACTCATGCAATATCTAACTTTTGTAATTGTAAAGTAAAGAAGAGGCCATTTTGGTAGGCCAGTTGGCTGCTCTGCCATGTACAAGAGAGTCTCAATAAGAATGACAGCGGACTTCTCATCAGAAACAATGGAGGCCAGAAGGTAGTGGGATGATATGTTAAATGTGCAGAAAAAGAAAATCAACCATGAACTTTACATCAAACGAAATGATCTTTTAAAAAGGAAAGTAAAAGAAAAACATTCCCAGATAAACAAAAACTGAGAAAATTTGCCAATGTTAGCAGACTCATTCTACAAGAAATACTAGAGGAAGTTCCTCAGGCTGAAAGAAAGTGACTCCGGGTGGTAATTTGATTTCATATGGAAAAACAAAGAGCTCCAGGGAAGGTAATAATGTAACTATTTTAAAAAAGGTATGAAAGCGTAGTTTCCTCCTTTTAACTAATTTAAAAAGCAACTTTATAAACTAATATGTATATTGTTGAGTCTATAACTTAAAGAAATGAAATTTTTGACAATAACAGAAAGAGGAGGAAATGGAAACAAACTGTATTGGAGTAAGGAAATGACACCAGAAGGTAATATGAATTCACAGGAACAAATGAAGAAAAACACAAATGGTAAATAAAAAGGTTAACAAACTTTACAAACTTTATAAATATATACTTTCTTTTCTCAGCTTCTCTGATGGACACACTTAGACGAAGTAATAATTGTTAAGAATGGACTGTAGGATTTGTAGCATATTCCGGGGGTGACAAAAAAATGTATACACATGACTTGTATTCATCTTTTGTTATCACTATATGTTGAGTATTACAATTTAAAAAAAAAAAATTTTGTTGGGGGTATTCGGGAACAATGTGTTTCTCCAGGGCCCAGCAGCTCCAAGTAGTTGTCCTTCAATCTAGTTGTGGAGGGCTCAGTTCAGCTCCAAGTCTAGTTGCTGTTTTCAATCTTACTTGCAGGGGGCACAGCCCACCATCACATGCAAGAATTGAACCAGCAACCTTGTTGTTGACAGCTTGCACTCTAACCAACTGAGCCAACTGGCCACCCCAAGTATTAAAATTTTAATACAGTGTTTTCCTTTCTTAAAATGTGTATACATTTTTTGGCACCCTCTGTATAGCTGTAATATGCATAACAATAATGGCACCAAAAAGAGAAAAGGGACTAGAGCTATATATAAGTAATGTTTCTATGCCCCACTGGAATTAAGTTAGTGTACATCTGAAATAGATTCTGAGAAGTTAAGATGTATATGGCAAATCTTAGATGAATCATTAAAAAGCTTTAAGAAATAGTAAAAATATAATTAAAAAAATTAAAATGTTGCACTAAAAACATTCATTTAATGAAAGGAAAGCAGTAAAGGAGAAACAGGGGAAAAATCAGACATAAAAACAAACAAAAATAAAGTGTCAGACAAATGCAACTATATCAGTAATAGCAATCAAAATGCATGGGTAGTCAAACTGGATAATCAAACAAGATCCAAATATATGCTGTCTATAGAATACACTTTAGATCAAAAGATATAAATAGGTTGAAAATGAAAGGATGGGGAAAGATATACCATGTAAATAGGAACCACAAGAAAGCTGGAATTGTATACTAATATCATAAAAAGTAGGCTTTAAAATAAAAAATGCTACTCGAGAGGGGATATTTGTAAAGATAAATTATAATTATTCAGAATTAGATAAAAATTATAAACACATATGATCCAATATGCATCATATATGCACAACAGAGCCCTAAAATATGGGAAGCAAAAATGGACAGAATTAAAGTAAAAAGTAAAAAATTCAACAACAGTTGGGTATTTCAATATCCAACTTTCAACAACAAATAGAACAACTAGGTAGATAACCAACAAGGAAATATAATACTTGAACAACACTGTGTATTAACTAAATTACTAGATATCTATAGAACATTCCACCAAACAGCGGCAGAATAAACATTCTCTCAAGTGCACATGGAACATTCTCTAGAATATACCACACTAGCCCATAAAATACGCCTCAATAAATTTTAAATAATTCGAAAGTGTTGAAATCATACAAAGTATGTTCTCCAATCACAATGGGGTGAAATTAGAAATCAGTAACAGAAAGAAATTTGGGAAATTTTGTGCTTTGCATTGCAAAAAAAGAAGAAAAAAAAAGAAGAAGAAATTTAGGAAATTCACAAATATGTGCAAATTAAGCAACATACTTCTAAATAACAAGTGGGTCAAAGAAGAAATCACAATGGAAATTGAAAATTGGTTCGAGATGAATGAAAATGAAATAAAATGTACAAAAATTCATGAGATACAGCTAACTACTGCTTATAAGGAATTTTATTGGTAAATGCATACATTTGAAAAAAGATCTAAATTATGTAACATAACTTATCACCTAAGACACTGGAAAAAGAAGAGCAAATTAAATCCAAAACAAAAAGAAGGAAGGAAATAATAAACATTAGAGTAGAAATAAACGAAATACAGAATAGAAAAAATGATAGAGAAAATCAACAAAATCAAAAGTTGGTTCATTGGAAAGACAAACAAAACAAAATTGAAAAAAACCTTTAGCTAAACTGATCAACAAGGAAAGAGAAAAGTCTCAAGTTACAAAATCAGGTATCAAATAGGGGATATTACCACTAACCCTAAAGAAATAAAAATGATTATCAGGAACTACTACGAACAATTATATACCAACAAATTAGAAGACTTAGGTGAAATGCAAAAATTTCTAGAAAGACATAAACTACTGAAACTGACTCTAGAAGAAAAAGAAAATTCTAAATAGATCTAGAACAAGTAGAGACTGAATTAGTATTTTAAAAACCTACAGAGAAATGTACAGGCCCAGATGCCAGTGAATTCTACTAAACATTTAGAGAATAACAATTTTCCACAAATTCTTCCAAAAATTAAAATGAGTAGGTACACTTGTCAACTCATTCTATGAGGCCATTATTACTTAGATACCAAATCTAATCAAAGACATCACAAGATAAGGAAACTACTGACTTTTATATCACTATAAATATTATACCTTTATAAACTACTGACCTTAATTATCACTTTGGATTGTAGATGCAAAAATTCTCAACAAAATACTACCAAACAGAATGCAGTAACATATGAAAAGGGTTATACACCATGACAATGTAGGATTAATCTCAGGAATAAAAAGGTGGTTAAACATCCCCAAATCAATACATGTAATAATGCACAATACCCATAGAACAAAGGACCACAAATTTCATGACAATCTCAATAGATGCATAAAAAGCATTTAACAAATTTC
The DNA here is from genome assembly GCF_964194185.1 of Rhinolophus hipposideros. NCBI lineage: Eukaryota > Metazoa > Chordata > Mammalia > Chiroptera > Rhinolophidae > Rhinolophus > Rhinolophus hipposideros. The sequence continues at coordinate 79,058,509 of NC_138053.1, read as the reverse complement.
AGTACTCCTTTGGATAAAACACCCAAACTAGGAACACAAGGAAATTTCTTTATCGTGATAAGGGACATCTGTGAAAAAACCCATAGCTAGCATCACACTAAATAATGAAAAATAAATGCTTCCCTCTAAGATCAGAAACAAGACAAGGATGTCTGCTCTCCCCACTTTTATTCAATATTGTATTGGATTTCAAGGGAAACCTTCAAGAAAGTGAAAAGGCAAGCTACAGAATGAAAGAGAAGTTTTGCAAATCATATATTTGTGAAAGAATTTCTATCTAGAATATATAAATAAATCTTACTAGTTTAAAAAAAAAGACAACCCAATTTAAATGGGCTTATGACCTGAATAGAAGTTTGCAAACAAGATATACAAATGGCCAATAAGCCCATGAAAAGTTGCTTAACATCACTAGCCATGCAGGAAATGCAAATCAAAACCACAGGAGATACCACATCACATCTACTTGGATGGCTATAACAAAAAAGACTGATAACAAGTGTTGGTGAGGATGGGGAGAAATTGGAACCCTCACACATTGTTGATGGGAATGTAAAATGGTACGGCTGCTTTGGGAAACAGTCCAGCAGTTTTCGAAAGGGTAAATATAGAGTTATGAACTGGCAGTTCCATGCTTGGGGATATACCCAACATATGTCTTAATCAAAACTTGCACATGAATGTTCATAGCAACGTTATCCATAAGAGCCAAAACGTGGAAATATCTCAAATGTCCGCCAACTAATGAATGGATAAATGTAATGAATGGATAAATGTAAATGTATTCATAAAATGGAATATTATTCACCAAAAAAAAAGAGTCGAAGTACTTATACATGCTACAACATGGGTAACCTTTGGAAACATCCTGTGAGTAAAGGAAGCCACTCACCTAACCACACATTGTATGATTCCATTTATATGAAATGTTCAGAATAGGCAAATCTACAGACAGAAAGCACATTAGTGGTTGCCCAGGGCCCAGAGGGGATGTGGACAGTAACTGCTAAAGGATATGAGCTTTCTGTTAGAGGTGATGCAAATATTCTAAAACAGGTCGTGGTTACACATGCACACAGTTACACAACTCTGAATATACTAAATACAATAGAATTGTTCACTTGTATAGCATATTTACGGTGTACAAATTATATCTTAATAAATTTTCATTTAACATGTAAGGTAATAGTCTCCTGATGCCCCTGTGAGTGGATTTTCACATCATATTTTGCCTATTTATAGGGTTCTACAGGGGTGTGGGTTACCATGAAGGGAAAGAAGGAGGACAGAGAGACAGAACTCCTGACTCCCACGTTCCACTTTGGAAAAAGCTCTGCGTTAACCTACTTTATTTACTGGTATTCTAGATAAGATTTTGTTTTTTCAAAACAGTATCCCAAATTTTTAAAAAAAATTAAAAAATTTAAATTAAAAAAAAAATTTGAAATCCACAGGCTTAGTGGATAAATTTAAAACCATGCGTATGATTTTTAAAGCCTTTTGATACGTGTCTCAAACTGTTTCAGCCTCATTTCTTTCCACGTCTTCGCTTTGGCTTTAGCCACACAGAAGTGCTCGCTGACTGCTGCATGTTCCATTATGGCTCTAGGCCTTTAACACCCCGTTCTCTCTGGAAAGCTCTTCATTCCTTTCTATGTTTGGTGAACTCCTATGCACTCTTTAGAACTCAGTTCAACTCCTTACTGTTACCCCTTCATGAACGAGTGGCTTCCCCCTCTGGGATTCTCAGGTACAATAAAGCTCTGTTAACTGACCTCCATTGAGAGGACCCCCCCTGTTAACCACAGCTCTTCATCTGTTCCATGTAACGTGCTACATGGAACATGTAACTGACGCCACAGCCTCCTGCATACTCCTGGCCAAACAGACTGCACTGTGGTGTCCCACTTTCTTCTTCTCCTACCAGTGAGGATTGAACCGTGAACATCCAGGGTCTGATATGTTTCTTCCCAAACTGGTGGACAGTTGCATTTATAAATTTATCCCTCTTCCTTTGTTTTTGCTCTGTCTTTCCCTATTGAATATAAACTCCATGTGGGCATGAATTTATGTTTTGTTCATTGCTAACTATCCACTATTTTAACAGTGCTTGCATATGGTAAACAGTTAGCAGGGATTTGTTGAATGGACTAAATATGATGTGAAGAAGTAGCTGGGAGCACCTCTGTAAACAAGAAAAATTAGGATTGACAATAGTTTAAAAATAGGGATTTACTTTCTACCCAAATAAAAAGTCTGAAGGCAGAGAGTTGCTGTCACTGATTCAGCAGCTCAGTTATGTTAATATCTGGGGATTCTACCGGTCTTGACCTCATGGCTGCAAAACGGCTGGAGCAGCTCGAAGAATCACATCCTTACACCATATCGGAGCCAGGAAAATATGGAAGGCAGTGCAAGACAGACCTCTAATATTTTATCAGCTAGACCTGTGTGCTAAGTGAAACCTATCCCAGGTGCTGGGCTAGCCTTACCTGAGATCAAGGTCAGACATCTGCCTGATGTCTGAACAAAATCAGGGTTTTGTTAGTGCATAAACCCACACCATCAGGGGAAGTAGGGAATGCCTTTTGGGACAGGCTACAGGTAGTGGCTGACACAATATGTAAACCAAAAAAATATGAGTGGGAAAGAAAAGTAAAATCACACACACGGACACACACACATATACAGACCCCTCACACACACACATGGCTGATCCTTGTTATTTATGGTAGTTACGTGTTATAAAGTCACCATGAACACTGAATTAGCACATACCAAACCATTGCTCCTAAGGGAAGTACAGGGGTAGGCTCCTATGAGCCTCTGGTCACATTTTCATCAACCAATAAATACACAACCTTGTTTTATGTGAATTTCTGTTTAAAAGATGTCTTATAATATATATTATTGATTCATTAGCATTGAACTCACAGCCAACAGCACGGTAATCTGTGTTTAAATGAAGCTTACCTAACATGTATTTTCTCTGTCAGGCACATCACAGCCTTTCTGTGCTCAGGGATAATATATAGCATTTCTACATATAGCTATATATAGCTCTATATAGCCCAGTGGCCATTTAAAACTGTGAAATCACCATCAAAAAGCACAGAAATGCAAAACAATATGGTACTAGGTAGATTGTGAAAAGGACCCTTGTTTAGAGTTTTGAGAGTTGAAACAAGAAGGTAGAGCATGATCTTCTTCAACCTCGGCTGGGAATGTGAGCAGTTGGCTGACCACAATTTTTTGCCATTCTGTGCATGTCTACAAATGGCTGGGAAAAAATCAAAACTGAGAGTTTTGATTTTTGAGTTACAAATAGAGTAGTCGAATTTGTAAACATGGAATCCATGAAAAATGAGGACTGACTGTAAATTTTTCTTATCCTCTTTTTTAACTATGTTTATTTTATCAATGGGTTGTGGCATTGTCTACCATACCTGTTTCCTCTCCTTATAACAGCTCAACTGTGTTTCTAGCTTTCCTTGGAATTAGTGTGGTTTTGTGATAGGCTTCTTGCCAAAGGAATGGACACAGAAGTTATATGCACCCTTTCCAGACCTGGCTCATAAAAATCTCCACACAAGATTCTCTGTGCTCTTTTCCCTTTTCCACTTCCTAAGATGGAGAGAACCCCACAGCAATCCTTGGGAGTCCTATATTGAACTTTCCAGAGTCACAGGATCAGAGAAACCATTGAAAGTAAACTAGGAAACCATTGTATATTAATCATTATTCAGAGGTGAACTGCCCAACATGATAAAAATGATACACTTTTGTGTTAAACCGAGATTTGAAGATTTACTGTATAAAACGGCCAGATCTACCTTAAGTAATACTCTAACAATTACTATTCCAGTTGGTGTAAGACAAGAGGGCTTCTTTTTACTGTGTCTACGTCTCTACTGCTCAGTTCTCTGGAGAACGCACCTTAATTACTCTGCAGGGTCTGATGAGGATATTATTTTACTCACCTATCTCTGGTCAGCTTCAGCATCAAGGCCAAAATGGCATGAAAGAAATCTGAGTTACTGACTACATGTTCAAAGTGTTCTTCACGTGAAGATTCATGGTGTTGTTTGTTACTGTCTAATTAAACCAGAAAACTTAGGTCCTGGATTATTTTATGAATTCACAAACATTATTGAATTAGTCGGGATATATAATTGTTTCTCTATTCTGCTACATTGGACAGAAAACTTGGCCTGAAAGAGACAGCATTCACAGAGAAACCTGAAAGTTCAATAGGTCAAGCTATATTAAATGCATGTAAATCCAGGAAGTGAGGGGAAAAGTTACACATTTTAAATCTCATAACATTTCTGGAATGTCCTAGCTTCTGGCTCAGGATTCTCCTTTCACTCAATCTCCTCTCCCCTTCAGTGTTCTCATCACAGAAAGGGTAATTTAAGAACCTGTTGGAAACTAGCATAGTAAAATAGCTCCAAAAAAGGTTTTTGCCCTTCAACGATAGCACTTTGGGGGAAAGAATTAAAATTATCCTGAAGGCTTCCCTCCTGGGAATGCTTTGCGTTCCAGACTAGTTACTAAACCTTTGGTCATGAAACGAGAGCCTCCCCATCTCTTGGCCAGCTTTTCGACTCTCGAGGCAGTTTTTCGAGTATCAATAAACATTTACCGAGAAACTGTGTTTCAATTTGCATGTTAGATACTACCCTAAGAATTCAAAGATGACAAAGTCTGTATTCTGGGGAGCCAGATACCCAAACAACATATTAAACAATGCAACCAGGACTATAATAGATGTGTGTACAGAATTCTACAAGAACACAAGAGAACAATGAACACCGTGAAGACGGGACCGTGAAATAAGAATAGGTAAGACCTACAGTGACGGAGATATTTCTACCCCTTAAAGCATTTATGGGATGTTGATGTGCAGACGTAGGAAAAAGGGGGTTCTGAGCAGAGTCTGTAGTCTCTACAAGGGCACCAGAAATAGGGAAAAAAACAAAATGTGTTCAAGGCATAGTGAGGACTTCAGCGTGAGTGACACGTGGAAGATGGCAGGAAGGGGAAAACTAGAGATCAAATTTTAAAAGGTAGAAATGAGCTTTCTGCAAAGGTTTGGGAAATAATTTGTATCAGGAGAAAATGCAATTTATGATCCTGTACTGCTTTCTGAGGAGGGTGGAACTACCAAGAATGAGAGGTTCTTTATTATTTTCCTCAATAAGGTGATGAGTGTGGCTACACATGTTAGATATATCTGTTCTCTGATAAAATACATCAGAAAAGGAATGGGTACAGAGGGTTATAGGGACAAAAGAGCGGAACTTGGAAGGTTTAGGGCCTTCATGCTGGAAGGGTAAAATAAAAAGCCCATAAGTGGTCACGCAGCTGAAATAAGACTAGAAGAGAAAGAAAATTGTGATGAGGATTTACTGAGCTGATTGCCAAATGGGGAATGATCTCTGCCTCTCCTAAGAAATTGTAGGTAACTTCTACATTGCTTAATATGTTAGGATGACAGGATTATGTACTTAAGAAATCAAAGAAGTGTTGGGTTCACATACGTGTATTCTTCATGGTTGGTATTGCATAAAAACAGATGCTGTCTACGTGGAAATCATATACTTACGCTACATTTGATGTTGAACCCATAGGAGGGCAGCAGCACAGATTTTAAGCAGATAGGTAATATCACATTGGATTGTAGAACTAGTAACCCCAGATTAAAGCATGTTAAACAAGTGATGGTGTGGCAGAGATTACAAACTAGTCATTATAAACAATGTTCTCAATTTTTTCTTGTTTCCACAGCTAAACTTACATTTTCTAGGCTTTCTTGCATCTATTAATAGATGTCACCATATGATTGAGTTCAAACCAACAGAATGTGGGCAGAAATGATGGCCACCACTACTAAGTCTAGCCTATTAAAAACATCTTTTCTAATTGGCTGTAATGGAGCTGGCACATGGGGCCATGTTGAAAGATGCATGGAGAAAACAGAAAAGCCTCTACCAGTTCTGGTCCCTAAATGACTGTGTTTAAGGGGGAATCCCCACCCACCTATTCATCATAGTGTAGCAATGTGAGTAAGAAGAAAACCTGTATTGTGTTTGAAATACTGTAAACTTTGGATCACCTTCTAACAGCTATTGGGCTATGCTTACTAATACACATGTGAAAACATAGGAAGCTTTTAAAACAATCCAAGCAGGTGGGATGTAAACCCAAACTGAGGCTATGACGGTGAAAACAGAAAGGAAGATGATACCAGTTCATGACCTTACCATTTCTCACAATATGCAATAGTCAAGTATTGCTGCAATCATACCAAGTAACAAATAACCCTCAAATTCAATGACTTATAACAATGAACATTACTTTTTTTACTCACAAGTCTGTAGATCAGTTAGGGTTTGGCTGGTATCTGTTGGGCTCTGGTGGGTTGGGCTGCAAATTTCCAGGTGGTTCATGTCTGTCCTAGATGCTTCATTCCGGGGCCTTCAGTAAACTGGGTGGGGCATGCTGTTCACATGGTAATGGCAGAAGCACAAAAGAGTAAAAAGAAACACATGATTTCTCTTAAGGCCTAGTTCAGAACTAGCACTCAATCACTTCTGCACACATTTCATAGTGAAAGCAAGTCACATGACCAAGCCCAACATCAATGAGACATGGAAGTATAATCCTGTCATACAAGAGGGCAGGATTCATGGTGAGGAGAAGGAAGGAAGGAAGGAAGGAAGGAAAAAAGGAAGGAAGGAAGGAAGGAAGGAAGGAAGGAAGGAAGGAAGGAAGGAAGGAAAGAAGAAAAGGAAGAGAAGGAAGGAAAGGAAGGGAAGGGGAGGAAGAAATTTTGAACAAAGAATACAACATATCCCAAAGTGCATCTCAAAATTGTTTTGCTTTGTGAAGCTTTCCACAATTATTCCAACTGACCTTATTTCTTTTATATTTATTGTTAGTTATTACACTGCTTGGTTCATTTTAGATAAAGAGTTTGCTTTATTTTATTTACTTAAATGGTTAAGAAGCCTGCCATATGACTAGACGCAGAAGTGACGAGCTAATGGTTTTGAGGCACTTTAACATATTCTGAAAGCAAAAACGTTGCTCCTTGTTTTGTGTAGTTACACTAGGCTAGGGAGGGGTAGGGCAGCTGAAAAGCAGTACATGTTGAACTTTAAAGCACATGATTGATAAAGTCAGGATAGATTAAGTTGGTTCTACTTTTGGGAAAGGGAGGTTAATGTTAGATTATGTCCACAAAGAAAGTTACCGGCAGAGGGTTTGGTAACTACAAAGAAACTCTGATTCTGAATAGTGAATATATAACTGTGGATTTTGTGATTTAAAGGCAATACATTTAGAATGCATACCTACCAAGGTAGAAGGATAGTGGGACTCTTTCCTGGGAGCGTAGTGGAAAGCTTGATGCTATTGAATGAGTTGGGCCATGATAGAGAAGGAACAAGGAAGCCTCATGACTCATACTGAGCCCCAAATAACTACAAATGGGATTGTTTGAGAAAGAAAGGCAAGCTCAGTGAGACTTTAGTAATGAACAGCCTAAATCCAACAGTGCCAATAATAACAGAACCCAAGAGACGCCCCAGTCTATAATCCACACAGCATGATCACATGATCAGAATCCCAGATGAACCTAGAACAGAAGCATATGTCTAGAATTCTTCACAAAAGCAATTGTAATAGTTTCTTTGAATTACTACATATGGCTATGTGACTTTTAATCTTATAGAATAGGTTTCATATAATTTAGAACATATCAATAAAATAAAATAAATTTAAAAAACATCTGATTAGCTCTATATGCAGCTATCTCAATACTTCATTAGCACCTAATTTTAAAAATTTCCAATGACACTGCCCAACTACATTATTGATCTTATTCTCAGTATTAGTATCAAATACTTTTTGCTGTTTCCTTCACTATGAAATCTACCTTCTAAAGAATCCAAGGAAGAATTTGAGAATATAAAAATAAGATTAGAAAATTATTTAAAAATTAATTTTAATGTTAAAATATAGCATAAATATTATAAAAAGGCCAATAAAATTAGGTAAAGTAGTTGTAACATGTGTACTTTGTATAGTAGGTATTCTTTTAATATTACATATACGTTGTATTTTTTGTACATAGCTTTAACATATAAAATCTTCCTATAAGTAAAGGGGGAAAAAAGAACACATCAAAAGAAACATGGGTAAAGATGCTGACAGGCAATTGTTGAAAGAAATACAATGACCAGTAAATATAAGTTTAACCCTATTAGTCATAAAAAGAAACTGCTTTTGAAAAAGTAAATAGTAGTCTTTTCTAAAGTGAGAAAGAGTTTATTTACTTATTTATTTCTTTTTTAAAATTTGTATTAAATTTATTGGGGTGACATTGATTAGTAAAATTATATAGGTTTCAAATGTATAATTCTATGATATATCATCTATATGTTTCATTGTGTGTTCACCACCCAGAGTCAGTTCTCCTTCTATCACCATGTATTTGACCCCCTTTACTGTCTTCTACCATCCCTCCTCCCCTCTTACCCTCTGGCAAACACTAAACTGTTGTCTGTGTCTATGAATTTTTGTTTATGTGTCTTGTTAATTTGTTTCTTTCAGTTTTATATCCCACATATGAGTGAAATAATTTGGTTCTTGACTTTTTCTGTCTGAATTATTTCACTTAGCATGCTCAAGATCCATCCATGTTGTCACAGATGACATTTCATTTTTTCTTATGACCAAGTAATATCTCATTACATATATGTCCTACATCTTCTTTATCCAATCATCTATCAAAGGACACTTCAGTTGTTTCCATGACTTAGCCACCGTGAATAATGTTGCAGTGAACATAGGGGTACATATATCTTTATGAATAAATGTTTTTCAGATTTCTTTTTTTTTTTTTTTGGTAGATACCCAGAAGAAGAATCACTGGTTTGTATCGTAATTGTACTCTTAATTTTTTGAGAAACCACATCATGATCAACAGGGATTCTTCCAGGGGCACAAGTACAGTTTAACATAAGCAAATCAATCAATGTGATATATCACATAAAGAATAAAAATTATATGATCATATCAATAAATGCAGAAAAAGCATTTGACAAGATGCTACATCCATTTATGATTAAAACACTTAATAAAATGGGTATAGAAGGAAAATACCTCAACATAATAAAGGCCATCTATGGCAAATGCTCAGCTGACATCCTACTTAATGGTGAAAGACTGAAAGCTTTTCCTCTATGATCAGGAACAAGACTAGGATGCCCCCTCTCACCACTGTTATTCAACATGGTATAGGAAGTCTGAGCCAGACCAATCAGGCAAAAGAAAGAAATAGAAAGCATCCAAATTGGGAACGAGGAAGTCAAACTATCACTTTTTGCAGACATGATTATTTACATAGAAAACCCTAACGACTCCACCAAAAAAAAAACTATTAGAAACAATAAACACATAAAGTTGTAAGATACAAAATCAATATCCAAAAATGCACTGCATTTCTATATACTAACAATGGAAGTTTAAAAAAAAAAATGAAAAAAACAATTCCTTTTGTAATTGTAACAAAAAGAAAACGATACTTAGGAATAAACTTAACAAAGGATAAGAAGGACCTGTACACTGAAAATTATAGAACATTATTAAAAGACATTGAAGAAGACTCAAAGAAATGAAAAGATACTCTGTGTTCATGGATTGGAAGAATCAACATAGTTAAAATAACCATATTACTCAAAGCAATATACAGAATTAACGTAATCCCCATTAAAATCCCAGTGGCATTTTTTAAAAAAAGAAATAGAACAAAAAAATCATCAGATTTGTATGAAATCACAAAAGACCCTGAATAGCCAAAGCGATCCTGAGAAAAAAGAACAAGTTCAGAAGTATCACACTCCCTGACTTCAATTTATACTATAAAGCGACAAAAATCAAAACAGCATGCTTTGGCAGAAAAACAGACACAATGGAATAGAATTGAAAACCCAGAAATATATGGGCAGATAATGTTCGACAAAGGAGCCAAACACATATAATGGAGAAAAGAAAGCCTCTTCTTCAATAAACAGTGCTGGGAAAATTGGAAAGACCCATGCAAAAGAATGAAACTAGACTGCTAACTGCTATCATATACCAAAATTAACTCAAAATGGATCAAAGACCTAAATATAAAATCAGAAACAATAAACTGCATAGAAAAAAAGCATAGGTACTATACTTATGGACCATGGTTCAGAGAGGATTTTATGAATTTGACTAAAAAGGCAAGGGAAATAAAAGCAAAATGAATGGGATTACTTCAAACTAAAAAGCATTGGCACAGCTAAAGAAAGCATCAACAAAACAAAGAGGCAACTGACCAAGTGGGAGAAGATATTTGCAAACAACACCTCTGATAAGGGGCTAATAGCCAAAATATATAAGGAACTCATAAAACTCAACAACAACAACAAAACCCAAACTATCCAATTAAAAAAATGGTCAGAGGACCTGAAAAGACACTTCTTCCAAGAAGACATACAAACGGCCAACAGATATATGAAAAAATGCTCAACTTCATTAACTATTAGGAAAATGCAAATCAAGACCACAATGAAATATCAGCTCACAGCTGTTAGAATGGCTATTATCAACAAGACAAGTAATAACAAGTGTTGGAGAAGCTGTGGAGAAAAACAAGCCCTCATACATTGCTGGTGGGAATGTAAGTTGGTACAGCCACTATGATAAAGACTTTAAAAATAATATTTAAATTTAGCCACGGTTTAGGAAATCTGGCATACACAGCTGAGGGTAGTTTATGTGCATCTTCTTTGTTTAGCCAATTTTACTTTTAGTGAGTCTAAGGAAATAATTTTGGATAGAAATGAAGATTTAGTAATAAACATGTTCACCAGAGCACTCTTTTTTATAGAAAAAAAATTGTCCAACAACAGAGACTTGCTTAGGTAAGGTATATTATATCTATATAAAGAATTTCAAGCATGGAAAGAGATGCACACCATATTTTTGAAAAGGGTAAATAATTTCAAAACAATATTATAGTATGATCCCATTTAAAAAGATTATCTTTCTCTGAAAAAGTAGAATACAAACTAAAATGTTAAAAATTATAATTTATAGGAGATGGAAATAAGATGGTTCAAATGTTCTTATTTTGCTTATCAAAGTTTCAAATATTATATAATGCACTTATACCTTTGTGCCGTTAGAAACATACTGAATGTCATTTTTAAAGGAAAAATTTCAAAAAGGCGTCTAAAAACAATCTAAAAGATGACTTCACAAATCACTTTGAGCAATAAATAAGGGTATATTTTAAAAATGACTTTAAAAAAACACTCATTCAGAAGCATACATCCTGAGGTGATGAATAACTTATGTGACTTGAGAATCAAAACTTCCACTTATTTGACTGATTGAAAGCTGAGTATAGATGAGGGGAAGTAGTTTCCTTGCTAAGGGAAAAGAAGTGCACTGGTGGTGATGTCAGAAAAAATAGTTCAGAAGGCAGGGGATTCCCAGAAACATGTTTACATTTAAAATTGCATTAATACATTCTCTTGTCTGATTGTGTCTATTAATTTTGGCCCGTGTTGTCCACCTCTGAAAAGAATGGCCAAAATCTGCCCAAATCAGTCTAGCACAATTGTCATTCAAAGATGGGACAAATGATGTTTGCAAATACTGATTATGCCATGTATTTGCATTCTGCTTTACACATTATAAAGTACTTCATGTCCCCCAAAGCATTTATATTTTAAGACTGAAAGTACAAGAAAGAATAAAAACAAAGAATAATAGATTCCAACCAGTGCTTGTCTTCAATATCACATGCCTCTGTAAATATTTATTAACTGTTTTCTGTAGATAAGTTACCTTACAAAGAAATACCTCCTCCTGGACTAAGTCTTCTTTGTGAAATGGAAGTCTTCTGGGCAAGCCTCTATAATTGCATCTTATTATAATTATTTTCTTTCTGTTTCTTCTCCTAGGCTATAAGCTCTGTAGTCTTACTCATGTTTCTTTCCTAACACTCAGCATAGTACTTTGCCCATTGTAAGCACAAAATCAATGTTTTTCTAAATGCTGAATGAATGACACTTGTTTTGAAAAGTTAAATCAATGTTTTCTACATAATATATCAATTATATCTCAATAATGCTGGGGAAAAAATCAATGTTTTAGCAATTGATATTAAATTGATTTAGTAATTCATTGGCATTTGTTTTCTAATCATTTGAAATATAGTCCAAATACTAGCTGAGATATAACAACTAAGGTCAGCAGAAAAGCCTCTACCAACATAAACACAACAATGTTAATAGGACTTCTCTGATTTTCACAAGATTTACTTTTTACAGGCCTAAGTGCATGGAAACCTGTTTCAACTCTATAACTTTGCTTAAGAATTTATCTTTTGCCTAGAGAAGCATTATTGACCAGATAGGCTGCTACATTTCTGTGAGAATCCAACATTCTTTTGGAATTATATGAATTTAGAATGATACATAATTTCTCAGATGTCACAGTTGGAAGGCATGTCATGAACTATAGCTAAGGGAGACTGTAACCACTTCTTTCATGCCCAAATTTTACTCTAGTTTAAACTAGAGATGTTGATTCTTTTTCAAGTGAAAATTCCCTAGCTATTAACAATCATTTGGGCTTCAGTTTGTTCAATGACTTTCAGATCCTTTCCTAGAAACAATTTTTAATAAAGTAAGAAATGACCCTAATTATTCAATTTATGAAAAATATGAAAGGGGAGGCCCACTTTACTAAATTTGTAGGTGTGTCCATGGCAGATTGAACTTCTTTAAAGTCAAATAGTCACATTTTAAATCAGTTGTAGTCGAGTTGTTACTAATCTCTGTCTCACAGAATGAAAGGGATACATTTTTCTACTTCCTTTGGTAGGAAACTCAGGTATATACCACAATATTCAAGAGATTTCTCCGTAAAAATAGTTTGCAATTTGAATGAATCCACTATGACCAGTCTGCCCTGATCAAACTCAGATGTGTACTTGTAACACATTCCTGTGACTCTTCCTACTTCGGGGGGGGGGGGGGGCGACACAATCCCTCCAAACTAGCTGAAAACATAACTTCAGTCATCTACAAAAATATTTTTGTTATCTGTATTTCATCTCATATATTCCCAAGGGACAGCAAATTCACTTCCCTGGACAATACCATGGAAAGCTGATTCTTCCCCTTTAGAATATGTGGTACTTGTACATGATACATGATATACATATTATTAAGATTGAAACACCTGAAACTAATTTAAAAAAAAGACTGTAACCTAACTGCATAGATTAAATACCTATTAGAATGGTTTTGATTTAGAAAATTTATTCCTGTTCTTACTTCATATACATACTCCAGCAAGAAGACTTTCTTTAGTCAAATGAATTACTTGCTATAACACGCAATCTTAAATGTAATGCGTTCTGTTGAAGCACTGCTCCTTTCCTGTTTGGTGCAGAGTTTAGCATAAGGAAGGGGATGTCACGCATGATCTTTTCCATGAAGTAGTCTACTGTGGACCATGGCTGTCCTCCAAATTATTTAGGGGAAAAAAAGAAAAAACCCTAATGAACTAACAGGGGGAAGGCTGTTTCCATGGCAATTGAACTATCAGAAAAACCCAAAGCACAGAGATTCTTTCTCTAGCTAGTTTACGTAGTTCCATTTTTAACTCCTTGCTGCTGGCAGTCAGAATCAACAGCTATCCAAGTAAATGTTTACTTTCCAAAACACCAAGAAATAAATCATGATCCAGTTATTATTTCTTGAAAAGATGATCATTATCCCCTGAGAGAGGGAAGGAAAAAGAGGAGAGGTGAGAAAAATGTTTATGAAGAGCTTTGGGCGGAGGGCAATGAAAATTATAGAAGACACAACGTGTCTCCTCAGTTGTGTTTAACAAACATGTACTGACTGTCAACTATTTAGGGAACACCAAGATGAGAAGGAAAGCTGGTCTCAACCTCCAGAAATTCAGAGCCCACTACCAGATGCCATCAGGTAAAGAGAAAATTCCCACACACTCTTGTAAAATCTATGATCGTGATGTAATCAGGTTACTGGGGAGCATTGAAGAGGGACACTAATCCCACTTGGGGTGGGGCTGGGAGTCGCCAGAGAGATTAAAACCTATGCAGGTTTTAGAGGATGGGTCTGCCCTAGATAAGTCAATAAGAATAGAAAGGGCACTGTAGGGATCAGGGCAGATATGAATAAAGCAGAAGTAGGACAGTTTGTATAGGGAAGAACTCCAACCACTTAGTTTTTACTAAAGCAGTGATTACTGTATCACGCATGAAAAAGCAGCCAGAGAGGAGATTGGACAGAAAATGAAAGACAGGAGGATCTGTGACTCTGGATTTTATCTAGATGACGGTCTATGCAAGGTTTATATTACCTTTTGTTGTAATGGTAATAACAATATAAAGAATAACAATAATAACTACAGCCGCCTTTTATTAAGTTCTTCCTATATAATAGGCACAGAATTAGCATTTTATATAATATTACCTAATTTACCTAATTTAATATTTACCTAACCTATGAGGTAGATTCTACTATGCTCCTTTGCAACATAAATGTTTGACCAACTTTTGAAATCCCATTGGGAGAGCTAAATGCTTGTTTTCCCAAACTCCTTTGGTACAAGTGGCCATATGACACAGTTCTGGCCAATGGAGCATAAGTAGAAACCTATGTTCCTAAAGAATATTTTGCTTTCCTCATTAAAAAGAAAGAAAGAGAGAGAGAGAGAGAGAGAGAGAGAGAGAGAGAGAGAGAGAGAGAGAGAGAGAGAGAGAGAGAAAGAAAGAAAGAAAGAAAGAAAGAAAGAAAGAAAGAAAGAAAGAAAGAAAGAAAGAAAGAAAGAAAGAAAGAAAGAAAAGACTTCAGTATTGCCACTTCCATCTTCTCCCAGCCTTAAACAAAATGAAACGTCTAGAGTTGCAGCAATCAGTTTGTTACCCAGAGGTAAAAGAATTAGGCAATGGCCTAGAGAATGGTAGGAAAGCTGGCCCTGAAATCATCAAGCTCCTACACCAAAATTAGTAGCTGCTTACCATTGGACTTCTTGATGGGTGGGAAAAATAAGCCTATTGCCAGTTGGGAGTTTTGTTACACACAGCTATACATACGCCCATCTGACATATTTTATAGAAGAGGAAAATAAGGTTCCAAGTCATTAATAACTTGCCTAAGAGCACGCTTTTGGCAACTGGGAGAGTGAGCATTCCAAATCAAGTCTGACTTTAAAACTTGGGCTCTTAAACATTTTGACTTATCAGTACATTTTCCTCACTCTTTTGCTTGAACAGGGGCAAAGAAGAAGGTAAATTCCATTCCTAGATGAGAGGAAAAGGGTCTTGATGGCAAAGAAAGTGAAAATTTAGGAATACAAAAGCTGAAAACTCACTTTAATAACCCCATCTGGTTTTGGCCCCAATAAAAGGGAAAATGAGATAAACTGAATAGAGGATAAACTGAATAGTGTCTCCCACTCCAGAATGCCCTCTGTCATATATTCAAAGCCTTTCCATCAGTTTCCATCCCTTCTTCTCTCAATGAGAAATAACAGAGGCCAAAAAAAATGTATACACATTTTAAGAAAGGCTAAAACTGTATTAAAATTATAACAGTATATACCGATAACAAAAGATGAATACAAGTCCAGTGTATACATTTTTTTTTTTTTTTTGCCACCCCGGTATATGCTGGCTAGATTAAGGTACTGCGCTTCTCTGGGAAGAAATTTAATGAGCGTGTTGGCAACGTCTTACATTTAGACCCAAACTACAGCCTTGATGCTTATTTATTCATTCAAACATTTACTGAATTCATTTTTTTGTTGTTTACAGTGATGAAGGAAGAACTTAGGAGGTCACTGAAGGAACAGAAGAACTTTCCATAACCTCACATTATTTTACATATTTATAGTATACATAATTATTTACCCTACAACTCCTTTGGTAAATTGACTGTAGCTTACTGGGCCAACCAAGGAGTTTTAATTCACGAGATACATGCACAAAATTGTGATATAAATGAAGTAGAGGATGGTGGTTAAGAGTGCAGGCACTAGTGTCAGACCAACTGGGTTGGAATCTCAATTATGTAACTTTCCAGTTATTATTCAACTTACCAATTACGTAACCTCGGGAAGGTGACTTACTCTCTCCTGTGCTTTAGTTGCTACACCTTTAAAAGGAAGGATAAGAATAGTACCTACCACACAGGGTTGTTGAGTGAGTTAAAGAAGATAACCCATTTACAGAGCTTAGAACTTCCTGGTATATAATAGGCACTCAAGAAACATTAGCTAATACTATTGTATTTGTTTTTGGAATATCTACCTACCCTTTATTGTATCTTCTGAATTCTCTTCAAACATCTGGTTCTCAAGTGATTGCTCCTTCTTACCAACCTCTATCAACAAAATTTGCTTTTACAATACACTTACAGTACAATGTAGTAAACATAAAATGTCTCACCTGAGGCGTATTACGTATAAAAGGCCTCATGTAGGGGCATTTGTACCTTAAACTTCACCTCTAGTTGTGGAATGTTATATACCTGTATGGACCAATAAATAGTCCTACAGAAACTATATTGCTGGGCAGGAGGTCTTTTGTAGCATTCTTAAAATCTCAACAGGGAGACAGTTTTCTAATTAGGGGTGAGGAAAGCTCCAGGTAAGCCACCATTTGAGAGTCAGTAGAATATTTCACACTACAGGGTAAGAGGGGGCCATACTATGACATCATCTCTGTGACTCCAACGTAGTTACCCACAGTTCAATTCTGTCAGATATGCCGTGCCCTACCTGCTCATAGACTGTTTTTCTTTACTTAATTGCTTTTCCAGAGTGACAAAAAGAGTCCAAAGGTCAGCAGCTATATAGATGACACCTGCCTTGCATTTGTAAATTCCAATAACAGCAAAAGACAGTGTCTCACTCTTCAACAGACTTGGCAAGTGCCTGAGCAAATACCAGGAATGTTTTCACAAATGTATGCCCTGGGTTTCCAGCGCCGGGCTCTACCTCACTACAAGGAAAACCCTATTCTTCAGGAGAAAAGTACCCACCACATCTTGAAGGAATATGTAAACATTTTTTTTAAACCACCAAGTTAAATTTAACCTATGTAACATACACAGATGACACACTTACTTTTTACATGGGCTGCCAACTGTATTTCAATTTAAATCTTTTCAGAAATATTACTGGAAGAAATCCAAATGTATTTTATCAGAACAGTACGTAAAAATTAAACTGAAAAATTAGCCTTCCAAAAGAAAAAAAATGATCATAAAAAAGTAAAGACCATGCCTCTTTTGAAAAAAAGAATTAATATACTTATTGTTAATAAAAAAACCTCACAACCTTTTCTCACTAGCATTAGGTCTAATGAATACAACTCACCTTTGAGGGTAAAGCTCTGTTGTAGGTTGGCTATCTAGCTGCAATTTCAAAACTTAAGGGCAATATGCAATATTATAATTTATTTAATTAGAAGAAAATAATTCTCAACATAAATAAAAGAATGACCTATGTGAAAAGGAGAGCCAAGTAAATATTCTAAAAAAAAATAAGATTTGCTTCTTAAAATTCTCTTGAGAGTCTATTACCACAAATTCCTATTATTATGACTTTTTTGAATTCACCTAAATAGTTCTGCATGGCCTACAGGATATAACCAAAGTCCTCTGTGTGGCATATAAAAACCTTCACAGTGCAGTCACTGCTTACTTACCTCTCAAGCCACCCTTTTCACCATTCATCCCTCTGCCTTCCTGCACGTAAAGCTTCAGTCATGCTGAACAACTTGCAGTTCCTCAAACAAGCCATACGTCAGGGCTTTTACTCATGATTTTTTCTCTGCCTAGACATCTTATCCTAGTCTTGACCACCTGGTGAACTTGTATCCATCTCATATTTTAATTGAAATACCATCTCTTCAATGTAAAGCCTCCCCAGGGGATGAGGCTACTCTTATTCCTTAAGGGTCTCACTGCATGTTGTACAGTATTTTGTTTCAGGGGTTATACTGTATTGTAATTGTTTCTATGTACGTCTTACAACTAGACTACAAGTAATCTGAACCTACAAGTAACAAGACTACAAGTAAAAGAATCATGAATGGTCTGAGATTTTACCCTATTTACAATGTCATAAGTTCACCCACCAGCCTCATTAATGCTGAGAGAAGAAAACAAGTCTCCAGGGTAGGAAGAAGGACAGATTATTACTTATAGCAATAGTAGTAGCCAGCATATTCTGCAGCAGTTTCCCTTGCCTCAAGCATAAGGGCAACACAAATGGGCTTAGGTAGATGCCCATGGGCTGGATTACAGGAGGGAAACCCTGAGTTTAGGGAACCTAAATAGTTTATATTGGAAAGTAAGCACGCCTGTCCTTTTAAATTTAATTTTTATGTACTGTTCTGATAAAATACATTTATGTTTCCCAGGCTATACACTATAAAAATCTTTCAAAAGAGAGTCTAGAACAAAAGAATCTAGTTCTTCTGCTTGCAAGGTGTTCAGAAACATAAGAGACCAAAAGAATTGTCTCCCAGAAATATTCATGAAAAAGAAAGATATGCATCTAGGGACAGGGTTCACCGAATTTCACTTAAATACTCAGAGGGAACCTCCTACCACATTCCAAGGATGTTGGAACTTAAATAAATCCCTTGATTTACATCACTTTTTATATCTTCCAATAATTACCTTGTGTGAGTCTAGATTCCGTTGTAACTGTGGCAGAGATATTTACAGTTCACTGAATATTTCCCAACACCATGGAAGTTAGGTGGGAAAACTTCTTTAACATTTTTAAGACAGAACAAACAAGAGAGGGCACGAGTTCTCCATTCTCTTTCTTCATTTGATGTAGAAATTATGAAGGTCCTATACTGAGAAGCTAGAGTCTGCTACCCTGGTACTCTGAATGACCATGTGGATCAGAGCTCCTCTGCTCCCAGTGCTAGACATGTAACCTGAATGAGAAATAACATCTTATTGTATTAAGCCACTGATACAATCTGTTTTCACAACGTAATACAGTGTATCTCAAATACTACAGCAGTTCTTTGCCTTAAAACGGCACGTTTCTGAAAAACAAAGATTTTTTTAAATAAAATTTTTAAAATTTAATTAGAATGTCAACTAAATAGCTGAATTTCTTTTCTTTAGATTTTAATTTTAATTTTTTATTTTGGCAATTACAGAGTGGCATTCAGTTAACAGAACAACAATTATTTTAGATAAGCAGCATCAGAGGCAACTGGAGATTTAAAAAATCTACCGTCTCCATATGTGGCTAATTTGTGCTGTGCACCAACAAGGACCAACTTTAAATTTCCAGCCAATTTACAACCTCCATACTGTATCAGGCAAGGTTACTGGCTGTTGAAAATGCCACCAGGACAGGGCTACCTGAAGACACATTTCAGTAGTGTGTTCATGATACAAAAAAGACACGGTACAGTTTAAAAACAAATCCTACCCAGCCTTACATTTCATTTTTTTTTCTTTAAAAGGAGTGAGTTGTGTATGGGGGGAGGGTTAAATGCTTTATAGACAAGAAAAAAACTACACTAGAACCAACTTATTCATCCTCCTCCTCTTTATCTTCCTCTTCCTCCTCTTCTTTTTCTTGCTCTTTTCAGCCTTGACAACTCCCTTTTTGGCCACAGTAGCCTTTTCTTTAGCTCAGTATACAGCAATATCCTCTTCGTAGTTTTCCTTCGGCCAGCAGCCGTCTTCTCATACTGCCAAGTGTCATGTACAGCAGTGTCATCCCACAGCTCTCCTGGCTCCTTTGCAATATCACCAGGGGATAGGCCGGGATGCTCTCCCTTGATTTGGGGGCGATAGAACAAAAGAAGGAAAAGTCCTCTTGGGTGCACTGGGATCCTTGGAACTTCCCCTTTATAAAGGGGATGTAAGTCTTTATTTCTCTGTCATAACCGGCCTTGTCCACCTTTGCCATGTCTTCACATTTTCCTTTTTCTTTAGCAGACGTGGTCTTCCCCCTCTCTAAGCACTTCTTAGAAACTCTGAGAAGTTGACTGAAGCATCTGCGTGCTTCTTCTCATACTCGTCCTGGCAAGTTTGCAGAAAGAATGCATGTGATGACATTTTGCCTCTTGGCTTCCTAGGATCTCTATTGCTCATGTTTAATTATTTTTCCTCAGCGAGCACAGACGTTGCTCAGTGACTATGTGGCTCGCACTTGCCCTGGTGCTGTCTCTATGGAGCTCAATGTACTGCAATGGCTGTGAAGAACAAAGATTTAACTATTTTGAATTAATTCTAATAGACTCCACTGATAAAATTAAAGAAGTTTCCTTTGATAAGTTTCCATATGAAAATACTGATGAAATAGTGATGCTATAAAATGAACTTGTTTTAATATATAATTACTTTTTTTTTTTTTTTTAAACAGACATCTACCTTCAGTAGGAAGCCAGGGGCATGAGTCTACAGGAGCTGGCAGGGCTGGTGAGGATGGGACACTGCGGACGTCATTCATTCCTACACTTGCCAGGAGTCAGAGCCGACTTAACAGAACATAACAACAACCTTCAATAGTTGTTAACTCTGTAAAAGGTGATGAAATGCCTAAGAAAAATGTTTTTGTATACTACAAGAGTTCTAATGTGAAATAATGAGCAGTCTGCTTTACCATTTGACCCACAAACTACACAGATAAAGGTCTATGTTTGAATCTATTCATCAACATGTCATTCAATTTTCATTCCCTCATTCACTCAGGTCCCTCACTTAAGAAATAATTCTGTGTGCTTACAGCATAAGGAATATCAGTTTTATCAGGAATGGATGTTGGAATTTGAGAAATGCATTTTCTGCCATTTGGTCAGATTTTTTTTTTAAACATGTTAACGTGGTAAATTATACTTTCTGATTTTCTAATCCTGCATTTCTGGGATAAACATCTCTTGATTATGATGCGTTAACTTTTCAATTCACCATTGGATTCCACTTGCTAAAATTTTGCACCTGTGTAATTGTGAGATATTGGTCTTCAATTTTCTTACAATACCTTTGATGTTGCTTCATTGTCTTCTGGCTTGCATTGTTGTTTCCTATGTGAAATCTGTTGTCATCATCTTTGTTTTTTAGTATACAATGTGCCTTTTTTTCCTCTGGCTGTTTTTAAGATTTTTTTTCTTTATCACTGGCTTTAAGCAATTTGATTATGCTGTCCTACGTTTTTTTTTTTCTACTTGGGTTTTGTTGAGTTTGTTTCTAGGCTTTATAGCTTTTATCAAATTTTGAAAAATGTCTTCCAATATTTTTTCTGTGATCCTTCTCACTCATCTTCTTCTAAGACTCCAATTACACATTCTCAGGCAGAAAGGGAAAATAGAATTGTGATGCAACCAGTAATCTCTGTCAAATGAATATCCTAAATCAAACAACAGTTCCTGTTTCAACTTTTGCACTGGCTTTATCTTAATTCAACATTTCACAATAAGCCTAGAAATCATATTTGTTTTTCAAATATTACGAGGTGTAAGTAATATTTCTAAATTTCCTCTTTCAGAGAGACCATGCCTCAGAACCATATCTATTTCTAACCATATCTATTTCTATAAATCAGTTTTCAGTAACTAATGCTTGTTGCCTAACTGCTTGGATCTCTAATTTCAGACATTTGCTTTTTAAATGGTACTTCCCTCCACCAGGACAGAGTGTACTGTCACCTTCTTAGGTACTTAGCTGAAACAACTATCCCATTACCTTGTGAAGTCATAATACAGTAGAATATGTGAAATAGAATTATAACTAGTAAATACAAGAAACACTGAGGAGCACACAATTAGCTCAGTCACAGATGAAAGGAGGTTACAAGAGGGAAATCTTGGGTATGAATCTGAAAGATGCTCTCCAGGCAGGTAAGCGGGGAAAGAATATTTTAGACAGTCATAGAAACATTAGAAAGTCCACTGTGATGGGTTTACCTGAGAGAGCCTTTCAGTGCTATGGAAGAACACAATGGAAGAAGCAGGGAGGAGATTAAGGTTGAAAAGGAGGATATCTTGTATGCTATGACGGGGAGTTTGAATATAACCAGGAGACTGACATGGTCATATTTACATTTCAAAAAAAAATTACTCTGGTACCTATGTAGAGAAATACTAGACTAGATTAGGAGATTTGTGGAGAGAACTGTAATCCAGGGAAAATGTAATGAAATCTTAGATTAAGGGAGCAAAGAGAAATAAGATAGGACAGATTCAGGAGATAATTGGCTAATTTTTATTACTTTATGCTAGGCATTGATCTAAATGCCTAACGTGTATTAACATATTTCTTTCTTTACATAAGTCCTGTTACGTGGTATGATTTTACGCATAAAGAATCTGACATCACATAAATGTGCAACTAGAATTTAGACACAGGTATTCTGACTCTGTGTCCATATTTTTTACCTTAAGAAGCACAATCAACAGATCTTGGAAACTGGATATAGGAACAATAGAGATTCTTATCAGCACCTAGTAAGTATTGAGTAAAATGTAATGAATAAGAAAGAAAGCAATGACTAGGTCTTTAACCAACAGAGTGCCATTCCTTGCATTGATTTCATGTGACCCAAATATGGAATTTTCAATAGGAAATGTCAAGTCCTGTAAAAATTTTGGTGTGTATTATTTAAACATTTTTTGCACAGAACACAGCTAGAATGCGATATGCTGAATAGTAAGCTAATTTTGCATACTCTAGAATAGAACCCTCCAGTGCTCAGAACCTCTGGTGAGTCCGACTCTCAACCCAGAACATACATATACTCATGAACATTCCCTGATGAAAGGGATAAAAAAAAAAACCCACCCTTGCTCTCTACTTCTTCTTGTTAGCTCTGACCAACATGTGGCTTCTCTAATTACTAAATAGACCTAACAGTTGGGCTGATTATCCAGGAAAGTGTGGGCTCTTCACAGACAGGGCTGAAGTTGGCTGACAAAATCATCTACTGGTCCTTTCGCACAAGGGACAGTATTCATTCCTAGCCTCTAGCAGCACATTCACAAGTTGGCCCCATAATTAACTAAATAGGCTCCTTCATTTAGGAGTGCCCCAGTCCTGAAGTCTCATTCCTGTCAGAGAGTCATCTCTTCTAGCCTATTTACTGGGAAGAGAAGGACTATTTATGAAAGTAAACTTATCTTTGACGTGATTCAGCACATTAACATGCATTTCAAATTAGCATCAATGGACCACATTCTAGCCTCTCAGCCTCCACTGGCTCTGGAAAGATAGCCACGCCCATACAGCTTCATTTGCATTCTGTCAGACACTCCATTACCTGTTACAGGCTGGGAAACCAGCTGCTGAGGGGGGAGATTCCTGCTGGCTCCTGGATTCTCTCTCCAAGCAATATGCTGAGTCAGCGCTAAGACTCCAAGGGCACATATCTCAAGAAAAAAGCCTAAGTATAGATGATGAGAGTTTAATAATACAAGAATGCCTCCTTTACTTATGTGTATCGTGTTATGTTAGCGTGTGTGTGGGGTGGGGCTGGGGGATGAGGGATAGGTTAACTCCCAACAAAGGAGTAGTAGAACATTCTTCCATATCCTAACTTGTGGATTTAATTCAATCAATTAAAATTTGTTGACTGTCTAGCGGTTACCATGTATAGTGCTATGCAGTGGTAATAACCAAGAAAACTAATGCATGGTTTCTGCCCTTAAGAAACTCATCGTCTATGATCCAGAAATTCCACTTCTGGGTACATATCTGAAGAAAATGAAATCACTATTTTGAAAAGATATCTGTACCTCGTGCTCATTACAGCATGATTAAAATAGCCAAGACATGGAAACAACTTGAGTGTCCATCAGCAGGTGACTGAATAAAGAAGATGTGATACATATATACACATATACAATGGAATATTATTCAGCCATAAAAAGAAGAAAATCTTGTCATTTACGACAACATGGATGGACCTGGAGGGCATTATGCTACATGAAGTAAGTCAGACAGAGAAAGACAAATACTGTATGATGTCACTAAAAAATGAACTCAGAAACAGAAAACAGATTGGTTGGTTGCCAGAGGCGGGAGGTGGAGATGGAAATGGGTGAAGGTAGTCAAAAGGTACAAACTTCTAGTTATAAGATGAGTAAGTTCTGGGGATGGAATGTACAGCATGGTGACTGTAGTTAACAATACTGTCTTGTATATTGGAAAGTTACTAAGAGAAGAGGTAGAAACTGGGATAATTCATTCACTGTAACAGGAATTAAAGCAGAGAATGTTGGCACATTTCAAATAGTTGGAAATTTGCTGTTGGGAATATACAGAGATTCACATAGATCATTTATATTTTATTTAGTTAAATAAGATAAAAGGTTATCGGTTTAAGAGTGAGAAAGGAGGAGTGTTGTTGACACTTGAAGTACTGTTTGGATATTGAATTTAATATGAAATATAAGAGTTTGTGGAATCCTTTGACCAGTTTCTGGTTCTCTGTGCCCTGGAAATATCCTCTTTTTCTTATTAAAAATCAAAGTATGGTCTAGCCCAGAGAATGTTCATAGCTAAAAATGGAGGATGGTAAAATATCATTTATTCTTTATTATCAACTTAAATTTATCTACATGTATACTTACGTAGTTATATTGTAAAATTGTAAATATTGAGATTTTTTAAAACTGTAAAATCATAAATATTGAATGTGTAAGAGGCATTAGAGATTATCTACTTATAGCCCTTTGTTAAAGATAAAACTGAGTCAGAGAATTTCAACAATTTGCATAATATGAATCCTATCTACATAGTGATAAATAGAATAGATCCCATATATCGTAATTATCATTCTAATGATATTCCATGACTCTCATGTTTCAGTAACTTACGAAATAATTTTCTAGTTGGCATTGAATTATATATTATTTCTGTAGACAAAATGGCTGCTAATACAGTATCTACCTGCACATCCATTATAAATCCAAGGGATTCCTTTGCAAGGTGTTCTCTTAGCCCTTTGAGTATTGGCTCTTTCTCATTATTCAGGTGTCACTCTCTCACAAAGGTCTTTCCTGACTGACTCCACACATTCATCTCTGTGACTACCACTATCATGCCATCACCTTATTTTATTTCCTTCATAAAAATACATAATAGAAACTATGGCATTTGTTTCCTTTTATATATATACAGAGGGTGCCAAAAAATGTATATACATTTTAAGAAAGGAAAAAAACTAAATTAAAATTGTAATACTCAATATATACTGACAACAAAAGATGAATACAATTCATGTGTATATATTTTTTGGCAGCACCCGGTATTTCCTGTCTCCCATAACATACTCTCCCTTCACAAATACAAGCTCCACGAGTGCTAGGAGACTTGTCTATCTTGATTATAACTGGAGATTATATGTTTATATGTTTAACTTAGACTTTAGCAAAATTTTCAAATCCCGAAAGTAGATATTTTAATCCTGATTTTGAAAGCAAAAGTTTATATATATTTTAAACTTTTATTTATAAATAATTTCTGGCTTACAGAAAAATTACAAATAGATTACCAAGAATTCCTGCATATGCTCTACCCATTTCCTCAAATGTAAGAATTTTATCACATTGGCTTTATCATTTCCCCCTTCTCTCCATCCCAGCAGATATATTGTTTTTCACCTCTAAATATATCAATGCACATATTGCAAAACCAAGACATTCCAGACATAACTAATGCAGTTACCAAAGTCAAGAAACTAACATTGATACAATAATATCTAATCTATAGACTTTATTCAAATATAATATTACTAATTGTCTCATTAATGTCCTTTATAGAAAAAAATTTTCCCTGCTCCAGGTTCCAATTCAAGATCATACACTAGATTTAGTAATCATGTCTTTTATTCTAGAACAGTTTCTCAGCCTTTAATGATTGGCATTTTGTAGAATATCCCTCAATTTAGGTTTGCCTGAAGTTTCCTCAAGACTAGATTCACTTTGCTCCTCTTGGAAGAAATAACACAGAAGAGATGCTCTGTACATCATATCAGGAAGCACATGGCATTTGTCCCATTACTGGCAACATTGACTTGATTATGGTGGTGTCCGTCAGGTTTGTCCACTAATTTTTCTTTTTGCAATTTTAAGTGTTTTATGGAGAGATACTTTGAGATCATATAAAAATCAAATTTCTCAATAGAATACTTTTAGTCCATTAGTTTTATTGATGATTCTTTTTTTTAAAGATTTTATTGGGGAAGGGGAACAGAACTTTATTGGGGAACAGTGTGTCAATCTTAGTTGTGGAGAGTGCCGTTCAGCTTCAAGTTGTTGTCCTTTCAGTCTTAGGTCCAGTTGCCATTGCTAGTTGCAGGGGGCGCAGCCCACCATCCCTTGCAGGAGTCAAACCGGCAACTTTGTGGTTGAGAGGACGCACTCCAACCAACTGAGCCATCTGGGAGGCAGCTCAGCTCAAGGTGCCGTGTTCAATCTTAGTTGCAGGGGGCGGGGCCCACCATCCCTTGCGGGACTCAAGGAGTTGAACTGGCAACCTTGTGGTTGAGAGGCCACTGGCCCATTTGGGAGTCAAACTGGCAGCCTTCAGAGTTAGGAGCACAGAGCTCCAACCACCTGAGCCACCGGCCGGCCCTTATTGATAATTCTTGATTGAAACATTTACTATTATGGTGATGATTCAATTTTTTTCCAATTCCATCTTTCTTCTATGTGTACTATTTGATATTTTATTGTTGGATACTGTTCCTTTACTCTCCCTTTATTTATATATTCATTTAGGTATTTATATAAGAACTCATCGATTTTCATCTGTCATTATTTTGATGCTCAATTGTTCAAGATTTGACCGGTGGGCACCCTTCAAACTACTAGTTCCTGTGATCTTTTGATATATTCCCATCACTATTTAAGCACTTCCTTCCTTATTGGCACACACACACACACAAAGATGTTCTAATCTCAACTTGAACTTTTGCTGCTCTTGCTCTGGAATCCGTTATTTTCCTAAGGCTCCCTGGTTCTTTTCAGTGAAGAATGGTATTTAGAAACCACTATCTGTGCGCTAGGGATACTTATTATTATTAGAGTGCATTGTTTGTAGATCATCCCAGTGGACAGAGATAGGAAATAAACACATATACATCTATGTCTATTTCAATATCTGTTATTATATTTTTAAACTGTGCGTTCAGACTGACACCTCCAATTCAGTGTAACATGAAAGGCTTCGTTCTAGTCTTCTCACTTTACATTTCTGTAACTTGCTTCTCTAACAAACAGAAACCTGGCTCCATAACCCACAACATATCTACTTATTTGCTATTAGGATATAATTCAAGCATTTCAGAACTGCTAACCTACACCCCTGTGGAAAACAAACCTACTACCTAGAATCAATCTTTGTTTACATTTTTTTTTGTATGCAACCTGAGAGTATATAATCAAAATGTAGTTCTCAAAAGCTTCTTGAATTAGTTCACCTCTTTCCCTCTAAGTGTAGTTGTTGCTCATTTGGAATACAATTAGGCTCATTTGTTTCTGTTCCATTTTGGTTTTCCCCCAACATTGCTGATTTTATTAATTCATTCATTTTATAAAGTAAAACATCATCTTGGTTCTAAAATTCAGAACTATACAAGTAGATATAATTAAAGAAATGTCTCTCCCCCAACCCATATATTCTATCCCATTCCTACAGCTCCCAGATTTTTCCTACCCCATTCCTAATTGCCCTTGGCAGTAACTCTCTCAGTTCTTGGCTTATGCTTCCTGTGTTTTGTTTAGCACAAATAAGCAAATACTTGTATATTTGAATTTCCCTTTTTTTTCTTACACAAAAAGTGGTAAATGCCAGATACTCTTTTGTATCTTTTTAAATCACGTGAACTCCAAATCATTCTATATCAATTTAAAGATCTTCCTCATTCATTTTATAGCTGCATAGTACTCCATTGGATAGACATACCATAATTTGCCCAACCTCTCCTCTACACGGGGATATTTAGGTTGTTTCCAATAGTTTGTAACTGTGTTTCCCCAAAAATAAGACCTAGCTGGACCATCAGCTCTAATGCATCTTTTGGAGCAAAAATTAATATAAGTCTGGGTCTGATTATATTATATTATATTATATTATATTATATTATATTATATTATATTATATTATATTATATTATACCCGGTCTTATATTAAAATAAGACCAGGTCTTATATTAATTTTTGCTCCAAAAGATGCATTAGAGCTCACGGTCTGCCTAGGTCTTATTTTGGGGGAAACAAGGCATTAAAAAGGATGCTGTGGTGAATAACCTTGAGCATATATATATTTGAATTGTTTGGTGTATACCTTCAGGATAGATTCCTAAGAAGGGTTGTGTGGGTTGAAAGGTGAATGCATAAGTACTTTTGTTAAATACTGCCCAATACCTTTTTCCAAAGGTTGTACCAATTTTCATGTTTGAGGTTATTTCACTAGCAATGTATAAGAGTGCTGGATTCCACACAGACTTCCTAATGAATGTGTCATCATACTTTTTAACTTTGACAATCTAAAAGATGAAAAATGGTATCTTTGTGCAGTTTCAATTTACATTTCCCTATTTATAAATGAAACTAAATGACTTTCAATTAAGAATGATTTTTATATCTTATTTTGTAAATTGTTCATATCTTTTACCCATTTTTTTAATCAGGCTTTTGGTGTTTCTTCCCTCTCAAATTTTAAGAATTCTATATACATTAGGGATATTAGCTCTTTATTAGGCTATCGATAGCAAATATTGTTTCAGTTTTTCAGTTGTCTGTTACCATCTGATTTGTCAGTTTTTATGGTTCCTTCAGCTTCCACATACAGAATATACTACTACCAAGAGCTTATTCTTCTTTCTTATATACCTTCACTTTTCTTTTATCCTCCTATTTTTTCTTCACCTCATTTCTACATTGTCAGAACATAATATTTCTAATTATACTTCCATCCTTGTACCACATTTGTTTTAGTCTTAGATCAACAATGAAATATATTAAATGTTTACTATAAACAACAATGCTGAAGTTTTCTCAGTCCTTTATTTAGATAAACCTCATCCTCCAGTAGGTTATGTTTTTCTATTGTCTTAAGAGCTGGATACAAAAATTTGTGTTCACAATTTCTTACTAGCTTTTTGTTTTGTTTTCACACTGTTGCTCCACTGCTCTATTATTTCATAAGTTGTTTTGAAGAAGTGTGACTCCAGTCTATTGTTTCCTCCTTGTAAATCATTTTATATTGTTGATAGTAGGCTTTAAGGAACAATTTTCTAGATCTTGAAATCTAAGAGTTTACTAGGATATATTTCAAAGTTGGCCATTACAGGCACATTTTCTCAGGTGCCCACTGAACCCTTTCAGTACGTAAATTCATATCTTCTTTTGCTTCTGGAACCTGTTCTTGGATTATAGTTTTAAATATTAGTTCTGTCCTATTGGTTTCTTTTTCTACTTTAAGGACTCCAATTAATATATATATTTTTTTCTTCTTTGCCTGTCTTCCACTTCAACCAATTTCTCTCTGTTCCTTTTTATTTCTTCGTATCACTTTTCATTATCCTCTCTATTTTCCTACTTCAATGTGTCATAAGATTTTTACTTGAGTCTGTTCTCCTTTAAATACCTTGCAATTTAGTCTTCATATTTGTTATCTGCTTTTTCTTATTTCTTTCTCGAGTTTAGTCAATCTCTTGAATTTTACTGCTTTTTGTCCATTTTTGTCTTTATTATTTTCATATCTGCAAATGCTTATTTAGAATTCTAAATTCTATTTGAAATTTTTTATTACATTTTTCTTCTGCTTCATGATTTTTTTCTGGTGACTATTTTCATCAAATGAGATAATTTGATCATGATCTTGTTACTTTATAGTAGACTTGTATAGATTTATACACTTTTGTCTTATTCATGTCATGGATCTGTGGTGGTTTACAAAATTTTTAGTTCAATGGTGCCCTCTTCTGTCAGTGTAGCAGAGTCCAGGTTGTTTAACGGATTTTGTGGGGGTCAGAGGGTAAGGTAGGAGAGGGATTTCGTGTCCTCTAGATTTGGGTTTATTTTTTGAATGGAAGATGCTAGTATTTCCTTCTTGCTTCTTTATATTTCACCACCCAATTTCCAAAGGTGACTCTCCCTTCCCTTTTGTCTTCTCTGCGAAGTAATGTCTTTCAAAAATTGACACCTGGAGTTGTGTGGACTTTTAAATCTTTCTTATAGTCAGTGCTCCGATCTACCAGCACTCTTTTCCAATAATTTCAACCTAGAGGTGAACATTTTCCTATGTGGCAGTGGTTTTAAACCCATTGCTAGTTTTCTTTTACTCTCTTACCAGCAGTTTTTCTTGTACTGATTACTATGAAGTCTTACAAGAAGAGCATGAGAGACAAGGCACCTGAATTAAAAAAATATATATCAATGTCACTTGAAGTTTAGGTGTTCTCTATCTTCTAGTTATTCTTGGAGTGCGGTTCTGTTCGTCCTGTTGTTGTTCTATATTATATTTGAAAGAAAATGGAGAGATACAGAGTAACACAGCTGTGAATATTTATGATGACCAAAAATTTTATTCCATTCTGAAATTATTTTTCAGCTAATTTTTGGATAGGCGTTGTATTTTTATGGTTAAAAATACAAAAAGTACCAAAGGATTGAAAAGTCTCCTGCCTATTTCTCTCTCTCATTTTTTAAATCATTAATATTTAATCATTATGTACCCTTCCAGAAATTTTAATGTAATACACATATAGTTATTTGTCCACCTTTATTTTTGTATAAATGGGAGTCTACTATATACATACTGTTCTCCAGTTGGATTTTTTTTCACTTAGCAATACATCTTATATATCTATCCATTTCAGTACATGAAGTGTTTCCTTGTTTAGTATTTTTTGCCTAGTTTTTCATTCTATGGGCGTGTCTTAATGTGCTTAGTTGTTATTGATGAAAATTGAATACATTTTGCCAAATTAATCTTTGTAAAAAGTGTATTAATATAATACTCCCACCATCAATGTACGAAAAGATCTATTCCTCACAGTCTCACTAACACAGTGTATTATCTAACATATCTTACACAAATCTTAACAATTCTACAGGTGAAAATGGCATTAGAGTTTTATTTTACATTTACATTATGAGTGAGTTGAGCATTTTCATATATTTAGGAACTGTGTGCATTTCCTTTTCCATGAACTGTATTTTTATAACCTTTACCCTGATCTGATGTATTTCCAAATAATTATTTGAGCCTTGAATTAGGGTCCTATAATGAGTACAATGCTGGCTACAAGTATTTAAGGAGTAGAATAATTAGATGAGACTGAACATCTAACTTACAGGAAGGACATTAATCAGCTGAAGTAATCCAAGCAGATTCTCTCACCTCCAAATTTGAACTGGCCCAAGACCAAGTCACTCAGATGTTCATAAGCCCTTCAGATAAAATACCCTGTGGATATAGAATGTCATTTTCTGCTGGAGCTGGTACCATGACAAATCAAAGTGATCTGCTGACTGAAGTTGTGAGTGAAAGGAGAAACAGAGAAAGATGATGGGAAGGAAGAAAATAATCGGTGCTATTCAGTGAGAAACAGAAAAGAGATGGTATGACTATGGAAAATGTGAGGAAGAGGCTGAGTTTGCCTCAATGGGGTGGGAATTTTCTTCATATTCATGTCTGAGATGGCCAGCTGCAGCCTTTCAAATTTCCTTTTGCATTTCTTTGAACTAGTTTGTATGGATTTCTTTTCCTTGATTAGAATACTTTTCCTATGAATAACGTTAGTTTTGTTCTCTGTTGCTTCAATGGATACAAGAACAGCCAATGGATGGAAAATACAAGAAATCATATCGCAACTGTCTGACTTACAGAATGAATTGTCTCAGGTAGACAAGTGTTCCCTTTTATTAGAACTATTCCAGTATAGTCTGGACAACTCCTAGGCAGAACTGCCAGACAGAGGATGCCAGCATCAAATGAGTCATTGATTTAGATGCTATTGAAGCTTTCTTTCCTAAGAAAGAAATTTATGTTTCTGTAACTATGGTCTTACTACCTATTTAATGTTTGCTGATTAAATAAATGAAAGACTTTGAATTTAAAATATTTTATCACAAGAAAATATTTTTTATTGGCAGAAATAATTCTTCAAAAACATCTAGAAACCAATATTCTAGTTAGTAAAAAAGAAGAGACTGGGAATGAGAATCAGGAATTGATGTGGCATGTACAGCTGGGCTTTACTCTTGTTAAGAAGTTGGCCTTGTGTTCACAGGTAGGTCATGTATTCCCCTGTTGGACGTAAATGATCTCACATGATACTCACATCAGAAAAGGTCACTTTCAGACCATGACATTGTGAGACAAAACAAGGTCACTTTATAATTTAATCTAAGCATAAATACAATCAAAGTCAGTGTGCCACCCACAAGACACCAAACATCCCTTTCTCCTGGGTAAAATGAGTGAGTGCTGCTTCTTTACCAATTACAGCTTTATCTACTCTCTTGTCTGCCCTGTCTACTTACTGAGATAATTCAGTTATGGAATTGTTCCCACTTTCTGATAGCACCCTATCTAAAACAAACTCCTGCTTCTTAAAATCTTCCCTCAAACCACCCAACCAAAGCCCAAATGCTATAATAAATACTTTCCAATACCTCTGTATTATTCTGCACAGGCTGCCATTACAAAATATCATAGACTGGATGGCTTAAACAACAGAAGTTTAGTTTCTTATGGTTCTGAAAGATAAGAGTCCAAGACCAAGGTCCCAGCATGGTTAGTTTCTGGTGAGGACTCTTCTGGACTTACAGATGGCTGCCTTCTCACTGTGTCCTAACTCAGCATATGTAGAACAAGAGCCGCTTTCTGGTGTCCCTTCTTATAAGGACACTTATCCCATCATGAAGACCCCACCCTCCTGACCTCATCTAACCCTAATTACTTCCCAAAAGGTCCCCTCTCCAAATACCTCACATTTGGGGGTAGGATTTCAACATATGAATTTGGGGGAAACATTCAGTCATAACAACCTACTTGTGGAGGCACCCCATGATTCTATGACATGCATTATTTTCTCACTGTATCAAGTAATAAAACCAACTAGCTCAATTAAGGGTGGGTTTCTGATGTTATTTGGCTGGAGAACATTTGCATGAAAAAATACTGCTTTTTGCAAAAATTATTTTTACCTTGTTTCAGTAAGTTTA
Organism: Rhinolophus hipposideros; assembly: GCF_964194185.1. Taxonomy (NCBI): domain Eukaryota; kingdom Metazoa; phylum Chordata; class Mammalia; order Chiroptera; family Rhinolophidae; genus Rhinolophus; species Rhinolophus hipposideros. The sequence continues at coordinate 79,025,202 of NC_138053.1, read as the reverse complement.
GAGTATTAGGCAGGTGGAAAGATTTTAGTAGAGAGTAGGTATTCCTTGGAAGAAAATTAAACGAGTCTTGAGAAAATTACTTAAATTTCAGTACTAAGAGCAACACATTGATATTTGCACTGTATCTACTTTTCTCCGTTCATACCATACATACTACAAATGAGATGGGATTTTGGAGAATAAAATTGTCATTTAATTAATAAAACCAATTATTTACATCAATAGATTTCATCAATAATTTCAAGCTGTCAGTTGCCTGGTTCACATGAACATAATTCAATCTGTTAATATTTGTCTAGATATTTAGTTAGTCAATACATTCTCTGTGTTACTGCGTTTAGTGAGTATTATATCCTTTGAACATACCAACAATTCTTCACATGTCCTCAGGCAATGAGAGTGGAATGCATAATTCTCAGACCTATATAAGTATAATTTAAAGATTGCCCATAAAGCTCGTCTTTTCTATCATGGGTTTATAACAAAGTACCAGCAAAGTAACCTTAAGAAATCTCAATAAACAGTCATGCAACAAACATTTTTTTTTCTCGGTCAAAGCTGCCAGAATTTCAGAAGTATGCCTTCTTCCCCTGAGCAGATAGAATACTCATTCTTGGGAGACAAATGTCTACAAAAACTGACATCCCCGTAAGATCCATTAGTTTTGTATAATAACTTTTATGTCCAGAACTTCTAACAACAAGCTGAATCCCACATCTAACAAATTTAAATTACTTTGTTCTGTGTCTCTGAAGAAATTGGCTTGCTTACACATGGAATAGACCACCTCTATGGTTCAATTTTAGAGGAAATTGACATACATCTTTCCCATTTATCCAATAACTCCTTAAATTACAGAAACATCCTGTGTTTTTGTAATTTAAGGCTTAAAGCCTTTTATCTAAGTGCAAACACTGGGCTATTAGGCTTTAAACTGGGTAGAACTCCCAGCCAGCAGAATGCTGTAGATGTAGAAAGCAATTGTAATTAATGTCAGGAAGGGGTACCTTAACCAGAGCTACTCACTTAAATATGCCTAAGAATCACATGATCTTGTTAAAATGCACATTCTGATTCATTAGGTATGGGGTGGTATCTGAGAGTCTGCATTTCTAGCAAGCTCTCAGATTATGTCCATGCCCATGCTACTGGCCCGCCATTTATTCTTTCTTTGATAGTAAAGCCACAAGTCTATTTCATTGTATAAATCAAAATATCCCTTTGGGATTGCCCTCTTTCTCTCCCTTCCGCACCTACTTCATCCTTTGGTTAAGCTCATTTATGTGGTATAAAGTACAATTTAGGTAACTGAACAATCCTACTTCCTAGAATATATCAGATATTAAAAAAAACCAATATGGTTTGTATGGCATACAAAGTCAAATGCTTCTCATTAATATCCTCTTATCATCATTAAAATTAGAAGCAATTAATCTGATATTTTAATACTAGACACATGCTTAGCCGGGGAAAAAGTCAATTTTACAAATATTGTAATATATAAATATTACTAAATCTGCCAAATCAGCCTAAATCTGCCATTATTCATGCACTACCTCGTATAATAGTTACTATTGTGCTGTCTTTTCTCTAATACAATGAAATATTATGATCATCAATAATTATGATCACCTGCTTTCACAATACTAGTTCTCAGGCTGGAACAGTTAATATTTCTACACTCTTCAACACAACTCAAGTCCTGAAATAAATAATGAGTCTTATCCAGAAAAAGTCAAGAAAATATCCATTGCTGCATTTAATTCAAAACCTAAATATATAAAGCCAATACACTGAACTGAAAAGATTAAAATTCAATTAAGGTTGGATTAGTCCTTTTTCTCTGTACATTGCCCAAATTAACTGACTGTGTTGACATTCTCCTAGGCTCACTTCCTAAGTATTTTCAAATAAATTTTAAAGTTAAAGCTTAGTGTAGACTTTTCCAAAATTACATTTTTGACTATTTTCCAATTCTAAGGATAATGGCGGGGGAAGGATATCTTCTAAATTACCATACCACAAAAATTGATATTACCTTTCATTTCAAATAATCTTGCTATCTGACCACTGGCTGTAAAACCCTTAGGGTACCTACGTTTTTCCTTTCATTTATATTAATGTTTGCTCAAGGAAATTCAATTTTATATAACATGTTTTTCTGACTAAAAGAAAGCATGAGTGATTCACAGAACAAACGTTTCTGTTGCAAATTCAATGTTTCCTACAACGACTAGAGGACCAATAGAAAAACAACAAAGCCACGGCCATTATGGTGCTCCTCAGGCCTCGGCAGCTGTCGCCACCACATCCACCGAGATGAAACAGCACTGGACACACAACACCCGTGTTTGATAATGGCTGTTGGGCACCAAACCCTTGCCTGTCATATAGGTATTTCTTGACTTCTCCTTATCATTGGTAGCCATCTCCTCTTCTCCTCCCAGCTTCCATCCCTTCCTCGTTCCTGAGACATTTAATAAGATATCATTATTCTTAACAAGGGAATCTGTCAGCAATTAAACCAGAACATTTAAAACGCACCCATTTTCTAATATGATACCCTCCTTAAGAATGCTTCTTGAGAGTGTCATACTACTATATATATTAGAAATGGTCTGGAGAGCCTTATGGATTGGCGGAGCAATCTCAACTAATTTTGAATGAGTAGATTAACAAATAAATAAACTTCATCTGCCAGTACATAAGGAGAAAACATCATAGACTCTCATTCAAAAATGATGTATTTTCTCTTCTGAGAGATGCTGCTTTTCATTCTTTTTATTGTTCTTTTGATGTATTGTTTTTATTATCCTATGAATATCATTATGTCCTCTTTATTTAAAAGTTATACAGGTATTGACCAGGGTTCTCTAAAGAGACAGACACAATACAATAGGATAACACACACACACCCACCCAGGACAGCTGGTACTGTTCCATGCTGAAGGCAGACAGGCCTCAGACCCAGGAAGAGCCAATGTTTCAGTTCTAGTGAGAAGGCATGAGAAAGTCCATGTCCCAGTTTAAAGGCATTTAGGCAGGTGGAATACTCTCATACTCAGGGGTGGGTCGGCCTTTTTGTTCTATTCAGGCCTTCGGTTGATTGGATGAAGTCCACCCACATGAGGGAGGGCAATCTGCTTTACACAGTCTCTTGATTTAAATGTTCATCTCAACCAAACATAAACTCACAGACACACCCAGAATAAGCTTTGACCAAATATCTGGGCACCCCATTAAGCTGACACATAAAATCAAGCATCAGAGTTATTATGCAAACTTGCCCATCTCCTTTCACAATACTGTTAAAAAGGAGTTACCCTTTCTATTTTTCTGCTGCTCCTTTCTTTCTGGCTGCTAGGTCCCTCAGTTGCGATACTATTTTTCTTTGCATACTTCCTCAAGGTTCTGTACACTGCAAGGCTCAGGGCCAGCTATTAGCGCATGTTTAAGTGGCAACGTGCTGTTGGTGCAGCAAAATGTTAGTTTGCTGCCTGGCACGTTGTCAGTTCCCTGTCTGGGCTCCAGGAGGAAGTGTCTTTGTTCCCAAGTCTTCCTGGCTGCAAAGACCAGTGCTTTATCAGTCTCAGGGAAAGGACGGCTCATCCCTCCCTCAGCATTCCTAATTTCTTAGGGTCTAGGAAGATAAGAGCGTCCTCTCCAGGACATTTTCATAAGCTAGGACCGTCTCTCCAGGATCCAAGAAGTTCTGTTCTTATGCCTGTGCTCTCCTACTTTGTTAAATAAAAATGCTCACAAACATGAAGGCACTAAACCTTTGCCTTCTAAATAAATAGTTGATAACTTTATTGTTGGTCAGAGAAACATTATAAGAAGTCATGTAGCACATGTGGTTAGGAATGGTGGTTACAACTATTCAAATTTCTATTCCCATTTTTTATTATCCACTGAGCCAGTTGGATGGGAAATTAAAGATTTTGGATCTAACATCAAGAGTAATAATGAATTTTTAAGTCCCGATCCTACCTCAGAAAATTCCTACACACTTTAAATCCACAATGTGAGGTATTAGAAAGTGATCTCTGAGCCAGTATGTAGAAACTTGAGTTTTAGACTAAGCTCTAACTGAATCGTGTGCTTTTATGATCGAAATGTGTAATACAGAACAACTCATCTATTTCATCTCTGTCTTTCTGTCTCTGTCTCTCTGTCTCTCTGTATCTATCTATCTATCTATCTGTCTGTCTGTCTGTCTATCTATCTCGATCTATCTATCTATCTATCTATCTATCTGTTTCATTTCTATAAAATGAGGGGAATTCTGTTTATACACAGTCTCCCCTCCCAGTCTTTATTTTGCATAAATGTTATACAAATAAAATAATGTAATAAAAGAAATTTAGGTGATGAAAGTGATATTCAAATGAAGTGAACAGATTTTTTGGCTATATTTGGGTTCTTCTGTCAAGTGCATATCAGCAATTTGGGGATATAATTTTGAATTATCATCATGACTGTGTTCAGAACCTCTTACAAATTTCTGTATAATCTGTGCTCTGTAAACCTTAGCCAGGCATTCTAGTTCTCCATTATCTGATTCTATTTCCCCCCCACATTTTTATTTACTATTCCCAATTACTAATGCTTCTACTTTAGTTGAAATGGTCTACTCCTGTGTTTCCAAATTCTAAAATTCATATATTATCTACTCTATTTTAAGAGCTTTATGATTTCCAACTACTGCTTCTCCTTCTTGGGTCAGTGTAAGACCCACATTCATCATTAGGTTTTCTCTGACTATTCCAGTTGCCAATACCACACCTAATGCTCACCAAAGTTAATAACTATAAACCTCTTTTTAGGGCCGCAATAATATTTTCTTATAATATTTTCTATGGTGCCATGTTAAGTTTTAATTTAACTCTTTTAATATTATTTGGCTCTTCAGATATGTATGCACATTCTTGTCTAATTAGAAATGGTGGTTACTTATTATTATTATTATTATTATTATTATTATTTTATTTTATTTTACCACATCCTTCTCTATCTTCTCCAAGCCTAACATACTACAGACATTCAAAACTTGACAATACATGAATGACAATGGAAAATTTCCACTGTATTGTTCTTAATTAATATCTAATTGTGGCTGATTCTTATTTTTTTAATAATTCCAAGAATCAAAAAATCATCCCGATGCTAAGAAAAACACCTGGCTTTAGTTTAACAGGCATCAATTTTCACAACACTTTGACTCCTCCGCTTCATAGTTTCATTTATTCTTTCTCAGGAGCATAGCTATTCTCAGGGTTGACATTCAACCTTACACACTAGAATGGCCAAACCAGTTGTTAAAATAGTCAAACACTTTTGCTAGCAAATAGCTGCTACCTGAAACCTCCCACATGACCCACCACCACCCTAGCATTCCAGGCCCCTCCCTCAGGGTCCTACTGGTCCCCACTACTCAACAAGCAAAGGCATAGTGTGCCATACACGGGATCTCCAGGGCTGCATCAGTGCTACGGCTGTGTTCATGCTTATTGGTCAGTGTTCATGCTCTACAGATTGTTAAATATTTCAAATATCCCTTCTGACTATATTCTACAGAATCAGAATATGTAACTTATAAGTGGAAAAACTGAAATATAGCCCTGTACATCCTTTTCCATACCCATACGTGGTAGGCCAAACTGACCCTTGTGAGCGCCACATAAAAGTCCTAACAAATCTTTACTGACCACCTACTAATTTCCAGGCACTGTATTGTTCCTCTGATTCCCCTTTCCATGCCCATCATGAATTCAATACGATTCCCTTATTTGGACAACAAGAATTGCCTTTGTGTGAAATGGGGATAAGCATAGCAACTTCACATGCTTTATGGGCACTTGCACTGTATGAAAGTTACTTGTTTACTCGTATGTCTTGCCTACCACACTGATGTCAGGGGCAGTGTTTCAATGATCTGTGTACAACCAGATCCTAACATAGTAGCAAGATACACAGATATTCTTGAATGAATTGACTGAGCATCAATTATTCAATGGATTAATATATCTGAAATGCTTAGCATGCTTACTTTCTTATTCTATCTCTTCCACAAACAATATTCTTCTAGTAATTATTTTAATGACTGACTCTACCATGTTTCCCCGAAAATAAGACCTACCTGGACAATCAGCTCTAATGTGTGTTTTGGAGCAAAAGTTAACATAAGACCCGGTTTATAGTATGTTATGTTATGTTATGTTATGTTATGTTATGTTATGTTATGTTATGTTATGTTATGTTATGTTATACCCAGTCTTATATTATAGTAAAATAAAACCAGGTCTTATATTAATTTTTGCTCTAAAAGATGCATTAGAGCTGATGGTCCAGCTAGGTCTTATTTTCAGGGAAACAGGGTACCATCTCTCCTGTGATCTTCTGCATATGAAAGGAGACTCCTAGAGAGACACAAAGCCTCAACTTGAAAGCTCAATTTCAACCATGCAAATCGGCCAGTGAGGGAAAGGGGGCTTTTGCACAATGCATCAAAATTAACCATCTTCTCCACAAAAAGAATTCCTGGTGATTTTAATCTAATTCCCAAACTTTGCACTTTCAAACAGCATAATCTTTCCTATCCCTGACTTCCTGGGAAAAGACTTTCTATTGCTACCCAAAATAGAAAAAGCATGACCTGGAACTCAGTGTTCCATTGACCCTCTTTCAGTATCTACCATAGTTCCAGGATCGAGAATTGTCCATTTTCTCACAAACCTTCAACTAAAAGAATAAATTGGATGCTTTCTTCCTTGAAGCCAAGCAATGAATCCTAATACATAAGATCTGCCCGCTTGGGAAACCAATATTATCTAGAGAGCAAATACTAAAACGGTGGGGGAAAGAAAAATGTTAGTCGTAGATTTATAAGAATCATCTGATATTTTTCTTAAAAACAAATATTTAAAAAATGATATGCCTACCTCTGTCACAACCATTATTCTATCATTACCTATGCCTTGAAAGAAAGTACAATGAGAAAAAGAAACAAAAGATAAATCAGAAGAGATGAACAGAGAAAATTCCTTATTCCCAAGCCGCAAGTAAGAGCGCAGTATAAGCCAAAAGCTTCTCTTGAAATGGAAATACATCTTTAACACTGCTTCCTTGAACTAATGTCTGAGAAAATCAGGTCTGCGCTGATACATGATGGGATGTGGCCTTGAGGACAATATCTGCCATACGTCTTCGCACACAGCTTGTTGACATCAGGGTACTGAAAATGATTTATAGCCAATACTTAGTCATGCCAGGGAGAGCGGCATGATTTTAATAAACAGCGTTTTATAGATTGACAATTTTTAAATTCTTTTTTAACTATGCTAAAGGTTTGTATTTTCTGTCCTTTCTCTTTTCCAGTGGAGGCATATGTAATTCATAAATACCACCTGGAGGTATTAGAACAAATATGATGAAAATCAAGTATTCTGGAATCCCCTAACCAGGTATTCAGGCCTAAATAATTAAAAATTGATTTTTAAAAACCACTCTCCCTAGAGTTGTTTCCCTTAAAGTCTGTTGTTAAATTGCTTTCCCCCTTAAAGAATTTTTAAACATGGACCCACATATGCGCAAAATCATGTGTTGCCTTAAAGTGATGCTTCTACTATGTGAAGTCCTCACAAAATATTTCACGTTAACTTTCATTTCAACAGAGGAAAAGATTATCAGTATAATTCTAATTTTCCCTCAGATATTGAATAAGAATTCAATCAGCAAAAGGTTGAATCTATGTTTAGATAGATAATAGATAGATAGATAGATAGATAGATAGATAGATAGATAGATAGGACATTTTTAACAAATTTGGATGATATGCATGGGATATTATTAAGTAGCCTACCCAAAATTCATTCTGAGACAGAGAAAGCTTACCATTATCCATGTTGTTCTCTTCTTCCTGGTACACAGCTAGAATAATTTTTCTAGTCTTTAATGAAGTTAGGTGTAACCATGTCACTGACTTCAAATCAATAGAACTGAATAAAAGACGTGCACAATTCTAGGCCTTGCTTATAAAATCCTACCTCATGTGATTCTCTCTCTATTCTCTCATGTACTTCTGAGTGGACAGGACTCCATGGAATGAGACATATAGCCAAAAGGTGGAAGAAGCTGGCTTCTGGAAGGCATGGCACAAGCACCTGGCAAACTGCAAGAATTTATATACATAAGAAGTAAGATTATAGTGTGATATGCCAGTGAGATTTTGGAGATTGTTAGAGCAGCTCAAAATACCAAACTTACTAAAATAAGTTTGGCTTTTTTTTTTTTTCATAAAGAGTACAATGGCACACCATTTTAAATATTTTAATGTGTTATATTCAGAAACTTCTATTATTTGAATTCTGCTTTAATTTTTATGAATCTGAGTCCCATTAGTTCCTCATGATCTGAATGCCATCCAAGGACATACAAATCTTAGTTTCTGTTGCATAAGAACTAAATGGTAAGAGGAGAGGGGAAGGCAAAGAGCCTCAAATGCTCTAAAGGAGACAAGTATTTGAAAGCTAGTCCAAAGAGAGGCTCTTTTAGGAGCAAATTGTAGCAATGTCCTTGGGGGCCCACTGAGAGAGGCACTCTTTCACAGAGCAAACGAGATTAAGAACCAACATGACCTGAAACCATAAAACTCCTAGAAAAAAACATAGGTAGTAAACTCTCAGACATTATCCTTAGTAATATTTTTACTGATGTATCTCCTCAGGCAAGAGAAACAAAAGAAAAAATAAACAAATGGGACTACATCAAACTAAAATGTTTTTGCACAGCAAAGCAAACCATCAACAAAACAAAAAGATATCATACTGAATGGGACAAGATATTCGCCAACAACATATCTGATAGGGGGTTAATATTCAAAATTTATATAAAAAAAAAACCCTCATAAAACTGAATACTGAAAATCTCCAAACAATCCAATTTAAAAATGGGCAGAGGACCTGAATAGACATTTCTCCAAAGAGGATATACAAATGGCCAATAGACATATGAAAAGATGCTCAACATCACTAATCATCAGAGAAATGCCAATTAAACCCACAATACACTATCACCTAACTCCTGTCAGAATGGCTATCATTAATAAATCAACAAACAGCAAGTGTTGGTGAGGATGTGGAGAAAAGGGAACTCTCATTGGTGGGATTACAAATTGGTGCAATCACTATGGAAAACAGTACAGGGGTTCATCAAAAAATGAAAAATAGAACTACCTTATGACCTAGCAATTCCACTCCTGGATATTTATCCAAAGAAATTCAAAACATTAATTCAAAAAGATATATGCACCCCTATGTTTACTGCAGCGCTATTCACAGGAGATATTCAAGATACTGAAACAACTGAAATGCCCTCTAATAGACAATTAGATGAAGAAATTGTGGTACATATATACAATGGAGTATTACTCTGCCATAAAAAATTTAATCTTACTATTTGTAACAACATGAATGGACCTAGAGGGTATTATGCTAAGTAAAACAAGGCAGACTGAGAGAGACAAATACCATATGCTCTCACTCATGTGTGAATCTAAAGAACAGAATAAACGAACAAACAAAATAGTAATAGACTCATAGATACAGAGAACAAACTGATGGTTGCTAGATGGGAGGGAGTTGGGGGGATTGGAGGACTGGTGAGAAAAGTGAAGGGATTAAGAAGTACAAATTGGTAGTTACAAAATAGTCATGGGGATGTGAAACACAATATGGGGAATGTAGTCAATAATATTGTAAAAGCTATATATAGTGTCAGATAGGTACTAGACTTATCGGGGGGATCACTTCATAAACTATGTACCTGCCTAACCACTACACTGTACACCTGAAACTAATATACAATAATACTGAATGTCAACTATAATTAAAACACAAGGTCTGACAATTAAGTTCGTGAATCCATTACAATGATGCTGCTAACCTTTTTTTGATATCAGAGGGATTATTCATTATGATTTTGTACCAACTAGACAAACAGTTAACCAAGTTTACTATTTGGAAGTGCTGAGAAGGCTGCACAAAAAAGTTAGACCACCTGAACTTTTCACCAACAATTCATGGCTCTTGCATCACGACAATGCACCAGCTCACAAGGCACTGTCTGTGAGGGAGTTTTTAGCCAGTAAACAAATAACTGTATTAGAACACCCTCCCTACTCACCTAATCTGGCCCCAAATGACTTCTGTCTTTACCTGAAAATAAAGGAAATATTGAAAGGAAGACATTTTGATGACATTCAGGACATCAAAGGCAATATGACGATGACACCTCTGATGACCATTTCTGAAAAAAAGTTCCAAAATTGCTTTGAAGGGTGAACTAGGCACTGGCATTTAGTACATAGGTTCCCAAGGGGAGTACTTCGAAGGTGACCGTAGAGATATTCAGCAATGAGTATGTAGCTCTTTTTCTAGGATGAGTTTGTGAAATTAATTGTCCAACCTCATGTGTGTGTATGTGAGTGTGTGTGTGTGTTTACTCATAGAATGTACAGTACAGCCTAGGGAATATAGTCAATGCTATTATAATAGCTATGTACGGTGTTAGATGGATAGCAAACTTGTTGGGGTTATCACTTTGCTAGGGGCATAAATGTCTAATCACTATGTTGTTTTGTACACCCGAAACTAATAATAAAAATTAATTAATTGAAAGAATCTGGAAAAGATTTACCTTTATTGATAATTATCACCTAGTCACTCAACAGAAAACATGAAAAGAGCGTATAACGTTTTGGAAATATCTAAGCCTCCAGAATCTAACCAAAATTGGTTTGAATTATCACTCTGAAACTTATTTGATGTTACATTGGGTTAGTTATTGAATATTTATAAGTTCATTATCATCAACAGAAACATCATTATAATACATAATAAAACTATTTCATATAAAGGACATTGTGAGGATTAAATGTGTTTAATAAGTGGTAATGTTACAAAACAATCTATTATTAAATGGATAGGAGAATAAAAATGAACCAACATGAAAAATATATTTGGGCAACCAAAGAAACAGACAGTAATTTTTTAAAACAGATATATTCAAGGTGCAATGTGCTATGATAAAAGACAGTTGAAATTAAAGTCCAGCTCAAGTGACATCTGACTGTCAATTCAAAGAGACATGCCATAAAGAATTAAAATGTAAAATGTTATGAACAAAGCAAGAAATCATTTCTGAATAATGGCTCCAAAATTAAGTATGCTGAAGGAATTAAAAATCTGTTGAATGTGATTATATGCAATTCCATTGTTAAATCATGTCAGAACATTGACATTTTTTAATTAATGGAACAACATACAAAAACATAAGAACCTACAGTTGTGTTCTTCACTGTAGAGTAATAAAGGAAAAACATTGGAGAGGCTGTGGAGAAAAAGGAACCGTCATACACTGTTGGTGGGAACGCAGACTGGTGCAGCCGTTATGGAAGGCAGTGTGGAGGTTCCTCAAAAAATTATGAATAGAATTACCATATGACCCAGCAATCCCTCTCCTGGTATCTACCAAAAATCCTGAAAACATTTATCCATAAAGACACGTGTGCTACAATGTTCATTGCAGCTTTATTTACAGTGGCCAAGACTAGAAAACAACCAAAATGTCCTTCGATAGATGAATGGATAAAGAAGTTGTGGTATATATACACAATGGAATATTATTCGATGGTAAGAAAAGATGATATAGGAACATTTGTGACAACATGGATGGATCTTGAGAGTATAATGCTAAGTGAAATAAGTCAGACAGAAAAAGCAGAGAACTCTATGATTTCACTGATATGTGGTATATAAACCAAAAACAACACAAGAACAAGACAAACAAATGAGAAATAAAAACTCATAGACACAGACAATAGTTTAGTGGTTACCAGAGGGTAAGGGGGGTGTGGGGGGTGGAAGATGAGGGTAAAGGGGATCAAATATATGGTGATGGAAGGAGAACTGACTCTGGGTGGTGAACACACAATGGGATTTATAGGTGATGTAATACAGAATTGTACATCTGAAATCCATGTAATTTTACTAACAATTGTCACCCCAATAAATTAAAAAAAGAAAGGAAAAACAATTACTTATTCCTAAATGTCTCTGTATTCCTAGAACTACCTCTTTGTTTTCATAGTTCCCAGTGAGAATTTGTGCTATGACTCTTAATAAAAATTATTAGAAATAAAAAAATAATCCCCCCAAAAATAATGTCACAAGATGAAACTCTGAAATGCAGGTTGTTTTACTATTGAGCTGCTTCTTGCATGGACATTTATTCATGTTTATATGGCAAGGATTCATTCAGAAGAGCTCCAAATAGTATGGTGACAAATGTGGCATTTTAAATTAATGTAATTATAGAAATAGTTAGCAATTTTACTACCATATATCATTGATGCTAAAGCACATATTTCCCCCATATTTCAACATTTCTGAAATCAAGATCTCTTACAACAGGTGGCATTTTATAATCTGTCAGACAGGGATGGGTTGTTGTCTAAAAACCTTTTACTGAAATCTTCTAGAAGATTTCTCATCTAGAAGATGAGAAAGTGCTGACTTCAAAACTGGCAGACTGAGTGTCCATGACTTGGAAGAAAATACTGGACATGATGCTGGACCACTTACATTAAGAAAGGCTATAATACCAATGTTCTTGAATGCATAAAAGATGGTAGTATGGACAAAAAGTGGCAATTTTGAGCTTGAAAGTGATTCCGAAGAACTGGACTTTGAATGCAAAGATATTTGAGGAGTATAATAAATATGTTTTGTTTATATTATTGTTTTTACATGAATGCCCCAAGTAATTTAAAAAATACCTATGTGTAAATGTGTCCAAAGTAGCTCTTTTATTAAATATAAAATCAAAGTTCTAAGCAATAAAAAAGTATCATGTCACAGTTTAGTTAGAATATTTTTCTTTCTTAGTAGTATATAAGGTGTATCTTCCAAAAGAAAGAATCTTAGCTTAGTGAAATCTGAAAATAAAGCCAATTCTTCAGTATAATGGACTAGGTTAGCTCACTGGTTAGCATCTTTCTGATTAAATTTTTAAATTCATATTTAATTTACATATACATGATGTAACTCGAACATAATGAAATTAAACAACTCTAAAACTGGTCTAAATACTTTATAGTCCTAATAAATTTCTATCCATATTGATTCATTTGATTTGTTTTTATGTAAAGTGAATCAATTACATAATTTTTGTGCTTATGTGTATGTTATGTCTGTACAGTCATAAAGCAATCAAATTTCAGTAGTGTTCTGCTTCACTGGTAGGTATCAAAATAGCAACAATTCTAGCCTTACAAATTCATTTGTAAAACAGCATTCATTTTCCTAGCTGCAGTTAAAATAGCAAAATTGAACATTCACCCAAATCTCCGAGGAAAAAGAACTCAATACAGAATCATTTTTCCCATAAATATCTATATTAGATGTTTGATGAGCATATTATTACCATATGCAATAAACAGTTGAGAAATCACTTCTTGAAAAAACAATATAAAATATAATATTTGATTTTTAGTGGCAAGAATTTGAGATTTTTCACATCAGAAGTGGTCAGTATATGGAACAAGTTCATATGAAAACATTTTAACATGTTCAGAATATTCATAAAATAATCCCATGAATGGGGTGCATGTGTTAGAGTTACTTTTGGGGAAATGAAAAATTGTTTGGATATTTTACAAAATCAACTAACATGAGGTGGGAAATTATGTTTATAACCAAGGGGAAGAGTTATCTAAATTTTCAACTTGGAAAAAATATCAAGCTGCCTTTAAATAAAGCATTGACTTAAATATTGTCGACATGCTCTTTTTCTGTGATCTGTATGGAAATAAACACAGCACCTCTGAGGAACAACTGCATCGTTAGTCCATAGTCTTTTATCTGTACTAAGTATTGAATAAAACTTGCCTTCAAATATGTGACTATCAGTGTTGTATTTCTCTAAGTGGAATCTCTCTGTTAAACGCTTTACGTTACTCTTTATTCTAGTTCAAGATGTCATCACCATTTCTCAGAAAGGCGTCCTCAGACTGACAAAATCTCTTATGGACCTTGGGTTCAAAGAAGATTTTATGAATTTGACCTCAAAGGCAAGGGGAGTAAAAGCTAAAATAAATGAATGGGACTATACCAAACTAAAAAGCTTTTCTAAACAGCAAAGGAAACCATCAACAAAATAAAGAGGCAACCAACTAAATGGGAGAAGATTTTTGCAAACAATGCCTCTGATAAGGGGCTGATATCCAAAATATATAAAAAACTCACACAACCCAACACCAAAAAAACAAACAATTCAATTAAAAAATGGGCGGAGGACCTGAATAGACATTTCTCCAAAGAGGATGTACAGATGGCCAATAAACATATGAAAAGATGCTCAACATCATTAATCATCAGAGAAATACAAATAAAAACCACAATGAGATATCACCTCACCCCAGTCAGAATGGCTATCATCAACAAGACAAATAGTAACAAGTGTTGGAGAGGCTGTGGAGAAAAAGGAACCCTCATACACTGTTGGTGGGAATGCAGACTGGTGCAGCCACTATGGAAGGCAGTGTGGAGATTTTTCAAAAAATTAAGAATAGAATTACCATATGACCCAGTAATCCCTATCCTGGGTATATACCCAAAAAAGTCTGAAAACACTTATCCGTGAAGATATATGTGCTCCAAGGTTCATTGCAGTTTTATTTACGGTGGCCAAGACATGGAAATGACCAAAGTGTCCTTCGATAGATGATTGGATAAAGAAGATGTGGTATATATACACAGCGGAATACTATTCTGCCATAAGAAAAGATGAAATAGTGCCATTTGTGACAACATGGATGGATCTTGAGATTATTAAGCTAAGCGAAATAAGTAACACAGAAAAAGTTGAGAACCGTATGATTTCACTGATATGTGGGATATAAAACTGAAAGCAACAAAGGAACCAGACAAAGAAACAAAATCTCATAAACACAGACAATAGTTTAGTGGTTACCAAAGTGTAAAGGGGAAGGGGGGAGGTAGATGAGGATAAAGGGGATCAAATATATGGTGATGGAAGGAGAACTGACTCTGGGTGGTGAACACACAATGTGATATATACTAATAGATGATGTATTACAGAATTGTACACTTGAAACCTATGTAACTTGACTAACCACTGTCACCCCACAAAAGTTTAATTAAAAAAAAAAAGAGAGAAAAATCTCTTTAGTCAGCTCATCTCTACTATGCATAAACGCAATGGAATTTTGCATCTGATTGACCAAATAAAAACATTCAAGATGATTAAAATTCTGAAAAGAGAATCAGGCTTGAAGCAACACACTATTATATTTTTGTCTTGTTATCTATGTCTTTCATCACTGTTGTGGTCGTCTGTGTTTCAATGCATCTAAAAACTGCTGAGAAAATGTTTCCTTCCATACTCAGCATGACACAAAGAGATACTTTTTAAACTGTTTTTAAGAACCATTTTAATCAATAGATCTGTAATTGGTACCTTTGCTTTGGCCATTAATCAGATAAACACAGACAAATACTGCTTTATAATTATGTGTATGCCCCAATCTTAGTTTTTTTCTGTTTTCAAAATATGAATTCCTTCCTGTCATTTCATTTACAATTGTATGAAAAATAAAAAGGGTCCAGGATAGGGGAAGGCTCAAATGGCTTCAGTCATAGCATAAGAACAAAAATAGAATAAAGTTACTATGAAATACATCTGCAGAAAACAGACCTTCTCTTTAGCTGAGTCTAAGAAAAAGCCATGAAAAGAAAATGGTGCATTCCCATGTTAAATAAGAGTAATTTACTAAATACAGAATAGAACCTTCACAGACACTATTAAGAGTTCCAAGGAATTAAATGATCTGAAAAAGAAAATTGTTATCCTAATGAATTTGTTTAGGACACATTCCTTCTTAATATAACTTGGCTATTTCTGCATTACCTTGTCTGTGACATATAGCATTACAGAAAGCCAAGCACAGAGCAAATTCAGTGTTATTGCATAACTAACCACATTACTGGATGCCCTTTCAATAAAATGGGTAAAAGGAGAAAATGTCCATGTTTTCAAATGGTAGCCTTCCCTTCAAGATGATAACTCAAATTGCAATAATAAAATATTTATGTGAGCTCAGATGAAGAAAGATAAATTTATCCTGAAAGTATGCAGTCTCAGGGGAAAAAAGTTCCTTCATTTATGCTTTGAAATAAGCAAGAGTCAAGAATAATAAATGATAGTAAGGCCTACAAAGCTTAAAAAAAAGAAAAGAAAGGAAGAAGGAGGAGGAGGAGACTGACAGAGCTAAATCAAGAGTCACTGATCCACATAGATTTTCTCCTAAGATTTCCTTTCAGGATAATACATTCATGAGAACCGTTTTCTTCTATTAAAAGAAAGTCATGACTCTGGAAACCCTTCCCATTTCCCTCAGTATTTAGTGACTCTAAAAAAATTTATTGAATAGAATTCTTTTTCATTCCATAATGCCACCATGTTTTCATGTCTAACATGGTGGTGCATGTCAATGGTTTTGTGTTCAACTCCTCAAACAAGAATAAAATACTGCAAGTGGTAAATTTATCACAAGAGAGTAACTAACTAATGGTGGCTACCTCAGGCCAGGCTGCTTGTCTGTAGAAAGATATTTTTAAAGAGAGAAGCTTCTCAGCACCTTTTAATTTGTACATTTCAGGTGGTGTTTACATGAATAGGAAGCTCTGTGTGAAAGTACTTCAAAAAGCACATGTACGCACAATCATGCTTTGCATTTGTATGACCTGGACTATACAAATAATGCTATGTGAGTTGGAGTGTGATGGCAGGGAAAGAAAATGGACCTAAGTACTTTTCTTTACTTTCTTTTTTTACTTTATTTTATTTTAATTTATTAGTTTCAGGTGTACAAGACAAGGTAATACTTAGATGTTCATCATCTATATCCCTCACACTGTGAACCCCCCTCCCCCCATCCACTATCCCTCCGACCTCGCACCGAGCCATCACATTATATATATAAAATTATAGTTGGCATTCATTAATGTTTAGCTTCTGGTGTACAATGCCATGATCAGGCATCCACAGTATCCCTGAGGTGGTCTCCCAAATAGGACGCATGTCCATCGGATACCCAACAAAATCTTTACAACATTATTGAATATGTTCCCCAAATTAATTTTCAAAAAACCCTGAGGCCATCTTGTGGTTACCAGCTGCTTTCTAATTATGCTCAATGCCAAAGTCTGTGAGAGAACAAAAGTTTTATTTATGTAATTTTAAAATTCTGCATTAGGTTCTTATTCTTATTCTTGAAAGTAAAAGCTATCAATGGAAAATAAGAATGAGTTCAGAAATAGATAGAGGTATATATGGGAATTAAAAAAAAAAGATGGATTATTAAACGGATAGCGTAATCATAAATGACTATCCAATTAAAAGGAAACTAAGGTAGACTTCTACCTCAAATTACTGATGAAAATAAGTCGGAATTTTTAGAAAGGAGAAATAAAATAAATGGCAGAAGAAATATCAGGGGAATAGTTCTAGCCTTGGGACGGGGAGAACTTTCTAAACAACACAGCAAATCAGGAATGTAAGAAGAAGGACAGTCTATCTAAAAAAATTAAAATATTAAAGGCAAAAGACACCACAACAAAGACGTGACTAAGGGCCTTTGTGCTTGCACGATATCTGAGTGGCAGGAGAGAAAGAGAAGCAAAATGCAGTCTTCTATTTCCATCTTTCCATGCTGACATCTGCTGAGAAGGCTGTCATCCTGATCTCATTTATAGCCCCACGCACGCTCTGTGCTGCATTGCTACTCACAGAGGACGGGACGTTTCCATCAGATCTGACTGCCTTAGTTGCAGGTACTGTCATACAATCCAAATGTGGTAGGCAGAATAATGGCCCCCACAAATGTGTCTACATTCTAACCACTGGAACCTGGGAAAATGCTATTTTACATAGAAAAATAACTTTGCAAATATGATTAAGTTATCGATTTAAAAATCGAGAGACAATTTTTATACCATAAAATTCACCATTTTAAAGTATACAATTCAGTGGTGTTTAGTATATTCACAGAGTTGTGCAACTACGACCACAATCAATTTTGGAATATTTTCACTATCCCAGAAGAAACTCCACATCCACTAGAAGTCACTTTTCATTTCCCTTCAACTCTCCCAGTCCTTAGTCTACTTTCTGTCTCTGTATTTGCCTATACTGGACTTAAATATAAGTGAAATTATACAATATATGGTCTTTATTGAGTGGCGTTTTTCAAGCTCTATACAGTTTTCAATGTTCATCCTTATTGTAGATGTATCCGTACTTCATTACTTTCTATTGCCAAATAATATTCCATTGTTTGGTTATATCATATTTTATTTATCCATTTATCAGTTGATGGACTTTGGGTTGTTTCCTCTTTATGGCTATAATGACTAATGCTATTATAAACATTCATGAACAAGTTTTTGTATGGCATATTCTCATTTCTCTGGGATTTAACCTAGGTATAGAATTACTGGGTCATATGGCAACTACATGTTTATGCCAAATTGTTTTCCAAAGAGGTTGCACCCTTTTTCATTACCACCAGCAAGGTATGAAGATTCCAAAGTCTCCACATCCTCAGCTACAGTTGCTATTATCTGTCTTCTTGATTATAGCCAACCTAGTGGGTGTGAAGTGGTACCTCATTTGATTTTAATATGAAATTCCTTAATGGTTAATGATGTTGAACATCTTTTTTATGTGCTCATTAGCCATCTGTGTATCTTCTTTGGAGCAATGTCTATTCAGATCCTTCGTCCATTTTTAATTGGGTTATTTGTCTTTCCATTGTTGAGTTGCAAGCATTTTTTATGCATTCTGGATATACGTCCTTTATCAGATGTTTTATATGCAAATATTTTCTCCCATTCTGGGTTGTGTTTTCATATTACTGATGGGTCTTTTGAAGTACAAAAGTCTGTAATTTTAGTGAAGTACAACTTATCTGTTTTTCTTTTGTCACTTGTTCTTTTGGTGTTATGTCTAGGAATGCTTTACTTAACCCAAGGTCATGAAGATTTACTCCTGTATTTTCTTAAAATTTTAGCTTTTACATTTAGGTCTACGATCTACTTGAATAATTTTTTGTGTATGGTGTAAGAAAGGGATACAAATTCATTCTTTTTTTTATGGATATCCAATTGTTCATTTGCTGAAAAGACTACTCATTCCCTTTTGAATTGTCTTGGCATCCTTGTTGAAATTCAAATGAGTTACATGCATTTAAGAAAGTGCTTTCAATGATAAGTTATTAAATGAGGAAAACAAGTTACAGAGTAATGTGCATAGTGTGGTCTCATTTTAATAAAAACCATCAATAGCTTTGTGTGTGTGTGTGTGTGTCTTTAGGTCAGCCTCATTTGTAGTTTCTTTGTTTGTTTTTTACCCTGGCTGTTTTTTCACTCTCTTCAGATGTTCTAAAGTCCCATGATACACTGATCATAGTCAGTTTAGCCTGTTTGTACAGTGATGGTCACTTCTTCCCAGCTATAGCAATGTTTATATTACCCTTCACAATGTCAGAAGACTTCCACCCATGTCTAAAATCCTATTGGGCTTTACAGTCTGCTCTCTCATACATTTCCTTTTGCATGTACTCTTGCCTCCAGCCAGTGAAAATCTTCATTTTCGCAAATTATATTATGTTCTTCTTTATATCACTTTCATTGTACTTTTAGCCAAATCACTTGTATGCTTTCTTTTTTATCAGGCATCATGGGCCTAAACTTTTCACTTTAACATAAATTAATGGCAGAAAGAGAGATCATGTTGGGATACATAACAGGTTTAAAAAGTTTAAAGGGAAAAGAATTGGCTCAGTGACCACTATACAAGCCAGAGAAAGCATGGGATGGAACTTCCATTTAAAGGCCTAAAGGTAGAGAACAGTATGGACCAGTCACTGTTATTGGCTATAATATTTTGATCATGCTTTCTGGATTACATTGGATAATCCACCATGAGGGAAAAATATATTTTATATATATATGGAGAGGGAGGGAGGGAGGGAAAGAAAGAGGGAGGGAGGGAGGGAGGGAAGGAGGGAGGGAGAAAGAGAGAGAGAGAGACAGAGACAGAGAGAGAGAGAGACAGAGAGAGAACCAGTACTTATTTATAAAAATGTTATGTTAGGAAAGATTATGAAGCTCTTCTGGGAAGTATTCAATTCATCATTAGAATTACCAATGTGTCCCTATGTGATGGGTCTCTGACCTTTCCTTATGCACCAATGGAACTGGCAAAAGACAGAATTGAGATAGGGAGCAAAACTACAGCAGGAGCAACCTCTGGATACACTGAGTGCACTGATGGGACCAAGAGAACCCACTGAGTGACCCTGGTGGGAGGTAAGTGGAGGCAATAGAGGGCAAAAACAAACAAACAAACAAACAAACAAACAAACAAAACATGAAACTGAGGAAGCAAAATGGATCTTAGGGGTTCATGGAGAATCACACAAGCAGTCCTTTGGCCACTTGTCCTACTAAAAATAGAAGCATCACTAGAGACATTTGGCAGGATGCCAGTGACCCTGAGCTCAGAGTTCAGGGAAGAATTTTTCAGTTAGAAATGCTTGAAGTCAAGGGTGAATGACTTGATTCTAATGAGAGGCCATATGATTCATTGTTTAAGAGGTTAGGCTCAGGACACCACTTTCTGTTGGACTTTGAACAAGAAACTTAATCTCTATTTACCTCAGTTTCTTCATCTCTAAAATGGGGGAAATAATAGTCTCTACCTCACAGAATTGTTATATAGATTAGAGTTACTCTACGTAAAATCCTCAGAAAGAGGATCCAGGCACAGAAAACAAACTCTGGGAATCTATTTTAAAATATGATGGACATGCTTAAAGGTTAAACAGAGGACCGTGAAGCAATCCAGAGATTAACAAGAACAGGAAGTCTCTACCACCTCCACAGGATTGGAAGGCAAAGGGAGGAGGTAATTTTTTACAGAGCCTACAAGCTGGAGCTTTCTGTAAGAAGTTGGAGCCATGAAGAGGACATGCAGCCATGTCTGGAGATCCCACTGGAAAAATATAAAGATGGGAGCTCTACCCTGGCTGCAGCCTTCCAATCTTCTGTCAGTGCCTCCATTTTCTGAAACTTCCTAGGAGCTAGCTGGTTAGGGTGTCTGGCAAATGTAGTTAGTTGGGAAAGAGTCAGGGCAGGAAATAGATCTGATACCATAAAGATAAATGATTGGTTGGTCTCAGTAAGTGTTAGCAGCCTTTATTATATTTTACATTTGACCTTGGATACAGCAATCACTTTGCTTCCCTCCACAATCCTAAGAAATGGTGAGTCTGGGCTGATTGTAGATTATTCTGTGAGAAGTTTGTCGAAACAAGGGAGTTAATAGCCAACTATATTAATCTTACCTTATAGGGTTGTCTAATTCTAGCTTGAATTGCTTACTATAATTTAAGTTTAATGCAGATGGAAAGGACCTGCCCTTTAAGGTTCCAATATATGCTGGGTTTGTATTTGATTGGCATTAGGAATAAAAGTTTGGACAAACTTTTCATGCCACTCTCCTGCTCCAAACCACCCAGTGGCTTCCTACGTCACGTAACATACCTCATTTCTAAAGGAGGGATAATACAATACTGCCTACCTCCCAAGAATTCTGTGGAACATTTGAAGAAGCTAATGTACATGTAAGCCTTGGAGCATAAGGTGCTATATGTATGTGAGACGCTGCTAATGTAACAGGTAGCGAGTTATTCATTCTTAAAAATACACACACTTCTGATCACAACACTTTGACTCCTCCACTTTCTAGTTTCATTTATTCTTTCTCAGGAGCATAGCTATTCTCAGGGTTGACATTCAGCCCTACACAGAATGGCCAAACCAGTTGTTAAAATAGTCAAACACTTTTGAATAAGTTAGCAAATAGCTGCTACCTGGAACCTCCCACAAGACCCACCACCACCCTAGCATTCCAGTCCCCTCCCTCAGGGTCCTAATGGTCCCCACTACTCAACAAACAGCTAGTACAAAACCACGTTTCTCCTCAATGAATAATGTGAGATGAAGATTAAGTCAAACGAGCTGAGGGCCAAGAAAACCTAAAAGTAATGCCATTCACAAAAGTGATGTCTTCTGCTGTGGTTGCCTGGTCCTCCAGTTAACCTCAGAGTAAGAAACATCCTGGTTAGAAAACTGTAGGAACCACAGAACCCTTAACTTGTAGTGTATTCTGTGGTCATTTGACACCTTCCCCCACCACCCCACCGCCCCTTAATGTATGTAGTATTTATATACTTACAATTCAGTTACCACATTTGAGATTTTGAGGAGATACGTGTAAGTATATGCATATTACTTTCACTGCTAGTTAAAATGTTTAAAAAAAAGGAATTCTTAAAAGAGATGGGTATAGTATTTGTTTATCCTTATGCATTTTGTTTTAATAATAATAATTAAATAATAAGTATTAAGTAAACATAAACATTTCAATTTCATACTTCTCTCTCGTCTTCCAGAAGTTTAATTCTCCAGATTCAATGTCTTTGTATTAGCCACTTCATCCAGTGAACTATAGATCTTTGGACTCCCTGATTCCAGGGGCAATTCATCCTTAGCCCTCTTTTGTAGCCACAACTGCAGCTGCTGCCATCTTCAAGAGTGATCTCTTGGCCCATTATAATCCACAAACTGTTTTTCATTGTAACCTAATTAGGAGCTTGGCCTTGGTAATTCTGTGATTAGGTGATAATCAGGTGAACACATACCCAGGGGAGCTTGGAACACTCCCAATTTATGCCTGTTGTTCCTACATAATTATTTATAGCCTCCCCTTTCATTCTCAGATCTGTCCTGGTTCAGATAATAAGTTATACGGTCACACATTAATAAGTGTCTCAACGGCAGAAACAGTAGGCACGCTCTGATAATATTGTGCTCAGAATTTTATAAACAAAGCCCTATACAAATGTAAGCTATTGTTATCATCTTATATGCAATATCCTGGTAATGATTTTATCTGTGGAAAAATAGAACATATTGAACAAGTTTCCTATCTCACTTGCAGCAGGAAGACTGAGATCTGTTGGACAAGTTTAACATTCTAAGGTCTCATTTTCCTTGTGCACAAACTGAGGGAAATGAACTAAATTATCTCTATGGTCCAACTGAATAAAACCCTGCCATCCCCATCTTCCTGTTTCCTATGCAGCACCTCTAAAATCATATGCTTTCTCCAGAGATATCTGGTTCCCTCCAAATGGCCCAATTCTTTACCCTAACCTTGACATTTCGCCTAAATGGCATCCTACACAGAGAGGAATCTTGACCACAAAACATATTCGAAGAAGAGCTCTACGTTTGAGACTGTACTTTTTTGCCTGCTTTCCCTTAAAACATTAGACTTATTTCTACTGTTGACATACGACCCATCTCTGAGATTATTCACATTCAACTCAGAAATGATCAGCCTTATCTGCACCTTGACAATTTCTTTTCTTGCTGTCATCCAGCTAAGGATATACACTACTTGTAGATTATGGCATTTTAGCCAGGCTAGAGAAAATTTTAACTGGCCATTTATTCTCTGTATCTACTTCTATTTTCTTTTTCTTTGATTCCTTCTCCACTCTCATCACTATTTCATTTTCCCACCTGGCCTTCCTGTCATTGGGGAAAACAATTTTACAAATTAAGCCTCACTAATGTATAAAATACTTAATATTTTGTTTTTCCAGAAATGTTTATATGTATTTTTAAAGAAAATAGAAAAGAGTGAATTGCTTAATACAAAGAGACTTACTGATATTGCAGAGATTGATTATATATTAGCTATCAAAGTTCTTTACATATTGTAGGCTCTCAGTAAAAACTACTCGGAATGCAAGTGAGGACGTAAAGAATGAGTAGATGTTTTTCAGGCAGAGGAAGGTGGATTTTTCTCAGACAGAAATTCTTCCAGATTTATGTGTTCAAATATCTCAAAGTAACAAAAGAGTATGATGTGTTCATTAAGAGTACTAAATTCTGTATAGCTTTAAGTTTAAGATGTGGAGAAAGGGAGGATATGGAACTGGAAGAATCTGGAGAGGTGAGATAGGAGCCAGAGTTGGAAGTAACTTTCATGCTATGCTTTGTCTAAGGTTAAGCCATTGAACACTTTTAGGAATACAGGTTAGATGTAGAGATCTGATTTAGTAAGATAACCATGTCATCAGTGTGCAGAGTATACTAAAAGCAGGAGACACTAGACCAGGAATTCTATTTAGAAGCCTAAAGCAGTTGTCTGGGACCTATTAGGTTTCACTGGTACCTACCGTGTTTCCCCGAAAATAAGACCTAGCTGGACCATCAGCTCTAATGCGTCTTTTGGAGCAACAATTAATATAAGACCCGGTATTATATTATACCATATTGTATTACCTGGTCTTATTTTACTGTAAGACAGCATATAATATAATATAATATAATATAATATAATATAATATGATCTAATACCCAATCTTATTTTACAATAATGTAAGTGAATGAAACTAGATTCTTATGTTATATCATACAAAAGAAATCAACTCAAAATTGATTAAAAATTTGAACATACAACCTGAAAACACAAAACCCCTAGGAAAAAACATAGGGGTAAGCAACTTGACATCAGTGTTGGCAATGTTTTTTTTAAAATTTGACATCAGAAACAAAGGCAACAAAAGCAAAATTAACAAGTAGGACAACATCAAACTAAAAAGCTCCTGCACAGCAAAGGAAACTATCAACAAAATGAATAACTTATGGAATAAGAGAAAATATTTACAAATCACATACCTAATAACAGGTTAATAATATCCAAAATATATAAAGAACTCATACAACTGAGTATCAAAAAACAAAACAAAACAATCTGATTTAAAAATGGGCAGAGAAACAGAATAGACATTTTTCCAAAGATATAAAAATGGCCAATACACACATGAAAGGTGCTCAAATCACTAATCGTTAGGGAAATGCAAATCAAAACCACAAAGAGATGTGACCTCACACCTCTTAGAATGGCTATCACCAAAATGACAAGAGATAAGAAGTGCTGGCCAGCATGTGGAGGAAAGAGAACTCTTGTACACTGTTAGTGGAAATGTAAATTGGTGCAGCCACTACAGAAGACAGTATGGAAGTTCCTCAAAATATTAAAAAAAGAACTCCCACATGATCCAATAATTCCTCTTCTGGGTACATAGCAAAAGGAAATGAAAACAGAATCTCAAAGAGATATCTGTACTCCAGTGTTTATTGAAGCATAATTCACAATAGCCAAGATAGGGAAATAACCTAAGTCTATCACCATATAAATGAATAGAGATGATATATGCACACATGATGGAATATTATTCAGCCACAAGAAAAAAGGAAATCCTGCCATTTGCGACAACATGGATGGACCTTGAGGGCATTATCTTAAGTGAAAAAAGTCAGTCAGAGAAAGAAAAAGCCTTACATGTGGAAACTTATAAAAGCCTAACTCACAGAAACAGAGAGTAGAATGGTGGTTACCAGGGACTGGGGGTAGGAGAAATGGGGAAATGTTAGTAAAAAGGTATAAATGTCCACATTATAAAATGAGTAAAGTTCTGGGGATCTAATGTATAACACTGCGTTATATACTTGAGGTTGCTAAAAGAGTAGATCTTCTGTGTTCTCACCCCCAAAAAAAAAAATGGTAATTATGTGGAATGATGAAGGTGTTAGCTAATGCCATGGTGGTAATCATTTTGTAATATAATATGTAAGTGCATCAAATCAACATATTATGTACTTTATATTTGCACAATGTTAGAAGTCAGTTATATCTCAATAAAGCTGGAAAAAACAAACAAAAAAGGGATAATGCCTCTCTTTCATCCCTTGCTTGAACTCCTATTATATTTATAGTTCAACTTGAATAGTTTTGACTGTCTCTAATACTTTCAGATATACTAATTTTTGTATTCTCAGATTTCAGCCTTGATTACTGAAACTGGATTTTATATTTATTTTACAATTATCACCTCTCCAATGTGTCCTGCACATATTTAGCACTCTGAATAATTCAGGAATGATTTTAGGAAACTCCAAAGAAGGAAATGACAGTTTCTGTTGGCAACCTAGTCACAGACCTAGCAGTCCCTGAGCCCTTTGTAGGATGTCCAACTACTCTCCCCTTTTTCTCCAACCCTGAAGTTAAAACAACCTCTGTTTTCTTCTTTCTAACCCATTGGATTTACTTAGTTCTTGTTATTACCACTGGAGGCAATTAGATTGAGGGATAGGGCTGGGTGGGACAAGGAGAACAAGGAAAGCTGGACAACCATATGCCTTAACTTCATCTTAGTTGCTCAAATTTAGCCAGCCCCGTCCAAGCTGACTATACCTACCCGTGTGATTACCAATCAGTGCCTACACTTGAGCTCTCAGGAACGATATATTTATAGACGTCTAGCCTAACATTCCAATGACTTCTCCATTTAGAAAAAAACATGGGATATGGATTAACATAGATTAGGTTTAAAATCATATTTCTGTTACTTACTAGCTGAGTGACTGCATATTAGTTTCCCAGGGCTGACATAACAAAATACCACACACTGGGTGGCTTAAAACAACAGAAATTTTATCTCACAGTTTTGGAGTTTAGAAGTCCAAAATGAAGGTATCTGCAAGGCCAAGCTCCCTTTGAAATCTACATGGGAATACTTCCTTGCCTCTTCCTAGCTTCTAGTGGCTTAGTGGCAACCTTTGGTTCTTCTTGGTTTGTACCCATGTAACTCCAGGCTCTGCTTTTCTCATGACACAGCATTTTCCCTATATGTCTCTGTCTTCACATGGCCATCTTCTTATAAGGACACAACATTAGGAGCCCAACACTGCAGTATGACATTATCTGAACCTACCAAATTATCACTGCTATGATCTTATTTCTAATTTAGGTCACATTCTGAGGGATTAAAGCTTCAACAAATCTTTTTTGGAGGGGAAACAACTCAACTCCTGGGAGTGATCCTAGGCAAGTTACTATCTCTGAGATTCATTTTCTTCATTGTAAAATGAACATAATAATATTATAGCTCTATTATAAGAAAATAATAAGATATACAAAAAACTTTTAATTTTATAAAACACAATATTTGAAAAAATAGTTGTACTCAAAAATTTGCAAATAACTCTTAAAACTCAATAATACTAAAACAAATAACCCAATTTAAAAAAGGATAAAATAACTGAATAGGAATCTCATAAATAAGATATACAGAGGCAAATAAGCGCATGAAAAGTGCTCAATATAATTTTCCATTATGGAAATGCAAATCAAAATAACAATATACCCATTAAAATGGCTAAAATCCAAAAAACACAATATCAATTGCAGATAACGTTTCAGAGCAATAGGAACTCTCGTTCATTGCTGGTAGGAGTATAAAATGGTACAGCCACTTTGGAAGACAGTTTGGCAATTTCTTACAAAGCTAAACATAGTCTTAACATATGAGTCCATAATCACACTGTGTTACAAATGAATGAAATAACCTCACTGAATGGAATGAAGGGAAAGGTACTGACCTAAGTAACTTTGTAAATGAATAGACTCTGAAAGACTAAACACTATACATAAAATCTGTATATAAACACTGTACTATAGCTGATAAAGTTCTCCTATGGGCTATGGGTTAACATTTCTAAAACCATTATACCATACATGTATACTGGAATTGAACAATTAAGTAAATGCATGGCTGATGATGGAAGCCAGGTTTCCCACTGCTTGAGTGGGAGATTACAGATAAGCAAAGAAATGATCCATTAATAATGGATGGGAATTGGACACATCTGTATGAACTTATGTTTACCTTTACATATATACATACAGAAAATTTTATAGATTTGTATACACACAAAGATTCGTATATACACACATATTATATATATTTCCTTGTTCTGCCAGCTGAGAGGGCCAATACCCCAATACCAATAAGCACACGTAAGTACCATTAAAAGGAAATAGGCTCCTCGGAGATATGGTTGATTCTAGGACAGAGGCAGGAAATATACAAGATAACGTAAGAGTACCATGCAACGTCAGAAACCAGAAGAGTGCCAAGAAAGAATGAAAGAATGGAAGGAAGAAAGGAAAGAAGGAAGAAAAAGAAAAGAAAAATATGGAGGTATGTCAAAGGGACCTATAAGCCAATTGAAACGACTCCTAGTGGTCAGCCTAGAACAAGTTGAGCAACAAAATAAATAAATTAGTATTGGATTATCATCCAAAGTATAAATAAGCATTCACGAGTCCAAAGTGATATAAATAAACAATTGAATACAT
The DNA here is from genome assembly GCF_964194185.1 of Rhinolophus hipposideros. Lineage (NCBI taxonomy): Eukaryota > Metazoa > Chordata > Mammalia > Chiroptera > Rhinolophidae > Rhinolophus > Rhinolophus hipposideros. Next base: position 78,996,780 of record NC_138053.1, on the reverse strand, counting down.
AAATAAATGGGGGGGGGAGTGTAGACAAATCTCCTGTGTAGAATAATTCCAAATAATTTATGTGATAATCTGCTCTTAAGGAAATGGAGTTTAACTCCTCATTCTTCAAGTATAGGATACACATAGTAACTTCCTTCAAAAGAATACAGTATGGGATCGGGGAGGGGAATGGATAACTACAGTGGAAAAAGGTGACAAATGCTATCTCAACCAGGGGATCAATGTTAACATCAACAGTGATGAGCGAGTCATGTTGACACTATGTACTCTTGATATATGATGAGAATGACACGTCTGCGGTCTTTCTCCCTAGAATCCATAACCCCAGTCAAATTCCTGAGAAAACATCAGGAAAAACAAAACTGTGGACAAGTCTAGAAAATAACTTATCAGTACTCCTCAAAATTGTCAAGGTCATCAAGAACGAGGGAAGTCTGAGAAATCGTCAGTGTCTAGAAGGAGTCCATGGAGACATGACAATGAAATGTAATGCCACATCCTGTATGGGATTCTGGAAGTGGAAGAAAAAAACGACATTAGGTAAAAATGAAGAAAAACTTGAGTAAAATATGGAATTTTGTTGATAATAATGATCAATATTGGTTCATTAATTGTGACAAATGCACCAAATGAATAAAACATACTAATAACAGCGGAAATGGGGGGGTCATATTGGAACTCTGTACTATCTGTGTAACTTCTCTGTAAATCTAAAACTGCCTTAAAATGAAAACTTTATTAAAAAATATTATAGAACTCTGTCTGACATTTAGTAGGTTCAAAATTGTTAGAAACTATATTATCATTAGTAGTGGTATCAGTCACAGGAAAGGAAGCAAAAGAAGGTAAGTATCCCCGTTGCTCTGCTCACCAAATCCGTTTATCACACGCCTACTCCATTTATGCCCTCACTTCCATTTAATGGTTATATCAGCTTCAGTAGATACATTTACTCACCATGATTCCCATTTATAACAGGTTGAGTGCTGTAAATGAATTATCTCATTTAACATTCAAAAACCCTCACGTGATTTGTACTATTAGTATCCCAACTTCACAGACAGCACATAGTAAACTCAGAGAGGTTAACAGAAACTTCAAAAGACTAAGTAATTTGCCTAAGGCCTACAGCTAACAAGCAAAAAATTGGGGGCCCAAGCAGTTGCTGTCAGCACCTAAACTCTTGGCTAATCTGCTGGATCTATGCATGTGGATACGCCTGCCTCCATCATACACTGCATTATTCATGCTCCTCCCTCTTTCCACTACTGTCAGAACCAGTATGTTGCTCCAAACACTTCTTTTCTATCTGCAAATATTCAGATAAACGCAAGACAAAATGCATCCGATTATCCCAATTCACTGGGCCTTGCCCAAGTCCTCAGTGCTGTGACTCAAGTCCATTTCCCTATTATTAAATATAATGTGTAATGAGATAATGTTTAAACTTGACGGAATTCACTCCCATATTTCTTTCCTTTGAAGAATATACTGAAAGCAGCAGCCTTCCCTCTAGACGAAAAACCATTCAGTAGGCAGCACTACCTTGTCCCGCCTCTTTTCCACACCCTCATTTCCCACACCTTCATTCCTCTAACTCACCGAAGCAAAACAATAAGGAGGAAGCATTATTTCCTTTTGACAGGCAAGTTGATAGTCCAGCCCACTTTCCGTCTTCATGGTAAAACAGGGCCACTGCTACTGGAGGCGAGGATTTTCTGTTTACATGCAGCAATAGAAACTTCTAGTTTTCAGAAATCTAAAGCCATCTTGTTTTCTTTTCTATAATTCTGACATAAGCCAGTCCATGCCAGGCTGACTCATTCAGCTACCCGTGTGCTGTGTTTGGAGTGTCACTGTTCCAGAACTGGGGTAGTGAGTGCCTTTGTCTGGGCCCGTGGCATAAATAGAACAAAGGAAAAGACTTTCCTGAGAGAAAACCTTGAAGACCAAGGAATCATAACTCTTTCTCACACCGAGAGGTGGGGGTGGGGGAGTGGTAAAACAGCAAACAAACTCAAGTCCTTCCTTAGGGTTTTCCTGCCTTCAAAGGGATTCAGGGTCCACATGAATTCCTTCCCAGGCATTGCCAGACAATGTTAAAATGACCCAGTAAGCTGCTCATACTACAAGACGGTTAGCCAGGTTCTTAGTTTACTTCCTTAGTAGAGAGCAAATACTGTAACCTAAGACCTCTTCCCTCCTCTGTTCAACTATAAGAAACCTTGTAAAGACTTTAGAGAACATAAAGAGTCATACGCGTGTCCTCTAAGGTTACTCCTCCTTTGACAAGGAGCAGCCTTGGAGAGAGAAGCACCTGTCTGATAGTAGGGAAGTAAGCACACAGGAAGCAGTCATTTCCCCTTTCTATTCAGTGGGTGCCACCTTTTCTGCCCCTCCCCCCAAGCCTTCCCCAACTGAGCTTAGATGCTCTCCCTAGGTGTTAGCCGTTGCCTTCCATTAGCTAAGCAGTGACAGTCACATAGTCTCTTCTATTAGTCCTACTTCCTTCTCCACTCTGCTCCTTCTGAGAGCACTTGCTTTCCTGCCACTGCACTTAATACTCCTTTTGTTGAATACAGAAGGGAAGAGGTCTTAGGTTAGAGCATTTGTTGTCTACTAAGGAAGTAAACTAAGAACCTGGCTAACAATCTTGTAGTATGAGGAGCTTATTGGGTCATTTTAACATTGTCTGGCAATGCCTGGGAAGGAATTCATGTGGACCCTGAATCCCTTTGAAGGCAGGAAAACCCTAAGGAAGGACTTGAGTTTGTTTGCTCTTTTACCACTCCCCCACCACTACACCTCGGTGTGAGGAAAGGTTATCATCACTTAGTAGCATCACTTAGGCTGACCATATAATCCTGTGTCTCTAATCTGTAAATCCTTTAATATAAGCAATTGTGTCCCCTCCCCACAGTCTTATATCTTGCTCAACAGTGCTTGTTGAACGAAAAATTTTCAAGTGCTCATAGGCCTTTTTCATCTCTGTCCATAAATTCTTCATGAATAAGACACTGCTATTTCTTTGGAAACACTTCTCCCCGGTATGCACTTCCTCTTCCTATCTACCAACACACACACACACACACACACACACACACACACACGTGGTTTAACCAAAGTTATCAGCCAATCAATTAGTAAATATTTCATGAGATATATTCAGTAAGATTCCAGCCCTGTTTGCGCAATATGAATTGTCTTTCTGATCTATAAGCACATATGCATTTAAATAATGAAGAAAGCAAGAACAACAACAAAAATATCAAGTAGTAAAGAAGACAAAAACTACTGTCTTATATCCGGGATTCCAAGAAGTGACCTTAATATTACCTCCATTTAAGAATAAATGAGTATAAACACTCTAACCAGGTCCTCAGTTAAATTCATTCTGAACTAGTATTTTTTAAAACAATATTTATTGAATGCTTACACAGTATTCTAGGAACTTAGAATAAAGACCTTGCACCTTTGGAGCTCATATTCTATAATAGGTGGAAACAGACAATACACAAATATATACATATAAGCAATCAGGTAGTGAACAGTGCATGAAGAGAAATACAGTAGGTGACGGATAGAGGGAGGAGCATATTGGCTAGCCAGGGAAGGCTTCTGTGATGAAGTGACATTTGAGCAGAAACATGATGAAGTGAAAGCTGAGCCATGTGAACATATGGTGGAAGGGCATGTTAGGAAGGAAAAATTGCAAATGCAGAGCCCTTTAGATGGGAGCATGTTTAGTACATTTGAGCAACAGCAATGGAGCCAGCATGACTGAGGAGGAGTGAGAATGGGAAAGAGATAAAGGGGAACCAGATGGGGAAACGCCCTGCATAATGAAAAAGCCTTTAGAAGCTGGCGTTAATATTATCTCTCTGCAAAAGGAAGAGGCTTGAAATAAAGTAAACTCAAAGGAAGAAGGGAGGTGAGAAGAAAGAAAAAATTCATTAGACTACATGTAGATTTGTTTCTTTGTTGTTAATGGATACGCTAATTTAATTTCAGGAAGAAACTTGCTCACTCTCCTAAAAAAACATTTCCTCAACTCATCATGTTATCATTCTTTTTTTTTTTTTTTTTTTTTTTATCATTCTTTTTTCTGTCAGTACCTGAGTGACCTAAACATGTAGCTCCTGTTTACCATGCCCCCAACTCAACCTATTATTATGTTAGTTTCAGGTATACAGCACAAAAACTTTTTATAAAACTTTTTTATATATATAAACTATATTTATATATCTTACAACGTGACCAGGTCTAGTGCCCACCTGACATCACACATAGTTATTACAATATTACTGACTATATTCCCTTTGCTGTAGTTTACATCTCCAGGACGGTTTTTATAACTGGCAGTTTGTACTTCTTAACCCCTTTTTTACATCAACTGTAACTGAAAAATAAATTTAAAATTAAACAAACAAACAAAAACAGCCTACCTATGAGCCACTACATTTCATAGTTTCTCAAACTAGAAACTTCAAAGTCATCTTCTCCATCATTCAGTATAGCTAGTCACCTCATTCCAGAAATTCTACCTCTGAGCATTTCTCTTATATCCCTCCTCTTCTCTAACCCTAATGTCACTATCTTACTTCTGATTCTCTTCATCTATGGCCATAATTACTTATAAAACCTCCTGACTGGTTTCTCTCTCCATTCTATCCACCTTAAACACAACCATATTGCCATCACTTCAATTTTTCTAAACTCCTTTTTCTTCCCAGCTAGAATGTGCATTTTTTTAAGGTCAGGAATTCCATACTCCTCATTTTTATCTCAAGTACTTGGCAGAGTAACATCTATAATAAGATGCTTAATAAATATTTCTTGAATTAAAAATCAGAAAGTGAAAAAAAATGGGGAAAATTGCAAAGCGGAGGCAGAAAACAGGAGAAATCAAGAAGGTAAAGAGATGTGCAAAGTCAGTAGAGAGAAAAACATCACAAAACAGTAAAGCTAGAACAAAGTTTTGTAATCTTCTTTAATCATCTAACTTAACAAAGGATACAATGGGGCTTCAGAATACTCAAGCTGCAAATAATTAGAAGAGCTTGAACTTCAGTTTCAATGCTTAGTCCACTGTTCTTAGAGAACAGCACAAACCACAAAGTACCTACAATCACCATGCTTACCCGTACGCTATGCCTTTCCAACTGAGATGGAAAAAGGTTTCAGCAACTTTAATGCACCATTAAGTTCATTTAGAGTGTCTTTATTTTCTTACTTAAAATATTTTCCACATGATAATTTAAGTCCCTTGCATGTACCGTATGATGTGTATATATGGTATACCACTTTACAGTTTACAAAACATTAACCTATCATTTCACCAGATTCTCATCACAGTCTTTTGAGTCTTTGGTTACAATTATGTATCTTTCCCTTCACTATTCCACTGCTTCCTATGACAGGTCACTTAAAATATCAACTAGGCAGCTAACAACACTTTCTGTGCTTCTGTAGTTTAATACACGGAAGACTGTACATCAGGAGTACTGGGTTCTGACACTGACTGTCAATTTCAAGCTGAGAGTCACTTCACTTCTGTGCCTCAGTTTATGCATCTGGAAATCAGGGAGGCTTGACTACATCAGTGGTTTCCAAATCTCATTAAGCATCAAAATTATCTAGAGGATTCAATAAATCTCATCATCCAGACCCCTCTTCTAGAATGTCTCAGGGGATGAGGACCAGAAATCTGTATTTTAAAAGATCTCCTGGTGATTCCGTTGAGTCAGGCCTGGAAATCTCTAAACCAAGTGATGTCTCAAGCTCCTGCTGACTCTAAAACTATAAATAAATCACATTTCTCTTTTGTATCCATTGCTGTTGATGCAAATCAGTCTGTAGACCCAGACACTGAGTTCCTCTCTGCGGCCTGGAGAAAACAGACTTGAGATGGTAAGACTACCAAGACTTCAGAATTAATAGCTTTGTCTATATTCTGGGCCAAGAGGACCACATGAGAGTGTGGTGTTTTTTTTTCTCTTTATTTTCCAACAGTAGGTTTCTTAAGTGAAAGAAGTCACATATTTTCCAGAAGAATCTGACCATTCTCAACAACGTAAGGGTTTATTATTATTATTTTCATTGGCTAACATTTCCCACTGGACTCTGAAAGCTATCTGAAATATTGAAGAAACTCAGTGTTTTGTGTCTTATTTAACAAAATACACAAAGTACAAAGATAAAATCAAGGCCTGTAAGAAGTTATCTAACGCTCAGATGGTGTTAAGGAGAAAACAACAAAGACAAGGAGAGAGATACCTAACCTTACAAATCCAGAAACTTTTTTTGTTGTTTTTCTTTTTAGTTCAAAAATCAAACTAATAAAAAAAAAAATCAAATGGATAAACCAACTCAAAACAAGAGTAATCATAAACCACAAAACTAATTTATTGGTTGACATAGCATGCGTACCTTGGGAGCTCTAGAACTTTAAAACTTTAAAGACTACCAGGAGTTGAATAAATGCAACCAACTAATTCTAATCTTTTATTTTGTTCTTTAAGTCACTGATTATACAGTACAGAATTAACAAAGATTTGAAGTCTTTCACTGGAGACTTCCCTCCAGATTCATACTGCTCAATCACCTTTTGGGCCCGTGATTTAACCAACCATAATCTACTGCTACTTAATCCAGACTGTAGTTCCTTATCTGGTTTACAATTATATCATGAAAAGCAGCCATACATCTTTCTGAAATCATGTTATTCAATAGTCACTTGTTTAACAGGAATTATTGAACACTTAATATGAGTTAAGCACACGAAAAGATAACTAAGTCTCTGCCTGTTTTAAACATTCTAGAAGAGAAGACATAATAAACAAATAATTTTGACAGCACAATTAGTGCAATTAGTACAAAGTGAAATTCTGTAGGGTATCAGAGAAGCTTCAAGGCAAAAGAGGTATTTGAACTAAGTCTTGAAAAATTAAGTAGAGTTTACCCTGAAGTCAAAGGAGGAGAAAGCTTCCAAGCAGAGAAAGCAAGGAGTAAGAAGGTACTTGACGTTACATTCAGGGAACTCTGAGTAGTTCAGTATGGTTTGGGGATGGGCTGCTTTGGCAGGGGTAGTGGGAGACACACTTGGGGAGAGAATATGAACCAGGTGATGGCTGAGAACAGCTGGGCAGCATTTCCACTACAGCTCCGTGTTACACTTAATGATACCTTCTTTTCTATTTGGCCTCAGCTAAAAAATAATCAGTTTAAAGCCTCTAAAACATATTAGCAAATCCTCTGAAATATTTTCTTCTTGGTCATCCAGAAATACTTTATCACTTGCCATCCCCTAGTATTCTGATCAAGGAAATCAAATTCTTATTAATCCCTCTACATAATCAGTGTCCACTCCCCATAACCTACCACTTTATGATTCTTACCTATTTCCACAATTCCTCTACACAAAATCTTTACTTCTCTGCAAAGAATTTAAAAGTCAATTAAGATATATTTTAGGTTCCTTATTAACTGTATTAACATTCCGAAGAGAATCAATACCAAGGAGGCAGTCCATGGTAAATTTTATAAATGTCAAATTTTAGACATATACGAGGTCAGACAATTAAGTTTGCGAACTCATTCTAGAAAAAGTGCTACATGCCTCATTGCTGAATATCACTATGGTCACCTTCGAAGTACTACCCTTGGGAAGCTATGCACCGATACAAGCACCTAGTCCATCCTTCATAGCAATTTTGGAACTCTTTTTCTGGAATCAGAGCTGTGGTTGTATTACCCTTGATTTTCTGAATGTCATCAAAATGTCTTCCTTTCAATATTTCCTTTATCATCCTTCAGGTAGAGAAAGAAGACATTGGGGGCCAGATCAGGTGAGTAGGGAGGGTGTTCCAATACAGTCATTTGTTTACTGGCTAGAAACTCCCTCACAGACAGTGCTGTGTGAGCTGGCGCATTGTTGTGATGCAAGAGCCATGAATGGTTGGTGAAAAGTTCAGGTCATCTAACTTTTTCACTCAGACTTTTCAGCACTTCCAAATAAACTTGGTTAACTGTTTGTCCAGTTGGTACAAATTCATAATGAATAATCCCTCTGATATCAAAAAAGCTTAGCAATATCATTGCAACAAGTTCTCTAACTTAATTGTCAGACCTCGTATTTAGTAATAGCTGTGCTTTAGTATTTAATTAGAGTTTGGCCTTTGATAGAAAAGAAGCTGAGTGAAAAATACCCTTTAATTCAGCTGATTATATCTCTTAGAAGTCTACCTTTTCAAATCTCAAGTCCCTCTTACAGATACAACCAGCTTTTGATTGTAGTTTATATAAATGACATCATTTTAGAAAGAAGTAGATAGCCTTGGAAATGCTAGGATTTTTTAAAACCAAAAACTGTACTGTAACACTAATTTTCCATTCAAAATTTTAACACACACACACACACACACACACACACACACACACACACGAGTTTGGTCCTGAATAAATTTATCTGCTCTTTTGCCAGACTCAAAAGCTGGCAGCCCCAAGCATAAAAGCATGTTCACCTTCTCAACCTTATACATGTTCAATTAAAAATGGCTGAGGCTCTTCTGTTCCAAATTAAAAACATATAAAAGAATTGAGGCTGAATGCCTGCCCCACCTAGTATGGCTCAGGCAAATTCTATGTTCTAAAACTCTCCAGATCTGTTTGTGCCGCTTTTCATGACAGTGATCAGGAAAACCAAGGAAACCTGGTAGGGAAGTGATGGTAGACCTGATTCACTCTGCTGCTGACCTTGATTTATCTGGCCTGCTGCCCTCTTTGTGACCATCTATTGGTGTATGGTTTTCAGTAATCCTCTTTCGATTACGTAGTTAAAATGTTTTAATTGAGGATATCAATAAAATTCAAATGTACCATTTTTAATAATGTTTTCATTTTTAATTAAAAAAAATCACTTTAGATACAGGAGTTATGGAATTTCTGATTTGAAAATAAGCAAATGTCTTGTTTGTTTCCTAGCACCCTCTGTCTCATAACAACTCCCTACTGCCAATAGAAAATGATCACATCAAAACGAAATCCATCTATCCTCAAGTAACAGACATTGGCAGACACACTACATTCTGAGACTATTTGTCAGCCTTTGGCTGGTAGAGTTTAAACTCTGGCTTCTCCAGAGATAAAGCTATTCCACAATTACTAAGATGAGTTCTGAATCCTATCATATAGACAGACAAATAGACAGAGAAATTAGGGACAAATAGGAAAAATAGTTCAAAATTCAGTGAAAAAAAGAAATACAGGGGATATGTATATATGTCCTCTTCATTTACTCAAACTATCTTAAATTCTACAGGTTTTACTGTCTCAGAATGAAGTCACAGTGTAATGTAGATTACACAGGTCCTCACCGTATAATGTGGATTGCACAGGCCCAGCAGAACTGTAGAGTTTGACTATTTTTTATAAAGCTTTGAAAAACTATTTGTGGCATTTATCCCAATAAGTATGAAATATTTAGAGGCAGGAATAAGAACACGAATTTAAACTTTATGGCTCTTATTGACTTAAATTGATATAATTTCAAATTATTTTACTTATTAGTGTACTTTTTAATTCGAGTGCTTTTATTATGAATTATTCTTAATATTATAATAATGCACATTTGGACAAATTAAGAACATGTATCTGGATTGCTCACGGATTTATGTGTGAATTGGTTTAATATTTGTGGTACACAAATACACCACTATATTAAGAGAAATTAGTCCACATCATCCATCAAATATATTAATTTTTTCCTCTTTGTATCAGATCCCCAGTAGTTTAGATGTCCTTCTCTTTTGCCATTTGCTTAGAAAAGGAAAAAAAAAATACTCAAAGGTAATAGAGTTTCAAAGTTATTACATAAAAGGCTACTCCTTTCTAAAATGAGACTACGCTTAGAAGAGATCCTAGGACAAATATGATCTCTTTACTGGAGTCTCATCTTTGTCTACAAGATGTGATTAAACAATACGGTGAATGTTTAAATAAAAATAATTATTACAGTAAAAGACACATTGTCATTAATCCCCCTCAAAATACTCCCTCTTGCTTCAAACACACTTATCCCACCATTGTTGCCACCTTCTAAAGCAGTTCTGGAAGTCCTCTTTTGTGAGTGTCTTTAGTTGTGCTGTCATGGCTGCCTTAATGTCCTGATTCAATTCAAAATGTTTCCCTTTTATGGTCATTTTGACTTTGGGGAAGAGCTGGAAGTCTCACGGTGCCAAATCTGGTGAATAAGGTGGATAAGGACACACCGTAATGTTTTTATTTGACAGAAATTGCCGTATATCAGAAGTGATGTGTGACGTGGAGCGTTGTCACGATGGAGGATGCTTTTACAGCACACTTTAACACACACCCTCTCTCAACCGTAGCTCACGTCAGACTGGCTGTACCAAACAAGCTGAAACTTGTCACACACTGTTACTAAGGTTTGACACATAGCTTCCTGTATTAAAGATCCTTGCCTTTCCGTTGGATGGCACTCGGCAGCAGCATTCACCACATTTTGTGATCATAATGGAAAGGCTTGGTGTCACACATCCTTGTCCTAACCCTATATCCAGAGAGTTTCACCATTTATATCATTTCCACTAAATACAACACTGTCACCTCCTTTCAGTACTCTAGATCTCTCTCTGCTCCAGGGTCCAGCCTCTTTGAATTTAGATCATTCTGTACTCACTCTGTAGCTGTTTCTTTGCTGTGAATTCCCGGCCCTATATGAGAAAGGCTACTTTATATAGAAACCTAAGGTAAATAACAGTGTCATTCCCTACAGCCAAAACATCTTGAAGTAAGTTTATGATCTCCTCCTTCCATGAAATTAATTCTATCGGAATTCTAGATACAGAAAGCAGATCCCAAATTTATTTTTCCCTAGCCACCTATCTTTTGTACATTCTGATTCTTCTGTCTGATTAGGCAATCTCCAGTTAGTCAGTCAGTTAGTTCCTGCAGCTGATCAATTACACTCTTAGATATTCACAACTTATTTATTTTTCTAGGCACAGTTTCTTAAATAGCCATGTAGTCAGGGCTATACTCTTCCTTTTGTTTTGTATCTACTTTTTCCTACTTTCACATGACAGATTTTCTTCATGCCCCTAAAGAATAATGAGTTCCCTTCTATGCAACTGACTTACTTCTTGTTATGGACTGAGTGTGTCCAAAAAAATTCGTATGGTGAAGCCCTAACCCGTAATTTGATGGTATTTGGGGGTGGGGTATTTTGAGAGAAAATTATGCTTAGATGAGGTCATGAGGATGGGGTCCCCATGGTGGAATTAGTGTTCTTTTAAGAAGAGGAAAATACTTGACCTCAGCCTCTTTCTCTGTGCACACAAAGAACAGGTCATATGCACTATGTTCATTGCAGCATTATTTATAATAGCCAAGATATGGAAGCAACGTAGTCCATCGATAGATGGATCGGTAAAAAAGATAACACACACACATACACACACACACAGAGGAATATTATGCAGCAATAAACAAGAATGAAATCTTGTCATTTGTGACAACATGGATAGATCTGGAGGGTATTATGCCAAGTGAAATAAGTCAGGCAGAGAAAGACACATATCATATAGTTTCACTTATATGTTGAATCTAAAAACAAAATGAAATAAAAAACAAAAACAGACTCATAAAACAGAGACCAAAGAGATAGTTACCAGGAAGAAAGGGATCGGGAGATGGGTGAAAAGAAGAGGAATATAGTCAATAATATTGTGAAAGGTTTGCATGGTGACAGATGATTACTAGAATTAGTGGGGTGATCACATTATAAGGTATAAAAATGTCAAATCACTACACTGTACACCTGAAACTAATATAACCAATATAAGATTATATACCAACTATACTTAAGTAAATTAAAAAAAAAAAGAATTTGAAGTGAGGGGGAAAAAAGAAGAAGAGGTCATATGACCACAGGGAGATGGCAGCAGCCTAGAGAAGAAGCATCAGAATGAAACTACTTTGCTGGCACATTGATCTTGTTCTTCCCAGCCTCCAGAACTGTGAGAAATAACTTTCTTTCTGTTGTTTTTTTTTTTCCCCAAGTGCCACTAAATGATAAAATGTCCAAAAGATGGATGGTTCTGACATCAATTTCTGTTTAAGCCACCGACTCTATGGTGTTGCTATGGCACCCTCAGCCGACAGATACTCCCATCATTCTCTCCTTTAAGAACACCCTCAGAATACAGTCAATAATGTTGCAACGATTATGTGTAGTGCCAGGGGTGTACTAGACTAATTGAGGGATCACTGCATATATTATATAAATGTCTAACCACTGTGCTGTACACTGGAAACTAATATAAAATAATGAGTGTCAACTGTAACTGAAAAAAAAATAATTAATAATAATAATAATAATAATAACATCTTGAATGACTGCTTCCTCTGCCTCATCACCATTGACTATCTGGAAAACTGACTCCTTTTGCCCAGGGGTCTGTGTGTTTTAAGAGGAAAACAAAGGAGAGAAGACTTTCTAACATCATCTCATTACCTTTAACTGGACATTCTATTTGCACAGTTTTCTTTGCTTCAAGGCATAAATCTTCCTGTAGCAAGGTGCATAGCATTTCATCACTCCCATTGTGCTTTACACTAATCCAACCCTTCAGGGGCCAGTTTTAAGCTCATCTTCTCCAAGGAATGTTCCCTGATGGTTCCTTCCATTTCATTCTCCATTTTCTAACCTTCTCTAATAATTGTCTGCACCAAATCATTTAGACATGTAAGAAATTTGCATATTCTCTTCTCCTCTTGGAATTTCCCAGCAGTCCTGTGCTCCCTTCTGTCTTTTTTTTTCACTGAAGTGTTCCTCTCGGTCAACTGCTAATTTACCATGATCCCTCTGTTATGTTCTTCTGTCTTTTTACTGTGCATACATTCACATATTCCTACAATATTCTGTTTCTGGCCACTTCTTCCATTTACCAAAGATATTTTAGTGTTTAAACATTTCTTTACTTTCCTCAGCACAGTGGTGACCTCAGCAAGCTGAGGGACTTTTCTACCATCCCTTCAACGAGGCTGTTGGTTTTGTTTTCACATAGTCTCTCTCTGAGAGAAACTGGTAGGATCAATTCGAGCTTCCTATGAGCTTTTACTATGGTCCCTGATTACTTAAGTTATTTTTCTCTTTCTTTAGTTTTGAAAGAATGAAAATGTGGGAACAAAAAAATTAGCAAGGGTTCTCTGGAGTGCATTGTGCCTAGTCAGAAGTAAGAAAACAAAGAAGTAAGGCTCATGAGCCAAGTACCTCTTGCAGCATGGCCCGTGTGCCCTTCCTAGAGCTGGTTCAGTGGGTAAATCAGCAGTCACTATTCCCAGGCCCATTATTCTGATCATTTAAATGTTACCCCTGAACATGTGGATTTGGGTTTACCTGGTCTTCAGGAGTAGCACTAGTTTTCTAAATTGGCTTTCGGAAGACTGATGACTGATGGCATAGTTGTTTTTATCATCATTTATTTTGCTTTGTAAGGCCATTTTACTAGGCTCCAACCTATAATACAGGAACAAGAAGGAAGCATTTCTCCTTTTGAATTTTAAGTCTTCTTGAATTTTAAGTCCTGTATGTGCCAAATCACACAATACACACATACAATACAACAAATATCTATAAAATCTTCATTTGTTAAACAAATATTTTCCATGCACGCAAAGAGAGGGTCATGCTAAGCAAGGAGAGTATAGTTTTACAAAAAACCAATAGATGTCCATTACCAGGCTTGGGGTTCTCAGTATCAACAAGTGTGCACTGAATATTCAGCCATTCATTTACCAGGTGTTTGCTTTATCAAATATATGCTTAACAGTACATGAGTTACTATGAATCATAAAAAATACAGAAGATATGGTCCTCACCCTTAGGCATGTTATAAAGAAGCTTTACAATCTCATGGAGAGGCAAGACATACACACAAGTCACACTGTAAAAACAAAGGAAATAAGGTCTGACAAAATCATTATTGAGGATAAAAATACAGGGCAGGAACAAAGGTATGCGATGGTGTTTCATACTGCCCTGTCAGCTGTGAACTGCATGCTGCTGAGGAGGGGAACAGACAGGTGGTAAATCCAGGGATGGCTTGTGTTGAGCTTGGGAACGCACACAGTCGAGAATTACCTTTCCTGCTTCTGCTTGCCTTTGGTTAACCTGAGACTGTTCCCAGAGCTTAGATCAGTTTATCATGGGGAGAGGTTATGAAAAACATCAAGTATTTGAGGAAAGCTAACTAGGGTTTTGACATTAGCTGATGATTTGTTATTTTTGGTTCACATTTTTAAGACACTTTACGAATTCACATTAATTACTGGTCCTCTTAACCCTTCAAGGTAGACAATACAGGTATTACCCAATTTTATAGATCAAGAAAATAAAAGGACAGAGAGATTATCTCACTTGTCCGAGAACATGAGTGTATCTTTTAGGATCCTGACAGGAAACAGCTAACATAACTAAAGGATCTGATTGAAAAGAATCGATTGTAGGGTGGAAGTAAGAGGCCAGCAAGGGATAATAAAGCAGTGAGGGACTGAAATGCGGGAAGCCCAAAACTATCTCTAGGCCTGAAGAACAGAGAACCTTGTTCTCAGAGCCTGATAAGAGAAGCCACTGCGACGGAGGAGCTGCCTGACCAGGTAGTGGACACAGATACTGCCAGATCTGTGGTGCCATGGGGTAAAGACAGTGAACAAAAACCCAGATCCTTCTCCCTTCTCCCTCTCCACTCGCCCCCCAGTGCCTCCCATGTACCAAAATAAACCAGAAGCTAGATAGCAAAGATCCCTAATGATGCAATCAAAAGGCGTAGAACTGGGCAGAGGTGAGTGCAATGAATCTGAGGAGGTAGGTAAAAATACCTAGTTTCATGTCTACAAATTCAATGCTCTTTTCCACACAGGTACTACTCAGATATATCTCAGATACATAATAAAGAGTTAACTGTAATTATTGAAAAAAACTAGGAAAAAGACTTCAGTCTTATTGATACACTTCTTCTTTAGGTTAGGCAGAGGCCTCTGCATTTCCTGATGGTTTATGACTGGCTATTCTGGAACCCTTTTTACTTGGACAAAAGCAATACCTGCCCTCTTTAGTATACAAGTACATCTTCACCTCTTCGAAAGAGATGTAACCCCCAGAGGTCACACTGTTGATTTTCAGTATAACGCTAAGCTTTATAAAGTCCTATTTGAAACATTATGTTAAGTGAGATAAGACAGAGAAAGACAAATAATATATGATCTCACTTATATGTGGAACCTAAAGAAAAGAATAGATGAATGAACTATTCAGAAACAGTCTCAGAGACATAGAAGAAAACTGAGGGTTGCTAGATGGCGGGGAGGGGCAGTGGATAAGGGGGAAGTTGAGGGGATTAGAAAGCACAGTCAGTAACCACAAGATTGCCACGAGGTTATGAAAGTCAATTTGGGGAATGTAATCAATAATGTTGTAAAGATTTTGTAGGGTATCCGATGGACACTTGTCTCGTTAGGGAGACCACCTCAGGGATGATGTAGATGCCTGGTCACTGCGCTGTACAGCTGAAGCTGAAGCTGAACAATAATGAATGTCAACTATAATTTTATATATATATATATAGTTACAAGAAGCGAGTACAGCATTAGGAATAGAAACAGTGGAAATGTAATGGCTGTGTGAGATGTCAGAAGGGTAGTGGATGGGGTAAGGGGGGCTGTCACTGTGTGAGGGATATAAAAGATAAATGTCTAACTATTACATCGTTTTGTACACCTAAAACTAATACAAAAATAAATAAGTTAAATATAAAAAATAAATAAAGTCCTATTTGATTAACAACAAAAAATAAAAATTGAAAAAGATGATGGAAGACTGGTTAGGTGCAGTATATGACGGACACTGTCAGAAAAAAGTTCATGCTTCCATAGGGCATGCAATATTACAATAGTATAAATTTTCTCTAGGAAGGATCCAAAATGCAATAGGACAGAATGAGGTAGCAAGTCAGCCTACTTCATAAATTACTCAAGAGAAATGATCTTTTATCTTTTTTTTTAATTTATTGGGGTGACAACTGTTAGTAAAATTACATAGATTTCAGGTGTACAATTCTATATTACATCATCTATAAATCCCATTGTGTGTTCACCACCCAGAGTCAGTTCTCCTTCCATCACCATATATTTGATCCCCCTTACCCTCATCTCCAAACCTCTCACCCCTTTACCCTCTGGTAAACTATTGTCTGTGTCTGTCTATGAGTTTTTGTTTCTCATTTGTTTGTCTTGTTCTTTTGTTGTTTTTGGTCTATATAACACATATCAGTGAAATCACATGGTTCTCTGCTTTTTCTGTCTGACTTATTTTGCTTAGCATTATACTCTCAAGATCCATCCATGTTGTCACAAATGTTCCTATATCATCTTTCCTTAACGCCGAATAGTATTCCATTGTGTATATGTACCACAACTTCTTTATCCATTCATCTATTGAAGGACATTTTGGTTGTTTTCCTGTCTTGGCCACCGTAAATAAAGCTGCAATGAACACTGGAGCATGCGTGTCTTTATGGATAAATGTTTTCAGATATTTGGGTAGATACCCAGGAGAGGGATTGCTGGGTCATATGGTAATTCTATTCATAATTTTTTGAGGAACCTCCACACTGCCTTCCATAGCGGCTGCACCACTCTGCATTCCCACCAACAGTGTATGAGTGTTCCTTTTTCTCCACAGCCTCTCCAACACTTGTTGCTATTTGTCTTGTTGATGATAGACATTCTGACTGGGGTGAGGTGATAATCTCATTATGGTTTTTATTTGCATTTCTCTGATGATTAGTGATGTTGAGCATTTTTTCATATGTCTATTTGCCATTTGTATGTCCTCTTTGGAGAAATGTCTCTTCAGGTCCTCTGCCCATTTTTCAAATGAGTTGTTTGGGTATTTTTTGTTGAGCTGCATGAGTTCCTTGTATATTTTGGATATTAGCCCCTTATCAGAAGCACTGTTTGCAAAAATCTTCTCCCATTCATTTGGTTGTCTCTTTATTTTGTTGACGGTTTTTTTTTTTTGCTGTGCAGAAGCTTTTAAGTTTCATATAGTCCCATTAGTTAATTTTAGCTTTTACTTCCTTTGCCTTTGGAGTCAAATTCATAAAATGCTCTTTGAACCCAAGGTCCATAAGTTTAGTACCTATGTTTTCTTCTATGCAGTTTATTGTGTCAGGTCTTATGCTTAAGTCTTTGATCCATTTTGAATTAATTTTGGTACATGGTGACAGATAAGAGTCCAGTTTCATTCTTTTGCACGTGGCTATCCAGTTCTCCCAGCACCATTTATTGAAGAGGCTGTCTTTCCTCCATTGTATGTTTTTTTTTGCTTCTTTGTCAAAAATTATCTGTCCATATTTATGTGGTTTTATTTCGGGGTTCTCAATTCTATTCCATTGGTCTATGTGTCTGTTTTTCTAACAATACCATGTTGTTTTGATTATTAAGCTAAATTCAGAGAGTGTGATACCTACAGTATTGTTCTTTTTTCTTAAGATTGCTTTGGCTATTCGGGGTCTTTTGAGGTTCCAAACAAATCTGATGATTTTTTGTTCTATTTCTTTAAAAAATGCCATTGGGATTTTGATGGGGATTGCATTAAATCTGTATATTGCTGTGGGTAATACGGCCATTTTAACTATGTTGATTCTTCCAATCTATGAACACGGAATGTCTTTCCATTTCTTTGTGTCTTCTTCAATTTCTTTAAAAATGTCTTATAGTTTTCAGCATATAGGTCTCTCACATCCTTGGTTAAGTTTATTCTTAGGTATTTTATTCCTTTTGCTGCAATTGGAAAAGGAATTGGTTTTTTTTGTATTTCTTTTTCTGAGATTTCGTTGTTAGTATATAGGAATGCAATGGATTTTTGTATGTTGATTTTTTAGCCAGCAACTTTACTGTATTCGTTGATTGTTTCTAATAGCTTTTTGGTGGAGTCTTTAGGGTTTTCTATGTCATCTGCAAAGAGTGACAATTTAACTTCTTCATTCCCAATTTGGATGCTTTTTATTTCTTTCTCTTGCGTGATTGCTCTGGCAAGGACTTCCAACAGTATGTTGAAAAGCAGAGGTGATAGGAGACAGCCCTGTCGTGCTCCTGAACGTAGAGCAAAGGGCTTCAGTTTTTCGCCATTAATTATAAGATTAGCTGAGGGTTTGTCATATATGGCCTTTATTATGTTAAGGTATTTTCCTTCTATACCTATTTTATTCAGTGTTTTAATTATAAATGGATGTTGTTTTCATAAATGGATCTTGTCAAATGCTTTTTCTGCATCAATTGATATAATCATATGATTTTTGTCCTTTATTTTGTTTATGTGATGTATCACATTGATGGATTTGCGAATGTTGAATCATCTTTGTGCTGCGGGATGAACCCCAGTCGGTCGTGATGAATAATTTTTTTTAATGCATTGTTCAATTCTATTTGCTAGAATTTTGTTTAGGATTTTTGCATCTGTATTCATCAGAGATGTTGGTCTGTAGTTTTCTTTTCTGTGTTGTCCTTACCAGGTTTTGGTATCAGGGTAATGTTGGCCTCATAAAATGAGTTAGGGAATACTGACTCTTCTTCAATTTTTTGGAAGAGTTTGAGCAGGACTGGTATTAGATCCTCTTTGAAGGTTTGGTAGAATTCACAAGTGAAGCCATCTGATCCAGGACTTTTAATTTTGGGAAGGTTTTGGATAATTGATTCAATTTCATTATTGGTGGTCGGTCTGTTTATATTTTCCAGTTCTTCATGGTTCAGCCTAGGAAGGCCATATGTTTCTAAGAACTTGTCCACTTCTTCTAGATTATTGAATTTGGTGGCATATAGTCCTTCATAGTATTTTTGGATGATCCTTTGTATTTCTGTGGTGTCCGTGATAACTTCCCCTTTTTCATTTGATTTTGTTAATTAGTGTCTTCTCTCTTTTTATCTTAGTGAGTCTAGCCCAGGGTTTGTCAATTTTGTTAATCTTTTCAAAGAACCAGCTCTTTGTCACATTAATTTTTTCTATTGTCTTTTTGTTCTCTATTTCATTTAGTTCTGCTTTGATTTTTGTTATTTCTTTTCTTCTGCTGACTTTGGGTTTCATTTTTTCTATTTCTAGTTCTTTAAGGTGTAATATGAGGTTATTTATTTGGGAATTTTCTTGTTTCTTGAGATAGGCCTGTAATGACATAAATTTCCCTCTTAAAACTGCTTTTGCTGCATCCCAAAAATTTTGATAGGATGTATTTTCATTGTCATTTGTTTCTATGTATCTTTTGAGCTCTCCTCTAATTTCTTCTTTGACCCGGTCGTTCTTTAAAAGTATGTTGTTTAATTTCCATGTATTTGTGTTTTTTCCTGCTTTCTTTTTGCAGTTGATATCCAATTTCAAAGCCTTGTGATCAGAGAATATGCTTGGTATGATTTCAATCTTCTTAAATTTGCTGAGGCTGATTTTATGTCCCAATATATGGTCTATCCTTGAGAATGTTCCATGTACACTAGAAAAGAATGTATAGTCTGATGTTTTAGGATGAAGTGCTCTATGTATGTCAATTATGTCCATTTCATCTAATGTGTCATTTAGGGCTGCTATTTTGTTATTTATTTTCTGTTTGGATGATCTATCCATAGCTGTCAATGATGTATTTAAGTCCCCTAGTATAATTGTGTTTTGGTCAATTTCTCCCTTTAGTTCTGTTAGTAGTGGCTTGGTATATTTTGGTGCTCCCTGTTTGGGGGCATAAATATTAATGACTGTTATGTCTTCTTGTTGTATAGTCCCCCTTACCATTATGAAATGTCCATCTTTGTCTCTTGTTACCCTTTTCACCCTGAAGTCTGTTTCATCTGATATCAGTATGGCTACACCTGATTTTCTCTGGATACCATTTGCTTGGAGTGTCAATTTCCACCCTTTCACTTTGAGTCTATGCTTGTCCTTGGAGCTGAGATGTGTCTCTTGGAGACAGCATATTGTTGGGTTTAGTTTTTTGATCCAATCTGCTTCTCTGTGCCTTTTTATTGGTGAGTTCAGTCCATTTACATTTAAGTGATTATTGATATGTGAGGGTTTCCTGTCATTCTATCTTTAGTTTTCTGGTAAGGCTGTGTCTCCATTGTTTCTTCGCCTTTTTGTTGTTGTCTATTATTTCTGTGTGGTGGTATTCTATGATGTTTCCCTTTGTTTCTTCTTTTATTACAGTATATATTTCAGTTCTGGATTTTTTTTGAGTGGTTACCCTTAAGTTTATGTAAAAAAAAGTTAGAGTAAAAGATATTTAGAGTATTCCATTTTCTTCAGCACGCTTACTTTCTCTATTCCCATATTTCGGTTCAGGCCTTTACTCTCCCCCTTTTTATGTTTTGGTTGCCACAAATTGCCCCTGTTGATGGTGGTCGAATAGCCTCCTTTAGTATTTCTTGTAGTGCAGGTCGTGTATTAGAAAATTCCCTCAGCTTCTGTATGTCTGGAAAGGTCTTTATTCCTCCTTCAGATCTAAATGATATCTTTACTGGATATATTATTCTTGCTCATAATTTCTCTCTTTCAATAGTTTTAATATTTGGTTCCACTCCCTCCTGGCTTATAGTTTCTGCTGAAAAATCTGATGATAATCTAATGGGCTTTCCTTTGTAGGTTACCGTCTTCTTTTCCCTGGCTGCCTTGAGGATTCTTTCTTTGTCGTTGATTTTAGACAGTTTCAATACAATGTGTGTTGGAGAAGGCCTGTTAGGATTGCGGTAATTAGGTGTTCTATTTGCTTCTTGGATTCAAGGATCCAATTCTGTCCACAAGTTTGGGAAGTTCTCATAGACAATTTGTTTGAATATATTCTCTGTTCCCTTCTTTCTTTCGTCTCCTGGTATGCCCATTATTCTTATATTGCTCTTTTTGATGGAGTCAGAAAGTTCTTGTAGAGTTTTTTCATTTCTTTTAAGTCTCAAGTCTCTTTCTTCTATCCATGTCATTTCCAGGTTTCTGTCTTCGATGTCACTGATTCTTTCCTCCATCTGGCCAACTCTACTACCTAAGCTGGCTATTTCATTCTTAATTTCTTCTGTTGAGTTCTTAATCTCCAGAAATTCTCTTTGGTTCTTTTTCAAAATTTCAATCTCTTTCGTAAAATGCTCATGTTGTTCTTTGATTGTGTTTCTGAGTTCATTAAACTGCTTTTTTTGTGTTTTCTTGCATATCGTTGAGTTTTTTCAGAACTGCATACTTGAATTCTCTGTCATTTAAGTCACGTATTTCCATATCTTTAAGTTCCTTTTCTGGAGACTTTTCACTTTCTTTCTAAGCTGTCTTGTTGACTTGGTTATTCATGGCAATTACTGATTTATGATTTCTCTTCCTAGACATCTACAGGAGTGGCTTCTGCAACAGATTGATAGGAAGAGGTCTTTCTTTTGTTTTCCAGTACTTGTTGGTAGAATGGTTTATTTTCTTTCCGACTGCAGGCATTATTTCTCTCTCACATGGTAGTCTTATGTTTTCTCTGCACTATTCCAGCTTCTCACCCAATGTGGGTATTCCCTGGGAAATGGGCTTCTCCTCTGTTAATAGCTCACTTGGGTCACAGGGCGCAGTGTCCGTGTGGGTATGAGGAGAGCTTTTGAAGTTCCAAAGCTCTTCCTGCACCAGATTCAGAGCCCATGTGTTTCAGCAGTTCTGTTTACTCTGCATTGATCCGCCCAGATGGGGTGAGTTGTGAGGTGAGTTGTGAGAGGTGGCCCAGAGCAATGGCGGCGACCACCACCACAGCCGGTCCTGCTTCCACAGCTCCCTCCCCTTTGCCAGAACTAGTTGGGCTGCGAATCTGTGTCTGTGGTCCACAGTTCTCAGAACAGCAAATATTCCGTTCTTTTGATCTGACACTGCTACTGTTCCGATTCTAGCACTGGGCAGGTGGGGGAGGGGTGAGCTCTGGGAGGGTAGGGAGGGGGAGGCTAGTCTCAGTGCTTAAGGCTTCCGTTCTCTGCGGCAGTGAGGGCTTACATCACCGTTTTCAGCCTTCTTCCCTCAGTCTTTGCTCCGAGGTCTCTGCCGTGAGCTTTAGGTTCTGTGTTATATGCTGTCCCCTCAGCCCTATGGGCCATAAGCGGAGCCCTAGCAGTCGGAGTTCTTCCCTCTCCCACAGCTGCTGTAGTTCCGGGATGCAGTGAGCTCAGAGCACTGAGCTAGGTCTGCGTCCTGCGCCTGCCTGGCTCCCTCCCCGCACTTCTCCCTTCCCTCCTCCCCCGCTCGCGCGATTCGCCCACCTTTAGGTGGTTTCAGTAGTGGGCCTCTTCGTCTTGCCTGTCTGCTGTGCAGGGAGTCCTTTGTGGAGTTATAGTTGTTCGATTAGTTGTAAATTCCAGGGGAGATTTACAGAGGCTCACCTCATGCCGCCATTTTAATGACGTCTGGAAATGATCTTTTTTTAAGACTGCAGAATCAGATTTGGAATCTAACACTTCAAGTTGTACTGGCATCTACTGCATAATGTCATTTTTTCAGTTAATCTTTTATTTAAGTACCTGCTCATCTCTTCCACTCTGGTCCTCAGGTATCTGAAAATCGCTTAAATTAAGCACCATCTTTCCCAACTATTAGTACAAAGATCCCTCAGAAGAATGGGAAAAAAAAATTCCTGAGACCATTACCTTAGTATGAATTCAGTTTACTTAATACTTTCCTCCTTTGATTAGAGAACTTTAAACTACAGAAGGAAAGTATATGAAATGCTTTTAACAATTAAAAAAACCCCAAGTAATTAAAATACCTTAAGCTTTTGGAAAGAAAGTGGAGACGGAAACTCTAGGATTGAGGAAGAGAATGCAGAAGAAGGAGGTGGGGGGCAGGTACAGTTGTTGAAAACAAACTTTCTTATTTATTTCTTCAGGGCAGGCCCTTTGTGGGGCTGTTCATTGCCCTGGTAGAGCCCTCTTCTGACTGATCTCATCCAGCTAGCTAGAATGTGAGACTCTACTGAAAGCAAAAGAGAACTATCACCAAGCATGTCACCTTCCCCACACAGCATTTTCACTTGTACCGGTATTTGTTAAAGGAATCAATCCAGTTTCTTCAAGAAAGATTTCCTCTATGATTAACCTAACTGACTACATTTCCTTCCACTGCTTAAACCAAGGCTCTGGCTTATCCACTGTCATTTCCGAATGTTTGTTTTCTTTTTCCTCAGAACAATGAGGATAACAGTGAATTCTGGCTAAAGGGCCCTAACACCTGAAATGCTCTTTGCCAGTTATACTACTTGGCAGGCTACAAAGTGGTGACAAGCGCAATCCTTCATTAAAGAGAATATTTAAAAAATAAGAATATCTAGAGCATCCAGTGAAAATCAGTAATTAAAACTGTTTAACCTTATAGCGACTCAGACATAATAATATAAATGGCCTTCTGTGGCCTGTTTGTCAGTTAGGGCAGGGTCATGGCTCCTGAAATAGAAGAGAGATTTGGTCAATATCCTTAAAACTAATTTGGTTTTTGTTTTGTTTTGCAAGTAATTTGTTTTGCAAGTAATTTGTTTTTACTAAGTAGACTGGAGTATCAAGCAGGGAACTTAGCCATAGGCCACAGGTGGATTTCTCAGAGAAAGAGGGCTTTTTCCCTTGCGTTGTCTTCTGCTTGAGTCAGATTTTCACTGAAAATGCATAATAAAACACTGTGTATTAGCAATCTAGATATCTTTCTGACCAGCTAATAGATCAGGTATTTTAACCCAAGCAAGATCTTTGTGAAACAGCTGTCATTATGTATTTTGATTAAAGATTACTTAATTTTGGTATAGCCAAATTTACCAGCATGAGGGTCTTCAATTACCCCACATTCCTCTCTGTAAGTTCCTCTCGATCTAAAAGGATTTGGCTGTCTCAAGGTCCTAATGATGATAGCAAAAATTCTCTTAAACAATATTTTTTCTATTTTAGAAAGTAATACAATCACTTTACCAAAAATCCCATGCTTGCTTGTTAATAGGTATCTAAAATGCTTTATATCTGCAGTCATTCGATGGGCATTCAATAAAACGTTTTTTAGATATCATTATCAATTGACCTCCCAGATGCTAGGCACTGTGTTAGATAGTCTCATGTGTTATCTCCTAAATTCATCACAATAACACTGGGTAGGTGCTATTACCTTCAAGACAGCACTCTATCTGCACAGGAACAGTATTATTAAGATCAGGCCCCGTTCTATTTATAACTAAATCCAATTAGATTTTTTAAAATATAAAATCATCAAGATCATTTAAAAATTTCTTTGCAAGTTTCTTAACCAAATAATCATGGCTTCCCCTTTGCATCATTTTCTACGCTATTTTTAAAAGCCTCTAGTATCAGTATATGGCAAGCAAATCCATTCCAGAGTAGACTTTTACTCCTGGGGAAATCCCGTAAAATGCTGCATGCTCTTGGTCACAAAGAAGACTAAAAGACATCATTAGATGATTTGGCCCAAATTCATCACATGTAATGAAAGAAACTCAATATGCACAGCCCTCTGATATTGAAATGCTTCTACATATAAAGTCTCTTTTCACTTACATATGTCAGTGTTCTCCATTAACCTCATAAAGTGAGAGATGTATCAATATTCTGCCACTTTTTCCAAAGCAAGTACAAAGGCTACAAATGAGCAGAGTCTAGGATATTTCAAAGTTAATGGGAAAGAGATTCTCAACTGCATTTTACAATAAAAAAATAAGGGAATGGCAAAAATGAAATTACAGAGATATATAATGCTAATGTATTCATAGCCATAGATAAAATCAATTGGCAGAGGCTAAGATGCATTACCACTGCTAGTATTATCAAGATTTTATAATCTCCTTCCAACCCCCTTTATTCTACAGGGATCAGATCAAACTAGCCACAGTCAAGACTCAGTTTAACTTAACACCATTGCTGAGTAATTTGGATTACTCAGCTGGTTGGTTTCTGACATCTGGACCATTATATTACCTAGATCTCAGTTGTCTTTTATTTACATTAGAGGAGGTACTATTTGGGGTTTCAGAAACTTGAGAACACTCATTCAGTTTAAGTCCTCTTACTTAAAAGAATACTGCCTCGTTTTTTCTCTTTACTATTTGCTTCCCCCCAAAAGGCTCTCTAGGTAATGAAGGCTTCCATCTACCCTTCAGAATATATTCTATCTCCTTGTAGATCTAGCATGTCTTCATGAATCCCTTTAAATAAAGTACAATTTTTAAATGATTTTAAATGGGGTAGAATACACTCTATTCACTCATAAAAGAGCAAATATTTTAGCCCAGGATACTTGTGGATATGAGGCCTACAGATTTTGGCACTGCCAGGCATAGTCTGCAGTCTTTCTTAGTCTTTCTTAATGTATAATCTTTCTTATTCTTAAATCTTTTTTAATGTATAAATGACATTTAAAAGTCCCCTTTTCACTATAGTTGGCATCGTACCTAAGACCATAACAAATTGCTTCCACAGTAAATGTCATTTTCCCTTAACCACAGGGCTATAATTCAAAACCTGTAGATTTTTTTTAAGTGTTAAAGAAAATAAAAAACAAACAAAAAAACAACAACTCTGGGAACAAAGCCTAGGATTTCCCATCTATGAAAAAAAGGAGGTTGTCAAAGAGTGGGAGGGGGGGCACTGGCTAAAGGCCAGGTGCCTAGAGTTATTGCTTTCCAAAGGGCTTTCTGACCAACTATACCAGAGTTAGGGATCCTAGGTACACTAGCCATGGCAACTTGCAGGGAGAAGGAAACAAAGAGAAGGCAGGTGGCAGGAGTTCAGCACAATGCAATGGTTAGGTATACATACTCCGGAGCCAGAAACTGAGGTTCAAATCCAAGTACTAATACTTACTGACTTTGTAGTCTTAGGCAAGTTAGTCTACTTCTTTTGAACCTCAGTTTCCCTATTGTAAAATGTAGGTAATATGATACACAGGGGTATTAGTTTTCTATTGCTGCATAACAAATTACCATAAACTTGACAGTTTCTGTGGACACACATTTAGTGGCTTAAAATTACACAAATATATTATCTCATGGTTTTTGTGGGTCAGAGTCAGGCACATTTTAGTGCCTATATGTACTATACTTAGTGTCTCATAGGCTGAAATCAAAGCGTCAGCTGGGTACATAATTATCTTGGGTCTTGACTAGGGAAAGATCTGCTTCTAAGCTCCTTGGGGCCATTTCCTTGTGATTCTATGACTAGTGTCTCCACTTTGTGTTGACTGTAAATCGGGGGGCCGTTCTCATCTTCTAGAGGCTTCCTGCAGTTCTCTGTCACATGGCCCTCTCAACAACATGGATGTCTGCTACATCAAGGTTGGCAGAGAATCCCTCTTACACATTGAATGCTTTCAGGCCCAGTCCTTTTAAGGGCTCACCTGATTAGGCCAGGCCCACCTAGGACAATCTCTCTTTTGATTAACTCAAAGCCAATTGATTAGGGACCTTAATAACATCTACAAAATTCTTTCACCTTGTAAAATAAAATTATCACAAAGTGATAGCCTTCATAAGTATAAGTTCTGTTCACACAAGTGTGTGTGTGTGTGAGGGGGGCTAACATGCAGGGTATATACACAGGGGGCTGGAATGTTGGGGGGCTTTTTAGAATACTGTCTATGACAGGACCCCTTGGAAGGATTAACTAAGTTACAATAAATGTGCAACATTTAGTGCCTGACTAGTGATAAGTGCTATTTAAACTTTTACCATCCTTATTTTCTTCAGGTTGGATTCTTAGGATGAGACACTGGGCTAAATGACCTGTCCAATCATGTGTTCTTATGTGAGACACTGGGATTAAATCCAGGCCTCTCCTGATCTGTTCAAGCTTTCCCTCTTCATGCTACATCCCCAATGCCATTGGGCCTAGGATGACCTTCCTGAAAATGCTTCTCTCTGCAGCTGTTTCTTCTGCTCTAAAGTAGCTTTTTCAGGACGAATAGTACCTCCTCCTCATCACCTTAAATCAATAGGTAACAAAGACTTCTTTAGGGGGCCACTGTGCTGGGTGGGCTCTGTCATCTAGCCCTCAAGGTGTGCATGGGGGTGGGAGAAGGAAGTCACGCTGATGTCCACGCTGCACACTCCGTCTGCATAAATCACTACAGATGAGTGGTGTTGCCTTAGAAGGGGCGCGCCAGCTAGAACCAGGGTCATAGAGTATTGAGAAAAATTTGAGTTTCCGAAGCTGCTGCTTTTCCCCACCAGAGTATAAATCACAGTTTGAGCCTCTAGGTTGGCTGGTTCTATCAGCTGATCCAGTTCCCTCAAATAAATATACAAAACTCCCACAGTCAATTTGCGGAAGGAAATCCTTTACTTTGATCCCATATCTAACTGGATTCAGGAGCACATTTTGTATTCTGAAGACTGAAAGGTGTCTACAGTGACGTACCAGAGCTCTCATTTGTGCCTATCTCAGCAGGATGTCTCTAAACAGAAACTTAAAAATCATCATCATCATCACTAATCCCTTCTCACCCAGCTACTGTCTTCTTCAGGGAATCACCAGTATGATAGAAGAGTGATATGTAATGTACTGATATGCAATGCCAGCCCCTGGACGGTCTGAGACCACGTGGGTGGAGATCCCAGGTTTTGATTCCCCATGTCAGTGATGTAAGGCCTGCATGAGAGGAAGAGGATGTGGGGGCAGTGGATGGAATTCTAGCAGCCTCATGTTTATATGACAAGAAATTCTGAAATCCTGTGCTACCGAGTATCCTTTACCATGTGTGGTAGTTGCTAAGGCTGCCATAATGAAGTACCACAGACTGGGTGGCTTAAACAGAAATTTATTTTCTCATAGTTCTAGAAATTAGAAGTCTAAGATCAAGGTGTTTGCAGTGTTGGTTTCTTTTAAGGCTTTTCTCCTTGGCTCTTAGATAGCAATTTTTCTCTGTCTTCACATGGTCTTCCCTCTGCACGTGTCTGTGTCCCAGTGTCCTCTACTTAAAAGGACACCAGTCATCTTAAATTAGGGTACACCTATATTTTACATTAATTACCTCTTTTACGTTAATTTTTACAGGACCTCTGTAAAGGTCCTGTCTCCAAATACAATCACATTCTGAAGTACTGGGACTTAGTACTTCAACATATGAATTGGTGGGGGGGACACAACTTAGTCCCTAACACCATGTATTCACAAAGTGTATCACATTCCCAGCTATCTTCCAAGTGGGGAGCTGTGAATGTTGCCAGCATATTCAGTGCTGTGCTCAGTCTCCCCATCCTTGGTCAGACTTGACATGCTTCCCACTCACTTCAATTACTGTGGAAAAAAAGTTGACGACATATAAACGTGTTGCCAGCGGCAGGTACGGGCTGAGCCTCTAATGAGGTACACCCATTTTAGAATTTAGAGAATCAGAAACAAAAGGCAGATTCAAGGCACTGATCACTTTGTTGCTCATTGAAGCGGACTTATAGCCTTGAACCTAAGCGCAAGCACTTAGTAAATATTTAACGAACATGTGTCAAACGAATAAGGAAAGGTTGCTGAAAGGTGGTAGGGAAGTAACCAAAAGAAGAAGGAAGTAAAGTCAAAGGCAAAATACCATTTTAATAAGGGCCTCCCTCTCTAGAAAATGCTGAAAATAAAAACAGCCTTGTAGCTTTGTATTGTGATATTATTATATCTTCTTTTCCTCCTAAAATTCACATGCTTTGTAAAACCCAGTCACTATTTGATTTCAGCACGTTTGATATATGGTAGGAATTCATTAAGCAGTTAGAAATGAGTTAGAAGTCCTCCGATATAGTGGTTGTTTAATTACTATTACAATGGATGTTTTCCAATACCTTAAACAAACGAATAAAAATTGTTGCTGGAATCTAAACCCTGCTCATTATTTCTGCTTTTCTACAAACACAAAAGACCACACGACAGTATCTTAAGGACATGAGAATGCTCTGCATCTTCTCCTTCCCTGTTGCCACTGTTTGCTTTCCTTGCAAAAAAATAAAATAAAATAAAGCATTATAGTTCTTTTAATACTCCTGAACAAACTATCTTTATTTGTAACTTACCTGTCCCTCACTTTAAGCCATGTGACTACAATGGCTAACCTTGCATCATCACAAGAATCTTCTCTCCAGTATTCCTGAGAAATGAATAAAAATGTTTCTGCTTGAACACTCCCGGTGATGGGGAAGTCACTGCCCTGCAACCAACCTATCCCACGCCATTACTGAATGAGTCCAAATATTTGAAAGGCTTTTCCATTCCTTCCACTCGAATCTTTCTCCTGTAACATCTACCTAATTATTCTGATTCTTCCCTTTGTGAGCACATAGATGTTAAATCCATTTTTTAACTTCCTGTATTTCAAATATTTCAAATTTTCTTTTCTCTAGAGAGTGTCTAGCTACCTTTTTTACTCCAGTTTTATATTCTACATTTGGCTTTTTGGCCAAGTCATGCTGGCCAAATAGTCAACAACAATGAGAATAGAATGTAAAGATTATGACTTTTCTGAAGCTAGGAGAAACCAGAAAGACCAGCGATTCTAATCTGCATATTTATCACGGGGGAAAAGGAATCACAGAGAACCAAAACAGTCACACAAAGTTAATAGTCCTAAATAACTGTGGGCTAGAATTAGAATACATGTTGCTGGTCTCCTTGCCAATATGCCAGGCAGCTTCCAATTTTCAGTGCTTAATGCTTTAAAATTGTACACATTGCTTTCATTCTCACAACATCGATGGAAGATAGATAGGACATATTTTTAAATCCTTATTTAATAGATAAGGAGGAAGGCTCAATGGGTTTTCATAAGGAAAGAGATACTCAATAGAACAACTGCAACTAGAAACCAGTCTTCTAGCCTCCAGTTCAATATTACGTGAATATTTCATATAAATCAACAACCTTCCACTGAAAATTTGATAGGCACTGCATTGGTGAGAGTCCTAGCACAAAAGAGATGGCACAATAGAGAGGGCTTCACTGAAAAGAATTGAATGAAGGCACTATTTACTGAGTAGTGTTCCGAGTTAAAAGAACCAAAAAGATGGTGAGGTATCTAGGGGATAGCAAAAGTGAAAAACTTTCGCTACTCCTATGTCTGAAGGAACAAGGGATGGAAACAGGGTTTCCAGAGCCTGCCAACATTGGAGGAAGAATGGCTGCCCCAGACAAACTGGGGTCGCAGAAAAACAGCCACAGCCAGAATGCTGAGAGGCCGGGAAGATGGAGGACTGGGGTAAATACTTTGGACCTTTTTTTCCTCCTGCCCTCCCGTTTCTTGCTGGTGTCTCTCATTAGTTAAATCTACCCAGAAACAGGAATCAAGGGAGTTTCCTGGTACACAGGAAAGAGAAGAGAATGGACTGTGGTTGGAATAGAGAAAATAGCCAGTGGAGGCAGAGAGCAGAGGGACGTCAGTAGGAAAAAGTACCATCAGTCAAGCTCCCTTTGTAGCTAGTGGTTAACTACTTGATGCTTTTGGCAGCCTAACAGAACTTGAAGGGATAGGGAGATATGTTAGATTTGAGATATTTTAGAATCTTCAAAATATAACTTTAAAAAGAAAGAAGTGAATATAATTTTTGTTAAAATGACTCGCATCAGACACACTCTGCTAAGATGTTTAATATGTCTCTGTTAATAAATAAAACTTGTCTTGTGTCCTTACCTGGCCTAAAATTAATGGGCCAGCCTCTTTATACTCAACCCAGCCTACAGCTCCCTCCTGGCTGCCTTTCAAAATAGGTTATAAGCACGTCATTGAGGCTGAACGCGTTCTAGAAATTAGTTAGACTTTATTTTCATTTTAAGTTGTGTCAAACATTCCACGTTAAAGTCATCCTTGTTACCAAAATAAAAGGGGGTTCGTTTGCCTCCACACATCAACCCCCCCCCCTTAGGAGATTGCAGCAAAGAAAGTAAAGGTTTATTTAAGGAAATGGCGCCAAGCCCGGAGACACAGGTGAGCTAGGGCTCAAAGACCTGGCTCCCTGGTGGCCTCGAGGGGAAAGATCACTAGTCCTGGTAGCTAAGGGAGTTGGGGTCGTGGGCCCTACTGATCGGTTGGGGCCAGGGTAGGAGGCAGTTGATCACTGCATGAAGTCCTGATGTCAGTCATGGCGTCTTTCTGTCTGGTCCCAGGGGATGTCAGTAGGGTTGTTCCACCTTCATGGGTCTGGAGCTGAAACACAACTGAGACTGATGCTTACCTAAGTGCTAACGATTCATGGTTGTGCAGTCTGTGCACAGGTGGATGGAAAGGGAAAGACAAGAAGCAAGTGAGTCCTGGCGCTATCAGATTAGACAAGGCCGGTTTGAATCAAGGAGAAAGAGAAGAAGAAAAGTCATTTTAAAGAAGTGAAGTTTTTGCATAGTTACAGACTCCCTTAACCTCCATCCTCCACTCCTTATTATTACTCTAGTTACTGAATATTAGCATTGGGCAACCTTGGGACTATGGCATTTTGAGCTAGAACATTCTTTGTTAGGACAGCGGGGGCTGACCTGTACATTGCAGCTGTTTACTAGCTACAACGACCTCTACTCAGGAGATGCCAGTAGCATTGTCCCAGTTGTGACAAGCAAACAGATTTCCACATATTGCCAAATGTTCCCTAGAAGGTAAATTGTCCCAGCTTGAAAACCACCACCTTATACGCTGCAGAAAGGAAACCCAGAGCTCAAAGTCATCTCGTTGCACCTAAGCTCTTCCAGCTGCTTTGTATTTGCAATGATTCTAGCTAGCCCCATCAAGTCCAAATAAAATGAGGCAAAGATCATAAAGTGTTTAAAGGGGAGAAATTAATTGAACCCTGTTTTGTTTTGTCAGCCAGAAAGAGAAAAACCCACACCCAGGTGCTTGCTTAAGACCGAAAAAATAAATTATATACACCAAACCCCACAAACTCTAAAATAAGGCTTTATGAGGTGTCAGACTGTGAACTGACTTTCCCCTAGCTGCAGTCCCTACCAAACGGTTTTATGTAGCTTATAACTCAAATGTTTAGTCTGTGGGAGTCAAGGAAGAACTGAATCCTCACCAGCGTTGAACCAAAGCCTAAAGAGCTAAATCACCTGGCTGTGGAGTCTGACCCATCATCCACAAAGAGGAAGTTAGGACCTTCAAGGGATTGTTTTGAAGGTGACTGGAAGGGAATGTAGCACAAGGACATCTGTGTTTTCAAAACCTTGTGAAGTTTTCCCCCCAAGGGCATTGTTTTAATTTATCTCTGTGATGTAGGCAATGTTCTTAACCTAAAGTACTAGAGATAACTCAGTTCCAAAACGTTTTATCTACAAAAGAATTCAGTTGGACAAAATACCCTTGAACAGACCTCAGCCATTCCCATGGTGGAGGGGGAGTTTTTATTTTTGAAGCACCAACCTGAAGGTTAGAAGATTTAAGAGTAGGAAGGGACTTTAGAGAGATATTTATTCGAATAGTGTATTTCTCAAAGTTCTGCTCATGTAAGACTCACCTAGAGGTGGGGATTGTTACAGATGCAGAGCGCGGGGCCACATCACAAAATTCTGATTCAAAAGAGGCCAGGTGGGCCCAGGAATCTGTATTTGTGCAAGTATTTTGAGCCGGATACAGGTGGTGAACAGACTGATTAGAAACACTGACCTAGTCCAACTTTGTCATTTTACAAATGAGTAAACTGACGCCCAAAGAAGTTACACCAGCGCTGTTCAATGCCTCAGCATGCAATACACCACAATAAGATCACACCACATCTCAAAATGCTGCATCATTCCTCCCGTGGGCCGTGCCCGGGCAGTTCAGCCTACAGATCTTGCTCTTAGGACCTATGAGCTGCTTCTGGAGCCAGGGAAGCTGTCCCTGTGAGTACAGTCTGGATGTGTGACAGAGGCTCGTGCTGCTGCTGGAGTCAGGGCAGCCGCCCTGTGTTTTACAGTCAATGGTCTGCTACAGGCATGGACACCAGAGGGAAGAAGGAGGTCGTGTAACTAAAAATATCATCTCTAAAAATCCTACTTGTTAGCTTGTGCCCAATCATGGACAACTTTCCTCTTCACTGGGGACCCAGCAAATGCTCTGTTATCTTCATCTGTGGTGTGCTCCACTGAATATAAAGTTTTACTCAGTTGATATCATATCACTTTTGTTGTTGTTCATCAGTGCATTAATTCATATATGTGAATCAACATGTTTTTTCCAGACTACTGGAGACCTCAAGGTACCTTCTCAGAACTGTTATCTCCTTGCAAGTAAATATCTTTTGACTCACACAATTCAAAAAAAGAAATGCTAAGACAATAGAATTTTACATTTCAATAGAAATTTTGGTGACTAACATTGGGATGTCATAATTTTCTGTTTTTTTCCAAGTAAAAACATAAAACTACTTACTCTCACAACCAATTCATAAATGACAAGGCATTTAACCCCCATTAATAGAAAGTAATCCCATAATTTTTAAAAAATTAGTCTTCTGAGAAACTCATTATTGTGTCCCACTTTACAACAGACAGTAGGAATTTAAGAACAGCAACAGTCCTTGGACTAACATTTGCGGATCCCACATGACATGTAGCTATGACGAATAAAGGACTTCACAGAAGGATCTCGTTGGTAGTGACCAGAACTTGCCCTAACAGCCTTCGTGCCCAATTTGCTTGTTTAATCAAGTGTGCCGTGGTGGCCTTGTCCCGTGACTCCTCAGAAACTGAGATGGAATTACACGGAAACTATAGCTGCTCTGAGTTGCAGGAAGAGCATACCTTTTCTTTTTCTTTTTCTTTTTTTAAGAAACTAATCTCATCCGTGTTCTGTTCTCCTTGTTCCTCTGTTATTGGTCAAAGTACAGAAAGAAAAATAAACATCACAAGTTATACTAGCTGCTGGATAGATACCATGAACTTTTCTAACTAAGTATTCACACTATAGGGCGGAATGTGTATTCTTTTGACTTTGAAAAACATGCATTGGATCGGTATCTTCACAAAACACAGAGAAATGAGATGTTTCCAGTTTCTCATTATGGCAGTTTTATTGAAAGTAGCCTAGAGATAATGAAAGATGTTTCATATTGGTTGCTTTTCAAATGTGGAAATTGCTGTTGTCCACTGAGAAGTAAGTGTGGTGAGAAAAGCTGTTTTCAGTTCATAAATGTGGTTATTATTTCATATTTTTATAGAGCCCTAAATGCACAGGGTGCTGACAATATTTGAAGTGGAGCCAAGCCAATCAAATTCCTGGTCCAAAGCAGGCCTAGTCACATATAGACCCAATCCAATACCAAACCAACAACCAACATAAATATGGTACAGCTCTGGGCCACTGCAAAGAAAGGGCTTGTAGGAGGGGAAATGGTTTTAGGGTGAAGAAAAGAAAGGCTCTCCCTAAAGTATAATAAAACAATACAAACCCTTTGAATAGGCCCTAGAGCCTCAAAAAGAGTTGTCCAAACCAGTATTTTCTTTAAGGAACCTCTCACCTTCCACTTTCTCGGCAGAAGAAACAAATCTACTCCAGGACAATTAATTCAGTGACAAGTGTGCACATCGATAACAGAGCCTGGTGGGAGTACATTGATCCCTAGGCACAGAGCCACTCCCTCTTCATCAGTTTTTGAACTGAAAGCCTGGAAAATGCCCTTATTTAGAGGTGCAAATAATGCCT
Organism: Rhinolophus hipposideros; assembly: GCF_964194185.1. NCBI lineage: Eukaryota > Metazoa > Chordata > Mammalia > Chiroptera > Rhinolophidae > Rhinolophus > Rhinolophus hipposideros. Next base: position 78,962,093 of record NC_138053.1, on the reverse strand, counting down.
TTCTCCTTAAGCAAAAGAAGAACCCTCTAAGTGGTGGAGGTTCTTTGAACCTTGTTCATAAATCAATCCAAGAATAGAGCACTGTGTTCACACAACACCATCAATCAAGAGCCACACACAAAATGGAAAAAGTCTTCCAGAGTAGTGCCAGAGGCCTTATCACAACTGCTTCCTGGCAGAAAGAGTGGACAAACAAGCTCAGGACAAGGCCAGTCAAAGACTGGTCCAGAGACCTTGTTTCTTGTTGCTCTAGGTATCAAAATAGGAAGTAAACAGCTTAGAAACAGTTCTGAGAATTGCCTGGAGGAAGTGCTGCTTCCTCTCCCTGCCTTTGCTAAGTGTGCTTATCTTTCATCCTCTCAGCACAGCCTTTTGCAAGTTGGCTGAAATTCCTTAACAAAGACCATCTTTTCCTACCTGCCTCTGACCGAATGCCATCCAGCTGACCCAATACATCCCATCCCCTCCCCAGCCAACAAAATGTGATAAGGAAACGAAGGCACAAACAAACTCCACTAATTTCCATGCAATGGATCCCCTAAAAAATTGCAGACATCTGGCTCAGTGGAAATATACACAGTACTGTGGGAGAAAATGGGCACTGCAGCTGGGTAGGTTTCCAGAACCACCCAAGCAGCAGCATCTTAGCGTGACTGAACTACTCCATCAGGCTCCGCAGGAGTAACCAACCCATAAACAGCTCTGGAGCTCGTTAACTGTCCAGCCTACTGTTGGTTCCCACCAAAAACACATGTAAGCTTATTTTACAAGGAGCCTAGATTTGTGTTACCACCTATCAGACCGTATTTTAATACACCATCATCACTGGCACCTGATACATACATAAGGCTTTTCATGCACGTATGCCCACAGAGCATGAATGCATCTGGCTTTCCAAGTTCTGTGAGCCAAAGAAAGCTTCTGTGTTCACTTGGTTGCCTCCGCTTGGCTTTGCACGTTCTAATTTTAATTCATGCAAAGGTGCTCATAAAGCCAGTCCTAGGTCATCTGTGTTCCATTTGATCTGATAATTTTTATATGAAACATAAATTGGAAGTAACAAATCATTCAGGATTATCTTGGAAAAATGGGCCACCTCACTGAGATGGGTACAACACCCATCTTGGTTTCTACCTTGGTCTTCAGTTCTCCAACTTCTATAAAATGTTTCACACTGGATTATCTTTCAAGTGACTGACTGCTTTAATACAGCACATGCTTTAAAATCAAAGAAAAACTGGATTTTTAAAAGACATACAATTATGCTGGGTTTTTATCAGCATACAGAGGACAAATTGTTGAATATCATACTTTTTTTATAATTTCTTTACAATCCAACTCAGTAAATATTATTTAACAAAATTTCCCAAACCATCAAACTTTATGATAAAGAAGCTGAGGCCATCATGATTTCTTTTGGTCTCTTGAAAGGTAGAGATGTAAAGAGCATTCACATTGCTTTCCATAGAGCACTCACATGACTGGACAGTATCTGGGGTATAACCTTTACAGTGTTGATCATATAAATATTATTTTTCTGTGGTTTTGCAGTGAACTAATCAAACGTAACATCATATTGAGGAAGTCATTTTAGTAGGAGCTTTATTTATGGAGAAAATTTCAGCCAAAGTGTATGCAGAAAAATTATTGATATTATGATTCGGTTGGAGAAGCAAAAACACATAGTAAATGAAGTCTGAATTTTATAAATGCTGCTCTATGGGGGAACAAGAAAATTCATTTGGACTGAACATTTAATTTCCTACATTGAACTGTTAAGAATTCATTCTTTCTTCCTTACATACTACATTAATAGAAAAATAGAGGAGCCCTCCAGTGGACAAACTCTATATCCTCTTGGAGGAAAACTGAGCTGAATGAGAGTCAAGTGACTGAGCAGGAATAAGAGTTTCTAATGAGAAGCACCACTGAAGACTTGATAAATTCAGTTGTTCACCTCAGGTCCTCGAAACACTCCCACTGAGCGATGACTTAGGGATACAACAGAAGGAAGAAAGTGGCAGCTCAGAAGCCAGTCCCAAAACATGCACGTTATCAATCCATAAACTACATCTCTATGCTTCTCTTCTTCAACTGTTTCTTATTCTTTCTCTCCATCTATAAAACAAACCCATTCCCATCAGTCAGGGTCCAACCAAGAAAACAGGAATGTGGGAATATAATAGAAGAAACTTGGTTACACAGTTTGGAAGAAAGCCTGCGAAGCAAACCAGGGAGCTGTAAGGTAACCCAAGGGTTAAGAAAAGCAAGAAGCTGCCACCGGCCTAATAGAGGATCAAGTATAGAACTACAGCGAAATAACCAGACTCATTCATCAATACCTATTCTCAGTTACAAGAAGCAATCTTCGTGGCCAGATTTGTTCACGCCACACATCACTCCTCCACATCCCTTTCTCTCTGGTGAATATTTCATCATTTAAAGAGGAAGATGCGTTTGGGTAGTGAATGTTTTATTAAATGATAGTGCTTTGTCCTTAATGAACTCAAAAACTCTAATTCCTGAAAGTATAATTCCCCCAGAAGAATGCTGTGGCTATCAACATCAGGGGTTCCTTTCTGAAGCCTTAATAAGGCAATGTGAGGAAATATGAAAAGTATGATGCTTAGTAAAGTTACATAGGTTTCAGGAGTACAATTCTGTAATAAATCATCTATATGTCACATTGTATGTTCACCACCCAGAGTCAGTTCTCCTTCCATCACCATGGATCCCCCTTTACCCTCATCTACCGCCCCTGCTCCCTTACCCTCTGGTAACCACTAAACTATTGTCTGTGTCTATGAGTTTTTGTTTCTTTGTCTTCTTCCTTTGTTATTTTCAGTTTTATATTCCACATATCAGTGAAATCATATGGTTCTTGACTTTTTCTGTCTGACTTATTTCGCTTAGCATAATAATCTCAAGATTCATCCATGTTGTCACAAATAGCACTATTTCATCTTTTCTTATGGCAGAATAGTATTCCACTGTGTATATATACCACATCTTCTTTATCAAACTCATATACCTTTACTAACCATTGTGTCACCCCAATAAACTCTAATAAAGAAAATAATATTTGCAACAGAAAAAATAAAGTAATGTGCACTTTCATTTACATCCTCTCAGTTAAAATATAGAGCAATGGGTTACACATCTTCAACTTTTCTGAAGCCAGTGCTTCAGAAGTTCAGACAATCACTATGAGCTTCTTTCACCTTGGGAAGAAATAACTTCAATTTCTAAATGAACTATGTTGGCCCTTCTTCCAGGCTAGAGTCTGTTCTCCAATTTGCTGTAACTCCATACCAAGAGCAATTACCTTGTCTCATTAACAGCACAATAGGGCCTATCAACCTTATAAACAAATCAGTCAACACTCAGTATGTCAACACCCAGATTAGCTGAAGGAGAGGCTGGACCGTCAAGACATATTTTAGCATTCAATTTTAGTGTGTAAATTAAAATCGTAATGGATTACTCCATTATAATGCAGTTGAATAGCATGATGTTTACAACTGGATTCCACTGAATCCAATTGGGATTTCTGCATGGTCTCCGCCCTGGAAAACCAGCTTGAATTCTTGTACTCAGGCCAGATTCCAAGAGACATCATAATTAGATCCCAGAAGAATATATTGCAGCTGAAGAGGATGTCCCCTGCTGAATTATATGGGGGAAAGGCTGGCCAAAGCAATGTTCACATTCATGCAATTATCCACTTAATTGCACAAGGTAAATGGAGTCCATATAATTATGACTAAGTTCATGCTAGGATTAGGCTAGTCCTGAAAAAAAAAAATAGTGTATTTTGAGAAAGAAAACATAATGCTGAAACAAACTCTGAATCAACATACTATGTTTCATTTCCTTTTGCAACACTCGAGTGAAAGTTCATTGAAACAAAGGTTTTAGCAGATCTCAAAGCATGATGGGGAAAATGATCAAGTGTAGGACGTGACACTCCACTATACCTCCCATTGGTCCTTATGTGAAAGACTATTCGTGAACATTCAATTATAATCAGTTGCAGTTTAATCAAAGAACCAAGCCCTCTATTGTCATGTTTACTAAAAAAACTGAGGTTTAAAATAAAGGAACTTAACAGGAGATTCTTGCAATAAAATTATGAAGCACAGGAAACATTTGGGGAGTAGGGAGAGTTGAGCAAGAGACTCACCTTTATTGTATTTTTTCTGCATTGGGCTTTGTGCCAGGTGTTGTGTGTGTAGTTGTGTGTGTGTGTGTGTGTGTGTGTGTGTTTTCTCACCTGTCACTTTATTAATTTAAATTTTCAGTTCAACTAATAAAAACATTTACTGAGTACTCGTTGAGTACCAGACCCTGTGAGACAGCAAACATTTAAGTTAATAGAAATTATTGGTCAGTATTAAAAAGAGTAACTCATTTTAAACACTAAAAAAAAAGCAAGTCCATAATCTTATATACTTATTAATTCTTTCAACCTATTTTGTAATAAAAAGCATTTCAGCTATTAGAGTGAAAGGGAAATTTAATATTTTAAATTTCTGAAAATAACTCAGATTTCATTTTGTGAGGTAATAATATGAAATTCTCACTTCATATGGACATAGTAATCTTAAGATTTAAGATTCATTTTTTTCCTTGTATGATTAAACAATGTGAGTGATGTTGTTGCATTTCATGTAACTATTATAAATTTATATAAGCATATAATCATTTCTAATAAGGCCATTAGATTTTGAAGAGAAAAATGGTATCATTTTATGCACACAAGATGATGCTTGGGGGATATAAGAAAGTAAAATACGTAGGTTCTCCCCTATAGGAGGTTACAATCGTGAAGGTAAGAAGTTTAAACTATTTAACCTTAAATTTAAAGTCAGCAAAATTTAATCACACTCTGATGATATAGAAAGCACTTCAACATTTTACAATGTCCCATAGTATTAGAAACAACTATTTTAAATGCAAAATAAAGTATACATCAATAGAAACTATTGCCCAATAAAAAGTCGGAAAACTAAAGGGGGGATCATTTGTACTGGTGAATTTCCTAACTGAGAAACCAAATCAAAGGCATTTTAATAGGCTAGATTCTTACTCTTCTAAGACTGTTTTTGGATAGGTATGAAAACTATTATAGTTAAATAGCTATAATTATTTAATTATGTAATATCCAAAAACACTGTTCAATAAAAATGCCAAATATGTGGCTTATTTTATTCTACAAGATTGTAAACCCTTTCAGTGTAAGCAGCACATTTGCTAGTTTCTATATCTCCCTACAAAATCCAATTCAGATCTGTAAATACAGTAACCGAGCAATAAATAAGTGGCAATAAATAAGTGACAAGTGACAGTAGCTGAAAAAGAATGTTGAAAAAGAAAGTGCTAAACTGATTTTAATCAGATTATATTGGTTATATGCCCAACAAATACATTCTTATTTTTCGGAAAAAATTTAAGGAAAAATATATTTTCCACAGATGGATGAATCACTTTCTACAGTTCTTGCAGAAACAGTTGCCTTTGAGAAACATAATTCTGAGAAATAGCTATAATTTGCCAACATTATTACATCTGCCTCTATAATCCTAACAACATAAATGTTCTGGTTATTGCAAACTATTCTCAGCATTAGCCAAAAAAATAATTCAATAGGAACAGCATCTTAGATTCATATAATATTTTAATTTTTTCAAAGACTACAGGTTTTACTTCACTCTTATTTTCAATACTACCCTATAAAATAGGGAAGACAGCAGTATTCCGATTTTATCGTACCTACTTGACTAGAGCATAAAGAGATGAAATAAAAATCTCAAAGTGTCAAGGTAAATTGTAAAAACTTGACCTCCAGTACTAGATTTACTTAGATTCCCAGTCAAGGCAAAAACTTGTTCTAATGGCATAATAACAACAAAACCGATGCTTCCATCTCACAGGCATATAGCTAGGATATGCTCAATGACTTTTATACTTGATATAAATCTAGTTAAGGTACAGAATTGGATTGCTTTACCTATACCTGATGTAACTATCAAATTAAAGAGGCTACCATTCAGTGTGTGCCTAGTGAAACTCTGCCCCCTTGTTTTATAATAATATCAAAGGCCTGCAAATGAGTTACAACAGATGAAAACAGTATTTCCTTAAAACTCATCCAAACTTTGAATGCCGAGTGTTGTCACAACACCGTTAACAGGCTGATTCCAGACTTGCTGGTTGATGAGTAGCTCTGACAAGAAGCACCAAAGGGTTTCTTACTCCTGATTCCCAGATAAGTATTTTTAAAGCCTAAATTTATTTCTAAGCATATAACGCAACAAAGAGGTCATCACTGTTAATAGATGGCTCTAGATCTCTCTTGAGGACAAAGGATTAACAGGTTATTGTGAGAACTTTCACCCTTACTTTCTCTCTGGGATTTTATTGGGGTTTATGTTGTGGTGGGATTTTTAAAAAAGCAACTTTCATCTCTTTCTCCATATGCATTTCCAGTCCCTCCTCTCTACAACCACCCACTTTAATAAGGGGCCAATTTTAAGTAAAAATGGTCAGGTATAGCACATAACGCCTTCTCTCAACAAAATTTTAAAAATTATTTCTGAAGTTTTTTTCATGTTCATGTCTAGCAAGAACACAATATAACTCTCAGAAAAAGCACTGAAATATCTCCAGTAAAACTGTTTCAGAATTAAGACTTGAATTCTTTGAATCTAAACTTAGTTTATGCTCTTCTCTTTAGTTAACCTGATTTTCTTGGATGCTATATTTTTTATTGATTCAAACAGACAATATCTTTGAATATTCCCAAACTACAGTTTTATACAGATCTAAAAGGAGACTTCAAAAAATGGTGAAATATGACATCATCATTACAGAAATTGAGTGAAACTTTAGAAAAAAGGCAAAAGTCAACGAAAACTCTTTTCAGAAGGTTCCTTTATCTGCTCTCTAGGTATCAGCTGACATTTCCAACTCTAGACAACCATTTAATTGATGTCCAGAACTTAATCTAGAGGAAAGAGTTGTACTGATGCATCAATCTTGAATAGTTGAGGATGAGGAGTAAATTGCCTGTTTCACTTACTTCTTAAACCATATTATTGAAATTCAAATTTAGGCATTCACAAAGTCTCCCAATATAAATATAATTAAAATTTGTCCATGAAGTACATTACTAATTCTTATTTAATTTATAAGCAAATTAAAAATGACACCTATTTATTAAAATAGTAAACTAAAGTTGAAACTGTTATTAGGGCCTCATACACAGTTTCAACTTGATGTTGTAAATGTTAAATTGTTCAGAAAACTAAACAGTTCTCCAAAATTAAACAGTCGAGATTAATTTGTGAATTATAGCGGATCTGGGAGCAGATGAGTGAGTAACATATTTTGCAGTGTTTTAGTCATTTAATTTATTCGTTCATCAATATTATTGTTATTATAATTGAACATCAACTATATGTACCAGGGACTGTTTTAGGTGCTGGAGATACAACAGTAAACTAAACAGTTTATGATGAAGTTTATAAATTTACTTTTAAAGTTAAGTACCTCTTGGAAGACATAGCCAAGAGTGGATGTAACTCTTACCAATAATCTCTCTTCAAGGAAAACCACTCCAAATGGAATTATAGACTGTCATGATTACAAGTTTAAAGATCATGTGATATAATTATTAGTACAAAAATTTAAGACCACAAGTTGAAAATCAAGAAGCACTGGTTTATTTCTCTTATCAGTATTTTTAAAATAAACCTCGATGATACATTTCATATAGTATTTAGTTTTGGTAACCTTGAAAAGCTAAAAAGAACATCACACTAGGATGGAGATTAAAACCTAGCACAATAAAGTAAATATGTGGGGAAGAGAGGAAACAGTAGGAACATAAGTAAAGAAAGTACTAAACAAATTCTTCAATTAATCCCATTTATTATTTCATTATCTAGTGAGAAGTTAAAATTTGAAAAGCCCACTTCCCCAGGAAGCTAAATGTGCCTTGCTATAATGGCATTAAAATTGTCCTCTGGAGGCAAGGTGTCCATGATTTCATTCAATAGGCAAAAAGGAAAATGGACAAAAATGGTCTTAAAATAATGTTATAGTTAAAATAAAAGGTCAGCTGCTTGTATTCATTTTTTTAAGTGAAGCATAAGTTATAGTCAAGTGCACACATTTAAACCTACAGAATGATTTTTTTTGCATATTGAAAACACCACCTAGATCAAGATATAGAATATTATCATCACTCCTGTAAGCCCTTACGCCCCCTCTCATATTCTTCCCTCTAAATGTAATCAGCGTTCCAAAGATCAACTACTTTTATAAATTCAGGTAGCTCTAGAATAAATGTGGAAAGCACTGGGTCTCAATCGAAGTTTTCTAAGTGATAAATTCTACTTGACCTCTGCCAAGAAAGAAATAAATAGTAAGTTTTATTATTTATTACACTATGCTAAATATTTATTACATATATTAAGCACAATAGTAAGTAAATCAGATTGGTAGTCAAAGGAAGACTTTCAGGAAGAGGTGATGTTAAAGCAGATTTTTAGAGGACGCATAAGAAAGAGCTAGAAGAAGCTAGATGATATATGTAAAGGGAATAACAATGAAAGCAGATTAACTGCATGTGTAATACCATGGAGGCAAGGAACAGCATCACATATTCAAAAAAGTCTATTCGTGTGGCTAGAGCAAAGGAAGGATTCAGGTGGGGAAGTAGTGAAAGAAGCTGCAGAGTAGGAAAGGGTAGATCATGAGGGCCATGGACGTGAAAACAAAAATTAAACTTCATTCTGAACATTAATAAGGAACCATGGTCTGAGCCCAGGCAGTCAAGAAGGGAGATGGCATCATCAGATAACTGTTTTAAGAAAAATCACATCGTGGAAAATGGTTCAGTTATTGGAGGAGTTGGGAGACTGAAATCAAAGGGAAGTGGTGAATGCAGTAATCCCGGGCCCAGAGCAAAGGGATGTTGTGAATCTAAAGAGCCTGTAGCAGGGTACACGGAAATAAAGAATTAACTAGAAAGATGTTAACAAGGTCAAATGTACAGGGCATAAAGAACAACTGGAAAGAGGAGGGGAGTGACTGCTGGGTTCTACCTTGGACAATGGTGGTCTCCTGCACTGAGACAAGGCGTATTTTTCTTATATTTGGGGAAATGATGATGAATTCAATTTTAAACATGGTGAGTTCAAAATGCTTATTGGACAAATGCTTAATGAGATGTCTAGAAAGCATTTGGATAATAGTACATAAAACTTCTTGAGTAGCTACTGTATGCCTGCAGTTCCTTCTAAAGAATCACACTATATACATGAACCTAATATAATATTGTATATTAACTGTAACTGAGAAATAAATTAAAAAAAAAAAACCTATAGGAAATGCAGAAAGGAAACAAGGGCTGATGGTGTGAAAATTAGTTCAAACTGACACTTGGTTACTGGGTGTTTTTAGGTAGCTTAGGTTAACAGAATTCATGTTTGCATTTTGAAAATGAAGGATTCAAGAAATCTAACTTAAATTTACCAAACAACAGACTTCAAAAATAAAGGCAAATTTTACTGTTTCTGGGCCAGGGGTATGGAGAATGATAATGTCTTAACATTAGTTTGTAATGCAAAAACAAGGACTAACCTGGACTATAAAAATTTCCTGACCTAACAAGATACTCTAATGAACAGATTACAGACATGTGTGACCAAAGTTGAGAAATTTTTTTTCTTAAAAAACACTTATAGCAGGGAGCAGAAAATGAAATTTAATTTTGGAAGAGGGGGACTTGTGATTTGGGGATCATTGTCATTTAACAAATAGATAACAAGCCTCTACTATGCACTAGACACCAAACCCTTACACAAACCCCTCATTAAGTCAGAAACCTTGTTCTCCTCTAAAGCCATATTACTCTTTTCCTCTTCTAAGTTTTTCTGCTAGTATTGGGTTACCTTTTTTGATATGTACTAAATCCTAAATCCTATCCAACTCTCAAAATCTACCTCAAGTCCCATCTCCCCCCAAGACATTTCCTGATAATTAGGAAGTACACTGCTCCTTTTGATCTACATATACTTCGTGTAAGCAGTCAATCTTGGGTCACCCTTTCTTTATCAACGAACTTGATATTTTGTTGGTTGTAAAAGTAAGAGCTAAACATCTAATCCCGGTGTAAATCCATAGGAAGGAAATTTTTTTTTAGCAAAACTTTCTACAGTTTCATTTCAACATTCCTTTAAATAGTGGTTTATTCCTGCATTCCATATGTCAGCACATAAATATATTCTCTCATCGAGTTTCCTGGAGAAAAAGAATATTTGTGAAATTAAAACAGTTTTATTTATTAACAGTCATGATGTACTCTTATTAAGAAGAAATTTATATGGCAGGCTTTTATTTTAATAAAATGAATGGTAAGTATTATGAAAGAAATGTCATTCAATGAGAGTATGTAACAATGGAATCTGACCTAAACTGTATGGTCCAGGAAAAAGTGGTTATGTACAGTGACCATCAGCAACTAAGATCATTCATTTTCTGCTCAAATCTTCAGCAAACTGGCATGTATTACTGATAACTAAATATTTGTTTCAAAATATATGAAGAAATAGACAAAAGAAATATATGCAAGTAAATATGAGATTATTCCATACTCTAACGGATAATTACAATTTTCATGATGCCAAGGCTCAGATTTGTTTTAAGAAACATTTAAATGAATTCTCATTTTTGTTTAGTTTCAGGTCTGTCTTCCAGAATTTCTCTGAACCATAGCACACTAACTGGCGTTAACAAAATAAAGATGAGTCCATTGTTCCCATTACTTCAAAAGTTTCCTTGTGCAGAGTGTTGAAAAGTTAATACCTCCAGAGAAAACTAATCAGAAGTACAGCTGTTCAATAGGAATGAGGGGCTATGGAAAGCAGAGACCTAGAAATGACAGCAGCCAGAAAATTATGGATGATTTTCCAATAGAGCACTGCTTGAAAATGAGGCCAAGAACATTTGGTGTACTGGTCAAGTGAATGTCTCATGTCACCATGACACTAGATCCACAGGGTGATGTAACTACACTGGTGAGGACTTAGGGCTCAGTCTTGGAGGTACTGGTTTGTCACTGTGGAACTAAGTATTGATAGAAAGTAGAGCTAGATGTCATTATGATTGGTACCTGTCATTTGTAAGAAACAAGGGACAGGGATCCTGGAGGCTTAACTAAGAGCAAAAATGTAACACTAAAACATGAATCTTTAAGCTGACAGACAACATTCTCCATTTTCTTTCCCCCAGTCCAAACCAGATGACTACACATAATTGGGCATTATGGGGATGAGCCTGGGAGAGTAACCCTATGGGAACATCTGGCCAAATACAGCTGCAAAAAAACAAGTCTTCCCATCTGGAAAAGTGTGATAGACAGAAAATTGGAAGGGCTTCTAAGAGAAATGGTGGATTCCTCACTAGAAACACTTGATACAGGCAGAGCACACAGCAGGGGCCACTCGAACGCAAGGCAGGGTCTAACAGACTTTTCCAGCAATGATTGATGCAGCTTGTCCTTTAGGACTGTGCTCCCACATTACAATGAGTAAAATGAGACATTACAGTCATATCATTATTTCCATAGATGTATTTTGTACATTTCTTTTTGTAAATTAAGATTTTTCCTGACACAAAATTGGCCCCACATAGCTCCTGTGAATGTCAACACAATTCAAAGGCTGGAAAGTGGGGAGTAATCAGGATAAGCCAGTTCTGTTGCTTAAATTCAGCCCTGTCCTCAGTTAACATCAGGTCAGTATCAAATGATCTATATTCCCTTTCCAGACCAAACACATAGTTTCCTTTTTTACCCACTTCAAGTAGAGGTAAAAAGTAAAGACAACAGAAAGTAAAAATGTCATCATCTCCCTAGCCAAGAGCAAGAGTGAGAAATAGTATATAATCACTCTGAAGTCTTCATAGGAAGCCCTGAGTGTCTATTCCTTATATTGGCACTTCAAGAAATGAAACTAGATAACAACAACCCTTGCCAAGACAAAGGAATGATTTTATTTGTCAAGATTTTGTTTGGGTGGGAACAGTGCAAGATGGTGGCATAGGAAGGTCCTGAACTCACCTCCTCCCACAGACACATCTAATCTACAGTTACATATGGAACAATTCCCTCTGAAAACTAGCTGAATGGTTCGTTCACAACAAACAATAAAAAGACCACATTAAGATAGATAGGAGAAGCAGAGACATAGTCTCGCCAAAAATCACATCCCAGTATGGTGACTCACAATGAGGAGGAATGTCACAAATCCAAAGGTTCTTCCTGAGGAGCAAGGGGTTCATGCCCCAAATGAGGCACCCCAAACTTTGGGACCTGCGCCAGAGAGAAGGGCCTTATAAGAAATATTAAAGGGACTTCTTTAAGCTGAAAAGAAAGGGCACTAATCAGTAACATAACAAGAAAAAAATATGTAGTATAAATCTTACTGGTAAAGATAAACATATAGTAAAGGTAGTGGATTAATCACTTATAAAGCTAGTATGAAGGTAAAAGACAAAACTAGTAAAAATAACTATATAATAATTAACAAATACACAAACTAAAAGACAAAATATGACATTAAAAACAAAACACGGGGTGGGGGTTAAAATGTAGAGTTTAGAATGCATTCAAACTTAGTGGAGATTAAACAACATGTTACTGTACAACCAATGATTTAATGAAGAAATCAAGAGAAATTTAAAAAATATCCTGAGACAAGTGAAAATGGAAATACAACATACCAAAATCTATGGGATACAGTAAGAGCAGTTCCAAGAAGGAAGCCATAGCAACACAGACCTACCTCAAAAACCAAGAAAAATCTCAAATAAACCATCTACTTTATACATAAAGAAACTAGGGGGAAAAAAGGAAGCCTAATGTTAGAAGTAAGTAAGCAACAAAGAGCAGCCCATAAATAAATGAAATAGAGATTTAAAAGATAATAGAAAAGATCAATGAAACTAAGAGCTGTTTTCTTTAAAAGGAAAAACAAAATTGACTAAACTTTAGCAAGACTCATCAAGAAAAAAAGAGAGGGCTCAAATAAACAAAATCAGAAATAAAGAAAGAAAAATTGCAACTAATGCCACAGAAATACAAAATAGCATAAGAGCCTACAACGAACAATTATACACCAACAAATTAGACAACCTAGAAGAAATGGATAAATTCCTTGATACATACATCCTTCTAAGACTGAATCATGAAGAAATAGAAAATCTGAATAGACGATTTATTAGTAATGAGATTGAATTCAATAACCAAAAAAACCTCCTGGGAGCAGACGGCTTCTACCAAACATTCAAAGATTTAATATCTATCCTTGTCAAACTCTTCCAAAAAATTCAAAAGGGGGAAATGTTTCCAAACTCATTTTATGAGGCCAGGATTACCCTGATACCAAAACCAGACAGGACACCACAAAAGGAAATTACAAGCCAATAGATGCAAAAATCCTTAACAAATTTTAGCAAACCAAATTCAACAATACATTAAAAGCATCATTTACCATGCTCAAGTGGGATTTATTCCAGGGATACAAGGATAATTCAACATAGCAAATCAACCAACATAATACATCATATTAACAAAATGAAGAATAAAAATCTTATGATAATCTCAATGGGTGCAAAAAAAGCATTTGACAAAATTCAACATCCATTTATGATAAAAACTCTCAGTAAAGGGGATATAGAAGGAACATAACAAAGGCTATACATAACAAACTCACAGCTAACACCATACCCAACTGTGAAAAGCTGAAAGCTTTTCCTCTAAGATAAGATAATGATGCCCACTCTCACCACTTTTATTCCTAAATATCTGAAGCCCTAGCCACAGCAATCAGTCAAGAAAAAGAAATAAAAGACATTCAAATTGGACAGAAAAAAGTAAAACTATCACTATCTATAGATGACATAATAGCATATGTAGAAAACCTTTAAAGTTGCAAGATATAAAATTAATATACAAAAATCTGTTGCATTTCCATATAGTAATAACAAACTATAAGAAAGAGAAATTAAGAAAACAATTTCATTTTACAATATTATCAAAAAGAATAAAACAACTAAGAATAAATTTAACCAAGGAGGTGAAAGACCTGTACATTGAAAACTATGTGACATTAGATATAAAAAACTGAAGAAGACATAAATAAATGGAAAGACATTCTGTGCTCATTGATTGGAAGAATTAGTATTGTTAAAAATATCCATTATTACCCAAAGTGATCTACAGATTAAGTTCAAAACCTATCAAAATTCCAGTGGCATTTTTCGCAGAAATAGAAAAAAGAATTCTAATATTTCTACAGAATCACAAAAGCCCTCAAATAGCCAAAGCAACCCTGAGAAAGACGAACAAAGCTGGAAGCATCATGCTCCCTGATTTCAAACTATACTACAAAGCTACATTAATCAACTATACTATAAAGCTACATTAATTCAAACAATTTGTCTTTGAATCCACCATAGTTACTACCAAAAAAGTTTGGCATTGGAATAAAAACAAACACACAGATCATAGGAACAGAATTGAAAGTCCATCCATAAACCTAAACATATGTAGTCAATTCATATGTGACAAAGGAGGCAAGAACATACATACAATGGGAAAAGTATATTCTCTTCAATAAATGGTGTTGAAAAACTGGACAGCCCCATGCAAAAGACTGAAACTGAAACATTACCTTACACCACACAAAAAATTTAACTCAAAATGGATTAAAGACTTGAATTTAAGACTTGAAACTATAAAATTCCTACAAGAAAACACCAGGTGGTAAGCTCCTTGCCATCGAACTTGGCGACGACGTTTTTGGATCTAAATCCAAAAGCAAAGACAACAAAATAAAGAATAAACAAGTGGGACTACACCAAACTGAAAAACTTCTGCACAGCAATGGAAACCATCAACAAAATGAAAAGGCAAACTACTGAATGGGAGAAAATATTTGCAAATCATATCTGTTTAAGGGTTAATATCAAAATATAAAAGAACTCACATAAAATCAACAGCTAAAAAACTGATTAAAAATTGGGCAGAGGATCTGAATAGACATTTTCCCAAAGAAGACATACAGATGTCCAACAGACCCATAGAAAGATGTTCAACATCATTAATCATCAGGGAAATGTATATCAAAACCACAGTAATAATATCACTTGACCTGTTAGAATAGCCATTATAAAAAAGTCAAGAAATAACAAGCATTGGCAAGGATGTAGGGAAGAAAGAGACCTACTGAACTGTTGGTGGGAATGTAAATTGGTGCAGCCACAATGGAAAACAGTATGGAGGTTCTTCAAAAAATTAAAAATAGAAGTGATCCAGCAATTCCACTTCTGGGTATTTATGTGAACAAAATGAAAGCACTAATTTGAAAAGATATACGTACCCATATGTTCACTGCAGCATTATTTATAATAGCCAAGATATGAAAGCAATCTAGGTGTCTATCAGTAGATGAATGGATTAAAAAGAAGTCACACACACACACACACACACACACACACACACAATGGAATACTACTCAGCCATAAAAAGAATGCAATCTTGCCATTTGTGACAACATGAATTGACCTTGAGGATATTACACTAAGTGAAATAAGTCAGAGAGAGAAAGATCAATACCATATGATTTCACTTATATGTGGAATCTAAAAAAATGAAACAAATGAACAACAAAAAAATACAGAGATACAGAAAACAGAATGGTGGTTGCCAGAGGAGAGAGGACTTTGGAGGTGTGAGAAATGGGTGAAGAGGGTCAAGAGTTACAAACTGCCAGTTATAAATTAAGTCACGGGGATGTAATGGACAGCATGGTGACTATAGCCAACAAAGTTATATGCATATTTGAAAGGTGCCAAGAAAGTAAACATTAAAAGTTCTCATCACAAGAAAGAAAAGGTTTTTTTTGTAACTTTGTATGGTGACAGACAGTAATCAGAATTATCATGGTGATGATTTTGCCAATTATACAAATAATGAATCATTAGGTTGTATACCTGAAACTAATATAATGTTATGTGTCAACTATACCTCAAGAAAAAGATTTGCAGACCAACAAAATACATCTAAAAGCTAGAAGCAGCCCATGGGCTAGCAGTGCGCAGCCTCTGCTGTAAAGCGGTGAGAGGTTTATCGCATTGCCCACCCAAAGCCCTTCTCTTCCTTGTCTCCAAGCCTCTCTAAGAAACCATCTTACAGTTCAGTTTTACCATCATTATTCTCTGTATCAAAGTGATGTCACCACATGAATCCCCAAGAATGTCAAATATAAAATAGTCAGGTAACCACTTACTACTCAATTTGGAATATTCTTATCGGCCCAACAATCATGTACTCAAGTATGTCCAGTTCGTGCTATTTCCATCATCATCTAAATACCTGGAATTGCTAGATTTGTGCCACTTTGTCCTAAATCTTTTGAAATGCTTCTTCCTACCCCCAAACATCACTACAATGTGTATTTCTAAAAGATAGCAAGAAAGCAGAAGCCTAGAGTATAAATTACTATAGAGATGAGATTATTTCTTAGAATTTATCTTTGAATCCACAATATTTAGTACCATATATATAGTCAATACTCACAATGAGCTAGAGGAATTGGTTTAAATATTAAGTCCACAGTTCCCTGACACAAGGAATTGAATGTAAATTTATTTGAGAAATGATCCTAGGAAGCACAAGAAGTGAGTGAAGAAGTGAGACAGAAAAGAAAAGAAAGCCAGTCCAGATAACTACTGTGGGCAACGAGGGCTCAGTCCTTTTGGGGACCACTTGGAGACCCTGTGAAACATGACTTAGAGTGATCATACCTGAAGGGAGAAGAGGTTGGGGTATTGATTTATCAATTCCTATCTGTCATGGTTGTTCCTTGGGATGTTAACTCCTCAGCACTTCTGGCTCGACTGTGTTTGGGACAAACTCACTCCATTATCTAGAGAACGCTCTCAGGCATAGTCACAGGTATTTGCAGGAAAAGGGTTTTAGAGAGAATAAATGCCTTGCTACAGTATCCTTGTGCATTTGAATCTCTGATATACACAAAGCATCCATGAATAGGACACTGGGGAAGGAGAGACCAAAATAGCCCATAATAATGACCTATGCTTCTAGGGCAACTGTGTGGAGTGGATAATCTTCTGGTCTGTACATCATGAAAAACTGTCTTATTATAAAATATCTGAAAATAATAGACAGAATTGACACAAATCTTTTTAAAGGCACAGCTGAGTTTGCAGGAAAGGATGGGAGGTCACCAGGAGCCAAACAAAGAAAACACATGGGCAGGAGGAAAGCCATAGCTGAAGATGTCTGCCCTCAGAAAATTTGTCTGTATCCAGGAACCAGAACTTGGGCGTCAATGCCTGTGTGGAAGTCTGGCAACAGTCCTGTGCTATGCAACATGGGAAATTGATCCTTCCTTGAAGCTAGGACTTTTAAAGAGTTATATGCACAATAAAAAGAAATGGATAAAGAAAAAAACAACACACTATTCAGTAAAAGTGGAACATAAGGAAATTTATCTAAACTATCTGGCCTCTGGAGATAAGTCTTTCCTGAGAATTAGTAGCTCCAGACTTGGTATCACACAGGTTTGGGGCCCAAATGTGTATTACCTTCATTATCCAGGAAATCCTAAGTCTAGAAATTAAATTAAAGTGGGTCTTGATTGAGAGCACCTATGACATATCGGCAGAAGGAAATGTAAATCATCTCTGGAGGGACAAACACCCTCCATTCAGGTTTCATAGGATTTCTAAAGATTGAGATCATAATTTAAAATTTAGCAACACAAGGCAATAAACCACCATGAGGGAAAGTCAGTAGAAAAGAAAAGAACAAACAGCAGACTTATATGCCTAAATATATGAGATTTAGAAAATATAAGATACAGAATATAAAATAAGAATGTGTCATTTAAGAAAAGAGGAAATCTAAAACATGAGCAATGAAAAATATAATGTCAAAAAAAACGAGAAAGGTTTGGAAAAGAATCAAATAGAAGCCCTTACAATGAAATATTTAATTGTTGAAATAAAAAATAATAAGGTTAAAAACACAGATTTAAAAATAGCTTAGAGAGATCTAATTAACAGGATGAAAGTTCTGGAAATATTATTCAAAAATGTATCACAGAGAAATAAAAAGATGAAAATTATGGCCTACAGCTATAAAACAGAGAAAACAGGGAAAAGGCTTTCTGAAGGAAAAATGCTGGAATTTTCTAGACTTAATAAAAGATATGAATCTTCAGATTCAGTAAACTCAACAATTTCCATACAGGATTGATAAAAAGAATTCCACAACCAGACCAATTAGAATAAAACCACAGATCAACAAAGAAAACAAATAATGGTATATGTAGCAAGAAAAATAACTTAATAAGAAATTATATTTAGACTGATAGTAGATTTTTTAAGCAGCAACAGCAATATACTCAAAGAGAAAATAACAATCAACTCAGAATGCTATATATGTAGGTAACTGTCACTCAAAAATAAGAGTCATTAAAGACTTTTTGGGTAACCAAAATCTAGACTTTGCTACCAAAAGCCTCTCAGTAAAGGAACTTTCTAAGAGATACTTCAGGAAGAAATCTCAGAAGTTCTAAGATACAAGATGGAAGGACAAGCAAAGAACTGATAAATTTAAATAAGAATGATAATAATATCTAAGTTTAATTAGGAATGTATTCATTTTCTGTGGTTGCGTAACAAATTACCCTAAACTTTAGCAGCTTAAAACAACAATCATTATTCTTTCACAGTTTTCCTCAGGGCAGGAATTTGGGGTGGCTTAGTTCCGTGTCCCTGATCCAGGGCCTCTCATAAGACTGATCACAGTGTTGTTCTGGGCTACAAACCACCCCAGGGCTTCCCTGGGGCCAGATCTGCTGACAGACTCATGTGATTACGTGTAGCCAGGCCCCAAAAGATCCACTTAAGCTCACTCACAGGCTGTGAACAGGATTCAGACCCTCAATGGCTGTTGGCCAGAGGCATTAGTCAGTTCCTTGTCACTCAGACCTCTCCACAAGGGTATTCACAACACGCTGCAGTGCTTCCCCAGAGTGACAGTTCTTAGAAAGAGAGGAAGAGAGGGCAAGAAAGACTCAGTTTTTTTTGTAGCCTAATCTCAGAAGCAATATCCCACCACATTTGCCATATTCTATTGCTTAGAAGCAAGCCACTGGATCACTCAAGGGTGAGGTTTACACAAGGGTGAAAATACCAGAAGGAGTGACCACTGGGGGCTGTATTGAAGGCTGCCCACCAGAAGGGAATAATATAGCAAAAACTACACGATAATAATAGCATATGGAGGAGGGGCTTGGTTATGAAGCATAAAGCATTTTCATGTCCTTGTCCTTGTAAAGATAATGTTTAAAGTTTTTTAAAGATAATGTTTAAAGTTTTGCAAGATGAAAAAGTTCTAGAGATGTGTTGCACAACAATGTGAATATACTTAACACTACTGAACTGCGTATACACTTCAAAATGGTTAAGGTGACACATTTAATAACATGTTTCTCATCACAATAAAAAAAAAATAAATGTCAAGTAAAAAAGATTTTGTTTAGAGTGGAGAATATGGAGAGAGAAAAAACAACACACGCGTGGGATAAGTTCTACATAAATGTATTTGGAAAGACACCCTCTTAATACGTGCAAAGGAGAATGAGAAGAGAGTAGGAGAGCTGAAGTCCTAAGTGTAAGATCTGCAGACCTAAGGCACAATGACACCTGTGAAGGAAGAATAGAGAGGAAAATAACTAAAATGAGGAGAGCAAAAAGCAGAAAGTCCTAGCTAAGACTGTCATTCGAGAAAAGTTTAGAATTCAATTCACTTCAAAACCATGATTGGCCTTATAAGTCTAGCATTTTGCTAAGAACTATTGAGAGTACAAAGTTAAATAACATATAGTACATCTCAAAAAGTGAATAATTCTTAGAAAGAAAAATTGTAAATTATATTAATTAAGATGGTTCTATTCACTCTTTACTTCAGTAGGGCCTTGGTGAAAATGACATACTGAAAGGATACAATTTGGAATCACCTGACCTGGATTCAAATTTTGGCTGAACAATTTATATGTATAAATAGAGATACGATTTGCCTTGCCTACAGAGTGGGTTGAAATGAAAAGCTCCTCCTACACGCTGTTGTTCATAACGGCATCCCACCTGACGACCTTCCCATTCTGACTCAACTACGCCACTCCTCACATCCCCATCCAATTCCCCTATCTCCCTACTCTGCCCTTTGCCAACTAACTCACATCATAAGTTACCTCCACCCAGTAGCTTTTCCCTGACCCCAGCCCCACCCTCAGTAAAAGATCTGCTTTCATGTGCTCCCATGCCTGGTACACACCCTAATTATATCACTTATCACACTACACTGTAATCCTATATTTACTTGTTCTTCTCACTTAATGGGGTATGAACTCTGAGAGGACAGGAACTGTATCTAATGCATTTTGAATCCCATAGTGAGATTTTCTCTGTAGTAGTGATGGACTTGTTTTTGGTTGGAATTATTTCTTTATTATCAGTAATACACAGCCGGTTAGGAATAAAATTTGTGACCATACAAGACAATGAACCACCATCGTTCACTGGATTGACTCTGGCTCTCTTCATGTCATTAGCAAGGTTTGCTAATCTCACTACAGCCAGAGAGAATACAAAAGTGTGAGGTTCATTATGAACTCATTTAAAAAAAAGTACCTAAGAGATTTGCCTTACTGATTAAAAACATCTCTTCATTTGCAGCATAAGCAGTATGAATCTGAGCAAGCCGAAAACTGTAAGTGGAGGGATAAAGAGGAAGCTGATGAGAAAGAAGCAAGACCCTTCCTCAAGTTATCACGGCTCCTTGTGGGGCTAGTCTCTTTGTAGATCCTAGAATTCACTTGTTCCTTACCCTAGCTTCATCTTTAAAGTTTCCTCTTCCAAAAAAGATACTTGTAGAAAAGACTTTCAAATTGGAGGTGAATAGACATGCCACTTATTCCCTGATTTGCTACTTAAGATAGTAAAACAGGTTGTAGTCTTCCCCAGGGCTATTATCCCACAGTGCTTGGAAGTAGCACAATAAATGGATGTTTAATCTTGTAAATTTGTTATATATTATGTAAATAGGTCCTTAGAATTTACTGCAACTAATAATCCATTTTTCTAGATAGTTAAAAGTACTTTTTCCTCTCCAACTTTAAATCCAAGTATTTCAAATAACGCTTGGAAACTGGCAGCTGGGTCATTATAAAATTATCAGTTTTTATCTGATGTATCTATGTTCTCAATCAATTGAATTTTCTTTAGCGAAAAGCAGCCAATACCTAATCACTGTTAACAGACCAATGGCCTACCTCTTTATAGCTGAAGGAATGCTAGTAGGGAGAGCAGCTTGTTTCCATTTGCTTTCATCTGCTGAATGAATGCAGACTATAAGTGTCTAAGCAAACGGCATTTGGTTGCCTGGGGCCAGATTTCAGGTTCTGCAGTATTATTGGAACAAAAATATAATCATACTAAAGTCATAAAATAATATAAATTATTTTACAGAAGTATTAAAAAATCCTTAGCCATCAGAAAAAGATAATAACCATCATAGGATAGTGAGAAAGTCAAGATTGGCATTAAAATTACTACTATGATTACTAAAATTACTATTTTTAAAGGGTCTTTCAATGTTAAGGGAGGTCTTTCGGGGCCATAGGCCTGGGTGTCCTAAAAGCATAAAAGTAGAAATTTAAGAAAAAAAGAAAAGAAAGAAGAGTAGAAACTTACCATGAAATGGAAATTGTTGACGAATATTCAAATAAGCAATATATGTTCCTAAAATGAAATATCCCAATACACTCTATCAGATTTTATTTTTGTAGATAGGCATTGGAGATGGTTTCATAAATAGGAAAAATGTGCTAGCTGTAATAAGTCAAAATATTGGAAAAAGTAGTTCTTCCCAGTTTTTTATTTTTAAACAAAGGCTGACTATAAACTACACAGCCTTCCCCCAAATATAGCATGGCACTGTTAGGAAAGCATCTCTGGTATGTAACAAATCATACACAATTGTTCTGCTTTGGAACAAAAATCATTATTTAGTTGTCATTGTTAAAAATTCTATCAGCAAAGGAGCATTTTCACTCTGCCCAGCTACTACTTTCTAGCAAAGTGATGTTGCTTATTATACTGTTCGAACCATCTTAAAATGTATCTTAATATTTTTTCCCAAAATAACTATGGAAAAATCGAGTTTTGCAAATAATAGCTCATGAACAAACTGAAACACAGAGGACAGGAGTAAATCAAGAAACCAATTCTATGAAAAATATCTTTAAAACAAAATCTAAAATTTTGGTTATGTAATTTGTTGTCATTGGGGGAAGCTGGGGAAAGGTTGCGTGGAACTTTCTGTACTATTTTTTAACTTCCATGTGAATCTAAATCATTTCAAAATAAATATCTGAAAAATACAAAATTATGTTTTTATGAACCCTGGCCTGAACCCTATATATGAAAGTCCTGAGTGAGCAGAGATCATGTCCTTTGTCATTCATCATTTCAAATGCTCTGCTAGGATACTAGGATTTAGAGTGTATACACCCAGGGTGCTATAGTCCATGTAGCTTGAATAGAGGAGAGGGTACCATGTGAATTACAGACAAAAAACAATACCTTTTCTCACTTTCCAAAGGAAAGACTAACTATAATCTGTACTGACAGAATTATTAGCTCTCCTTGGGAATTCTATCAGCAGGATTACTATGGATAATAAGGGATCATCCCAGGGCCATTTGCGAGAAACTCATATAACTTATATACAACTTATATAACTTATGAACAAAGAATTCTGTCCTATCTACGGGGAGAAGCTAAACTATAGCCATTCTTCACCCATGTTTGTACATGAGTAAATTTGCCTTCACTAAAGTTTTGAGCTGTATACAAAACTGAGCAAACACAAAATTAATAAATATAAATAAACTTTATCTGGGACAGAAAGAAACTAATAAATGTGTTCATCCTAGGAGTTTTAAGTACTTTTTCTAAGAAATCTATAATAAGTAGCAATTTTTTATTCTTCCTCCTCCTCTATCAGTTCCCTCATTATTTACAATGAAAGTAATATACAGTCACCTTGTATCCTGAGCTCTATACCTTTAAAAAAAAAAAATCCTTCGGGGCCCTTACATGAAATGTATGGCACACTCAAGCCAGGGTAATGTGAGGGTTATTTGTTTACAAAGAGACTATGCATGAAGATGTGGAAGAGTGTGGGCTGACTAGAAGGGGAGATGTAGTGAATAGATAACTCACAGCTATTAACACCAGAGGATCCATTACTACTTCTAGGCACAAAAGAAAAGGGGGGAGGTGACCAGAACTCAGGAAGGCAGTGTATCATATCAGATGGCCACCTTTGAAAGAGGGACCCAACAGTCATCCAAAGTAAAATTTTAGGGATAACACCCTGAATTACAGCCTAAGTGCCCACTGGCCAAAAGCATCCAGAAGGTCGAAGATCAGCATCTGACTAGTGCATACCTATCAAGCCTCCAGGGGTGAGAGAGCAGGGAGAAGATAGGAATGGATCAGAGGAGGCACATCTGGAGAGGTGAATAGAAGCTATATAGCATACCTTTGACACCTTGTAAGCAGCATGCTAAACCCATTGCTATTTTCATGGTAGTAGAAATGAAGAGAGTAATTTAAATCACCAAATAAGAAGAAAACTTAATACGGAATGTATGCTTTATTATATGTATTGTGTGGCTCGTAATATGTTTATAATCTTAGACGTTTATGTAACCTCCAAGTCGTCATTTAATGTGTTTTGGGGGAACATTTTAAAATTAGCCTAAATAAAGCAAGTTAGTGAAGACATATAAAATTTTATTAAAATGTTATATAATTAACTGTAAACATAAATAATGATTTGGAATGTTTTAATTATCTGAGCCACTGAACTCTGACATTACCATGAAAAATCAGCAATTTCCTGAATTTATCTTATTTTTAAAAAAATATCCATTCTCATATCATATCCTAAGGAGGCAGAAGATGGAGAACCAAGCAATAAATCAAAGATTCAAGGTTGGATTCCAAATCATCCACCATTTCCTTAGAAATGAGGCATGGTAGTTCACATTGCTTTTTCCATTTCCAAATACGAAACAGCCTCTCAGAAAAAGACTTGAGGAGATGTGATGAGAATCATTTGCTCACTAAATATTTGCTATTTAATAATGGGGCCCATGATGAGAGCCCCCAAATATATTTACTCAGTCTACTGATTCAGATATGAATCAGTACAGTCATTTCTCCCAAACAACCAACAGTCACAAATAAACACAAGTACCTTCTTGTTTTATTTTCTTGGAAACAGTTTGCCTTTTTTTAAGATAAAATATTTTAAATAAATTGATACAATCTAGTTCATTGTCCTGGCCAGCATTGTGTCTCCAAAGAGAGGCTTAATACATGCGCGCTGAATGACTAAATGGGTAACAGACGTATTCTCCAACTCTGAGTTCCTTTAACATTTACAGTTTATGACCCGCAATCAAGAATTTAACAATGCAGTGTCTGATGGGATCAAAAATGCCAGTCTTGCACCAACTGCTTTCTTCTGCTACCCCATGAATCCAACCTTATTGTGCTTAAAAAATGGGAGGTGGTGGGAAAAAAGATCAAATGGCTGCTGAATGCAAGAAATCCTGGGGCTATAAGGCTATAAGCCAGAAAACATCAAAAACTACATCAGAAACTCTGCACAGATGAAAACTATGAGACTTCATTCCTGCTACTGTTTAATGAGAAAGGCAATAAATTCAAAGCAAAAACCACAATGTGTACTCTCTCATCAGGATCTCCTGAAAAGTATGTGCAGAAAGGACTGCTAAAAGACTTGCCTGGGGAAAAAAAATGCATTTGGATCATGTTCAAATATAGCACTGAACGCACTTGTTCCCAACACCTGGAGAGGTGAACCTGAGGCAACTGCTGTGGTGGTGACATCTAACAGTCATCAAACATCAAGGAGAACTCAGAAAGGAAAGACAGTCTAAATGCGTAGCTGAGATACTATCTGGGTGCTGTGGTTTGAAGTGGCCTCAGGAGACCCTGGCTGATATCAACCAATCCCCAGGGCTGAAAACTTGGGTGTTAATTACAAACTCATATTGGAGAGATCCTGGAAGTCTCATCGTATCAAATATTTTCAAGTTTCTAACCATATAGTGAGAAAGTCAGGTTGGAAGAATTAAAGAGTGGGGATGACTGAACTCTCAGGCAAGTATGACAAGTATGTGGCTGCCTATCCCCCAAATGGACAGGATTCCCTATGTCTGGCCTGACTTGTAAACTGGAGCCAAGAACTCACCAGTCTCATATTTTGGGCAGGCAAGACATGGTACTAAAAAGAAACAGCCGCAATCTCACCGTCGCTTTCCCTAGCCCGGCTTTGTCTTTGCCCATCTGGTGGCTGGTTTCGTGTCATGTGCCTCTCTGTGTCTGGTGCACAGGTACAGGGCACAGCTGTGCCCTCTGAGAGGACGGAGAGACCTGTCAGCAGCGCCTTTCCTGAGAGGAACAGGGCTTGGCAAGAAAACCAATGTGCACTCACTTTTCTATTTCCGGTCTCTGTTATTTTGATGAAGTTTGATCAACATGAACATCATGGACAAGGATGAATTTAAAAATGATGTAAAAAGGGCAGCTTGAGAGTGAAATGAGAGAAATTCTATCTTTACAGCACGAAATGGGGAAATTGTGGGTTAGTTATGTTCACATAAATGAAGGGTTTTTTTGTGCGTCTGCTGGCAAGATGACGTCCTTCTCTGCATCACCCCCCACCCGGAGTCATTTCCCTTCCACCAACACACAAAGACTAAAGAAGAAAGTTTAGGGAAAATTCTCTTAATATCTAGAGATAGTTCTGATTATAGGACTCATAACCACGATGCTTCACTAAGGAATGAATCTTGAAGCAGATCTTCATGAAGATGACCTAGGATTCCAGCTTAAAAGTAAGCTTGCTTAAGCTTCAGAGATAATCATCATGGGGATTTTAATTCTCTGTGGCCAATTAGCTTAGTTAGTGAGTTCCATTGAGACCCAGGTCATGGATTCAGTACTTTATAAACCAAATCTGGATTTGATTAATTCCATGACTGCAGACTATACTAGCAATTTCACAAATTGTACCCAAGACAGTGGGCAAACTCACATAGGTTAATTCCCCACGACAGAAAATAAGCGTACATTTATGGTCTGAACCTTAGGTTCAGACTCTGGTTTCTGGATTCTTGCTATGTGGCTTTGGATAAGGCACTTAATTTTTCTAAGGCTCAGTGGCCTCACTTGTTAAATGAATATTTAAAATATCTATTTTACAGGATTGTTATGAAGCACAAGTAAATCATGTATACGAAAACACTTGTTAAAGTGTGCTCTACTATCCATACCTGGTATGTAAAAATAATTATTATTGAGGAACCTACTCACTTAAAATTACCTTAAAGTGAAAAATAGCATATCATATATTTGCATAAAATAACACTCTATATAAATATTTCTTGAATTAAAGGAATAAAGTGATATTTCTCTACTTTCAAACAGAGTATTCCTTTGTAAGCCAACTTACTAGCCCACTGGTTTTTCAACAGGTGTTTTAGCAGAAGCCCAGGGATCTCTTAAGGGGCAGCTGCTCAGAGCAAAGGGAAGACAAACAGAGCTCCAGAACTCTCTCCTGCTCAAACAGAGCATCTCTTGGCATAAACAGGGGTTTCAAACTTGCAAACATCTACAATAAACAAATTCAGCTCACCCAGAGTTGCTTTGTGTTCCTGTATTCAGATCCTGGACAGTGGATCTCTGCTTCATCCCAGCATTTCTTCGGCATACTTCTCTAAAAATTTAAGGGGCAATAGCATTGATGTTCTAGTTCATCAAACATCCCAAATCTCAGGTATTTAGATAAATCCCAGGTATTTAGATAAATCCCAGGCATTTAGATAAATAACCTGGAACAACTATCTAAATCTGGTCATCAGAGTGAAGCATAAATACTCTGATGTTGCTAAAGACTTTACTTTGATTGAATGGTTGAAGCCAAATACTCTCTGACAGGCTCTGGAAGGACAAATGGAAGCGCTTTAACCATTTCCTGCTTTTCCATGTACCTCCTTGTGTATGGACGCACATGGCTAATGAGCTGTCTCAGGAGGCTGACTGAATTAGTGGGAAAATACTAAATTGTGAGTCAAACGATGAAAGTTCAGTCACAGTTCTGGGATGAGCTCATGATGTAGTCTTTGAGAAACCTCTAGACGTCTAGATCATTTTAAAAACATGAACTGAGGCTCTATCTCCTCAGGTCCTTTGCAAAAGTACTATAATCTATGTATTTATGCCTCTAGAGGAGCATGCCTGTTGCAAGGCTTAATTTTATTCCATGCACTATGCTGGGTATAAAATATGCTAAGACTTCACAGGCAATATAGAAATACTCTGGTGATTGGTTCAAACATTTATCATGATAGCTGTAGCTTCCTGTGCTAGAAGAACTATCCTTGGAATGTGGAATACAACAGTTTACCATTTTCTCATAGAGTTGTTAAGAATGGTTTTGATTCTTATAGAAAAAACTGGCTCCATTAAAAAAATTATAGGATAGTGTCCTGTTAACCACATTTCAGTTTTAAAAACTAAGGGGGTTATACAGGCTTCAGAATGCTGTTTCTCTTTAAACTGATGCATAGACTTTCATTAAAAATAAAATTTAGCATGGAAGACGTATGGAAATTATACAGATTTACTCATTCTTCTCAAGGGCAATGAATCCAAGCCAAATGCTATAATCATTATAAATAAAGATTCTGCTTTGCTATGTTCTTTTATCTCGGCCCTAAAGAAAACCTTCATCTATTTATACTCAGTCTGCTCCTATCATTTTGTTTATTTAGACTTAGATACAACAGTCCTTTCTTTGCCTGCCTGTCACTGCCATTGCTCACAACTCCTTTTTTAAAGCCAAATTGACCTCTGAAACCTAAACTTCATCCATTCATTAATCTTTTGGCGCCACTTTCTGGGAGGTCAGTATCTGGTCATGGTCTTCGGTTTCATAAGATATGCAATATTTGTATCACATGAATTTGATCTAAATAACCCAGTCTTGGAAATCAGTCTAAAGAGGTCGCTTGGCTTACACAAATACTACTTGGCCTGCAGAATATACACTGGCCCAGCACACAGGAACCAGCATTGCCCTTTCCTTATCCTCCCCAATCCTACAGAGCTGAGGCCATGGAAGAAAGAAATAAGCAGCATTACCTATGAAGTATATTTGAAGTGTTGACATTTTACTCCAAAACAACATGCATTCCTCACTGCCTGTCACTGTTCTTTTCAATTTTGCATTCTTTTGTGTCTCAAAGGTTTTAGGCTCTTCAGAAATTTCCCTTAAAATTCAGGTGCCTGCAGACAGGGGTGGGGGCTGAAGTTAGATGCATCATTGTAAAAGTTTAACAGTTGAGGAACTGAAGAATATAAGAAAAAGACATATGCTGAGGGAGGATGTGAAAATCACCAGAACTCAACCTTGCCTATTTCATAAATTTACCTCCTCACATTATTTATCAAAAATTCATAAAATACAAATCCATTTGCCTTCAAAAAACACTAAATTTCTAGCTTCAAAAAATAAGCAAACCATCTCCGAATGACAAAAGCTGGAGACACGTCTTATTTTTTCCTACTGACTCAGCAATTTTCAGAGACATCAATGGAAAGCCACTGTATTTGGCCATCTTCAGGGATTGCCTCTAACATGGAACAATTAACAATAATTAAGGAAATAGGAATGGTGGCAGCTTGTGATCATTCTCTTGCTGATCCTGTTTATCAAGGTGTTTCATTCAACTCCCACGTTTGGTCCGTTAATGCAGGGTGGCTTTACCGAAAATTATATTTCCAAGTCTTCAGTTTCCATACATTCCTTTTACTAAAGTTGATCTGCCAAAGAATATGCCTTTGGTACTCTGTCTCAATCGCCCTGTTCTTCTTTTAAAAAAGACAGGCGAAACTTCCACCCATCCATCATCTCACCCTGGTTCATGATTCACAAATGTCAAAATTTCTAAAACTTCAAAGAAAGAAACATTTTCAAATATCTGCATCAGTACTAAGAAAATGAATTATTCTAATGATAGTATAATAAAATCTTTTGCAAATCACATGGTTTTAAATTCTTTGCTTTCAGCAAAATTGGAAGACCAAAATCAACCTGTCAGATGATAGATCATCAAAATTTATCTTGATAAAAGCTCACTATGTAAATTTTGACATTTACTAGAGAAAAAAAATCAAAGAAGTGATTTTTTTCACACTGAATAATACTGCTATAACAAATTTCTTCCGTTATCATTTATTTATTTGTACAAACAAGATTTTTCAGCATTTCTATATTTAAAAAAATAGAAGTAAAATTTATGCTAAATCCTGTTTTATCCTAGCAATAAATAGTATCCATAGATACATGAATTAATTGGGAAAAGACCTGTTCATTTACCTCATTAATAAGGGTATTCTTAATAAAATTTTTCTTTATATTAATAATTATCAAAATATGTAACATATTTTTGTTTTGATTAACCACTCATTAACAATAATTGTATTAATAATGCAATCCAGAAGAACGTTTTTAAATACTCGAAGCATTACGATCACAGAAAAAATTTTTAAATTTTATAATAATGAATATATATCTTTTTTAAAGGATAAAGGATATTAAGCATAAAACTAATTACATTATTCTTTCACAGAGAAAAATGAAATGGAGTAGTACTCCTAGAACTACTCCTTGTAGCTCTAGGAGTAAAATGAAATATAAAATTTCCAACTGTTAACAAGAGCTTATTCATGTATTTTTAAAAATAGATTACTGAATTTTAAAAGATAATTGCACTTATATGCCATTGACACTTATAGGCCACATTTTTAAAAATGATAGAGTAGCTTTATTTTTATGTCAATATTTATAACGGTAATTACATCATTTGTAACTATTCACTTACAAAATTTTGGATGTCAATTTTAAAATGTGCAAGGGAATTTATAGTTTTTCAAAATTCTCTTAGAAGCGAAAAAGCAAAATTGTTTGATACTACTACTGCATTTGCCAATGGTGGAGCAATTCTGTGGCTGTTGAGAAGGTTATAAGCAAATTTAGAAAGGACAATAAGCCTTGAAGGCTCAGGAGGATCATTATAACCATCTGTGCTTCCAATCCGGATGCCATGGTATACTCAGACTTCTCAGGGGTGTCTGACAGACAGTATGCTAGTTCTCTTTCAAATACTTGATTCATATGTTCACTCTGTTATCAAAGGATGAACGATATTTTACTAAATCTTACCTAAAGTTAGTTACTCATTTTAACTTTTAAGCAGTAGCATCATCACCAACAATGTGTAATTTGGAGATATGAGCCCTTAGAGGAATCCGAACTCTGCAAGGAGTCCCTAGTCCTAGCTCAACTAGTACTAGCTGAGAGAAGTTAGACAGTTCTGGTAAACTCTGCAATCTCAGTCTTTCAATCCGTAAAGAAATATATATTTACCTTGCTACTTTACCTTGGGTTCTTTGTAAAAAGAGATGTGTTACTTCTTGCTAGATTATAAAGATCTATGTAAAATTAAAGTTATTTTCACTATAATTATTTTAATCAAAAACAACTACTGATTATTTACTATGTCTCTAGCACTATGCTAGATATTCCTAGGAAATAAAAATGTACAACTCAATTTCCAGCCTTAAAGAGCTTCCAAACTAGTTGGGAGATGTGGAAGTGAGAGGGGTGTAGGTGCAGTAAGAATAAAATCATGTAAGACAGAAAGCAGTACTGCTGGTCTGACATTCATCCTGCCCATTTTGTTATTCAATAAGAGAGAACATTATTTAGCTACCGCTAACCAACCCAACGGAGAACATACCCCATGAACTTAAGAATATTTTTCTGCCTTTCAGTACAAAAATGAACTGTAAGAAAAAGAGAGCTAGTGGGTCGGCCCGGTGGCTCAGGTTAGAGCTCCATGCTCCTAACTCCGAAGGCTGCCAGTTCGATTCCCACATGGGCCAGTGGGCCCTCAACCACAAGGTTGCCAGTTCGATTCCTCGACTCCCACAAGGATGGTGGGCAGCGCCCCCTGCAACTAAAAATTGAACATGGTACCTTGAGCTGAGCTGCCGCTGAGCTCCCGGATGGCTCAGTTGGTTGGAGCACATCCTCTCAACCACAAGGTTGCCGGTTCGACTCCTGCAAAGGATGGTGGGCTGTGCCCCCTGCAACTAGAAATGGCAACTGGACCTGGAGCTGAGCTGCGCCCTCCATAACTAAATACTGAAAGGACAACAACTTGAAGCTGAACTGCACTCTCCACAACTAAGATTGAAAGGACAGCAACTTGACTTGGAAAAAAGTCCTGGAAGTACACACTGTTCCCCAATAAAGTCCTGTTCCCCTTCCCCAATAAAATCTTAAAAAAAAAAAAAAAAAAAGAGCTAGCTATGTGCTCTCTTACTTCCCCAAAACTAAAGAGACTTAAATATAAGGCAAAGGTTTGTTTTCAGTTTATGCATGTATTTGTATATTATTTGGAAGCTTTGGGATTTTTATGAAGAGGGAATTAAGTGAAAATGCAACATTATTTGTAGAGGGTATTCCCCTAAAATAAAAAGTTAACTAAAACAAAATAAAATTTGCTCAATGTATTCATTGAACACATCTTTAAAGAACAGTAGAGGATGTGAACACTGGAGCTTCTGTGCTAGTGACAGAAGAGAAACAATCAACAAGTAAACAAAAATAAGGTATTTCCCTTTAGACATTGACATGGGGGTGGGTGACATACAAAGGTCTAGAGAAAGAATCGATAGGAATAGAGACCCAATAACAAGTTTAAAAGCCACGAACCAGGAATATACTGAATATACTGTCCAAATCATGGAGAGAGAGGCAAGGTGGCAGAAGCACGTGTTGAGAATAGTGAGAAATGAGGTCATCAAAAAGGCCTGAGCCAGGTCAAGTAGACCTTTGTAGTCTCTGGTATAGTGTTTGACTTTTACTCTAAGTGTATTTAGAAGTCATTGGAAGGTTTTAAGCAAAGGAGTTATATTATTTGGTTTTTGTTTTTAAATGATCATTCTGGCAGATTTGTTGACATGGACACTGAGGATATTCTGATCGTTATGTCCTAAATAAAGAACAACCTCAACAAAAGAGGTCAAGGGGCAACATGGGAGAGAGACTGGAGCAAAGGATGAGACACCAAGAGAAACAGCTCAGAGATAGAATACAATGTCAGTCTATGGTGCCATTACAAAAGCAGTCTGTCCTTAGAAAAGGATCTTTCTGTACTTACACTTTTCTCCCCATTACTCTAGATTCCCTAGGTACCCACTGACCTTATCTATCCTCTAGCTGTCCAAATGTCTGCACTACTTATGCCTAATATGCCAAATTAATCAACAATATCTTCTATAATTCCCATTAAAAAAATGTTTATTCTCTCAATGAGGTTCATTTCAGCTAAGTGTCAGAAGGGAAGCAATCTGATTCTACTACCACTAAGATGAAAGTCTTCTAACAATTCTAAGTTTATATGCATTTTAAAAAACTTGTTAAAACACATGAATAGCAATTGAGAACGTTTACATAATTATGTAATGAATTTTAGACAATAGGGGGGAATGGCAGAAATAGGCAAGAGTGTGATGAGGGGCAGTCTCCTTATATAATTCAGCTCTGTATATGACAGGATCTATCATAGTGCCTGGTATATAGATATTTAGAAAAGAATAAATACATTTTATACAATGAAGTACATTTTTGCCTTTCTTTGAAAAATAAGAAAGGCAAATTGTTATCCTTACGATGTGGTCATTTCCATATATTTCTCTACTTTTAGTCCCAGAAAACATAATAATTAGAAAGGTGTAATATTAAAAATTAACTGTTCTACCAAAAAAGAAAGCTATCAATACCTGAGTATCTCACCTAAGGATGATTCATCTAACACTATCTTACACGTGTCATTGACAGCTAACCTTAATGACTCAATAAATCAAAATTTTAAAATGTGAAGCAAGTTATAATGCTACTATTTTTTTAAGATATAAGGAGATAAATAAGGAGAGGGCTTTAGATTGATAAAAGTGTTTAATTAAATCAGCATAGTGATCTCTAGTGTGCAAGGCACTGTGGGGGAAAGGAGAAGATACTCCAAATTCATTTGGAGATTAACTGTATATTTAGACAGCCCTGATCATCTTACAATGACCTATTCAGGCAGTACTTACATTCTGAGAGACATATGGATTCACATAACTATTTATCAGCCAATTCCTTTCATAATTATAGACTCAGACCAGACACTTGTTATCCCTACCAAGATGCTTTAAGGTATCACGTGATGCAAATCAATAGGGGACATTAGCTCACATTCGGAAGTGTTTCCAAATATAAGCACTCCTCATTATTCAGTATCATCTGGAAATAAGGAAAGCCGTATAAATAAATTTTGACACACCTGAAATTTTTTTAAATGCTAAAACATGCTTTATTTGTTTTTATAAGATATTGAAACATTTGACTGTTCTCCAACAGAGGATATGGTCATATTGGAGCTGTTCTTGATTCAAATCATGATTATAGAATCATTCATTGTACTGTAATATCCTCAGTAATGAAGTATGACTTGCTCCTGCACTCATTACCCTGAGAGTACTTTTTCCCTTCATTTGACAATTGCTGTAAAGAGCAGATCTTCCTTTTTACCATCTAATTTGTTGCTTTTATTCACTAATAAACTAAGGAATCAACCTGCGACTGATAATTTTAATGAGAAAATTAATCATGCATTTGAATGTATACCAGTATTTCCAATTTAAATATATGACTACAGAGCTTTTACTCTTTGAATTTAGATTTTTATCTCTTTCTCTTATATGGAAAATATTAATTAGTAATGCCATTAACATACTTGTTTAGTAGTGTTATCCTACTATATGTTACACAAACACATACACACACATATTGTGTATGTGGTTGGTTGGTTGGTTCAAAATAACAGTACTGGATGTCAGCATCATGACAGTGAGAAGACTCCTTTTTATCTTCCTTTAAATCTATAACTAGTTGGACATCTGTAACCCAACAAAATTTCTTATGCTCAACAGTCTAGCACACCTGAGATCTTCTAACTGTCAACCTGTTGAATTGTTATAATGAAAACAGTAGCTAAATAAGAAAGGTGCTCACTGCTTCAAATGTACCAGCAGAAGGACAACCCATCAAGCACTATGAACAACTAAGGTAACATGGTAGCACAGAAAGAAAATGACAATTTTCCAAAAAACAAACTCGAAGTCATGGAACAGTGTGACCTAAATGATAAAAAATTCAAAATAGCAGTCATGAAGAAACTCAACAAGACATAAGAAAACTCAGAAAGGTAGTTCAATGAGTTCAGAAATAAAATTAATAAGCAGAAGGAGTACTTTAACAAAGAGATCAAAACTATAAAAAAGAACCAAACAGGAATTCTAGAGCTGAAAACTCAATAAATGAGATGAAGAATACATTACAAAGCATTGAAAATAGAGCAGACCAAATGAAAGAGAAAATTAATGATGTCAGAGACAGAAATCTAGAAATGATTCAGGTAGAAGCGAGAGAACTAAAACTTTTAGAAAATGAAAGAACTCTAAGAGAACTATCTGACTCCATTAGAAAGGGCAACATAAGGATAATTGGCATCCCAGAAGGAAAGGAGTGGGGGAAGGGAACAAAGAGTCTATTCAGAGAAGTAAGTGGTGAGAATTCTCAAACCTAGGGAAGGAACTGGACGTTCAAGTACAAGAAGCTAACTGAACACCAAATTAGTTTTTCTATTTTGTTACTATTAGAACTTTATCCCATGAAACCCAATGAGTCTAAGAAAAGTTTAGTAACTTGCTCATGATTACACAGTTACTAAGGACAGCGTCTTAAATCAAGGTCTGTATGATTTTCACTATATAAAAGAATCCTCATATAGCAACATTCCAAGAGTATGTGCATTTTAAAAGAGAAAGCCTACAGAAAACAATGTTAGAAATAAAGAAAAGGGGAAGGGGAGAAAGACCTATTACATTAGCGGTAAAATTTCATATATAAAAAATGAGCCAAAAAGGATATTCTTTTGGGGTGACTCCTTTCTTAAAATTCTTCAGATCACTTTGCTATTCCATGAATGTGTAAGAGCAGCCTCACACACAACCTTTGGTTATCTTCCATGAGGTTGTCTATTGACTTGTCTGTTGCCAACTCAAAACATTTCAATTGAAGGAATGAAATATATATTAAACCATAAGGTAGCTTTTGAAGGTATCATTCAGCAATGTCATGTTTTAGTCACATTATTTACTAGGCTGTACATTACTGCTCTGTTAAGAGCTCAGAAATGCTAGATGGTGAAACTTGAAAGGCTGGCATTATAAAAGACAGGACTGAATACACAGTGAGTATTAGAACGCAGTCATGTGATTAAGCCAGTTCACATCTCTGCTGACGATGGCTGATTCATCACACACTCCTCTATCTCACAGGCATAGTTA
Organism: Rhinolophus hipposideros; assembly: GCF_964194185.1. Classification (NCBI taxonomy): domain Eukaryota; kingdom Metazoa; phylum Chordata; class Mammalia; order Chiroptera; family Rhinolophidae; genus Rhinolophus; species Rhinolophus hipposideros. The sequence goes on along the minus strand of NC_138053.1, from coordinate 78,926,363 downwards.
CACCTCTACTCATAGCTCATGTTTCAGAAGTGACTGCCTGATAGAAACCTCTCCCCTGAGCAATCCAGCTGGTATAGTACTGGATGGTACAGCCTCAAACTTAGCAAGAAATACTCACAATGCCCCCGTTAGTGTTAGTTTACTAAATTAATGTTGCTAATCCATTGGGTTCTAAGCACCAAGAAGATAATTTATTTTTCAAAACTCCATAATTTATTTTTCAAAACTCTTCATTTTTGCATTGCTTACAACACTATTTGAACAGCCAAAATGTTTGCATAATAGGTATTTTTCAGGCAGCTTCATGTCATATTTGAATTTTTTAAGCCCAGTAGGTGCTTAGCTTGGGAAAAATCTTTTTCTCCCAGGCTGATTATGTGTCCAAATTGAACTGTAGCCTGTTGATTTCAGCCTGTGTTTGCAATAAGAGGAAAGAAAAAAACTAGGGGGAAAAAAAGCTGAGTTCAATCCACTGGCCAAGTCCAAATAAGTTGTCCCCAGAGCTGACTGAATGCAGAAAGTATAATACTATATGATGTGATTCTACATGCATGTAGAAGAAATAGTTAATACAATTATATTGTAAATGAGGGAGGGGAATGAGATATAAAGGGACGTAAGATTTCTATAGTTCACTCAAACTGATAAAATGAAAGCACCATTAGACTGCATCATTTCTACACTATTCACCATCCTGTCTCAGAGTGCTGGGTAGTCACAACATAAAATACAAGAAAACATGGTTTGTCAATAAAACCATAAAAGGAAAAATATAAACTGCTGAATGTTTAATTTCTATTTTTAAAGGGACAGGTTTGAAGAAAGGTGAGGGAAAATTCTGACTATTAGATAATGTTCTAGTCAGTAAAACTACTACAGTTTTTCAAGCTAATTTCTAAAATCTTAGTGACTCCTTGGAACTCACAATTCAGTAACTAAACGCTTGAAGAAAGAAAAACCAAAGAAATCAGCACGATGCTGGCATGTCACTTTCATAATTTTTGTGCGGGTATATCAGGAAGTGCATAAGACTGAACGCACAACTCTTTCATGTTTAAATCAACAAAGGTAAAGCTGATGAGGAAGATGGATGCTCGTTAAGTATATTCTTCCAGCATTTTGCAAACTGAAAAAAAAAATATAAATAACTAAGACATAAATTTAAAAGAAGAAAAATTAACTTCTCTGACAGGAAAAATGAGTATAATAAGTTGGATTTGTAGAACATTGTTTTAGAAAACTCCAATTTTTACTCTATCTCTTTAATTCTCACATAATTTTTTCATTGCAATATTTTAAGACAGGCAAAATATTACTTAAATCTATTTTCAAGAAATGAAAAACTTTAATCACAGACAGTTTGATCACACAGGATTCCCCAGTTGCCTAAAGCATCCTTGTTCTAGAGCTCACTGGAGACGAGGGAGCAAAAACTAGTTTAAATGTCCCATCTTGCTTATGGGATTCTATTTATGTATGTATGTATGTATGTATGTATGTATGTATGTAGTAAATGTGAAGCTATCCTGCAAAATCCCATTTAGTTGTGATACTCAAGGCGGACCATCTAAGTTTATTAAATAAATAAATAAATAAATAAATAAATAAATAAATAAAGCAACAGCCCAGAGGAAAAACAAGGGATTGGAGTCTGCCGATTACTATTTTGAGGGTAAACTTGAACAAATTGCTCATATATTATTCTTAGCTGTAAAATGCAGAAGTTAGCTTGCTAAAGAGGGTTGCTAAAATCTGTGATTCAACAATCAACAAAGAAAAGCTTGTTACTCTGCAGGTCTCTTTTCCTAGATCTGGAGATGTGGTAATGACAGAACCTTCCTAAATACACAAAACCCTTTTCACATAGTTTCACTCCCTTGGGCAAGGACTGTCAGCATGTCATCTTGGATGCAAAGAGAGAACTCTGATGAAACTAAGGCAACAGAGACCCAAGGGACGATTACCATACAGTGATTCTATCCCCTACAAAAAGAATGGCTTTTGGTTTTCTGAAAGACTCCAGGTTTATCTACGATGAATCTTTTCTGAAGAGATCCATAGTGTCTCAAAACAATATAGCTACATTCCTTTTAATCTAAAGTTACACCTTTTGGCAAAAGCTATCATGGAAGAAGAGAAGTACAGCACATTGAGCACCAGCTACAGTGAAATTCAAATTATTAAAAGAAATCTTAGAGGTGGTGGTGCCATCTAGCTGCTAGAATGGCAAGTTGTTATTTAATATAAACACTTCTGAAAAAGCAGATATCGTGATCATTTGATATAGGCAGTGAAAGACATAATCTTTCTTTTTTAAGTCATATCTTCACAAGCAGAAGCACACAGAAGACAAACATTTTTTTCCCTAAAGTCAATCAGCTAATCACCAGCAGAACTAGGGTCAGAGCACGGTTTCTTTGATTCCTAGACCTTAGCTCCTTCCACAGCCTCACCACTAATGAAAGAGAGGTCCCAAGGCTTCAAAGCATGACACTCTTTTATCCATCACCTCTCCCCACACCAAATAAATTACCATATTACAAAAGTATTCTTCCCTTTTACACATGTGGAAAAATTATCCACACTAATCAACTTTCTGAGAACCTATTTCTATAAAGATCCCACGGAAAAGAAGTCAGAGACAACTTCCAAAATTAGTGACTAGACACATTTTGTTTTCTACTTAAAAATTCCTAGAACCAGTTTCCAAAACCACCAAAGTCTTGGCTCAGTCATACAAGTATTGAAGAATTGCCCTCTTCTAACACTTGGGAAGGTTATCTGTCCTGGAGTAGGTGCGATTCTTTCCTTTTTTCTTCTAATCACCCTAGTATTGCTGCCACCTATACAGGAGAGCCCTCTCCCTATAGGAATTTTAAGTCTCCTTTCCCTAGTTTCTTACCTCCCTAGTCCCTGGTTTTAATCACTTTTAAAATCAGTTTCTTAATCTTAAACAAAAGATTGCTCCTAGTCTGAAATCACAGATAACTAGATAATATAATCATAGTTATCTGCTTCAGATAACTACCCAGAAGCCTATGATTTAAACTTGTTGCTTGTAATCATCGTGGCCCAGCATTCTCTCCAGGCCACTCCGCAACCAACTCCTGGGTAAACAATGGCACCTGGATTACTAGTTAAAAACGAGAGGAAAAAGCCACAGGAGGCCCCATGAAGCTAAATGGACTTTGAGTCCTGCTCCTTGGGCCAATGCTGTTAATCTGTTAACCAAAATCTATCTCTCCTTATCTAGAGGTCTCCGGGTTACAAATGATGCCTCAGCAAAGCTTCCAGTACATCCCAACCAAATAGGCCAACACGGTCTTCCAGACAGATCTCGAGACCCCTCCCTCTCGTCTAAGATCAGATAGAGCAAGAGTTCCGTGGATCCCCAATAGGCAGGGTCAACAACCACATTCAACAGAACATAGATACAGAAGAAGAGACCTCCTGCCCCTCAACTTCCCATAGAGATTTATGGGGATCACGCCTCTCAGGAGAAATGAGGCAGGCAGCTAGCGATAGGAATGGGGGCTCCAGACATTCCTACATGTTCCACACAGCCCACAGAGAGCGACTGCCCAGAGACCTCCCAAAAACTTTCCCTCTATGCCCCAATTTTTCCTTTATCTACCATAACCATTAACCACGATGAAGACACTAGAAGACACTAGAAGACACAAGCTACCTAACTAGATTAGACCGGTCACCACACCTGAGCAATAAAGGCTGCATCTCACCTTAGCCTCATTATACCGTCATTGTAATATCATGTATATGCCCAGAAGTTCATTAATATCATTATAACAGACTGGATTCTGGGAAGGAACATGTACTGTTTGAAAAGATGAATAGCCTCCTGTCAATCACAGGTGCCAATCAAGTGGCCCCACACCTAAAGAGGAGTAGGCCATTCTAGAGAAAAGAAAAGAAAAACTCTTAAGTCCTTGCCAGTCGGAGCCTTTTGAGCCACTCTGTTGCTCAGGCCTATTCCTATCTCTTTGGAATATACTTTCGCTTCTAATAAACTGCTCTTTCACCACTGCATTTTGGTGTCCCACTCAATTCCTTGTTTGAGATACCAAGAACCTGGACACAGTGCTGAGAAGAGTCCGTTCTCTGGTAACACCACCATCAAAGCCACTGGCAGGAGGAATGGAGGAAAAATTTCTTCAGTGTCATAGCTTCTGAGGTCCTCTCTCTAGTCTCACATCCAGGGAGAAGCCATTCTCCTGGAATAGAACAGAAATTCTACAAAAGTTCCCCAACAAACTAACACCTGCACTCATGTATGCACAACATACATTTTGTTCTGTCCAAAACATACGTTGCACATTTGGTCCATGTCAAAAGGAGTTTGATACTTGGTCCTACCCAAACGTCCATTGAGATATTTGGTACATGCCAAAGAGCCCTTGAAATTTGGTCCTGTCCAAAACATCCACGGAGACACTTGGTTCACACCAAAATGTCCTTGAAATTTGATCCTATCAAGAATTTCCACAAGCATATTTGGTCCATGATATTTGGTCCTGTCAAAAATGTTCACACTTAGAAAATGTCCCTGGGTTCAATAAGCCAATAATGCTTACTTATTCTTTGGTTTACAGGATAAATACATTAAAAACATGTTTTATTTGTCCAATAATTATGTTGTAATTGTATTGCCAATAACAACCTTTCTTGCCTTGGTGACCTAGCTGATAATGGTACATGGGGCTAGATAGATGGATGAGGGTTTACATCTTGCAGAAGAGAGGATTTTCATATATTAACTAAGCATACTGAGAAAGAGTCCTACAATTAGAGAACTGCACAAAGGACAACTCAAGGATGAGCTCACTCTATGCGTCGCGCATTAATATATCCCTGGGCATTTGGCTGGTTGTGGCTGGGTCATCCAGTAAGGCCGGAGATTGAAATGGAGGTGTTTGGTCAGGCTGCTATATAAAATGGACAGAAAACATGTTTCCATAAACACTTTACAGAGCATCCAGCTTGTTCGGGAGGAGTGACAAATAGTGTAGCTCTCCTACCACATAGCAGTTGGGTATAATAGCTGCTATAAGAGGGGTACTGGGCATCTACCCTGTTTCCCTGAAAATAAGACCTAGCCAGACAATCAGCTCTAATGTGTCTTTTGGAGCAAAAATTAATATAAGACCCGGTGTTATGTTATATTATATTATATTACCTTATATTATGTTATTATATAAGACCCGGTCTTATATTATAGTAAAATAAGACTGTATCTTATTTTAATTTTTGCTCCAAAAGATGCATGAAAGCTGACTGTCCAGCTAGGTCTTATTTTCAGGAAAACACGGTAATTAACCCCCCTACAACTATTCCATCACCCAGGATTAATGGGCAATGTTTCCCCTGAATTGATGTCCTATACAGGTACAATCACTGTAGACCACAAGCATCTGCTACTATTTGGAGAGGTTCTAGTGGGTGTGACTCCCACACTTAACTGCCAGTCGGTGTGGATAACCCTGCTGTTGGCTGGTGTCACCTACTGACTGATCCAGGCCAGCCAAACTAGGTGGCAAGTCCAGAAAACACTAGTAAGGTTTCCCTTACCAATAAACCAGCAACCATTGGTCAAATAGTTACAAAAGAAAAAAAAATCCTTTCTGTTTCTTGAAAACTCTCAGTGGAATATGGCAGCAATAGTATGCTCACACACACACACACACACACACACACACACACACACACACTCACACACACAGTCAATGCTACATTATAATGGTTTTTGTTACCATTTCCATTCCTTTAACAGAGATAGGAGTAAAAGTTACCGGTGCTGTGGAGAAAGGAGAATCTGCAATGCCCGATGTATGACTAGTCAGGATTCGGATAACATTACATCATTCAAAATGGGACAGGAGAACATCAGCACAATGTTGGTGTTGAAGGAGAAGTAAGGAAAACCCTAAATAGGTTAAAATGACAAACAGAAGAAGAACCAAATGCAACATCATTGTACATACTTTGAACACCTCTCGGGATCTTCATGATGAAGAGGTTCTGCTACGTAACACTACCAAAAAGAAACTCATTAAAGAGGCAAGGAAATAGAATTCAAAACAGACATGGACCTCCAAACCCAACTTCATTGCATGGAATTGAAATTTCAGAGGAGTACAAAGTGACAGGATATGGAGAACTATTTCTTATGCATGATTCTGGTGCTTGAAATGGTGAAAGAATTCTTATTCACACAACTTATGACAGTATTCGATATTTAAGTGCCAGTACTACATTATTCAGTGACGGCACCTTCAAGATGGCACCAACATAGTTCACTCAAATACTTCCTGTGCATGGTGTAGTACTAGTTTAAACTATGCCACTGATTTATGCACTAACAATGAAAAGGTGAGAAGACAAATACATACTTGTATGTCCACCCAAAACCAACATAGGGATGTTTATAGCAGCTTTGTTCAGAATTGCCAAAACTTGGAAGCAACCAAGACATCCTTCAGTAGGCGATGGATACATAAACTGTGGTAATCCAGATGATAAATTATTATTCATTGCTAAAAAGAAATGAGCTATCCAGCCGTAAAAACACATGGAGTAACTTAAATGCATATTTCTAGGTGAACGAAGCCAAACTGAAAAAGCTACATGCTGTATGATTCCAACTTTATGACATTCTGGAAAAGGCAAAACTATGGAGACAGTAAAAAGATCAGGTTGCTAGGGAAGGGTTGGGAGGTAAAGATGAATAGGCAGAGCACAAAGAATTTTTAGGGCAGTGAAAATACTCTGATGATATGATGACGGAGATACGCCATTATATAGGTGTCCAAATCCATAGGATGTACAACATCAAGCGTGAACCCTAATGTAAAACATGAACTTTGGGGATTATGATGTGTCAGTATAAGCTCATTCTTGGCAAAAACTGTGCCATTCTGCTGAGTGACATTGGTAATGGCGGAGGCTACGAAGGGAGAGAGGCAGGAGTGACATGGGAAATCTCTCTGTACCTCCCTTACAATTCTACTGCAAACCTAAAACTGCTCTAAAAAAGTAAGTCTTTAAGAAAATGAACTACAAATGTGGGGAAGAGAGGACACCTGTTTAACATCGCTCTTTTAAAAGAGGTGTGTATGTTTAAAAGTTTGAAAACTAGGACATCTTCCTGGTTTTTTGTTTGTTTGTTTCTCTCTCTCTCTCTCTGTCTTTCTCTCTTCCTGTTCCTCATCTTTCCTTTCTTCTTTTCTTCTCTCTCCCTCTCCCTGCTTTCTTTCTTAAGACTCCCAAAAGTTATGTGAATCACCTTAGTAGCCTCAATAGGCTCCTCGATTCCAGGTTTACTTTACTTTAACCCGCTCTCCCTTACCCGCTACCAGGGTGAGCTGATTAAAAAGCAAATGTGGGGCCGGCCCGGTGGCCCCAGGTTAGAGTTCCGTGCTCCTAACTCTGAAGACTGTGATTGGATTCCCACATGGGCAAGTGGGCTCTCAACCACAAGGTCGCCAGTTCGATTCCTCAAGTCCTGCAAGGGATGGTGGGCTGCGCCCCTTGCAACTAGCAACGGCAACTGGAACTGGAGCTGAGCTGCGCCCTCCACAACTAAGATTGAAAGGACAACAACTTGACTTGGAAAAAAGTCCTGGAAGTACACACTGTTCCCCAATAAAGTCCTGTTGCCCTTCCCCAATAAAATCTTAAAAAAAAAAAAAAAAAGCAATTGTGGGGTGGCTGGTTAGCTCAGTTAGTTAAAGCACAGTGCTCTTAACAAGTTTCCTGGTTCTATCCCCACATGGGCCACTGTGAGCTGAGCCCTCCACAACTAGATTGAAACACAACTACTTGACTTGGAGCTCATGGTCCTGGAAAAACACATTTAAATAAATAAAAGTGTTGTTTTTTTTAAAAAAGAAAGCAAATGTGATCAAGTTGCTTTCCTGTTTATAACACTTCAATGACTACCCACAGTATTCAGTATAAAGTTCAAACTCCATTAAGCACACAAGACTTTATGGTCTGGGCCCTGTCTGTAATCTCTCGATCCTTCCCTAGTCATCTATCCCATCACTACACCATATGCATTTCACTCTTGCCACATTTCACCTTAATGTGTCACACTTTCATATTTCTATGCTTTTGCTATTGCACAGTCCAAATATCTCTTTGCCTTTGAGTCCAAATTTAGGTGATCCTTTAAGAAAACAAAATGTCTTTGATAAATCCACTATGTATTCTATTCATGTAGTGTATACTTTTATTTAGTGCTAATCACACTAAATATCTTTCCCATTACACACTAAACTTGTATTTAGTGTCTAATTCGTACCTGCCTTTGCCACTTTAAGGGGTAGAACAGATCCTCAAAACCTTCTGTGGATTGAGAGAATAAACGAACAGTGAGAGCCCCCAAACCATGCGGTATGAATTGACCACAGATATTTGCTCTACAAGAAAGAAGGCTTTGGAGGATATAGCAACTAACTTTAAATGTACAGAGAGACATCCCATTTGGTTACAGAGGACTGTGTAGAACAAAGGAATAGGAACTACAGGAAGCATATTTCTGTTCAGTGAATAATTAGAACTTTTACAAATGGGATGATTCCCATGAGATAGAATTGTTCACTTTCAATAGAACTGTTCAAGCAGAGTGTGAATGTATTGCTTCACCAAATAGAAGGTAGATAAAGAATTTGTAAGATTACTTCCAACTCTAAGGTTGGTGTTTTTTTTCCAAAAAAACATTTAGTAAACAAATCACAAACCACTTTTTAGTTAGAGGAACTACAGGACAAGAGGAATGAAGGCTAAAGCACAAAGAAGTTGACCATAAAAAAAGCCCCCTTTAATGTATATCTAGCACTAAGATAAAGGCATCAACATACTTAGAAAAAGATACACTGTGATCCCAACCTGTTACTGATACTCCACAAATCTGATAAACTTCTGAGAGCAAGTGGATCAGAGAAAACAAGTAACTGCTATTTATACCAACGTCCGACCCTAAACCCTAAAAATTGTATGCACTGACAATGACTAATTAAGAGGTTTAAAATATAAAATCAAATATGTTATATTCTACTTCTTTTACTGTCTAAGCATAGCCAGGTCTTCCAATAAAGACAAACTCAATAAATTACATGTACAAAGAGCAGCTCAATCACCCACGCAGCTCCTGGCTGCCACCGGAAAGATCAGAGAAAGTTATTATTAGAAACTTGGGAAAGACATATTAGAAACCACAGCAAAGACCTTGGATATTTAAAAACTCAAATAGTTTCCATGTGGGTTTAAAGTCATAGTCAAATTTGCCCAAACATTGAATACACAGGGAAAAGAGATAAATCAGATGCAAGATGTATAAATAACAGATGTATGGGAGAGCAAACCATTAAAAAATGTAGATACTGAGCAACTAAAAGTGTGTGTGGGGGGGGAGGACATTTTTGCTAGAGAAAACTGCATAATTCCCTTTTTCGGAGCTACAAAGGTCTGCATTTCACACAAAACTTGAAGACCTTTCCTAGCAAATACAGCAAGGAAAATGATATATTTCACTGTAAATATTTATATTTCAGGACACATTCTAAAGCCTACAACAAAAGATTTTAAAATGCCCAGGCCCTAATAGAGATCTGTGTTTGGTTCCTCCCCAAACTACAAAAAGGACATTTCATATAAGCGCATTGTGGAAACATCCCCAAGGGGCCACAGAACATTTGTGCGGGCCACTAGGTGAGCCTGTATCTCTCTACATGACGGCTTTACCTTACCTTCATTTCACATGGCCCTCTTCCAAGAAAGCTTCTCCCCTAAAGGTCAAAATTCCCGCCTTCTCCTGAGACACAATAGGCACATACAATAGGTAGTCACTGAAAAGTGCCTATTGTAAAGCCTGGCACATAGTCTGTTCTCAACAAAAGCTTGTACCATGAACGAAGGAACAAACTTATCTGATGTAATCAGGCCCAGTGCCCTTTCCTTTTAAACAAATTTAAAACTCTTCAGTGGCGGATAGGAGGCTCAGTTGGTTAAAGTGTGAGCTCTGGGCAACAGGGTTGCCAGTTCGACTCCCACATGGGCCAGTGAGCTGCGCCCTCTGCAACTAGAATGAAGACAATGAGCTGCCACTGAGTTGCCACCGAGCTCCCGAGCGTCCGGATGTCTCAGTTGTTTGGAGCACATGCTCTCAACAACAAGGTTGCTGGTTCGACTCCCGCAAGGGATAGTGGGCTGCGCCCCCTGCAACTAAGATTGAACAATGACAACTGGACTTGGAGCTGAGCTGCGCCCTCCATGACTAAGACTGAAAGGACAACAACTTGACTTAGAGTTGATGGGTCCTGGGAAAAACACACTCTTCCCCAATAAAGTCCTGGAAATACACATTGCTCCCCACAGTCCTGTTTGATCTTCCCTAATTAAAACAAAAAATCTTTAGAATCCCTTATTAAAAAAAACCAAAACTCTTCAGATACAAATATTTTGGAATTCATATTAGGTTTTCTAGCACAGTGCAACATGATACAACCCCTAGAATATCTTTATTAGCACATCTTTGAAAATTACCTTCTGAAATCATTCAAAATAGAAATCATTCAAATACAGTAATTCAGCTGAAAAATTAGTCCTGAATTTTATTACCAATTCTAAAATCTCAGCCTCCTAACAAGTTCCCTATAACTTAACATAATGCTAGTGTACCCAAGACATCTGTACATGCATGTTTTTCAAGTTATTTTTCCCTTGTAGAGAAGATGAATTTTCACTAATTTATCCAAATACTTCTCCCCAGGATCTATGCTTCTTTGGGGATCAAAAAGAGGACTATTTAATTTATTTGGCCCTTAATTAAGGTTGCAGTCATAGCCTCTAATGTACTTTTCTTCTAACCAATATAACTGACCTTTACAGAGTATCTAATATTTTTATTAAATGAACAAAGAGATTCCCAAGCCTCAGTGCCTCCTGTGGTAGCAGCATATCATTAGATAGAAGATTCTCTTTCCAGCTACTGAGTCTTCCCTCTCTTCTCCCAACCACACCTACACCGTAATCAACTTCCACCAAAACCAAGGCTACAAGGAAAGGTGAGCTAGACAGAGCACATGAAATTCTTTTCTGAGGCTTGTGACCTGTTTTCCATTATCTTCACATAGATTTCCTTTAGGGCCTGGCTGTTTTAAAATCTTTTATTATGAGGTTTGGAATGTGTCTTAAAATATAAATATTTATGATGAAGAAAAACAAAGTCACACAGTTTTATAGTCAAAACTCCTCCTTGGACATTATAAACGTATTTATTGCAAGCAGAGCTCTTGCCAGTCTGAGGAAAGAAGCAAAGGCCTGAGAGGAGGCATGTCACTAAAATATCTAAGGATAAAGAGCCCAGCTCTGGATTATATTCTCAGCCACTAGCCTTGTGCTCGGAGCCACTTAATTCTCCGGGGCAATTTGCTAATGATCTTCCTATCTTTGTCAAAGCTCTTTAAAGGCCCCAAACTACAAAAGGATCCCATGTTAGTTGGAAAGATGGAAATTATGAGCAACGAACTACAGCTAAACTCAGGACAGACAGCAGCCCCTTCACTCTGACCCTCTTTAAGATCTACATACTTTAACCACTGCCTTCAGCCACCGCCAAACCTATAAAGTTCAATTTACACCATCCAGACACTTTTGCCCAAGCAACTAGCCTGAACAATTGTGTCCTGTACTGCCTCAGCCACCTCAGCTCCCAGCACAACTTGCTAACCATTAAACTACTCTAGTATCTCTTCAGGGGCTGAGTCCAGGCTACAAGCAATGCAAAGGCAGTCTACTGAAAAAAGGGTTGTATACGACAGAAAGCAAACTGGCTTGAGGTCAAGAAAAAAAGAAGAGAAAACAAGGGCTACCAAAGACAAAGTGATTACATTCATGTATCACTTTTGCAGTTATTTTCAGCCTCTGCTCTCAAAATTGTAAAAAAGCATATTTTCAAACCATCCAGGCCATGGTTCTCTTTATTCTTTCATTTAGAATCCTGGCTCCACACATTCAGAAATTACAACATGATTATGAAATGCAAGGTATGTGTATAGCATATACATATACTTTAAAATTCCAAACACATTTTAAGAGAGCCCAGAGGCAAATGAACCCCTGTACCATGTGGGTTAAGCCAAAAAAAAAAAAAAACAAACAAACAAATAAAAAAAACAAAAAAACAAAACACTCCTCAATGGAGTATGTCAATTAAGTAATTAAGTACATTATTGACTTATCCTAAACCAAAGCTAAATACAAGTTGCAATATACTGGGAAACATCAGGGTCCTTTCCTCTTATCAAAAAGATACAGATACAATCCTAACCAGCTATAGAACTGAAACTCCAAATATGTAATTATGCTTGAAGAATGGAGAAAACTAAAAGCCCCAGAAACTTGATAGAAACATCTAGATTATTACTTCAATTTCTTATCTTATTCTTTCCTCCCATTCATCATTTTTGCCCATCATCGTTAAATCTTCTTCTAAGCAATTATGTTTCACTAGCCTGTGTGGTCCCAAGTTTATGCTACAAACTATTCAGATGTTTTCTCTTAGAGAAGAATTTTCCTTTGTGGACCATCTGTTTATCTAACATCTGAGTTAGAGACAATTTTATTTATTTATTTTAAAAGAGCTTGTTTATGATGTTAAGATGAGAGAAACTGGGTGAAGAGTATATGAGAATTCACTGTACTACCTTTGCAACTTTTTTTAAGTCTAAAATTATTCCAAAATAAAAAGTGTATTAAAAAAAAACAATTGATCTTCTCAGTCAAGCCGACCTAGGATCAAATGCTGGTCCACCCTGACCAGGCTGTGACAAGAGGCAGATTGCTTTTATTTTCTTTAACTGTTTTAACATTGTTTTGACATCAAGGAGTATCAGTCTCAAAAGGAATTGTGAAACATTGTCATTTTTTTGTTGTTGTGAAACAATTTTTAATAACAGGTCATCGCAAGCATGTATTACTTAATCATTTTTAAAATTCAATGAAGTTAATATATAATACTGTAAAGGGTACCCTATAGTAAAGTGTGTCATGAGTATGTTTAGTGGTCCTATCTAACTTCTCCAGGATCTCGAGCAAAACCAGACCAACAAATAGTGACAAAGAATTCGGTTGACCAGAAAATCCTCCTGTCCCAGTAAAGAACACTAGAATTAGTATTTCCTTTATCAAATCACTCATTATTCCATTCAAACAGTTCCCCCACCTAAAAGCATGAGAGTCTGACCGAAAGTAACTGCCTCCTCCGCTGTTTAGTTGACACCACACGAATTCGCCACACTGTGGGGATAGCTTTCCAGTTTCCTTCCCTGATAAATACAAGGGTTGGGTCAGATTACCGCCAAGGACCCTGTCGGGAATGCCATTCCGTGGCAACCCCTGTGTTTCCTGGGCTCTCTCTGCCTGAGTCCAGAGGTGCCAGTGCTCTTAGCTTCACCTGCCTCACGTTCTCAGAGCTAGAAGTCACCTTAAGCGATCTCCTTCATGGCCAGGGCAGGTCTTCTTAGTGATTGAAGAAAAGCAATGAGGTGAGTTAGGCCACTATATAGAACCAAATTTTCTTAATGTTGGGAAATAAGCACTTTTGCTCAGTAACTTCCTTTTAGCTTCTATTTGGGAAGATGACACCCTATTCAATGCCTAGAGGATAGCGGCAGACATACAGACAATACAGCAAAAGTATCTCAGCCGAAAGATGCTGCTTATAAAATATCTTTCCCCATTCTATGGAAGTCTGCCTCCCCTTCACAATGTGCTTTGACTCTAATGCACTAACAGAAGCTGAATAACACAATGACTGGACCAGAATGACACATCTTAATGGCATGGACATGTATCTAGAAAAATATGATTGGATTTATTCTATTCAAATAATTTGAGACCAGAAAATTAAAAAGGAAAGCAAGTCCAAATGCTGTAGGGTAAGGTGGAGGACAGAAGATACAAAGAGAAAAGGAGTAGTTTTTATCCTGAGCTTTGCTCAAAAGAGACTTTATCTCAGTAAAACCCAGTTTTTCCCTCCTCTGTATATAGGCATGTAGTTCTTAAACTTTTAAACTGTATCTCTTGAAATACGATGATTGCTCTCACAGTTTACTATGTCAAGCAAGGATGTCCCTTTGCGATTGCTGTCCCTTCTGGGGAGTGCTCTCCTCAACACCCCACCCCTGCTACTCCCCAAAATATCCACAAACCCAGCTCCCTCACTTCTTTATGTATCTGCTCAAACATCACCTTATCAGATATGTCTTTCCTGGGCATCTTATATCCAAATGGTATCTCTATCCCATCACTCTCTCTGACCTTAATTTCTCTCTGTCTAAGAGATGTTATCTATGTATTACTTTTCGAAGTTGAGTTGAATTGAATTATGGTAGCAAAATGTAGTATGATATTCGCTCAAAAGATGGCATTAATCAAATGAATGCTAGCGTCATTCATTGTATTACAACTTTAATACATTTTTTTTTCCTTTCTTAAAATGTGTATACGTTTTTTGGCACCCTCTGTGTGTGTATATATATACATATATATACAATATATACAATATTTGCCCAAGATAAATATATATATTCGTCTTTCTCTACCTATTTAAGTTCCATGAAATCAGGGACTGTGTCTGTTTTGTTCCCCAGAACCTATACCAGTCCCATTAAATAATGAATAATCAAAAAGTATTTGTTCTTGGCTGCAGATAAGTGTACTAACGGAAACGATTTTGTGCTTTTGGTTGCAGTATACAAAGTATGACTACGAGTATACAACATGTGATTTATTTTATTTTTAAGAGACACTCACCCTAAAACCTACACATCCAAATGTGTGTTGTCCTGTTTAAGGTCTTCAATTTTGGTAGCTATACCCATAGTCTCATTAAGTTGCCATTACTTGAGACTGTCAGAGCTCTGTCTTATTACAGATATCAGGTCCAATTCTTTTGAGTCGTCTAAGTTGCAGCAGAAATTCATCCTCTGAATGTGAAGTTCATTTTCTTGAATAACCCCGGATCACTCAGAGTAAGGGATGGCAAGTGAAGTGGATAAGCAAATGGGGTAATACGAGCTGTGGCCAAACATTCAGGATAACCATGAAGTAATAAGAGCTCAATTATTCCAAAGCTGGATTTCAAGATATTTACCCCCAAATGAAGGAGTTACATTTTTACACAGTGGTCATATCATCTGAATAAGTGTACCATCATTCTAAGCAAACACTCTGAGGAAAACCTGCCATTTTAATGTAAATATTCTATTTACAACTTCAAAAATCATCTCATTGCCACCCCCAACACGAGTCTCAGATTTTCCTCCCTGAACAGTTAAGTAGGAGTTTAAAATAAGCAGTTACCACAAATTTCACTCTCCTTGAACTCATCAAGGACATATTTTAAAGTACACATCCTCACACTACTTTCGATTTATGGGGCATTATTTTTCTTGCCCCTAGAAATCTAAAGCTGTACCAGGGGACTTGTGATTAGGTTCTGCAGTAAAAACAATCAGAGCAGAGTGTGTTCTATAAAACAATCTTTTGTGTTTATAGCAATTCACAGTTTACACAGGAACTTGTAAAATGAACCAAAAAAATATGTTTCCTGACTTTATGAGGTTTCTGAGAAATATCAGCACTTGGTATGAACCAAGTTAAACCAGGGCTTCTCAGCTGGTCACAAACACAGACAAAGTTGACCACAAAGCCAAGACGACATCTTAAATGGTCCCAAATGTAAAAAGTCCATTAACTAATGATATCCCAAATTCTTGGCTTGGTTATTGAATACAGCATGGACTTCCAAGAATGTTTCCAGCTAGGAGACCCATGAGATTAAGTGATCACTTCATTTTCTTTCCCCTCAAATTTACTGTCATATGTAAACAATTTATGGTCGGTGTGGTCCCTAAAGACAAAAGATATAAGGCTTAAATCTCTGGAACCTGTAAATACCACCTTATAAGGAAAAGGGGTCTTTATAGACCCCTTTATAATTAAGGATCTTGAGGTGGAATGACTATCCTGGATATTCTGGTGGGCTCTAAATGCAGTCACATGTATCATGATAAGAGGGAACAGACACATACAGACACACAGAAGAGAAGGAAGCAACCTGACCACGGAGGCCGAGATTGGAATGAGACAGCCACAAGCCAAAGAATGCCAGCAGCCGCCAACAGCTGGAAAACACAAGAAACAAATTTTCTCCCAGAGCCTCTGGAGGGAGGGCAGCCCTGCCAACACCTTAATTTCAGTCCAGTGAAACTGAGTTTGGACTTCCGGCCTCCAAAACTGGGAAATAATATATCTCGTTGTTTTACGCCCCTAGTTTGTGGTAATTTGTTACAGGAGCCTTAGAAAATGAATATAATTTTTTTTCATCTCATTCCCCTCATTTCTAATTTTTCTTTTTTAATTATCTTTTTTCTTTATCTCAGCTTTACTGAGATATAATTCACATGCCATACAAGTCATCCATAAAGTACACAATTCAGTTTTTAGGGTATTCATAGAATTGCACAACGATCACCATAATCAATTTTAGAACACTGTCATCACTTAAAAAACAAAACAAAACAGAAAACCATACCTATTAGTAACACACTATTTCTCCACAAACTCCCAGCCCTAGGCAACCTCTAATACTCTTTCTATCTCTATATATTTACTTATTCTGGACAGTTCACAGAAGTGGAATAATTCAATATGTGGTTTTGTGATTGGCTTCCTTCATTTAGCATAATTTTTTCAAGGCTCATCTATGTTGTAGCATATATCGTACTTCATTCCTTTTTATTGCCAAATAAATTCTGTTTTATTCATTTATTTACTATTGCCATAATATTTCATTGTATGGTTATATCACAATTCCTTTACCCATTCATCAGTCAATAGATTTTGGGTTGTTATTTTTTAACTAACATGAATAATGGTAATATGAAAATTCATATACAAGTTTTTATGGGGACATGTTTTTACTCTTCTTAGGTATATACCTAGAAAGAAATAGCTAGTTATATGTTTAACATTTTGAAGAACTGTCAGACTGTTTTCCAAAGCAACTATACTATTTTACATTCCTACCAGCAGTATATGAAATTTCCAATTTCTCTACATTACCTTATATGACCTATCTTTTTTATTATAACCATCCTAGTGGGCATGAAGTGGTATGTTACTGTGGTTTTTATTTACATTTCCCTGCAGGCTAATCATGTTGAGCATCTTTTCATGAGTTTATTAGCATTTGTATACCTTCTTTGGAGAAATATCTATTCAGATCCTTTGCCCATTTTTTGAATTACTTGTCTTTTTACTGTTGAATCGCAAGAATCCCTATATATTCTAGACCCAATGCTTTATCAGATATATGGTTTGCAAATACTTTCTCCCATTCTGTGGGTTGTCTTTTCACTTTCTTGAAGTTCTCCTTTAAAGCACAAAAGTTTTAATTTTGATGAAGTCCAATTTACCTAATTTTTTCATGTTGTTTGTGTTTTTCACATAGTAGCTAAGAAGGCTTTGCCTAACCCAAGGTCATAAAGATTTACTCCTATATTTTCTTCTAAGAGTTTTATAGATTCTATAGCTCTTTTATCCATTTTCAGGTAATTTTTGTGTATGGTATGAGGCAGGGATTCAATTTCAATCTTTTGCATGTGCATGTCCAGTTTCATAGCACCATTTGACTGAATTCTGACCCATTAAAGCATCTCTAATATTCAAATAAGCTTCAAGCAACCATGAAATGCTCAAAAATCTGAAGAATTTGGTGGCCCCCTGCTAGTATTGGGTGGGACTGGGGCTTAGATTAAGCCATCCCTGAGTCTCTAACATTAGCAACAAAAGCTATTTTTCTAATTTAATAGGATGATTAGCATGGTCTTTGTCTCCATGACTACAGAAAATGGGCTTATACTACAGATGACACATTTTACATTCGAAATGGGGATGAGGTACTTCTTGAATGTAAAGAGTATTAAGCTTTAAACTTTAGTAAAAATGAAATTTGTGGATTTTTGAACCCAGCAAAGATGGAATAAGCTACTGAAGCTTCTCTCTACTAGTGATTACACTAAAAAACTTTGGATAAGATACAAAAAGGTAGTACCTGAAGTAAAAACTTGGGGACTGAAGTAAAAACTTAAATAATACCCAGTACATGAACTGTGAAGTTTCTGGTTTTTACTTTTTCATTTTTTTATCTTCTGGATTTAACCATGCTGAAGATGACACAAATTAGGGAATGAGTATAACAATTCACAGGATATAAGGTAAATATAGAAAATCAATTGATTCTATATATAGCAGTGAACTACTAGAAATTAAAATTGAAACATCAGGCTTCATATATTCATTTTCAATAGCACCAGAAATTACTTATGTATAATTGTACACAAATATGTTTAGGATCTGTTTGCTGAAAACCACAAAACACTGATGAAAGAAATTTTAAAAAGACCTAAGTTAATGCTCATAGATAGAAAGACTCGATATTGGTAAAATGTTGTTTCTCACCAGATTGATTTATGGATTCAATGCAATCCCAATCAACATCCCAGAATGATTTTCTATACATACAGACAAGCTAATTCTAAAATTAAATGAAGGGGCAGAGGATTTTGAATAGCCACAACAATTTTGAAAAAGAACAACACTGAAGAACTCACATTATCTGATTTCAAGGTTTATTATAAAGTTAAAATAATCAGGATATTACAATATTTCTAAAAAGGGAGAAATGGATCAATTGAACTAAGAGTCCAGAAACAAACTTACACAAACATGATCAACTGATTTTTGACAAAGGTGCACAGACAATTCAATGGAGAAATCACAGTTTTGTTTTGTGTTTCAACAAACAGTTCTGAAACAACTGAACATCACATGCAAAAATAAATCCTGATCCAAACCTTATTTCTCACATAACAATGAACTCAGAAATGGATCATATACCTAAATGTAAAACATGAAACTATTAAACTTTTAGAAGAAAACATAAGAGAAAATCTTTGTGATTTTCTTGGGTTAGGCAATGAGCTCTTAGATATAAAATCAAAAGCAGAATGTATTTTTAAAAATTGATAAATTTGACTTCATCAGAATTTAAAACATTTGGTTTGTAAAAGACACCATCAAGAGATTGAAAAGATAAGCAACAGGTTGGGAAATAACATTTACAAATCACATTTCTGACAAAGGACTGATATCTAGAATATATAAAGAACTCACAAAACTCAACAATAAGAAAACAATCCACCTCTTAAAAATGGCAAGAAACTTTGAACAAAAATTTCAGCAAAGAAATAGTGATGGCAAATACGAATATGAAAAATGCTCACCATCACTGACCTTTAGGGAAATGTAAATTAAGACTGCAGTGAATACCGTTATTTACTTATTAACACAGCTACCAAAAAAAGGACAAACAACAACAAAAAAAAACCTTACAGTATCCATTATTGACAAGGATGAGGAGCAAATGGAACATTGCTAGTGGGAGTGCAAAATGGCACAGCCACTTTGGAGAAAAAAATTGAACTTTAAACGTACATTTAGCATATGACCCAGCAATCTCACTCCTGGATATGTATCCAGGTTAAATAAAAACCTATGCTCATGTACATGAGTTTTCCTAGCAGAATTACTGACAATTGCCCCAAAATGAAAACAACCTAAATATCTCTTAACTGGAGCATGAATATGTAAACTGTGGTACATCCACAAAATTGAATACTACTCAACAATAAAAAGGAACCAACTATTTATAAATACGATAACATGGATAAATATCAAGTACATTTTACTAAGTAGAAGAAGTCAGATATAAAATATGATTCGATATATATGACATTCTGGAAAAGGCACAACTATAGGGGTGGAGAACAGATCAGTAGTTGCCAAGAGTTAAGAGTGGGGGGAGGGCTTAACTGTAAAGGGTCAGTTAGCACAAGGGAGTGTGTGTGTGTGTGTGTGTGTGTGTGTGTGTGTGTGGTGGGAGGTGATGGAACTGCCCTGTATCTTGATTGTGGTGGTGGCTACACAATTCTATGTATTTGTCAAAAGTTATAGAACTCTACACCAAAAAAAAAGAAAAAAGTGAATAAAAACGTAAATATAAATAAAAAATAAATGTAAATAAAAAATAAATCTTAAAAAGTGAGGGGGAGGAGATTTGTGAAAATGTCTTTTCTGAAGAGTTTAAGACGACGAGGGATCAGAAGACGAGGGATCAGGAGCAGCCCGGCTCCTGTCTATGGAGCTCTTCAATTTAGCACTTTATGTTGCTTTAAAAACACTAGAAATAGGGGTGAGGTACTTCATGAATGCAAAGGATGTAGCTCTGGTTTTCATTTTATCCATGAAAATAAAGAATTTGACAAGACATTGTAAACAGCATGTGTTCTTTTGTTTTATTTCAAACAAAGCCTAACACAACAAAGCAGTTTCCATGGTAATGACACTTTTTATTCAACATCAAGACAAATAACTATAAAAATGCATAGTTATGTGATGCACGAAGCATACATGCCAGGACTAAATCAGTCCTCTAGGAAAATGATTGGACACTTACAAAAAATATTGCTTTATTTTTCTAAGAGCAAAGTTAGTCTCTCAATCTTGCTTGCACAGCGTGGTAAGAAGATGAAGGCCTTTCTCTAACTCTCATCTGTCACTGAAAATACATGGAGAAGAGAGAGGTCATCCAAAACATCTGTTGCTAAAGGGGTCATACTATTTATATCTGAGAAGTTGCTGTATATGTATGTTGGGGGGCGGGGTCAGGGGGTGGGAATGGTCAAAAAGAAAGGGATAGAGATGTATAGTTAATAGTTAATGGGTTGGGCTTGCCCGGTGGCTCAGGCAGTTAGAGCTCCATGCTCCTAACTCCGAAGGCTGCGGGTTCGATTCCCACATGGGCCAGTGGGCTCTCAACCACAAGGTTGCCAGTTCAATTCCTCGAGTCCCACAAGGGATGGTGGGCTGCGCCCCCTGCAACTAGCAACAGCAACTGGACCTGGAGCTGAGCTGCGCCCTCCACAACTAAAACTGAAAGAACAACAACTTGAAGCTGAACGGCACAACTGAGATTGAAAGGACAACAACTTGACTTGGAAAAAAGTCCTGGAAGTACACACTGTTCCCTAATAAAGTCCTGTTCCCCTTCCCCAATAAAATCTTTAAAAAAAATAGTTAATGGGTTAATTATCACTGCTCTGTGCCTACAAGAGATTGTAAATGAGTCCCGTAATCAAAGGAGAGAATCTTAGAGACCATTTAACTCAATTTCTTGTTTCAGAGAGGAAAATGAGGTGGCCCAGTCAGTGATCATACTGCTGGGTGGCGGCAGAGCCAGAACTAAAGCTCCAAGCTTCTGACCCCTTCTAACCACTAATACTTTACCCAGAGCCAGCTTCATGGGTCTGTGACGTGTGAAATCTCACAGGGCCTCACACTGAGAGAGCCCTGCTCTTCGTTTAATGCTCTGCTGTTCTTGTCTTGAAATACTTAGGAATTTTTTTAACAAAGGGCCCCATATTTTCATTTTACATTGGGCCCCGCAAAATATGTAGTTGATTCTGACCCCACCCTTCCACACTCAAAGATTGTCTCAAAGAAAGAAAACTTCATATTCCAGCCAATAGAAAGAAGAAAAATTCAAGAGATAAGGAAACTTAACACAACAACAACAACAACAAAATCAGGTAACATTTATAAAGAGAGAAACTTCTTATGCGTCTAAGAGAACATTAACCAGTATGGGACTGAAAAAAATGGCTTCCTGAAAAGTAGGGAACATACAACCTCAACAAGTTTTACTAGAGCTCAATAATAATAGTAATATTTCTATTTGTTCCTCAGTAATAATTCCCGGGGAATCAATAATAGCAGTGATTAAGTGGGAGAGGGTTAGAGCACATTCAACCTAGCTATATAATTCACCTGCATGTTCTTTTACCAACCAAGCCTTAGTAGCCCTGGTTTGTCTCATACTGGAATCATAGGAAATATCTCATCATGTGGGGAAAAACTATCTCGAGAAAGGCGAACATCAGATGTTTACACACTGAAGTACACACAGATTATTTGCTATTGGAGAACTTGGGGTCTAATTGTTACAAATATTACATTGGACAATAATACCTGAAAGAACACTGGGGAAACCTAATCCTTTTGTCCATTATTAGTGTTAGAGATATTTACATTTGATAGGAGATGAAGATTCTCTAATCATGAATTCCTTCTCCTTTCCTTCAGCAAAAACTTTATTTTTAGTGATGCAATATGTAATAAAAAGATTTGCAGCCTTAAAAACACCAACCTTACTTTAAATAGCAGTATTATCATTCACAGTGTTATGATTGGCAAGTTATATAAACCCTCTAAGCCTCGATTTCTTTATCTGTAAAGTAATGATCATACACCTCTCATGCTTAATTTGTTAGACAGATTAGCTTGCAAGAATTTACTTTCCCCAATATGTGTTCCACAGAAAACAAGTTCTGGAGAACAGTACGTGAGATACGTGGATCAAATAAGTTTAGGAAACAATGGGTTAAAACTAATCACATTAATTTAGTGAATGCACAACTTCTCAAAGTTTTGAATATACTAATGTTCTTAGTGAATCAACAAAAGAGAGATACCATATATAGCACTTCCCAAATTTGCCTGATTTGATCCTAGCTTTTCAGGACCTTTTTTTTTTGAAACTAGTATTGCATGGAGCAATTTTTTGAGAATGTTGAATTAATTACATAAAGTAAACACTCAAATACTTAATAATTTATGTCAGTTTCGAGACCAATACGGATACAAGTGTTTTTAATATCACAATACATTATGACCTAAAAAAACATATTTTTTAAGTTTTCCCTCACTGTGTTTCAAACTGTTTTCTTGATAATGGTGTGGTTTTTTGTTTTGTTTTGTTTTTTAGAAGATCACCTCTGCTTCCTATTTAATCATATGCTTATTGTTCCATCCTTCCCTGAACTTCCACTTGAGAAGAATCTATACTATCACTGTGCTCATTTAATCTAGGCTAAACCGCTACAGACAAGTCCAAATCCTCAGCTCTCATACCAGCTCTGCTACTAAATGTGTAACTGAGTTGTTGTTGTCGTTTTTAACTTTTTTAGGCCTCCATAAAATGACTGAAATAGAATTGTTCTGAGATAAAATTTGATAGCATTTTAGAACTGGAAGAGTTGATTAAAAAAAAAAAAAAGAGAGACTTTAGAAACTTCCAGTTTCCAGTCCAGCATTAAGAGGAGCTTGGAAGTCATGACTCCCATCCATATAAGAAGGGACTGAACAAAATGAAAATCAACAACTTTTCTTAGAGCCATCAGAGAATCAATATCACGCAGTACACTACTGCCCCCAAATTTTGAGAGGCAGACAGGCAGATACAGAGAATCACAACTTATTGGAGTAGAAACGCAGGAGTAGAAACCTCTGTGGGAACCAGTACCAGTGGGAAAGTCTAGACTATAATTGATGAATTGCTGGAAACTCAGTGTGGACAACTTTGAGATCTAAAAATTCCAAGAGGGGCAGTCTTTGGGGAGTTGGGGGGGCTCCTACACTTTTGTGAGTATTCTCTTCAGGAATCCTATGAAGTTCTCACAGAGATGAAAAATCCCCTCATGCTTCCATCAGGGGAGGAGCAAAGTAGACATTTGAAAGAAACCCAGAGCTCTCTGTTCTTCTTAACAAAATAAACTATTTCACCAGAGCCAAACAGGTCTAGGAGAAGGGAAATACCAACCTCCAGTCCCCTCTAGCCTTTGATGTGGAGGAAAGGAAATACACAACTGCAGCCTCTTCTAGTCTTCCTGTCTCACTTAAGTGTGTGTGTGTGTGTGTGTGTGTAAAGGAGGGGGACCTTGAGAAGCATTTTTAAGGCATAGTCCAGGGGCACAGGCTCTAAAAAACTGAGACCTAATCAAAGGACTATAGAATACTTCCCCTCCCCCGAAACCTACGACCACAAAAATAAGGCCCATAGACTGAAGTTCCTTTTACCCAGTATGTCATGTCCACCTTTCAACAAAAAAAATTGCAAGGCATACTAAAAGGCAAAAAACATAGTTTAAAGAGAAAGAGCAAGCATCAGAACCAGACTCAGATATGGCAGGGATGTTAGAATTATCATCAAACTGGGAATTTAAAATAACCATGATTAATATGTTAAGGAATCAGGAGAATGAGAAGATAATCCATAGACTTAGAAAAAAATATTTGCATAATACACTAGTATTTGCATAAAGAACTACTATTCAAAATATATAAAGAACTAAGTGGGATTTATCCCTGGGATGAAAGGTTTAACATATGCAAATCGATCAATGTGATATACTACATTAACAGAATGAAAGATAAATATCACGTGGTCGTCTAAATAGAACCAGAAAAAGCACTTGATAAAATTAAATATCTAGTCATGATAAAAACTCAACAAAATAGGTATAAAAGGAAATTTTCTCAACACAATGAAGGCCATTCATGAAAATCTCACAGCCAATATCATAATCAATGGGAAGAAAATGAATGTTTTTCCTCTAAGATCCAGTAGAAGGCAACGATGCTCACTCCTGCCACTCTCATTCAACACAGCACTGGAAGTACTAGCAAGAGTAATCAGACAAGAAAAATAAATAACAGGCATCCAAATCAGAAAGGAAGAAATAAAACTGTCTCTGCTTTAAGATGATACATTATATATAGAAAACCCTACTGACTCTACCAAAAAACTGTTAGAACAAATGAATTCAGTAAATTATGAAAATATTTTAAAATCAAAATGTGTTTGTATATGTATGCCCCTCCCCCCACACACACACCATGAAGAAAGAGAATGCTAAATTTTATTTTATTGGAAGGATATAAAAACAGGCACAAGGTGGGAGAAGATACTAGCGACAGAAGACTTTTTATATTTGTAGGAACTCCAACAAATAATAATGATAATGATAATAAGAGATATATTACCAATAAATAGAAAAAAAGGGGGGTAGAGACTTGAGCAGGAATATCATGAAAGAAGAAATCCAAATAAGCAATAAATATATGTTCATGTGTTCAACCTCATATTTAATCCGACAAGTACACATCAAAACCAGAACGAGATACCACCGTACTCCAAACCAATTAGAAAAATTCAAAAAGTCTGAAAGTACCATGTGTCGGGTAAAGAAATAGAGCAAATGTGTGACTGGGAGTACTAATTAGTACAACCACTTTGGAAAAGCAAGTGGGCATAGTCTATGATCCAGCAATTTTATTCTTGGTTACATTCCCTAGAAGAACTCTTGCATATTTGCATCAAGATACATATACAAGTACGTTCCTAGCAGTCTGGTCCTTAACAGCCGAAAACTGGAATTTTGGAAACAACAGTATCCATTAACAGTAGAAGGAATAAATCTTAGTATATACTTCTTTTATTTTTAGTATATACTTCTAATGGAATACTACACTGCAATAAAAATAAACAAAAACTATATATATATATATATATATATATATATACACAACAAGATGGTTGGCTCTTAAATAAATATTAAGCAAAAGAAGCAAAGATGATAAGATAAATATAATATGAATCCATTTTCATGAGGTTTAAAACTGGACAATACTAAAATTATTATTTAGCAACGCATACAATTAAAGTACCCTTTCAGACTACTAGTTATAAGCAGTTATTAATATTTTTTTTATATTTTGCACACAAGGGAAAAAAACCTAGAGACCTATTCAAATATTTATTCTTTGTAGGTACGTGTTATAGGAGAGGAGAATGGTTAGGTAGTAATTTTTCGTCTAGATATATAAAGATGAGCGTATGGTTAAAGGTAGTAAATTTCTGACTGAGAGTCAACTGAGAACCAAATTGACAGGCAAGTAATTAATATCCAAAACAAACCTTAATCTCATTAAAGTTCATCAGGAAATTGTTTCAGCACTCTGTCAGGAATGCTAATCTTCTCCAAGAAAGTGGTTAAGTTACCTCACACAGAAAGTTTCTATTCCAGACCAGGCTGGACAGTTTTTCTTTTACGATACATAATGCACAAAACTAAAAAGAAAAGCAAGAAAATAATTGGCATAAAACGTAGTACAGTGGTTACCTGGAGGAAAAAGTCTGCGGGATGCGGTGCTTGGGAAGAAACACATAGGGCTCATAGAACACTATTCACGTTCTCTCCTGTAACTACAATTACACGTGTAGCTTTATCTCACTTGATTCATTCATTAAACTGTTGTTCATTAAACTGATTCGAGGACTTTTCCATATATGTGTGATATTTCTCATTTTGAAAGGAGGTAATAAAGAGTAGATGGAAATCTGAGGCAAAGAGTAATTAAGTGATTTGCATATTTCGCACTTACAAAAAAACGAGGTTGGGTGAGTACCACCCTTTATAGGATACAGCCTTGGCATCCAACTGCTTCCTCTAGTTCTCCAACAGGCTTTCGCACTCCTTCCCATCCCACAGTGGCTGCTTCCTCTGTCCTCACAGAACTCACTGCCTAGGCCTCTCCCAGGCAGTTCACTCTGAAGTACCTCAGCCCTTCCTGCCCTGGTGGATCCACAGGTGGGTGCTTTGTCTTCCAGTTTATGGCTTGGCTCACAGAATCCCCTTGATATGCATTTGTTCCTACGAATCAGCACAGAGTCTAAGTGTGAATCCCACATCAGAACAGGTCATGTTAAAGCAATGTTCCAGTATTTCGCCTCATCATTTCTAAAACACTTTTCTCAAGTCCAGCTGTGAGTGTTAGACACGAAGGCTGATGCCCTTCTTCCCTCAGTCAGAAAACTCTCCTCTTTCTATAAACTCAAGGACTGGTGGCGATATGATAGCACTTGTTATCCAATTCCAGGCCAGCTCCTTTAAGGACTCATGAGGACTTAAGGCTTAAAAATGACTGACCAACTCCTTGAAGGAAAAAAGAAAAAGCAATGCTTTGTGTCGTAGTCTGATATTGAGTGAGGGCACAATTACCTTATTTGCACTACCCTTGTGAGAGGTGGACTTAATTCTGACCATCACTGCTTTCCTAATATGAATCAACTTTGCAATTTCCATTCAAAGCACAAAACTCAATCCTGTGAATAAATATTTAAGTTATCTACTGTGTGCATATCGCCTTGCCAAGACATGATGATAGGACATCCTGAATTTTCTTTTTTCTCTCTACCAAACATATTCTCTTTTGCTGATAGTCATTATCAAGGAAGAAATACACAGTTCCTTAATTAGCAAATAGCCTTTCCCTTTGTAAAAGGATGTTGCAACCAAGGCACCAAAATATAATACAGTGTTTCCCCAAAAATAAGACCAGGTCTTATATTATTTTTTGCTCCAAAAGACGCATTAGGGCTTGTGTTCAGGGGATGTCATCCTGAAAAATCATGCTAGGGCTTATTTTCTGATTAGGTCTTATTTTGGGGGAAACACGGTCATTATGACATTCCAGGGTGAGTGCCAGTCCAAGATGTAAAATTGCAAAGGTGGCAGTCGAAAGAAAATGGTGACACAATTCTGGAATCCCTCCTTTACATCCAGGGCAAAAAAGATGGGGAAAGAAATCGGGTTTGGGTAAAAGATTTTCTTAGAGGATGTACTTTCTCCTACTTCTCTTCCTCCATGAAAGAGATGTGGGAGAAATACTAGTTCCTAATATAAAGTCTAATCAAAAGGCTTCAAGGATATTCCTTAGGGAGAATTTCTAAAGATTTCTGTGGAGAAAATTCTTGGCATTCCATGAGTCCACCCCTTTCCAAGGGGAAGTCAGCTCTTCCTTCTTGACTCCAGTCAAGAGAGACAGTTGACAAACAGAGCACTGGGAGAATTTATCATTCATTCCTTCTGTTAGAAAGAAACCCCGTGAACTGGTGTCAGACTCCTGCCTGGAAACTGCAGAAAGAGAGGTCAGCTGGCTTGCAGCTTTCGCTATGGGAGAGAAGCTGCTGCTGCATTTACTGCTTTTACTGAGGTAAAGACTAAGGAGTGATTCTAGACAATGGGACTTGTGTGAGAGTCAGCAGGTTAGGTCTGGTCAAAGACAGCTACCTGGAAGAAATGGAAGACAAACCCTCAGCTGCCCAGGTGGTTTACTAATTTGTCTCGCTGCTTCTGTCCTTGCACCCTCGGTGTATTTCACCACAGAAGTCAAATGTTTCTGTTAAAACCTAAGTCAGATCATGCCACTCTCCTGCTCCAGACCACCCAGGGGCTTCCTACGTCACGTGGGATAGAAGCCCAAGCCCTCACAGGACCTGCAGGCCCTGCCAGTCAGACTCCATGCCCCGTGCTCTGTCTCCCTGCTTCCCCTCACCTCTGCAATACAGGAGCCCTGCAGCGTGTCACCCAGGCGCCCCAGGGCCTCTGCACGGAACACTTCAAGGCTTGGAGTCCTTATTCCAGTCACTAGAAATACAATCTCCACAAAGACTAAGCATTTTGTCTGTTTTGGTGGCTGTTGTCTTCTCACAACCCAGAACTGTGAATGGAACACAGGGCTTGCTCAATAAATATTTGCTGACTGAATGAATGCATTTTAATAAAAAAATTTTGAATGACAATATTTTGTTGGTTTTGTTCCAAGAGTTGGCCAAAGGGGGAGAAACTGTCTTCTCCCCAAAGGAGAAAGTCACCAAGTCTACATACAAGTTTGCTGGGAGCAGGAGGCTTGAGCATGTTTGTTCCTTACTCTTTCACGTGTCCGTGTCCAGTGCATAAATTCCAGACAGCAGTGGTTACGATCTATGTCTTTTTTCCCCCTTTGTTTTCCTTTTGTTCTTGCTGTTTAATAAAGAATTCTACAACTCCATCATTAGAACACCATAAATCACCCTCATTCTGTGCTCTGCTCAGGCAGCAATGACCTCCTGGGCTGTATGAGAACTCAAGCAAGCCCAGAAATGTGTGCAGTCGTAACAGCAACAGGGGGAAAGCCCTAGGGCATGAATCATGTGGGATTTCAATATCCCTGCTGCTAAATATGATAACTATTATGATTTCTAAGTAATGTTGAGAATATATATTTTTCTTTGACTCCAAATTTTTCTACAACTGTGTTCCTGCCTTTACACCTCCTGAGTCCGGAATTCAAGTGTTATAAGCGGCAAAGGAGTGAGGAGCAGGAAGACATGAAAGGGGCTTTCTTACCTCCCCTTCAGCAGGACTCCTACAGCTTCTTTCAAGATAACCAAGAAACCCCAAGATATATGGGGTATTAAAATTAGCTGAATAATACATAAACAGTATCTCAGATCCAAATAAACTGCTTAACACACACACACGCACACACACACATGCTCACAAGCCCACACTCAAGCATATTCACAGGGCTCCTCATTCCAATGGATCACAAGAAAACCACAGCCTTAAACTTCTCAGACTTTCCCAAATGCCATGGCCTACTGTACACAGGAGCTCATTCACTCTACCCTGTGCCCCTCTCAGACCGTTTCTGCACATGAGACTGCAGAAAATCGACGTTACAAATGAATATGCTAGAGTATCACTCCAGGCCAGAGAAGATAGCAGCAATAACAGTGGTAGTAAGAGTAACAAAGTAGCAAATGACTACCACTACTGAGCATGAATGCAAGTCAGTGTTTCTAACACATCATGGCATTTGAGTCTTCAATGACAGTCCCATAAAGTAGATTATAGGGCTTAAAAAGAAGAAACCACTATCCAGTGTGGTTTTAAATTGTGAGCTCTAACAATAAAGCAAATTGGAAGAATGAAAGAAGATTTTAAAAAATGCTTTTTAAAATTCAATTACAAAATTTTATTATTTTAAAGAAGTAATAAACCTTCCCTGCAAATCAATAACAATGAATTGCAACAACTTACAAGGGCCTCACTGTAAATTGTTAGCAGTAAATTAGGATAAAGGCTACAATAGCCCTGGACACATATTTACCTATACAGTGTAGGCCATGAGAAGTATTTGAGGATTGCATAAATGAGGGAACAAACGAGTGAATGAACAAATAAACCAAATAACCAGCACTCCTCTTTGTATTCTTGGTTCCCTAAGAAACATTAAGACTCTTTATTGCTCTTAAGTGACTTCTCTTGCTGGATCTCTGTGTCTCTCCACAAGCAGCAACATCTCCAGTGTTTTCTGGATAGTAAGAGACACGCTGGAGTCCTTTGATGTTCGGAAACTGCCCGATTCTATCCCTTCCATTCCATTCCCAATGCCACCACCCTCATTCAAGGTCAAATACATATCACAAGATCATCTGCTTTCACATCACACTCTGATCCATCTTCCACATTGCCCAACTGCCTTTTATGTCACTTTGCTTACATCGTTCTTCTTGTCAAAATGGCTCTGCGTTGCCTACACAAAGACAGCCTTTCTACTGACATTTAAGGCTTTCAACAATCTCACACCTACCCCCATTTCCTCTTTTATCCCTTGGTGCTTCTCAATATATTTTAGATCCAGCCATATTTAACGTTCATAATTTCCCAAAATCTACTGTGCTTTCCTTCTGTTCATGTCTTTATTTATGTCATTCCTTTTCTCCATAAATGTCTCCACTCAGCTTCAGCTATGAAAATTCTATCCATTCTTCAGATTCTAGTTCTGATGTTCCCCCCTCAATATGCATCCCATAATCGACTGAGTTGGAAAGATCCCTCCATCCTTTTATCGCCAATGGAAGGCTCTGAGATCAAAGAACACATTCGTTTCGCGTAATTACAGAGCCAAATATTATCCAGTTTAATGTTTCACTAACTGCGCTACAAAGAACAATGTCTTGTGTTGCTTCAATAATGTTGTAAAGATTTTGTAGGGTATCCAATGGATGCTCGTCTCATTAGGGAGACCACCTCAGGGATGGGGTAGATGCCTGACCACTGCACTGTACACCTGAAGCTGAAGCTGAACAATAATGAATGCCAACTATAATTTAATATATATATATATGTATATACTTACAAGAAGCGGAGTATAGTATTAGGAATAGAGACAGTGGAAATGTATGCCAGAGAGTTAGTTTATGGGGGGTGGAGGGGAGGATGGTGGTCACTGTGTGAGGGATATAAATGATAAATGTCTAACTATCACATTGTTTTGTACACCTGAAGCTGATAATAATAATAATAATAATAAACAAAAACAAAACCGAACAAAAAATAGAGTCCCTGGTCAGCAGCCCTAGAAAACCCTATCCTCCCAGAGATTCATAGTACATATCAGCATATCAAAGGCTCTGAGAAACCTGCAGTGAGGAAATGGGATTAACTGGGTTTAACTCAGTATTTACCAAATATATTTGACTAGATTTTCCACATAGGAATAAACCTCTGTCAGAAAACTACTTTTTCATGGAACACAGTCTAGGAAACACTAATCTAATACCACTCCCTCAGGGAAAAGATCAAGATGATGATGCAATTGAAATTCAGAGAAGTGAAGTAACTGGATAAAGACAAAGCTAGTTTGTAGTGGAGCCAGTCATACACCTCAGGTCTCTTGTCTTGCAAACCAATGCTCTTTCATTACTATATTACAATGATCAAATTATATTACGGTATGAAATTGTAGGCCTAGGGTTTTTGTTTTATACCTCGACAAACTTCTTAGACAGTGAAAACCTTTTGGCAGTGATTTGCTTTGGGAGGACTATATTACAGGCCGAAAATGAAGCCATTTTTTAGCCCAATAAAGAATCTATAAACACACACACACACACACACACACACACACACACACACACACACGGAAATTAATCAGGGAAACTAACATCTGTATAGTCCCCAAGGATTAGAATTCATATTAACAAGTTGAATTTATAGGAATTCAAAATTCTGTGATGCCCTATGGACCAGGCAGTTAACAAAGACAAATTCAATACCATAGCGCACAAGTCGGCACAAAACGTACAGTGAATATATAAGTTAACCCTTCCCAGGGTTCACTATGCAGTATTCGGTCCCTTATAACAAGCCTTTGAGTAAAAACAAGAATAAAAGCAAACGTATTTTTGTCTAGTGAGATCTTCAGCTGAAGTTGTCATTTGTGACAGATATTATAGATTGCCTATTAAATGACTTCTCCTGTTTTGCTTTTCTTTTCTGATTCGGTCAAAGTGGTCCACGGTCACATGCGGAGGAAAGGTGAGCTCCTCCCCCATTTCCAAAAGATGAACCATAATTGATTCAGGCAAATCTCGATCATTCTCACTGCATCTGCCAATGTACTTAAAAGTGGGAATATGACCAATATGTAAGGAAAGCATATTGGGGTTTCTGGAGAAGATTTTCTTCCCCAATAAGAAGACGGGGTGTGGGTTAAGACCACTTGTTTACTCCTTCCTGCATTCCTGTATCTGTATGCAGTTGTAATGAGGAAGTGATGTCTGGAACAATGGAAACCATCCTGACACCATAAGAAATAAGCGTAGAACAATTGCTAATATATGGAGGCTGATAGAACAGAAAGTTCTCAGAACAGAAAGGTGCTCTCCCCTCACACAGTACTCCTGTTTTCTCTCTTCTCTTCACCTTCCTTTCCTCCAAACAATGCACTCCAAATCAACCTCTCCCTGGCTGTTCTCTGTTTTTGACTTTACTTATAGAAACCCGAAGTTCCTCACAAGTCCACATTGTCACCTCAGTGCAAATATTTAAACACTTAAGATCACACATTTGCTACATATACTGACATCCCCTTTTCTCCACCCTCCCAGACTGCAGTTCTCTTCCTTCCCATTCAAGGGTATTTCAACAATGATATCAGAATGGACACATTCTGAATCTGAGGACCTTCATTTCAACATCTATTTGTACAGTGTTTTATGACATATAAACAGCCTTGTGTCTGTTACCTCATCTAAGCAGTCTCCATGTGATATATCATTTTTAGGTAAAACAAGTTTGTACAATGACACTGGCTCACAATTTGAGAATCTGCATATGATCAGAGATCACTTGCAAACACATATTTTAATTATAAGTTGATTTGAAGTTTAGAAAGAAAAGAAAGAAAATGAGAATGCAAAATAAATTCTTCAGAATGGAATCCAATGAAGTAGGCCAGATCTGGGACACTGTGTTTATTTCTGAATGATGCATTATAAAAAGGACAGTGTCAAAACAATATATCCAGACAAAGGCAACCAAGATGATGTCTGGAAATTATCTCAAAAGAAGAATGAGAGAAGTAGGAATGTTTTTAGCCTATAAAAAAAATAATAATTTCAGGGATGGCATCATCTTTAAATTCAAAGGCCGTCAAGCAAAAAGGTGGCAAGAGTCTTTTGATCATGCTTCTGATGGCAGTGAGGCCAATGTAAACAAATTAAAAAGACAAAGTGATCAACATAAGACAGGATTTTCTAATACCCATCTCTACCACTGTTCTCCAACTTCCAGGCTGTTCAACATAAAGAAGATTTTTAAATATAAAATTGTCTAATAATGGACTGCACAACCTGCAAATTAGAAATATCTAAATGGTTTCTGGTGCCCTTCCTCGGGAATCCCGTGAGAGGGATTCCTGTATTGACAGGTGAGTCAGATACCTCTAGAAAAACTTCCGGCTTGAAAACTCAATGATTCCATGTTCTGAGAGCAGCCGAAGTCATAATTGTTAAACCGCACTCAATTTGTTTGTGTAATCAATTTTATCTTTCAAAGTAAAAAGATCACTAAATATATAATTTGCAAAAGATGGGTAGACAAATAAAATCTAACCAGTGATGGTTGGCACTCAACATCCC
Organism: Rhinolophus hipposideros; assembly: GCF_964194185.1. NCBI lineage: Eukaryota > Metazoa > Chordata > Mammalia > Chiroptera > Rhinolophidae > Rhinolophus > Rhinolophus hipposideros. Next base: position 78,892,567 of record NC_138053.1, on the reverse strand, counting down.
CAGTACCTAGAACACAAGCATAGAGCAGAAACTCAGAAATATGTGTGATTTAATGAATGATGTAACTACCTAAATGTTAGGTAATTCTGACAGGTTTCCAAACATTTTCACACACATTCGCTCTTTGAGCTTTAGGCAACAACCCTGTGCAGTAGGTTAGGTGGGCTGGTATGCCCATTTTACAAACCTTATTTTGTGGTCCTCCCCCAAGAATGCTCTTCAGTTAACATTATGGCTTTAGGTTTCATTAAAGATTTTTAAAGGAAAAATCCATCACAAGAAGATCTCATGTAAAACCACAATTGGAACTATCATTATCCATCATGCCCCTCACAGGAGAAACATGATAAATTCCTCCTGCAACAAACGCCAAGAAAAAGTTCACCTTGCCATACAAGGCATGCAACTTTGTCTGTTCTGTCTCCCTTCCTTCCTTCCTTGTTTCCTTCCTCCCTCCTTCCCTCTCTTTTCTTTCCTAAATAAAATAACTGAGACTATAAAAAACATGGTTCCTTTTTTCTTCAGAAGTTACCAGGAAGTTCAATCAACCTTCTAGCTCTAACTTTGACATCCCAAATTCCTAGTATAAACTTTTCCAACATTATAACGAATCGGGACTCAGAAACTTTCGTTTCTTTGGAAAAGCAACAGACTCTTTGGTTTGGGGGAAAAAAAAAAAGCATTACTTGGAAACTTGATACATAAAACAGATAAAAGTACAGCTGTTGAGAACAGAGCTCAGGGCTCTCCCAACTAAGCTTCCCTCAAAAATCCATCCCTCATGACCCCCAGTGGCCCTAGATCCCAATTTTCCAGTGACCATCATTTCATCATTTGAAACTACTGATCTATAGTACAACTATTTTATCTGCCTTGCTTTGTGGCTTTTTATTATTGACCACATGAAAATGTTACAGTATTAGGTACATAAAAAATGTGTGTATTTCCATACATGATTACATATGAGAAAATGGAAACATTAGGAATTAACAATATGTAGCAAGTAAGTAGTGCCAAGATTATACCGGTAATTCAAAACTGACTTTAGACTCAAGCAATACCTAGGTCTGAATCTCAGTTTCTCACTACGTAAGGTTGAGAAACTTACTTAACTTCTCTTAGCTACAATTTATACACATATAAAAATGGTTATAATATTATCTATCTTAAAACGCTTTAGTGGCGGACAGGTGGCTCAGTTGGTTAGTGAGGGAGCTCTGGGCAACGGGGCTGCCGGTTCGATTCCCACATGGGCCAGTGAGCTACGCGCTCCGCAACTAGAATGAAGTCAATGAGCTGCCTGCCACTCAGCTCCCGGGTGGCCAGATGGCTCAGTTGGTTGGAGCACCGGCTCTCAACCACAGGGTTGCCGGTTCCACTCCTCGACTCCAGCAAGGGATGGTGGGCTGCGCCCCCTGCAACTAATAACGGCAACTGGACCTGGAGCTGAGCTGCGCCCTCTACAACTAAGATTGAAAGGACAACAACTTGACTTGGAAAAGTCCTGGAAGTACACACTGTTCCCCAATAAAAAGTCCTGTTCCCCTTCCTCCCACCAATATATATATATATATATATATATATATATATATATATATATATATATACACATAGATATGTATATATATGTGTGTGTATATATATGTGTGTATATATATATGTGTGTGTATATATATACGTATATGTATATACGTATATGTGTATATATGTATATACGTATATATGTGTGTGTATATATATATATATTTATCTCACTTCTCAAAAACAAAACAAAAAAGAAACACTGCTTAAATGAAATTAAATGAAATACAGTGTGTAAATAACCCTATAGGGTACTTGACATAATAGGTACTTACTATTATCTTCATTACTTTTTGACTCCTACTACTCAGGTCTGCTCAATATATTATGCCAACAAGATTTTTTTTTCCAAAAAAGGAGACACTAAGTCTGGAACCTGGAAACCAGAGGGACAACTGACCGCACGGAAAAGCAAGTGCAGGATGCTTTCACTCTACCTCCGACATCTCCCTATAAACGAATGTGATGTTTGGCATGGAAGGTTGTTCATTTAGGTGAGTGAAGGTTCTCGCTCTTAGCTTGGAGAAAAGTTATTTCTCTACGTCCCTTCAGAGTCCTTGTTTGACAGAGTGAACACCCATTACACACAACTGAGGGGCTGGGCCAGACTTCTGCAAAACTAAGTAGATGACCTCTTTTCTGACACTGCCCTTCCCACCTCTTTTGGCTGCGAGCCCCATCTCCTACCCCAGCTGTCCTACTAAATCCAGGTATCTACTCTGGGCTCTTTTTGACAGATTTTGCTATTATCTGATTGTCTATTGATATCCTTTCTCTCTTTCCCCTATCCTTTCAAGCAGATTATAGCTGATAAGTGTTCCCAGGGACATTTAAACTTTAATAGGTACTTAAGAATGTTGAAAGGTCTTCAGAACTAAAAGGAATGCAACCCAACTGATAGACTTCCAGGTTACAAGATAAGACTGAAGGAGATGTCTATAGGCTCGGACGAGTTAATCAATCATCCCATTCAAGGGACCGTCTACTGCCCTTACACTCAAGGCTGACCTGAGAGGAGACAGTCATTTTCTTTGAGACACCTAGGACAAAGGAATTCTATATATAATCTATCTATACATATACTGCACTATAATAGTAAATACTATATATATGTAAATACACATATTTATATATTTACACATATGTGGTATATATACATATATAGTACATACGCGACATATATAGTATATACTTTATATAGTAAACAATATATAGATAGTATATGCACACACGCGTATATAGTAGTGTATTTTATATATTAATGCATACTATATACATATATGATAGTATATATGTATGTGTGTGTATATATATGTGTATATATATGTGTATATATATATATATATATATATACACATATATATATATAAATTCTATGCACACCCAACCCCTGTAAGTTTTTAAAAAACTCTTAGAGAATTTACGTTGTAGGTCACACAACCTTTGCCAATGCTTCCACAATCACTTCCTGGCTGGCTGCAGAGTCATGCCGCATAATTCATTACGGATGTTTTCTGTATTAACTGCTCATTCCCAACAATAATTCCCCAGAGCAGTGCAGTGAGGCAGGTAGGTAATTCCCAGAGAATAGGTTCTTAAATTCCCATAAATGCAGTTCATAAAGCTGAGCTGCCAAAAACAGCCAGTCACAGCCTCTGGCCCTTTTCTTTATCCTGCAGACTGCAGGACACCCCCCAAGGCGCAGACACAGGCCAAACACCCCAGGGGTGGTTTCAGCATTGACAAGGGCAAAGCCTTCATGTCCAGTAAAGTAGATGCCTTGCCGTGGAAAGACATGGGATGATAGGGAGAGGCGGGAGGAACGAAAGCCAACGTGAAGCAGATAGGAAGCAGCTGGGAGGAATGAAAGCAGAATATGAAGAGGAAAGTGTATCCGGCACTTAAAATACCAGAAAAATAAAGGTGGAATTCAAATTCTTCATGTGTAACTATCACAAGAAGTTGACAGTGGGTATTTTCTAAAAGCCTTAAAGTGGAGCCTCTCAGGCTAAAACATCTGTGGAACTGAACAGACAGGCCAGTAATTCAGAGCCTTATGATTGCCAACGTCTCTCCTCCATCCCACCCTCCTCAGCATCTGCAATGAGCAGCACATTAAAGAGGGGTTTAGAATGTCAGGAAATGCTACGGGGTTTTTCACTCTGCTGTGCAAGCCTGCTACGCACTGGAACAAAAAACAAATTCTTTCCTCATAAGCAGGTTTGGGTGGAACTTTTACATTATTTTAACACCCATCAAGGGATGGCCTTGTCTCTCCATGGAGAAAGGAAAAACAATTTATGTCTACAAAAAGTTTTTCAGCCTTTCAGTGTCCCCCTTTTCCTCCAGAACCCCTTGGAATCTCACTCAAGACTAGAAAACCTCACAGTGGAAAATGAATAGAAACAGTCTACATAGGCGTATTTACAGGACCAAAATGGGATGAAGAAACAAGAAAGCCTGCACTGTCTGGGAACTGAGCTCTGTGGGATGGGAACAAAGCTGGGTGGAGGCAATCAGCTCCGAATAAATGGGGCTCTACCGAGTACTTTCTTTTCCTATCCATCACACTGACAGTCACCAGGAGAGAGATGATCACTCATTACTACTAGAAAAAGAAAGGCAGAGCTTGGAGCCACGTGCCAGGATTGAGGATCAGGTGCCTTTTAGTTTAGTGTGGACTGCAGATGGTAAAGTGATTACTATTAAGTAGTTACGTAATTTCTTACTGAAGGTCACACCATGGTCTGTTACTTTGCCAGGAATAGAACTGTCAGAAAATGCCATTTCTCTCAGAAAAGACAAAAGGCCAGATATAATTATAAGTAGTTACGTAATGTAAATTCTGAATTCAGATTTTACATTATACAACTCTATACTATCCTCCAAATCTACTATAAAACTGATAGTTTTTAAAGGACAAAAGTTCAATATAAAAGACCAGTTATTAAACCTAAGCAACATATCCCAAGGGTTTTTAGAAACATGAAAGTCATCATTTCCAATTCATATGGAATAGCTTACAGTTAATTCAATGGTAAATTTTTTTTTTATTGTGTTTCTGAGTCCTGATGAGGTCAAACTGCATGGGATAAAAAGTGAGGGAAGAGTTGCATTGGCTTGCTATAATTTGGTTTATTACTTTGCTCTTAGAATAGAAATTGGATATAAAAAGGCTTTCACCTAGACATTTTTCTGGGGCAGGCAAAAATTTATGGTTTGGTACCTTTTTAGTGACGGTTTTGTGTTTTGGGGGACCAAGAAACATGTGGCAGAAATGTGAGTTATGGGGAATAACCCCTCAGGGGATATGTGTGTCCTATAATCTGAGTGCTTATTAGGACTTAGGTTTATTTCAAAAATGCAATGGCTAGGACTTGTTCTATGAGAGGCTGTTTTGTTGCTTTTCCATATGCATGTTGGACAGGCAGCACTTGATCTGGACTTCTGCTATCTCAGTTTTGTTTTTTTTTTTTGGAAGAAGAAAAAAGAAAATTATTAACCATCGGATCTGGAATAGTTTAATAACTGAAGAAAGAAAAAGTACCTAAAGAGTCAAGAAAAAGTTATGTTTGTTCTATGTATTCTCCAGTCAATAAGAAACAGATATTATATCTGTGGGCAGCAAAGGGAGAAGCCAAGACTACCAGTGCTCCTATGTGGGGAATAATGAACATTTTATTAATTCTAACTAGCTGCCATAATATTATGTTCCCCATACTGAACTTACTAAGGCAGGCAAACACTTCAACTTTCTCCAATAAACCATGGCCATGGTAACCTCACTCTCTTCTGTAAAACCTACCGGACTACAATAGTCATTAGGCACACACATAGGTCACTGTCTCCATCCCACTCATCTGTACAAAGATAGCACAAGACACATATGTAAGATTGCCACCTTTAATGTTTCCAGAAGGGAAGATAGAGCTCCAGTCTCCTCTAACCTTGGATGTCTGAAAATCTCACGGGGAATGCAATTGTGTCCTCTGCCCAGGCTCACCCCTCTAGGATACTGAAAGCATATAGCACAGCGCTGCAATGCTATGCCTAATTCTCTCCTTCCTCTCCAAACCTCCTTCAAAAGTTCTTTTACCCACCCTTGCTGGAAGCAAGATGAAAAACCTGTTTGGTCTGTTGGCATCTTTTCCTCAAATGTCTCTATCTCACTCCAGTTGGGATCTTCTAAAGTGAGAAGCTAACTTTGGCCTGTGCTGTTTACAACACTAAAGTAATAGGTGACCAAGGTATAACTGCGAAATGGGGTGTGACAGCCAGCTAAACTGGGAGGATGGAAACAAGCCCCTTCATTAAACTTCACATGTCATCACAACACAGATATTTGTATATTCATTGTCAACTACAATGTCCTGAATACAGTAAATGCCGGAGACAGGTCTGGGATTCATGGTTAATAACAGTATTTTAGACATACTTTATATTAAAACAGTACTAGAGAGTTGTGATGATCAATCTTGCCCAAGAAAATACTGCTGACAGCTGAGGTACATGAATGGTTTCCACGGCAAGGGAAATAGTCCTTTAAAGACTTGCGTTTGAGCTTTATAATAACCAGAGATATCAGTAGCCCAATGTAGTCATTCTACCAAGCTGAGTAACCTAGATGAGATTTGATTATATTTCCAAATTGAATCTCCATCTCTATATGCAGAAACCACCAGACCTCCTTGAGTCTGAAAGGGGAATGCTCTCCCTCCATCAGTACCACCTCAAGACAAGCAATCTCTTGGTATTTTTAGTGTTTTAATTTCCAGTGGTCTAACCCCTTGTTCTTATTCTCTGCAGTCTAACAGAGACACTAAGCCACATGCATAATTATTTGATCAGTTCTTCATATGGGCAAAAATATATTCATCAGCGCCCCCAATACAAATCAGCTTGTCCTTCCTAAATATAAAATGACTGAAAACAACAGTGATTTTATACTAGCCAAAGGAAAAATACCTATCAAAGATCAAGCTATTGCTCTAGAACTTGGGTAAACTCTCTAAATCTAAATGCACTTCACTAATATAAAAATTCCTTTCTGCATCCATAGAAATTGACATTCATTACTCATCTAAGGCCACTAGATAACATGTGGTAAATGGATGAAAGAAACCAATGATCTCTTGCCAGCCACATGGTAGACACTCAGAAATACTTTCTTTGTTGTTAATGGATTGTTTTATCTTTAACTATTCCTCCATAGAGTAATATGTGCTATAAAGGACAGAAGAATTTTAAGTTAAAAAAGTCCCATGAACTAGAAAATGTGGGTGCTTTATAAAGAAGTTTACATAGAGAAAAAAATTTGAGAGCACAGACCTTTTGCCATTTTTTTTTACATTTTCTGATTTAATCACAGGCAGCATGATCTGAGGCTCAGAACACATTTTGAAGTATCTAAATTTATTATACTTTGTCATCTTAGTGAGCACTATGTCCTAGCAAGACTCTTTTTGTGAGCTACAGACAAGAAGAGTGAAAAAAATAAATGTGTACCAATCTCACTTTTATCTTAAATTAGATCCAAAAATATACACAATGAATGAAGGATTTTTATGGGTTAAACAGCACCAATAGTCTCACTAAGTGACTCAAAATGATAAATGGGACACATTTCTTCATTTTCTAAGACTGAAAAATTTCTCTCACATATGCATTACTTTATATATGTATGAAGATGCTATTGTGTTTAATAAAATACACGTTCACTAAAAAGCTTTATTACATTCTTAATAGCTATTTTCCACTGGATTTTCTTAAGTAACAGATAGTAAAACTAGTATTGTTTGTGCATGTGTGTGCACACACGTGTGCATAGAAAGGTGGCATAACATTTTGACATTAAAAATGGCCTTGTACTCAAATCATTGCTATGCAATTTGTGGCACAATTTTGGACCAACTTCTGTTGTAAACAATGACACCACGCACAACATCAGCTATCTGCATCAGGATTAAGCTAGCACGGGAATAAGACAGCCAACAGAATATGAAAAGGCTTCAATTCAAGTAAACATCAAAAAAAAAATTACATGTATAAGAATGCTACTCAGTTCTTTTTTAAGTGTGAATTATAAGATTCTGGAACAGACCACTAAAGGAGACTCTGACACAATCTCTTCCACTGGAGATTTAATAAGAGATTTAATAAGAGAACAAATGAAAAGCCAGGTTAGGTGGAGCACTGGGCAGTCATGCCTGGTGGTTTTGAATGTGCTAGACATGTGTTTTAAGGTCACTTACAGCCAAAGGTTAATAAAAATACAAGTCAATCATTCCTTATTCTTAATGGTCTATTAGTTTCATACTTAACTGGGAAACTTTATTAAACTATATGCGAAGTTCAAGTAAAGATTTTGAGAAACGTTTGATTTCTGCAAAATTACATATTGTGTTCACTCAAATAGTTCCAGAGTGGAGAAAATGTTGGCATAGAAATTGTAAGAGCTTCTTTGCACTGAATATTCAAAGCAAGAGGAGCCACCTGAGACCTTCTGAAGAGAAGGTTCAATTTTGATGGGGTAAAATTTATTTCAGGGACACAATAGCTTCATGCATTAAGAGTTTGTAGAAGGTTAAAAAACAATAACAAAACAAAATTTAAAAATTGATTCTCCTTCTTTATCCTAATGCACATATAAAGGTGCCTACAAACATTGAGACATGGGAAAGGTATCAAAACCAGAAGAAAATGCCCCAGGTTTTCCTATTTGAATCCATGTATTTCACTCAGTCAATCCTGTCTCATTAACAAAAGCCCCAGTAACAGCCCACCATACAAAAAGTGCTACAGTTAATGTCACCCTTTAAACCCACTGTCTGTTATCCTCATTATGGTGAGGTAAGAGCCCAGCCCTCTTTGATTAGAGACAGAAGTCATCATGTTAAAGAAAAGATTGGTACCCACAGGTTACCTTTCTCTCCTAAAGCAATTGGGAACAATGTTTTGCTGTAAACTGAGCTTAGTGGGACTAACACATTGCTATAAAAATCAAAAGACTTAAATGGAACTCTTAAAAGACTTAAGTGGATGTAAAAAGTAAAACATGAGTGTGGGGACAGAGCCAGGAGTGCAGTTTCCATGCTCTCAGCCTCACATAGAAGGTGCTGGCTCAGGTAGTAAATGGCCATGAACTGTGATTGGATGGCCATTAGCTGTGGCTAGTTGGCCGTCAGCTGTAACCAGTGAGTCACTGGCCATTAATATAACTGCCGTGGCTACGCTAGCAGCAAACGGGGGGCTAGCAAGAAGATGGTGGCTGAGCTAGCAAGAGCAGATTGCAGCTAGCAAGTCCGTCAGTTGGCAGGAAGAAAAGCAGATGGCAGGTTGCGGATAGTATGGCTCCTGCTTCCAGTCTCTCCAACCCAGCCTCCAGCGAGAATATAGTGGTATGACTTCCCTACCTATGGCTCCGTGGGTGTTCCGTTTTGGCCTCACCATGTCCTGCCCCGCATGACAATGAGTCACTGGTTCTCTAGCAGTGTCTAGAGAAGCTACCAAATCAGTCAACAGAATGGTTGATATTTCTATCAGTACAAAATCAAAGTAATGGTTAACAATACTGTATTCTAATAACTTTTTTTTCTGAGCACTTAAAATATTCAAAGTTGGAAGAGATGGATAAGAGAGACTAGCTTACTATTCCCTTGCTAACAAATAAAATTGAATAATAGCCAATATTCATTAAGAAGTTACTATGTTCCAGGCACTATACTAAACTATCATGCATTATTTAATTTAATCATCACACTAATACTATCATGTAAGTACCACTATTATCCAAATTTCACAGATAAAGAAATTGAGATTTATACAAGGTCAGACAATTAAGTTTGCGAACTCATCCTAGAAAAAGTGCTACATACCTCATTGCTGAATATCACTACGGTCACCTTTGAAGTGCTCCCCTTGGGAAGCTATGCACTGATGCCAGTGCTTAGCCCACCCTTCGTAGCAATTTTGGAACTTTTTTTGGAATGGCCATCAGAGCTGTCGTTGTATTACCCTTGATGTCCTGAATGTCATCAAAATGTCTTCCTTTCAATATTTCCTTTACCTTAGGGTAAAGAAAGAAGTCACTGGGGACCAGATCAGGTGAGTAAGGAGGGTAATCAATACAGTTATTTGTTTACTGGCTAAAACCTCCCTCACAGACAGTGCTGTGTGAGCTGGTGCATTGTCGTGATGCAAGAGCCATGAATTGTTGGTGAAAAGCTCAGGTCATTTTCATCTAACTTATTCACTCAGCCTTTTCAGCACTTCCAAATTGTAAACTTGGTTAACTGTTTGTCCCGTTGGTACAGATTCATAATGAATAATCCCTCTGATATCAAAAAAGCTTAGCAACATCGGTGCAGCAAGTTCGTGAACTTAGTTGTCACACCTCATAGAGAACTTGCTCAAGTTCCTATTGCAAAGAAATAGCATAGCTCCATCTACTTCCAAATCCTGTGCATTTAAGCACTCCTCAAAACTGCTTTTGGTGGCTTGTTAGTACTTTTTGTTGGCAGTATTACATGAGCTTAAACAGAATTCTCAGTTTCAACTTAACACTATGATCAGTTTTAGGGGCATAGAACATAAAATGCATAGCCAAACAGAATGTGTAAAATGAGACTTGGAGAAAACAATTAAGTATATAATCAACAATCTTCCCTTCGTGTCCCTTATCCCTACATGAAGGTCAGAAAGCATGAGTTTTTGTATTTTTTTTACCATGTATTTTTTTGTAGACAGACTCTTTCAGCTATAAGCCTTGCCATCATTATTCTGACTTCATCACTTAACACAGTGTTGAATGAGTGACTACTCATCCATCTGCTTGAATCAAAATCAAGCCCTGTCCTACAGATACTTGGACACCTTCTCAACGACATCCACCACATATTAACATACAGTTGCAGCGGAAAGCCAATCACCATCAGACCAATCCTCGCACCACACTGCTTCTTTCCCAAATTTCTCGTCAAATATACATTATAACAGGATAGGGTACGCATCTTGAAACAGCAGGAATAATCTCTTTTTGGACTATCCAGTCTCCCTTGTAAGAAAAATTGGGGAAAAACAAACACGAGTTGCCTGACTTTCATTGTCACACATCTCTGATGTGAAGCTGAGACTGAACATCCTCAGCCACCTGGCAAGTGAATGTCAAGTTTGCCATGGAAGGCAAGCGTGTCCTGTGGCTTTATTACGTCTATGGCAGGGCCATGCGGCAGTGAAACCACTGCTAATGCACAGGAAACAATGGTTTAACCGTCTGGTTGCTCGCATCGTAGCTCAGCTTTTGTTTTGCTTTGTTTTTTCAGCCCTAGTTAAAAAGAAGGAAAATAAAAACAACCCTTAGAATGTATAATCTGGGAAGCTTCACGTTATCTGAAGACTGGAGGCTAGGATACAAGAGTGACTTGATTATTCAGAAAAGGCTTAAACAAGTGCATCTATCCTCAGGTGAACGAAGAAGTGGGCCGAGTGCCGAGTGACCATGCCCTCGTGACGAACTGCCAGCGACGGCGAGCACGAGGGAAGGTGGTGGAAATACTAAAAGTACGTGTTTCTACTCATGTAAATAGTGTTTATTACCCTATTCATAAGCCTTTAAAGACAGTTGTTAGCACTGGGCACCAAATCAGGTTCAAGCCAGGCCTGGCAGCAGAATAACTCTAACAGTTAATAAAGTACATAGTGAGAACAGGATATGAATTTATGTCTCCTGAGAACTACTGTATTCACAAATGACCATTTCAGCGCAGCAGTTTTTGGGCACCGCTTGGGAAAGAAAGCACCGTGAGACTAATTTGAAACAGGAAGAGGGCAACATGCCACCTTCCAGGTAACTGATGGATATGGAGCCCTTTCTTGGGGAAGCAGAAGGACTTTAAAAACCCTGTAGTTTTAGGTTGTCACATAAAATACATAATGTAAACAGGCCCAAAGACCAATATGGATGAGAAAATTTTACTTATTCATGAGTGAGCAAAAGCATAAACTCCTTCCTGTCTTCTTTAGCGGCCCAGAAGTGAGAGCGAGATCAAGAACCACAAGCTTTTACATTTCCTTCCAGTGTATTTACTTCTGGGCGGATTCTGACAGGCATAATACCTAAGAACTCTTAAAATCCAGGACTGTTAACTAAAAGGTAAAAATAGCAAATGTTTCTGATACCAATTAGGGCTGCAAAAAACAGAACTGCTCTTACCTGATGTCTTGGAGAGGTAAAAGCAGATCACCTGACAATCATCACCTAACCCCTAGAGCGAGCTCTTGCCCAACCAGCTGATGAGCACATACTAAGCTCTACCTTGAGCCCAGCACTGTTCTGGGTGCCCTGAGAACGACAGAAGCAATTACATACATTCTATGTGGTCTCTGTCCTCCAAGAGTTTACAACAGTTGGAAATATACCAGCAATGCACACAAAATAACTTGGTTCCAAAGTAAGACAGTGAATGATTAAATCTCAGAGAAGAGGTGCAGAATAAGGAGTGTGAAATTTCAGAGGAAGTCGATTAAGGCTTGGGACTAGGGAAAATTTTGTTGAAATCAAGATAACAAAAATAATAGCTGTAACTTATTCAGCATTTATTAGATGCCAAGCCCTAGCCTGAGCACATCTGTACCGAGTCACTTAATCCTCACAATACTAGCAGAGGGATAGTTATCCCCATTCTGCATGTGAAGAAACTGAGATGCACAGAGGTTATGTACTGAATTGCAGTATTACTTTTGACACCAATCACTTAAGTGAGTCTGTTCTGGAATGTCTTCTGTTCTATTCGTCTATTTGTCTATGCTTGTATTGGTATCACACTGTAGTAATTATTAGAACTTTGTTCAAGTTTATATACCTAAAAAGCATCAAAGCCAGAATTCAAAAAAAGACAGTCAGCCTCTAGAATCTCCTCTCTGAATAGCTTTATTATTTGGAATTTGAGAAACGAGTGAATTTGAAAAGATAAAGGAAGAAAGAGATCTTCTGAGCAGAGCATGTTTCTCCCCGGGAAGCCTAGAATTAATTTGCCCTGCCACCTTCCACTTTTATAGTAGCCATCACTAGTAACATCTGACCAATTGTTTTCTATGCTGCCCTCCCCCCCCGCCGAGGAATATAAAATTGTCTGAGTTTTCAGAATTCTTCCTGAATGTAGGCTGTGGCCCTCAAATTATAAGAGAAATTATCTCAAAACTAGACTTCTATACCTGAATGTAAGCCTGGAACATATTTCCAGGCATACATATTTTCAAAAATTTTACTTTGTGTGTACCCTCTCAGAAGGCTACTAGAGGATGTAGTCCAGCAAAACAAGAAAGTGAATCAAGAAAAAGGACAACATAGATCCAGGAAATAGGAAAATAAACACAGTAGAGAAGTCCTGAGAGGTCAGCTGTGCAGCAACGCTAGAGAGAAATCAAGTCCACATTGGAATAGCAGGATTTAGGAGGAACACATGTATCTCCAAGAAACACAGCTTCTTGATCTATTATCACTGAATTACTAAGAGTTCAGAGATGAACCTGGATGATAATGAATACAAGGATGAATTGGAGGTAACTAGGCAGAAAACTAACCAAACCCTCCCAAAAAGGGGGGGAAGGGAGAACTTACTAACTGCAGGGAAAACAAAAAAGTTATAAAATGCATACATGACTCAAGAATGAATAATCTTTACATACTCATAGTAAACACTAAATCCTGTGTTATGGGAAAGAAGGAAGGAATAAGAAAACAGAATCATCACCTTCTTCATAGTCCATGGAAAACAGGCTACATAGAATATATGTAATAAAGAAGTAGCAACATAAACATGTTATTTAGAAACATGGATGTAAATAATAGAAATATCTAGAAGATTGGAAAATAATTGCCACTAGGAAGCAGGAACCAGAGGTGAAGAGGGGTGTAGCAGATGGCAACTCATTTTAATTATAAGGCTTGTAGAATTATTTCGTCTTTAAAATGATTCATTTGATCCATAGTTTCATGTGTTTGATAAAAATTAATTTAAAAATGTAAAAACAAAGGCAAGATTAGCATTCATGAAACGAGACAGAGAATTAGTTACAAATAGACTATAAAACCTGATGTCATCGAAATAAAGAGTGAATATATGGGCTCATCGGCAGACTAAGTACAACTGAAAGGAAATTTAGAGTATTGAAAAATAAAATAGATTTCCCAGAATGCAGCACAGAGATTTGAAGAAGGAAAAGGTGAAAGTGAATAGCTATGAAGGACAGAAGAAAAAGCTCCAACAAACATCCAAAAGGAGTTTCAGAAATATAAAAAATAGAGAATGAAGGAGAAGCAGCACATCAACAGTATCAAGGGGGTTTATAATGACAAATTTCAGGCTGCATACCAGATCTACTGTATCCAAATCTCTATTGTTAGAACCAAAGCAGCTGGTGGTTCTGCAGTTTTACGGGTGATTCTAGTGAACACCACGAGTTAAGAAACACTGCTTCAAACCGCGTTGAATAAGCTACCTTTCTATAATGAAAGGGCACTCGACTAGGAGTTAAGAATCTCAGATTGAAATCTTACTCTTGACCACACATTACCCATATGAACTTGAATAAGCCCCTGTTAATCCTCTGGGAGCTTTAGTTTCTCTACCTTTAAAGGGCAGGAAACAGTACACCTCCTATCTCACAAGCTTCGGAGGATCAAATACTTTCCCACTCGCAATGCACAGCCACTGGGTTAAATGCTTAGGGTACAGTCTCCTTGGAACTTCACGAGTACTTTTATATGTTTCATTTTACACATGAAGAAGTAAAGCTTAACAGTTCAAATAACTTGCATAGGAAAGTAACAAAGTTATCTGAATTTCTCCCTCTAGTAATTCACTCTTGCACACGAGAGTACCTATACAGAGTGGGAAATTCAAATATTTTCATATTTTCCCCATTCTAAAAATGAGGGTAATTCAGTATTGAAAATTAGCCCAGTAACCTCAAGTTTTCTAAGAAAAATTAAGATTAGCCTAAAGAAATCCATCTGCAAAAAATTTGAACCCCTCCTGAAAAAACCTGCAAACATGACCCAATCACCACATTACCACCAATCAGCCAAGGGAGGATAGGCGAATACCTGAGTAAGTGGGCAGGCTACATGCAAAATGCCTTTGAGGACTGTTGGGAAGGAAAAAAAACAAAACCCTGAACATTTATGGAAATGTTTGCTCGGTTTGGTAATAAACGTCTGTAACACTGGAGTGTCTGCCAACATAACTCCTCACACAATGGCTATGTAAGCAGTTTTTTTAACGGACTTACAATCAAACTGGCACTAGAGAAGAGCAATAACCATGAACTGAATTCTCAGTAATGTCTTCTCGGGCAAAGGGCTGCATGACTATTTCCAGATTTGATTGCTATGATTCATAAATTCCAAAAGCCTCATGCTTCTCCATGTCACAATGCAGTTAGGTTTAACTAATCCCTCTAGAGATGTAGAGAATTCATAGCTTGTAAACCTTAGGAAAGAAACCTTTAGCTTGGACCCAGTAAGAAATACAGACAAACTGGCATCTAAGCAGAACAGGTGAGAAAGAGCTGGATACAAGCCTGCCGTCTATGTGCAGAAATAAGTCTTTATAAATTGGTTTTTATAACAGAGCACTGCAGAACAGAACGTGTATACAATATGATTATTCTCCATTTTAACCTAATGCAACATTTTTGAAGACAACTGTTTCCAACAGACACTACAGGATAATGATTCTTTGGTCAACGCTAAGAGTAACATGAGCCAATAAAAAGCACAAACTTCAATTCTAGCAAATGTCACTGTTTCTAAAGCATGTTTTCCCCAAAAGACGTTTAGGTGAGATTTCTTTGAGTTTTCTGTGGCTTAATGGAAAGGTCAAGTTATCAGGATTATCTGAGCCTCATTCTAGATAACTGTCAAGGAAAACGTCTTCAAATGTGAGGGAAAACATAAGAAGGGGCATGAGTAGGCCTAAGACCCCCAAGTCTGAAGTGTGCAGGGAGCAAGAGGAGCAGTTGTTCAACGGCCAGTTGAGCAGCTGGATGCTGCAGCATGATGGGTTCTCCTATGCAGATAACCAGTAACGACAGCCACAGAGGTCATCAGAAAACATTTGAATGTGATGAAGTAAGTGAATAAAGGAGTATTAAAATCAATGATATTTTTTTACTTGACCCCCAAACTGGAAGTAACTCAAGAGGAACAATGAAAAGAAGCCGATACTAAGAATCTAAAAGCCATTACTAGGCACCACATTAGCCTTAGTAAAACAAAAGTCAGAGAAAGAATTAGTAACAACGTCAGCCTCCAGGTCCTGGGTGCATGCTCTGTGCCAAGCATATCGAGAAAGTCTTTATGTTCATTAGCTCATTTAATTGAATCCTCCCAGGACCATTCTTAATACCTTTTTACAGAGGCACATAGGTAGGCTCAGAGAGTTTAAGTAACTAAATTGTCAAAGTCACAAAGTTTGTAAGGGAGGAGCTAGGATATGAACACTAGTCAGTCTGACTGCAACATATGTCATTTAATGATCCCTGAAAGAAGTCTTGAAAATTCATTTTATTTATCAAAAACATTTCGAAGACCAACTATCAGTCTCAAAAACTCTAAATAAAGTCCAAATAGCCTCCTAACTGCATGAAACAGAAATGCAGCCAACTACATAGGAATAACATTCAATCAGAGATGACATGGGATTATACTTTGCAACAAATCATGCTCCATTAGCACCTCTCACAGAGCTAAGAACTGCACCGGACAGTCTCTGCTATTGTTGGACAGTTCTAATTACTACTAAGTTCTCAATACTGAGCTGAAATCCTCCTCCCTTTGACTCCCACCATGGGTCCTACTCTACCCTGTTACACACAGCAATGTGCTGAATACCTTCTCCACATTCTTAGAGGTAGCGAGGCTGTCACCTTTTCCTAGGTGACAGCCTCAGTTCTGGAATCATTCTTTATATTGGAGATTTTTGTGCCTTCCTGTTTTCCGCTACACTAATTTCTTTGTAGGACCAGCTCTCTACAAGTATGATACCAAATTTAAATAGATACTTCTGGGATGGTCTAACCAGTGGGGAGCAGTACAGTGAAACTATGAGGGGCCAATTTTGCTATGGATGTTACTACTCCAATCTGAAATGATCTTAGTGCTTTTGGCTGCCTAATAACACTACTGGCTTATTCATATTGAGCCCCCAGTCCTTTCTGCACATACCCTCATTCTAGACAAGGGAATGTGAGGTCTTAAATAGAAGATTCTATATTTATTTCAATGGAGTTTTTCTCTTATGAAACTTGATGAAATCCTAAACTGTCAAGATTGACTTGTGTTCCTTTCGTGCCAAAGACTAATATAGATGCACAACCCTTGAGTTGGTTTTTTCTCCCTCGGCCACTTTGACCAGCAATGTTCTAGATGCTGGCTGCTCTGTCAACCTAGTTCCCAGAGTGAGGATGACAGTGTTGCATAACGAAGCCCTCTGCGAGTCACGGTGGATAACGTAAAATATTGTGACTATAGTTGATAACACTGCATTGTGTAATTGAAATCTGTTCACAGAGTAGAACGTGAATGCTCTCACCAAAAAATAAAAGATAAATATGTGAGGTGATGGATGTGTTAATTAACTCTATGGGGCGGAATCTTTTCACAATGTTTATGTATGTCAAATCACCACGATGTATACTTTAACTGTCTTACAATTTCATATGCCCATTATATTGTGAAAAAGCTCAAATTTAAAGAGACAAAACATAAAAATCCAAACTTATAAAACAATTTGAAGTTTATAATTTACTTTGCAAAAATGGGATATTTCTTTGCATGTTGAGCCCCTCTAAAGAATTTCAAATAATTCAATA
The DNA here is from genome assembly GCF_964194185.1 of Rhinolophus hipposideros. Taxonomy (NCBI): domain Eukaryota; kingdom Metazoa; phylum Chordata; class Mammalia; order Chiroptera; family Rhinolophidae; genus Rhinolophus; species Rhinolophus hipposideros. The sequence continues at coordinate 78,875,113 of NC_138053.1, read as the reverse complement.
TATTAAGAAAGAACAGATTACTAAAGTAACTGGGGATAATAACAAGCAACAACTTGGTAAAGTTACCAGCTAGGAATCATACTACCCATGTTCCTTCCTTATTTACAACAACAATTCTTAATATTTTGGGGGGATGCAGACAGATTTACTAAGGAATCTGAAAGACTATGAACCAACCTCTAGCTTCAGGATAATACACATATAAATACAAACTTTTACAAGTATTTTACAGAAAGCAGTAACACTGAGTTAGGAACAGTATTGAAACAAATAAGAATCAATTGAGACCAGAAATCCATTACTAGTTGGATAGAAGTTTGTACTTTAAAATGGGATGCCCCATGGAAACAATTTAATAAAATGACACTTAGAATCCCAAGATAGGCCACAAAAATCATTAAATCATGTGGGTAAAATACTGTACACATACAATTTTTAAATAGTGGAAGAAAAACAAACAAACAAACCCCTGCTTGCTGGAATCAACAGATAAATTATTTGTTAAGTATCGATTGTATATGCGTCTGGGGTAGACATGTCAGGTGCACAGAACATTATGAGACTTGGTCATTTCTCTTTTAAACAGGGATTTCGAATAGTTCCCCCAATTGCTATTTTTCCCTTCTTCCTTAGAACCCTTGATTTTCACCTGGTCATGAGGCATCCAGAATACAGACTATGTTTTCCAGCCTACCTTGAAACCAAGTTCTATGTTCTGGACATTCAGATACAAGCGGAAGTGAATTGTGTTACTTCTAAGAAGTGTCCTTAACAGGAGGGTGTTTTCCTTGCCCTACTTCCTGCATGCTGCTGAAATGTGGACATCATAAATGGGGCTCTTGCATTCATCTTGGACTATGTAGTAACCATGGAAATGGAAGACTCACTCAGAAGAACAGTAAAACAGAAGGAGCTCGGGCCTCTAACCTCACGGAGCATCATGCCAGCCCGGAATGTCCTATTTATACGTGAGAGAGAAATAAACTTCTTTCTTGTTTAAGCAACTGTTATTTTGGGTGTTTGATCACTGCACCCAAATCTAATCTTCCTCAAGAGCTTATAATGCTGGTGAGTAATTAGTCTGAGTAAAACCACACAGCCAGTGCCAAATTAAAAACCAGCCAGGATCTACTTGCATAAAAGTGTTCAACTTGAAATGGGATATACTTTCCCATAAGATCAATTTAATAAAATGGTGCTTAGAGTTCCAACAGAGTCCACAAGAAACAATAGCGTAATGTGGTTAAAACACTGTGTGCTTAGAAATTTTTAAACAGTAAAATAAGTAAATAATATACAGAGGGTTCCAAAAATATGTACACACATTTTAAGAAAGGAAAACTGTATTAAAATTGTAATACTCAATATATACTAATAACAAAAGATGAACACAAGTCCCCTGTGACTTCTGCAATGACAAGAGGTGCTCAAAGTGGTTACCATCAGCATCCAGACACTTGTGATTACAGTGAACTACTGCTTGAGCAACGTTGACCAAAGTGTCCACTTGTATACATTTTTTTGGCACCATCGGTATTAGAACTTACAGAATCCATAGAAGAATGTTCAAAGAGAAACAACATAAGATTTCCTGATAAATTACAATGTTGAAATTGGAAAAAAATAGCGAAATAAGAATTATAAAAATTCACCAAGGATGCTGGTGCATTTAGAGTCCCCTGGTATGCTATTAAAAATACAGATTCCTGGATTCCCACCCCAGACTAAATCAGAACCTGGGGGCAGTGAGGTGGGGAGGGTAAGGCCCAGCATCAATAGTTTACAAAGCTCCCAGGTAATGCTAAATTGCAGCCACAGCTGAAAACCACTGCTAAAGGAAACAAAGGGGCTGTGGCATGCTAAGAGGGATTTCTAGGTGCCTTCATGGACTTTAGTAAGTGATGCTACTAATTTTTAAAATTTTACCTAGTTTTACTGTAAAATAACTTCCTTTCAGATTTGTTTTGACTGAGCAATTACCACACATGATCTCCTACTCGAAGTTAAGGTCATTTTGGGGGGTTATAAATGGACTGAAGACCTCTCTATTTTCAGTCTAAATACAACATATTGTCTCCAATCACCAAAGCTCAATGTCCCATTTCACCAGCTTTTCTCTTTGTAGTTCTGCGGGCTCCTGTCTCTCTCAGGGTTTCTGTCTCTGACTGTTTCCATGTTTTCCCCTCCTACTAACCCCCCGCGTAGAGGTAAGATGCTCCCCTCATCCCCTCCATTGTCCAGGCTCACGGGGAAGACAAAAGCCATGGGGCTGGGCGTAGCCAATGAACAGGCCAAAGGCAAAGAATGAAACCCGGAGAGCAGGAAAGCATCATCAGCCAGCATCAGTGAGCACAGATTGGGGGTCTTCGGATATAAGGGGAGTTTGTCTGGTTGAGAAAGATACTTAATATTAGGTAAAGTAAGAAGTGTCTTTCTATAATAAATTTCAGATGATCCCAATTTTGGATTCTAGGACTAAACTCCCCAAGCCACCTGTAAGATTTTAAAAAGCCAAATGGAAATATACCCCAAGATAAAGATGCACAAATTAACTAAATAGCAAATGTCTTTTCTTTCAGCTGCACCGATTTCAATTCAGCATGTTAATTCTAGTTATCTCATACCCTCATACACCAGACCCTCTGACTGACAGATGTGTTATTTATTAAATAGGAAAATGACTTCTTTATAATAAATTCAATCTGGCTTCTTTTTCTGTTCAGGTCTTGAGATTTTAGAAAACATTTTTAAAAGAGAAGAGGAATTGTAATCTATTAAAAGAGGCTTAAGAGTACAGCAACCAAATGCCATGTATAGGCTTTGTCTGAATCTTGATTCAAACAAGTCACATGTTAAAAAGTATTTTTGAGGAAATCAGAGCAATTTGAATATAGACTGGGTGTTACATGATAAAATGAATTATTATTAATTGTGTTAAATTGATGGCATGGTAATTATAAGAAAAAAATCTTTATCAATTCGACATACATAATGAGCTATTTACTTATGAAATTATATAATGTCTGGGGATTTGCTTTAAAATACTCTGGCAAAAATAAAAGGGGGGCAGCAGAGATGGGTGAATCAATATTGACAAAATGTTGATAAAACTGTTGAAGCTGAATTATGGATACATGGAGCTCATTATACTATTTTCACTGCTTTTATGTATGAAATATCCCTAATACAAAAACTAGCTTTAAAATATGCTTTCAACCACAGAATTTATAAGGAAATAAAAAAGAGACTATGTGGGAAATGTTAGAAACTGCTCTCTAGATCATTTGACACAAAGAATGTGTAAATCAGGAGATTCAAGGAGACAGAGATCAGTGGTGTGCAATGATAAAAGATGTCATCAGGAGGTGAAATTGGAACCAAAACTGAAGAAATTATAATTTAAAACAATTAAAAACAAGATAATTAGTATTTTGATTAGATTTTCTTTTTTTAAAACTTAGAAGTAAACAAATAAAAGTATATAAATCCACATTGTTGATTGAGAGAGATTTTTGTTAATGAAGATAGGAATAACACCAATGCCCAGATCATGGTATAGGAGACCCAAATTAGTTAATTTTTATGGAAAAAGTAATGCTAAAGGTATCAATAATAATAATAATAATAAAACTAGTAGCAATTGAGTGCTTACCACTTGCCAGCCACTATGCAAAGCACTTTACTTTATATACATTTCTCATTTAAGTCTTACAGCAATCTTATGAAGTGTGGGCTATTATTAGCACTCAACCCGTACTCCTTTCATATTTCAAGAAGCTGAGCTCAGAGAAGTAAAAACAACTGCCCAAAGTCACTTGGTAGTAAAAGCCATTGCTAGGACTTTAATCAAGGTCTGTTTAAATCCAAATCCCAGGTCTTTAAACATCTTGCGACTCTATTTCCCTTAGGACATCGTACATTTCTCTACATATAAATGTAAGGGCTATTTGGGGCTGTGATTCATGGCATTAGGGAATCCATATTGTTTCCGGGAGTGTTTGAGGAATGATCTAATAAAGAACTGTAGAGAATCCCAGGGAAAGGGTTACAAACAAGGACAAAGTACATGATGCAAGAGCAGAAGTACTGTACCTCAGCCAAGTGTATCTAAGAGAGAAAGAGAAAAGGCAATTGAACACCTTACACATCCAGAGGGGATGACATACCCAGAGGACCAGCTAAAGAAAAATGGAAGTGTATATGTCAGGGTCACACCCATCTGTTGGAATCCATTTCTACCCTAAGGCAACCCATCTATTGTAGGTTCCCAGATTGTTCTGTGTTCTCCTCCATGAAACATTTTTCTCAGGCAAACTCCTATCTGGATTTACCTATGAAATAGGCTAGCTGTCTAGCCTCCCTCAGGTATTTACCTTTTAAGCCTTAACATATTCCTACTACCCCAGCAGCAATCAAAACAATCTCTAATCCTCCTTGAGAAAGTGAGGAAGGAACGTGAACTGGCGAGCGGAGGAACCCCTTCCTGGCCCCTGCAATGAGCACAGTCTAAAGGACCCAGTCGTCGGAGTCGCGGTGTTCCAGTGTTAGGGGCTTGAATCAAAAGCATCACCTGGGAGCTGGAGGACCTGAGCTCCTAGTTCTCCGCTTCTGCTATGAACCTGCTTCCTTATCTCTGGCAAGTCAATTCACCTCCTCTTGGGGCTTCCCAGTCTTCATCTGTAATGAGCTGGGACTACAATAAAGAATTGTGTAACTCATTTCTAGCTGCAGAATCCTTTCAGAAAGTGATAGCTTTCAGGGAAAGTAACAATGTACATATAACAGACAAAAAGTAAAACTACTAGAGGGGGTCAAGGGTACCCCTTCCCGTGCCTCATAGTAATACATCATGGTAAGGTGCTTTCAGCTTAAACATTCTGTGATTATAAGTAAACTCCCTGCCGTCTGAGGAGGAGGCAGGGACCCAATGGGCAGCTGTACCAAAGGATCCTCTGGTCCTCAGATGGCTGCCCCCCTTTATCAGTAAGCCTCTTCCTAAAGCAAATAAGGAAAGAAAGAAATCCCACAGAAACAGAGTCCGACGTGAGGGCTCAGGGAGCCGACAGAACACTCAATTCCATCCAGGCAAACTAAAACACACTCCAAGGAAGAGATAAGGTTTATGAAAAGGAAACTAACACAATCACTTAAAAGAATTTCAACATGAAATGGCTCAGGCCCGGCTGCCAGGCCACCGGGAGGCTGAAAAACATCCAAAGTGGGCTCTGAAAGAAAAGACTTCACAGGGACCCATGCCTTGCTTTTCCTCTTTTGTTTCTCATTGCCCTGGGCCAACCTCCTTCAGGTTCATACAGTGGGAAGTGGCAGCACACTGTAAACAGCCCACATCTCCCCTGGTGCTGTTCAGTCCTGCAGGACCTCAGCACTTCAGAAAAAGGGATTATGCCGAGGAGAGGGACTACAAATTAATAAATCTGGAATTTCATATATATCAAAACAAAGTAGCCAACTCAGTAGAGTCACCAGATGAAAAACACAACACCCCATTTTTAAAGTTTAGATAAACAACAAATTTCAGATAAATTTCAATTTCAGATAAGCAACAAATAATTTTTTATTGTAAGTATGCCCCAAATATTGCATACTTTTAAAGACATACTTGTTATTTATATGAAATTCAAATTTAAGCATCCGTATTTTTATTTGTTACATCTGGCAACCTTAACGCTCAAGATGAAAGCATATTCCAGTCGTACTCCAATATCCAAAGCATTTTTTAAAACTCCTCATTGGAAATGGCCTTTACAAGATGCAGAATATTCTTTCCACTAGCCTCTATGAAGTGAAAGCTTCAGCCTCAGAGACTAGATCAAATTTATGAAAACTGCCAAAGGTTTATTCATAAAGTCTGATGAATGAGAATGATCAAGGAAGGTGACTCCATTTGAGGCCAAAACATAAAGTGTGGCTCTATGTTGAGGAAACTGGTTGCCTTACGACACCTGTTATCCTTACTAACTCCCTACTGCCTAGAGAGTAACTTCTCAATTTTGTAATATTACATTCAAGGTATCTAGTCAAATCTACCTCTCCAGCTTCTGTTTCGCCCTAGTCTGGGGCCACAAGGCTACTTGTGAATGGATCCTTTTATACTCCTTCTCCTGTTATTGCCTCTATCAAGAATGCCCTTCTGGCCTGAAAGACACTTGTATGTCTTTTAAGACTCAGCTCAAACGTTACTTTTCCAAAAGCCACCTTAAATCTTTTCTAAGTGAAAGGAAGGATGAAGGGATGATGGATGGATAGAGGAACTAATAAAACTTTTCTATACAATTTTCTTTCCTCTATTCTCAACCCCTAAGCAGTGGTTAAAAACCTGGGCTTTGGAGTTCGGCAGACCCAAAATCAAATCTCAATTGTTATTTAGTAGATAGGCAACTTTAGAAAAAACATTTAATGTCAATGAACTTCAATCCCCTTCTTTGTAAAACTGGCATTATACAGCCCATCCCACAAAGGGTTGTGGGGATGATTAAATAAGACAAGGTACAAAAAGCACGTAGTATCGTGTCTAACACAGAGTAAACATTTAATAATTGTAGCTAATATCTTAGTAGTATTACTTCCTATTTTTGTGTCCTCTCAGTACCCTCACATCACAGAACTCAAACCTCTTTTACTGTACTTAATTATTTACATACCTCCTAGACAAGGATCGCTTCCCTTCTTATTTTTTCTCTCCTTTGTATCATCAGCTTCTATCACAGTTCCTCATGCGATAGAAGAACAAAAGAACTAAAAAGCAAGGATCTAATGATTATCTAACCTAACTATATAACCATATGCTAGGCACTGTGCAAAACATTTTTATGTACTACTTAATCCTCACAACAAGATTCACAAAATAGATAAAACTATATTTGTTTAAGAGATGAGAAACGAAACCCTAACAGCTCAATGATTTACTCATGGTCCAAAGGCAGCCAATAATGAGAGCAGGATTTGCCCCCAGGCTTGTCTGAGAGTAGGCCTGGGTACACTCTGACACCACAAAGATTCATCTCCTTACCTTTCCGTTTTTAGCTCTTCCCAAGGTCAGGGCGGGTAACCACATATGTGGAAAGGAATAGAAAATTTTGACTTAGCGGTAGGTAAACCAGGGATTGTGACCAGGAGCAAGGGGGAAGCACAGGGAGAGATTAGTCAGGGCAGTTATAGAAGGACATGGGGAAGACCGTCTTGTCCAACCACCTCAGTTTCTTTTATTCCTTCAAAACTCTGTTTCACATATGATTTAATAAATCTTTAACTAATGGTTTTTAAGTTAATGTTAAAGAATATCAAATATAAATAAATCATTTTCCTTTAAAATAAATCAAACATTACAGATAGCAAAGTTCTTTGCCTGCCTCTCCAATCCTGCTCCCTTCCCTGCTTCCTCCTGTAAGAGTAGGTTAGCACCAAAACTGCCATCTTAAGGGTTAAAAAAACCATTTTCTGAACGGCCCCAAGACCAGAACACCTGCATCGCAAGGTCAAGATGTTCTGTTGAGAAAAGGCTTATCTTGCAGCAAGGATGTGGGCAAGGACACAGGACCAAAACTAGGCACAAAGCCCAGTCATGTAAATATCTTGCCTGTGTAGAAAATTACTGAGAACCTTAAGACGCTATATAATCCCCTGGCTTTGAGTGCTCGGGGTCCTTGTTGAAACTCGCTGCGTCGGGCAGATACTCGGACCCCAGCTAGCTGGAAATAAACCTCGCTGTGTGACTTGCATTATCGTGTCTTCTGTCCAATTGAGGGCTGGTTGACTCCGGACCCTAACACTCCAAGGTAACTGATGTTGGATTAGATATGTGCCCGGTAGACATTTAAATGTGCATTTGCATGTAGAAATACGTAGTCATAAAATACGTAATGTTGTTTTGTTTAATTAATGAATAAATGATTTTTACTGTACACACACACAAAAAAACCCACAAAACCAAAAAAAAAAAAAAAAAAAAAAAAAAAACCTGATTCTCCTATTCTATGTAAGCATTCTCTTATTCCAAAATGGGTTTTTCCTAGATCCATCAAAGGAATTCCAAAAAGTTGTTTGACCAAGGTACATAAGAAGGAGGCACCTTTTCAAGTTTATTTTTCATCAAGAATGTGTGCTTTCTCCAAGGCAGTTTGGGAATCATTATTTCAATTAGAATCATCTCTTCTGACAAAGAGATGAAGCTAATTTATTATTTAGTATTGGGAAGGTCTACAGACAACTAGCTTCCAAAAGAGAGATTGTAAAAGAAAGCCAAAATAAGGACAAGTACCAGAATCAAGAATTGACCATATTTTTAAAACTAAATTATGTAAATTCAAGCCAAACATTTACAGAATACTTAAAATGCCTGCATGGATACAGCTCCATGGAACACAGCTTGAAAACACTCGACTGGCTATTACCTCAGTCTTTCCTAGCACTGTATTTCTCTGATTCTAGCTGTTCATTAATAAAGTGTCTGCATAAAGTGAATCCAGACCGTGAAAAGGAAAGACGTGGTTCTTTGGATGCCTACTCAAAGAGTAGGCCTGATGAGCCTCAGGTTAGAGCCATTTCTGATCTGCAAAAGGCTTTTCCTGCAATGCAAACAACCCATGTTGTTGTTTTCCCTTCCTGCACCAAAACAAACAAAAAAACACAAAACACACACACACACACAAGAAAAAGTACACATAGACATTTCTTCAAATGTCAATTTCCTCATTGAGACCATGTTCCTGTTACAATAGAAGTGTTTTTGCTGAGCGTTATTCATAGTAATTTCCTTCAGTAATGATATGCTGCTCCCTGCTTCTGGTTAGAGCAAGGAACTCTACCAGCCTCTACCTGGCAACCCTTTGCTTCTTACATAAGAAAAAGGATGGCCATATATAAGGTAAGAGGGTGGGTGAGGGGCCCAGAAAACGGGTAGAAGCTGGGGTAGTTTTTACTTTATTCTCTTGCAACCCACTGTCCCCATTTTTGTGCATAAGAAACAAAGTAGAAAGGTACTCCCGTGGTCTCCCCTCCTCACAACTATCTAAAGCTCTCCTCTCCGAAGCAGGGAGGATTTTAGGTTAAAAGAGACGTAAGACACAGAACAACAAAATGAAACAAGTGGAGTTTTTTTGGGGCTCTAATTGGAAAAGCAACCAAAAAAAAGAAAAGCTAAGACAATTAAGAAATGTTAACACAGAGAAATCTGAATATGGACTTAGTATTAAATAATAAATATTCGAGAATTAGTATTAATTTGTATTCGGTATGACATAGCACTGCAGTTAGCTAAAAAATAGCTCCCTTTTTGAAGATGCATCTTGGAGTATTTAAGAGTGACATGTCATGATCTCTACTTGTGAGGGTATGTTTGAAATTTTTCACGAAGTTTTAAGGGAGAGAAGTACAAAAACAGCATAGCAAAGTGTTGATGGATTTTGAAAGCAGCGGATGACTTCACGCAGGTTCACTGAGCTCCTTACTTTTGTGTATGCCTAGAAATACCCACAATAGTTTGTTTTGAAACTTTTGAAATGTGACCCATTACTAGATCCAACCACATACTCACATTTTTCATTTTTCATACTTACCCATTATACCAATTTAATCACCCCCGTGACTGGCAGCAGAGCGTAGTGGTTAAGATGCAGGCTCTAGAGCTAACTGTCTGGGTCCAATTTCTAGCATTGCCCACTTATGAGTTCTGTGACCTTACGAGAGTTATTTAATTTCTAAATCTCCCTATCTGAAAAATAGAGAAAATAGCATTGAGGCAGGATAGTTAGTATGTTGCTAGGTAGACAGGGGGGGTCCCTGGTGGAATAAACAAAAAAGCAGCCATATCCTGAAACTCCAGGCCCTGGAATGTCTCCTTCACTCCAGCAGAGACATGAGAATACGCCTTATGGTTCATAGATAATCTCAAATCCCTCTGGCTGGACAAAGGAGCAGATCTGATAGCTAGGAATAGGTTGGTTCGTTAATCCCTTCAGGATGAGCAAACTGGACAAACCTGATAGATGAATTTAATTAGAAGGCCCCAGGCCCCTTCCCCAAACAGGCAAGGGAAGGTATAAAAGTAAGAGCTTTTGCCTCAGTCACTAGGCACACCCATTCGGGACCCCCTCCCCCTCGGGAGCTGCAACCTCTTCTCCTGCCTCTAATAAACTATCCTCTTATTAAAACTTTTTGCCTCTCCCTGATCCGTGTGTCCATTCTTCGGCTTCACGAGACACAATCCTGGCCCACACTCAGAAACTGCCGGCAGATCCAACATCACCCACATCATTTGGGGACTCACAGGAAAAATATTCCTCCTTCAGCATTTAACTTATTAGACTGTTATGAAAATAAATGAGTTAGTAAATGTATTTAGAATAATGCCTGGTAAATAGTAAGTAGTTGATAAGTCTTAGTTATTATCATTGTTAGTTAAGTAACTTCTGAAAACAGAAAGGTACATACTCTCTGATATCATCTAATTCTTTTGTTTAATAAAAGAAAATTTTAAGGTCAGAGTGTTTGAAAAAAACAAAACAAACCTGCCTATGGACACAAAGCTGGATAAGAGCAGAGCAGATGAGAATTCACCTTTCCTAGAATCCAGACCAGAGTCCTTTCTTCCATACTTTATATATATTCACTTTAATATATATTCAATATTGAATTGAATCATAACTACCATTCTTTCTGCTTAGTACTAAGTAAAAGCCTGGATCTTTTCTCTTAATATACCACCCAATTGAAAAACAGTGATAATACCAGATTTTGTACAGTAAGTTTCACTTTTCAAAGTGCTTCTAACAAGTTCAAGGACAGGAAATAGTAATCTCTGGTGATAGAAATCAAAATAGTGTTTGCCTCTGTGTGGAAGGGATTAGTTGAAAAGGGATATAAAAGCGACATGAGAGAACTTTCTAGGGTGTTGGAAATATACTATATCTTTATTAGCATGTTGGTTACAAAGATGTATACATTTTCTAAAACTCATCAAAGTGTATGCTTAAGATGTGTTTCACTGCATCTAAATAAATTTTACCTCAAATTTTTAAAAATCCTCCTCCATACATGTATTTTCCTAGTTTCTCCCCAGTTAACTACCGCAAACAGGTTATTTCTTGAGAGCTGAAAACACTGGAAATTCTAAAGGCCATGTTCTGAGATACACAACAAAGCTAAAGCTAGAAGTAGGTCTCCTGATTCCTGGTCCAAAGTAACTTCAAATTCAAGAGTAAACTGAGACAAGACAGGCATGAATGTAAGTGGGAAAAGACAAAGGGAAATAGAAGAATTGCTAGACTTGTTTGGACAAAGTATGGAGGAGACAGAGATCCCCACAGGACAGGTGCATTGGGGAAGGACACAGGGTGAAGTGGGATTTGTGGGACTTATTTGTGTCTGTCCTGATGCTCTGGCTCACCTCTCTGGCCGTGTCTGCCCCCCTTCGTCAGTGTTTCAGACTATTTGACAGCAAGAAATCATACTGCATGCAGCAGACTCCAGGCATAAATAGTTGTTTCCGCTTGTCCTCTGGTCCCTCTAATTCTGCTGCTTTATCTTGCCTCTCAATTCCTTCCCAATGAGCTCCCAGAACACTGTTCAATCTGCTAGGGATCAATTCTGAGCCAAGTTGTCTCTATTTTTCCTAAAGGCAGAAGCATTGAGATTGGGAGAAGTAAAACAAAGCCCCAGGCATTATGTGGAATAAGGTGAGTGTTTAGTGGTTAAAATAAAAATCCATTGTGCCTTATTCTTCTCTCCAGATCTTATCAACATGGAAAATAATACCCTTCACAGCAAGGCAAAGAAAAGCACAATGTGGTCTTTAATCTGTCAGTCAGAGAGTTTCTGTGAGCCATTTGGCACCACGTAAGCAAACAGGGGTTTTGTTAAGTGGGGGGTGGGGAGGGAGTTGTCACTTCCACACAATGGATCTGAGCTGTTCTACTGTCTTGACGTAGAACGAACCCCTAAGGAGTCCTAAACTGCTCCTGCTTTTATTGGCTTCAATAGCCTGTTGCTTAACTGCACGTAGCTAGCTGAGTGACTCAGTAGTTCACTGATGTATACAATCCTTGTGACCTATGATGGACTAGCTGTGGGGACTGGAGGTTTCCTTAAGGGTAAGGGGGATGTTATACAGCAGATCCGCATCTTTCTTGTGGGTCTTACTATACAATTGATATTTGATTATTCTCTGGCCTACTTAGTCTCTAATTGCTCCGTCCTTTGTTGTTTGCCTAACAACAAAAGCTCCCAGGGAGAGACTATCATAGTGCTAGGTCCTAGCAGGTAATAACTACATACCTTTCTCACAGTACTTGTCATTTCATGAACACCTACTACGTGTTAGACATTGGATTCTTACAATGACCCTATGAGATTACATAATGATAATTATAATCCTCACTTTATAAACCAAGGCTACCAGAGCAGATACTAGCAGAGCTCTGATTCGATCTCATGTTTAACTAAAAATCCCATGTACTTTTCATTAATCCACACTTCTCATGGTAGTTCCATTAGAAAGTTTGTGTGGCTTCGATTATCTGTATGTCTTAAACTGTAGTGATTCCTTTCTGTTTGTTATATTAAAGTAAAACATTTCAAGCTACCCATTAGCATTATTTGTCGTAGCAATCCTTTTAGAAAAGCAAGAGATGGAATCATCCCAAAGACCAATGGCTGGATATTTTTTTATTTGTCCTGTCAGATCCATTTTTCTCTACTTTCCACTCAACTTTGTGCCTTGGAAAGCAGTCTTTATGGACTCCATTATTTAGTTTCCTGCCCTCTAGCTTTCAGTTGGGTTTACACAATGGGGGGTAATTGATGGAGGTCAAAAGAGGAAAAATGATGTTGGTGATAATAATGTTTTACTTATTCTTATTTAAGAATAAGTATTTCTGGACACTGGAGAGCTTCTTAAGGTTGGCTGGGTTTATCTGCAATGGCCACAGCTCATATCCTGTGGCTCTCTTCTAGAACCACAGCTATTCTCTTTGGGGTGAAAATTCTCCCTTCACTTGCTCAGTTTTGGAAGTACCAGCTTCCCTCCAGTTTTGCTAGCCCCCAGGGGCTTCACCATCCCTTGCTAATTTCCCTTAAACCCATTTATACCTGTGTTCCTAGATGAAACTTTCCTCAATTGGTTCATCTGAGGATCTCATGTATTTCCTGCAGGAATTTGGACTGATACAGCCGGAGCTCTAAAATCTCCTTGTTGCTTTGGATCACCAAACAAATGTCAGATGCCATTTCATGCATACATTTACACATTCCACGAATATGTTAAGCACCTATTGTGTGCCAGACACTGTGTTTACAATGGTGACAAATGCAGCCACTGCTCTCCTACAGCATAAAATATAATATGATAGGTAGATTAAACAGAAAATCACACAAACTAGTGGAAAATGACAATTTTGTCACATGCTAATGAGGACTAATGATAGAAGTCAATCCAGTCAGGAACATCAGAAAAGGCTTGCAGGAAAAACGGAAACGTGAGCAGATATCTAAAAGACAAACAGGAGTTTATTGGGTATAAAAGGAAAGAAAAGATCATTCCAAGCAGAAGGTGACGGCTGATAAAAGCCAGTGTGGCTAGAACAGAGAAAGCAGGGGGCTGCTTGAGATGAAGCTGAACAGGCTTTGCAGACCATATTGAGATTTGTCTTTATCCTCTAGCTACAGTGTGGAGACTGGATTGGAAGACCAGAGCACACTAAATATAGATCAGGTGGGCGTTTATTATTGCAGTAGACAAGGTGAGAAGTTACCTAAATGGCGATGGGAGAAATGGAAAGAAATTGATAGATTTGCCCTTCCTTGGGAGATTTCAGTGCTTGGTTCCTTATATACATTAATATAACTGTCTTAGGATAATGACTTATCAACAAATGGAAATATGCTGCCTTCTCATTATGGAAAAGGGGTCAAGAAACATTGGTATACTTCTAAGAAAGAGGATAAAACTCAGTAAAGCAGTTATATCCACAGGCTCAGCACAAAAACTGTCCCCATATTGACTTCCTGCCTTTCCCTCTAACAATTCTCACTTCCTAGAAATTCCGTAAGAGGAGAGTCTAGAGAGATCTGAGAGATCCAGAAAGACCTGAGTTTCCATCTTGGCTCCTTCACTTACAGTGTTGACTATGCAATTAATTAATTTCTCTGAATCTTACATTTTTCTTCTGTGAGATGAGAATAATAAGTATTCCATTGGATTGTTGTGAGGATTAAATTAGATAATATACACGTATTTGTATGCTCTTAGCTAATTCAGGTAACAGAAAACTCTGATTTAAAAGGACTTAAACAAAGAAAACTTGTCACCTAATATATTGGGAAATCTTGGGTACAGCAGATTTCATGGTTAATTGGCTCAGCAGCTTAATTAATGTCTTTCTATCTTTCTCCTCTATCACTCTGGATGTGTTCACTCTATTCTAAGCTGGCTTCCTTCATGGTCATAAGTTACAAGTATCATAACTAATGAGAGAAACATCTAGAGGTAGAAATAAGTACCTTTTTCACTAGTGCCTACTTAAATGTGAGAAATCTTTACCACAGCAACTGACTTATATCTCATTATCTAGAAAGAGAATGTAACATACAAGAGGGCAGGATTTTTTGTCTGTTTTGCTTACTGATGTCTCCCCCAAGATAGTGGGTTAGGACTAATGACTATTTGTTACTTAAGGACTGCGTGCCTAACTCTAATTCAACCACTAGTAAGCAAAGTGGGATTACCGTGTATTTTCTGTAAGAGACAAAATAATAATGATTTTAGGCTTTGCAGGCCACTTACAATCTCTGGAGCACATTCTTTTTTCAATCCTATGAAAACGTGAAAAAAAACATTCTTAGCTCATGAGTCATCAAAAAAACAGACCTGGCACTGGATGGCCTGCAGGCTCTAGTTTGCTGACCCCTGGCTGAGACCCATCATGTGGGGTGACAGGGGTGGAGAGTCAAGCACCAAGGCCAGTAGAAGGTTACAACAGTCAGCAGAGTCCTCAACATGGAAAAAGCACTCAATAAATATTAGCTGCCATTGTTTTTTGATAATGCTGTTACTTTCCTTGTTCTTGGGATGCTAGGATAGCTGGACTCTGGAGACCTCTGCTCTGTGATAAACCTACCACAGGGAGCTGATGGCCTCTGACCGTGGACTGAAGCAGAACCATGTGAGACTGCATAGAAAGACAGACCACACAGGAATAAGTAAAGATACAGAAAACAAGAAGGTCAGGGTCAAGATTCGCAAAAGTAGCAGAGGATGTGATAGGAGTACTCTGTGGAAGAAATCCATTCTATTCTCAAATATTTGAAAATTCAAGTTAAAATGTAAAATAAGTTCCTTTACTATCTCAGAGTCTTGAACAGGCTAACAAGCAACAAGTCGCAACTAAGGTAAAATCCTACGCATTATTTTCTGTACAACAGAATTCTTTTCCCAGATGCCACTGCTATGACACCTGACAAAACACTGCCTTTAAAGTGTACAGCTGACCGGTCATCCTCATGGTTTCCTACTGTCTGGCCCATTGAAGCTGGAAAGAATATCATCACTATTGTCCTCAATCATTGGTGACATTAAAAATATGTAACAACCAATATGTCTTGGGATCAACCATAGCTCTGAAATGGAAGAGGTGCTTAATGCCCCCTGCTGAGCCCCACATTGACCCTTTTGTAGCCAAATCATGGGGCTCTGTGGGAGGGAATCCTAAAGAAGGGGGTCAGTTGGAGAGGCTATTCACCACAGTAGAGAACGATATCAATATTCTGATAAGCACTATGGCTGTACCAGTGTGTGCCAGATGGCCATCAGCCCTGCCCACATTCACCAAACGGGAATTAAAAAAAAATAAAAATAAAAGTGACTTTTCTGGGACTATAAACCACTAACTAGCAGAGCTTGAATTTCAAATTAGTCTTCAAGGATCCAAATCCTCCACAGGTTTCTCTCTGCCATCCACTTCTTGTGTGTTCTTTTACACATCCTAAGGACTACGCTAGTCACTCACTCAGAACAAGAAAAAGAATACCATATTTGGAGACAGAAGACTTATGTTCACGTCCTACTTCTGCTATTTATTAAGTGTGAAACCTTGGGCAATTTGCCTGATCCTCCAAGACTGAGTTTCTCCCCTGGGGAAATCACAGTAATCGTGTCTGCATAGCAGGGCAGCCGAAGAAAAGCTTTGGGAAATATGAAGTGCTATTCAGATGTTAGCCATTCACATTATGTGCAGATTGGCAGTTTTCATCTTAAAAATCTGAATGTTGAAACTGGAATGCTTTTTCCAGATGAGAAAACTCAAACTTCTGAGAGATTAAATTACTTGCCTAAGGTCACACAGCTAGTGATGATAGAGCCAGGATGGATGTCAAAGCTCTTGACTAGCAATTCAGGTCTCTTTGCTGGGCAGCTTCCAAACTCACATCGCAGGCTGCCTACAAAGACGGAAATGTGAATGATTCTAAATTACAGTCACAGCATGCTGGCAGGCCGTTGTCATCAGCTCCTTCCAACACTGCAGGAGGAAGGCCTGCTTGTGGGCCCAGCATACATCTTCCGTAGTGAGGGGTGTGGGGTGCACCGAGCCAATTGCTAGGTCACTCCAGAGGCTCTGGGGCTGGCATAGCCAAAATGGTGCTAATAATCCTGTTTCTGCTACAGACACAGAAGATGGCACGGTCAGGGACAGTGCCTGTCCCACCAGGGTCTGCCTTTCTCTCATCTGCCAAGAGAGTCATGCTTTCTACTGTGAAACTGAGAAGGAAGAATTATTCTTAGCCAAGGCTGCCTCAGAAAGACAACCCTCACTGAAAAGCAACAAAGTTCAATGATACGGATATCCCCTACTCCCAAAACTCTAGGCAAGTTCAGTAAAGCAGTGTGGCTTTGTGAAATAAACCTGGCTTTGGAGTAAGATAATTTTTGGATTCAGAAACCAAGTATTCCACCTACTACCTCTGGTGGTCATTTGCACTGCCCTCCCTCCCACAATTTCTTGCTCTGTCTTCCAGGAACATGATAGGGCTACACTTCCTAGCTTGCCTTGGGGTTGGGTGGATTCATGTGACTATTCCTGGCCAATACATTATGAGAAGCAACAATGTACGTCACTTCTAGGTCAAGCTTTTATTGCTGATGAGACACTCTAAAGATGTCTTTGTCTCTGGTACAGCAATATTTGTGATGGTTGCTGCTCTGTGGCCTGGATCCCTGAGTACAACGAGCAGGGCCCTCCTGCTGACTCATTGTGAACAAGTGATGCAAGCAAAAAACAAACCTTTGTGTTGTTGTTTTTTTAAACATTTTAGTGGGGAAGGGGAACAGGACTTTATTGGGGAACAGTGTGTACTACCAGGCCTTTGTTCCAAGTCAAGTTGTTGTATTTTCAATTTTAGTTGTGGAGGGTGCCATTCAGCTTCAAGTTGTCCTTTCAGTCCTAGTTGTGGAGGGCGCAGCTCAGCTCCAGTTCCAGTTGTCATTGCTAGTTGCAGGGGGCGCAGCCCACCACGCCTTGCGGGAGTCGAACTGGCAACCTTGTGGTTGAGAGGATGTGCTCCAGCCAAATGAGTCATCCGGGAGGCAGCTCAGCTCAAGGTGCTGTGTTCAATCTTAGTTGCAGGGGGCAGAGCCCACCGTCCCTTGAGGGACTCGAGGAGTTGAACTGGCAACCTTGTGTTTGAGAGCCCACTGGCCCATGTGGGAATCGAACCGGCAGCCTTCGGAGTTAGGAGCATGGAGCTCCAACCGCCTGAACCACCAGGCCGGCCCTAAACCTTTGTGTTTTAAGTCACTGAAATATGGAAGTGTTTATTATCACAGCATAGCCTATCCAAATTAATACATTAGCTATTTGATTTCTAGTAAGTTAGCCTCTCTGAGCATGAATTTCTGATATTTAAAATAAGGTGACACACCTTTTCAGAGCTGTAAGGATTACCAATAGTTTATGTAAAGCACCTCACAGTTCCTAGTACATGTTTGGTCCTCAAGCAATGTTAACTATTGCTATTATCCAAACAGTCAGGGAAAAAGTCAGATGGAAACAGGACGTCCTTAAGCAAACACACAGTTCACAGACTTCACTCAGCCAGTCATCCAGACACAGCTTTCGCAGTCAGGTTAGCCAGCTAGAGGGAGACCCCTAAAAGCCTCCAGTCACTCATTCCTTCATTTTATAAATATAGCGTGAGTATCTATTATGTGACAGATACTGTTCTAGGCACTGTAAATATAATAGAAAACAAAGGAAGTCCCAGCTCTCATGGCTTTTACCTGTACCACCTACTGTACTTGAATGGCTGTTTTTCAGATTACCCAATTGTACCTTCAGAGCAAAGAAGGAGCCTGGAATTTCATCCTTTGCATTTAATGGATTTTTAATTCCTTGGAAATATTTCATATATATATATCAGTAGATTTAACCCTTACTCCACTCTTAAAATTAGAAAAAGAAACTATTACTGTATATATTCACAGATGGAAAAACTAAGGCTGAGGAAAGTTATTATTTTATTAGCAGCTAGCTACCCAATGGTACTGCCAGATTGGGAATCTATATTCTCTCAGATTCCTCATTCAGGGTCTTTTTTTAAAAAAATCCCAGGTTGACAATAAAAACTTGAATCATCATTTTGCTCAGGAATACTCCTGGATAAAAATATAAGAATGAAGTTGTTCCGTGATTATAGTAATAACAAACCACTACAAATGGGATACTAACTAGAAGTGTCCTATACCAAATTTTGCCTACTAATGGATCAAATTTCAGGAAGTTCCTACTTCACAAATCCACGTGTGGAAAGAGACCTAAGCACATCTCTAATGCAGGCATTTTTACCTCATTGGTGCAGTAAGAAAAGACCAATACAAATAGTATCTGGTTTCATGGTGTCTTTTACTGGAGTAAATGTCCTAGAAAGCTTGGCCACACCTAGTTCCTCACCAACAGCTCAGTATTTTCACCCATGCTGTGAAAATCCAACATGTCGAGAATCAGTTCAAATATCATTTCTTTTATGAAACCTTCCCTGACAGGAAAATCAAACCCTTAGGAGACCAAAAGTGATCTCCTATCACTTTGATCTCCTACGATACTTTGTATCTTAATCTGGGACCTACTGTATCCTGAAGTCATATTCAGATGGCAGTGAAAAAGCCAGACCGAGCTGCTATTCCACACAGGGAAATGGTAGAAAATAAGAAATACAGATTGAGGCAAATTATGGAGGCTCCTGAATGCCATACTAAGAAGTTAGAGTTTCCTCTATGGGCAAGAGTTGCTGCTGGGAAATTTGGAGTATTCACAAAATAGAAACATAATCATATTGTGCATCTAAAGGAAAGAGAGAAAGTGGAGTAGAAATCAGGTTGGGGATAATGTGAAATGACAGAAAATCTAAACAGCCACTTTCGTCTTGTAGATGTTTTTAGATTTACATTTAACTAGTTAGATTTGTTTCAAATCTGATAAACAAGCTGCAACTGAACACCTGAATTATAAAACTTGGAATTTGTGAAATTTGCAGGAACTCTCCTAAATCACGACTTTCCCAGTGGAGGAAAATAGCCTCCACTTTCCCAGCAGACCAGAGAAATCTGAAATACACTCTTTCCACAAAGTTAGGAAGGTGAATTAACCAAATATTGATTGGCTTTGGAAAGTTAGTTTGTATTTACAAAGAATTCATAATTGCCAAGAAACCTTCGGCTTCTTCAGTTGGCAAACCCATCATTCATGGCAAACAACTAACACTTTATACCTTTTTCTAAATGGTAGGTGAAATTCTGAGGCGCTCTCATTTCTATGTCTAAGACACACCTGTTCTGCATAAGTGGTCAGAAAAGGCCTTTTAGCATCTCTCGAGTAAAACCATCACAACTCCCCTCCACCAGCATTGATTCCAACTTACCAACAGGGCTTGGTTGGAATCACTTTGTATCCCATCTCGCTGGAAACCTGTCTCGACAGCTTTTATTGACCCAAACTAATCTGGCCAGATCTGGGTGGAACTGAACCTTTACATCATCAGTCGCCATTTTCTTCTTTCCCGCGCATGCTCAAAGATTCACTTCCGGTCCCTCTGAACCAGGCAAAGGTCTTTCAGTCTTCCAGCGCCTCTCTATGGTACATCCACCGTATTACATGCATGCTAATTTCCCCTTCACTGTTTCCCATTCCTCACCAAATACTCTTTGCTACCTACTGTACGCATATGCAGGGCACCGGCCGTTAGCCGAACTGCATTTTGCACGTTCCCTCCAAAAGTGATCTTCAAATTTTCTGGAGGGAGGTACAGCATGCAGACATAAAATGTCAGTAGATAGGTTGACAGTAATGATGGTGAGTTTGTAGAAATTCTCTTGTGATTTCTTCAATTCTCTCAGTTTAGGAAAGCAAGGGCACCAGGTGAGAATAGGGATATGAAAAGAGGTATTGGTGGTTTGAGGACAGAGGGGATGAATAAAATGGTCATTCAAGAGAATGGAACACTGAACATAAAAGAAAAATAAATAAATAAACTCTCAGGAAACCTGAAGAGAACACTTGAGGTTCACTGTCATGAATTTAAAGTGAGGCCAGTCAGCAGCGCTGTGTGTCTTTCTCTTGCCACGTGCAGTCACACTGATGTAAGCACAGAGCAGACAAGTAGTTGGATTTTACCAGAGTTGTGGTTTCGACAAGCTGGTACATCAAAATGATAGAGGGAGAGAGGGTTTATGGTATTTAAAAGGGACTCGTTATCCTGATAGGCCATGGTGTTTAAGCTGGTAGTGGAAAAGAAAACACTACTATCTTTTTACTGTCTGTCACCTCTGTCATGTGCTTTCTTTTCCTATGGATACTCTCCTTGCTTTGCCCTCATGATTGTCCCTCAAGAATGATGCGAAAATCATTACTCCCATCCACCCTGCAGTATAGTTGAACCTAGAGCACGCATGTCGCGTTGGTCCCAGTCTATTGCTGGTGATGCTCCAGGCTAAGAATTTCTGCAATTCTTGCCAGGACCTTCTTAATCCTAGCAAGACCCCACAGACACTCCCCCACTGGGCCAATGTGATGCAATAGTATGGCTGGACCAGCCCTTGTGGTTCTTAGGATGACAGGACACACTTCAGCAAAAACCTTTAGGGAATTTTGAGGAACAAAATTTATTCCTCACAGGTCTTGGAGGGTACACAGCACACCTGCGGGCCACACAGTGAGGTTAAGGGTAGAGAGAGAGGAAGGGAGCGGAACTGTGGCTCTATTTATTAGGGTACAGGGTGAGGTGTCTGGGATTTTGTGGGTTCAGTCATTATTGGCTAATTTGAAGCAAACGAGCAGGAATTAGTGCATGGGAGAGTGGAGGAGGGTCACTCAAGCAGTCAGTTATCTAAGTCACCCAAGGTTTTCTGAAAGGGAAACTTCATGGACACGGGGGGCCTAATTCCTCACCTGGTTGTTTTGCTAGTAGCTGTGTCATAGAGTTGGCAATACGTTTATTTGAGATGAATGTCTTTTGAAATGGATGCCTAAGCAATTTAAAGCTTAATGCCAGGCACTTGCAGTACAATCCTAAAATGGGTCAAAATCCTCGGTTCTAAAGTTTATTAGATGGGACACAGAAAGAAATAGGACACAGAAAGAAATAAGTCACAAAAAGATGAGGAGATGCCTATGATTCTCTGCTGAAAGAAAGCTTTGCAAACTCCAATATTTCAAATTGTCCCTTTGTTTGTATCCCCAGGGAGTTTTTACAGCCTGAGGCAACACAGTATTGAAAGATTCAGAATGGGTGGGAGGTGTGTCTTTCTTTTGTCAAGTGATAGAAAAGTGATTATAACAGGGAAGTTGGGGAAAGAGAACTAGAACTATATGTACTTCAAGCAGATCAAGTTTAAGAAAAAGTAAATGCAAAGATTTAGGATGTAGAAACGAATTCTCTAAAGATCTCTCACCTCACTCAATCCCTGGAAGAGTTTTTGCGCACAATATGGGTAAAAGTAATCCAATTTGTTGATAGCTGGTCTAAATTGGGTAAATAGTTGGGTTTCAAATGGCTCAACTGACAGGCATGCCCAGGATACTGTGAATGGAAAAAGCGACCCTGTAATAAATCTGATACGTTCAGTGACCAAAAGTAACCTCACAGGGTGATCTGATCATGAATTCCTAACTAGGCAGGTCTTGGTCAGAAGTCATGACTGGGCCTATAACTTCTGTAGTATAAGGTTTATGTTTGCCTTAAGCCAGCCCTGTCCATTGTTCTTTTGCATCAAGCTTAACACAACTTTGAAATGCCAGAGTAATCCTCTTTTTCAGAGGCCTCTGAGGCAGTAATCACTCTCAAAAGAGCACATAATCTTGTTAATTATCCTGTAATTCAAACCCCACCTTGCTTTCTTCCACCTTCATATAATCTTCACAGTTCCTCCTTAATTCCAAATGTATAAAAGGAAAGGCAAACCTGTCGTTCTGAGAAGCATTTGAGATCTTGCTTCACAGCATGTTTTCAAATAAACTCATAAATTTTTTGTATAGGTTTGGAAGTTTCTTATGTTGACAATACAAAAAACAAATAAACAGAGACGTAAGCATTTATTGCCCAGACTATGTGTCAGACACTAGGCTAGGTGCTTTCACAAACACTAATTTCAGTCCTTACGTTAACTCTGATAGAAAGATGGTCATATATGAGCTTCCTCACAACACTGACATGCAAACATGTCATACTTTTGAATTTTTTAAATTCAAATAAAATTTGGTTTAGCCCCACCTGAGATGGCTAAAAATCAGCCGCCATTTAACTTCCTCATTTCTTTCCATAGCAATTCCCAACTTCCAAACAGAGCTTTGGGTGATGGTAGCCTTATGAGAGGAGGGTGCCTAATACAGAGAGAAACTTAATTCCCTTAGGGATCAGGGAGCACAGGACACAAAGACCTGGATATAGGAAGTGGGGAGCATGTCAGACAAAGAGAATATTACTTCTCAAAGTTCCCATCTTTCCATAACATAGAAAACAAAACAAGATAGCAGTTAACATCTCGGTAAATTTTCTAGTGGTTTAGTTACTGTTATCCACATTTTAGAGGTAAGAAAACTGAAATTTAAGGAGTTTAAGCAATTTGTTTAAGGCTATGAAGTTAACTAATAAATGCTAGAATTAAGTCCAGAATTTGGGTCTCTTCTTTTATCGGTTCCATTATACCACCCCAGGGGACCCAAATGTAACTAATGAAGCAAAATACCACAGGAGTGGTCACACTTAAAATCAGAATTATTTGCAAAATTGATTACTAGTCAGTTACATTGTTTGTGCTCTATGGCCTAGAAATAAACTGGCCATTATTCAGCACTGTGACTTATGACTATTTTGTACAATAACATGTTGATTTTTGGCAGGCCACAGGAAGAACAGAAACCATTTGAACACCATGACAACAGACAGCTAGGAACAGCTCCGACTTAGAATGGCCTTGCTCCAGTTTTAATTATGCCAGTAATTAGAGTTGGAAATGTTAGCCTTTTGTTTTTTCCTTTTTCCAATTCCTCGGCAGCTGTCACACATGAGTTTAGAAAGCAAGGCAGGCCTCCTCAGTGAGTATTTGTGAGTATACCTATAAGTAGAACACTGGAGCCTTGGTGGGGTTTGTTGCTCAAAGATAGGATATAGATGAGAAGGCTTGTATGCCCCGTCTACTTTTCCTGCTGCCTTTATTGACATCTGAGCTTTTGATTGGCACTTGATCCCAGTAGGGTCATTCCATTGGCAAAGTCAAAGCCCACTGGCATATTTATTGGGTATGTCTCATGGCAATCCTTTCTGCCAGGCTACAAGGTGACTATTGGGAGATTCTGGTCTGTCATGCTTCCACCCAAAAGAGGACATGAAGAGGGTCAGTCCAGAATTTGACATACAGATGACAGAGCCAAGAATTAGCTGAGGCATCCATTTCTTTAAACCCCAAACCCAGTCATTCCCTTTCTGGTTCTGTCAGAGTCCATATAGTACTATCAACACAATGAACCACTACCAGGTGCTCAGAGCCTCCATGGTTTTGCTCTGAGGTAGCTTTTGATCAGCCTCTCCCTCTTAAAATTGTTAATAAAAGATTTCTTGCTTTTCTACCCTCTGCCTGAGCTTAAGGTGGATTCCTCAGAAAATAGTCCGGGTTTAAAGTGGAGCCAACACTTGGCTTGACCGTCTTCTAATCAACCCTCTCACCACTGTCAGCAGGAAATATTCTAAAGCCACAGAAGTCAATTTTTTTAAGATTAAGGCCTTTAATACATAGTCTCTGAGGGGGAAAAAATCTCATTAGTGACCTCTTTTTTGTTATTTCAATTCAAAATGTATTTTTAAACCATTTCTATCTGCCTGGTGCTGTAGACTATATAAAAATAAAGCGTTTGCAATAGAGTTGGGGGTCTGAAATGTATAAAAGGAAATAACCAAGTTTCTTAATAACAGAAACAGAGTTTTCACTCTCTTTGTAATCCTGGGTCCTGACCTGATGTGTGGTATTCTGCAAGTGCTTAACAAGATATGAATTGAATTGAATCAAAGCAAATCGAAATAAGTCAAATATAAGAAGACAGTTAAGTAACAAGATGGATGGAACCAAGAAGTAAAAGACAGTCTGAGGACCAACTCTGTAAACGTGTCAGGGAGGGGGTGAGCCAGGCCGTGAGGGGCAGACGGTGCCCGACATGGAGAGGTATTTCATATAAAGCAAAACGCCGAAATGAGAAAAAACATGTATTGGCAAAAGAGAGCATTTTGTAAAGGAAATTTGAAAGAAAAGTCTAGAAAGGGTATGACCAATTTGGGAGGTTTTCAAATTCTTGTCTGAAGAGTTAAGTCTTTTTCCTACATGCACTGAAGAGCCTTTGTAGCAAGTGGGGAGGTGGCTACTGCTTCTTGCTTCTCATAAAAGACCTTTGCAATGCTGAGGGTCTTCCCCTTGCAACTTCAGCCCCTTTACTAGGAGGTGCTTTGTAAAACATGTGATAAGAAAAGTCTGTCACTAAGGCTAGGAGGCAGATAGGCATGTGTATGTGTGTCTTCACTTGGGAGGGAAGCTTCAGAGTTATTACAAAGAAGCAGAGAACCCATATGCACAAACTATACTATATCTGTAAATTACATAATGAACATCTCCCATATACAGTGTCACTATTTTCAAATGTATATAGATATAGATATTTGGGGGCTTAATAAAATATAAATTAGTCTAACTATGCGGACTGAATTTAGAATAACAGTTGGCTATTATATATTTCCTCGGTATCATACAGCTAGTATCGTGTAAGGCTCTGTGTGTGCTTTGTTACTGAAAAGGAGCTTTCATCCACTAGAATCTTAATAACCACTGTATCGAGGAAAATTCTTCAATTTGGAATCTGACGGGTCATCATAATCCCAGGATATCAATACACACACCACAAGAAAACAAACTCTTTCTCTAAAATTGTCAGTGCAGGGAGTATCTCCATGAGAAGAAGCAATTAGACCTATCAGTCCCAAATCTCCTAATCCAGGATTCATTTTCTATTTAAGGGAGGCAGGTAAAGAATAATTGGGTAGTTATTGGATAATTATCTCACTAATTAATAGAAGATAGACAAGTGAGAGGGGGCATGAGCTCCACCACTATGGCAGGCTGACTGCATTAATGGACCCAATTTTTCACATGTCCAGGCCCTATAACCCTGGCCACGTGACTTGCATCCCAATAGGATGTTAGCAGACATGACACTGGCAGAGGCCTGAAAATCACTTACACATTTCTTACTGTTGCTCTTGCCTTCTGCTATGCCATGAGGTGGACATGTGGGAGGATGAGCAACACGTGGAGCAAAACAGAAAACTCCCAGGCATACCAGTCAAGGTTATCCTCCATCAGCCAATAACAAGCCAAATCCAGACATACATATGAACAAGACTAGCCAAGACCAGCAGAGCCACTTTGCCATCCCAGAGCTGGCAGCAAGAGTAAGAGCAGCTAAAATGAGCCAAGTCTAGATTAGCTAAATCCCAGACTCATGTGCAAAAAAAAACCAAAAACATTTACTATTGTATGTCATCGAGCTTTTGTAGTTGTTTATTATGCAGCATTATTGTGGCAATAGATACCCAAAACTACCACTTACCAGTTCTGTAAGCCTCAACTATAAGTGGAGGTGTAAAGGTACTTACGTCACAGATTGGCATAATCATTGAAACAATATGTGTGAAGTTTTTAACACTGTGTCTAGCTCATGGCCTACACTCCAAAAGTGTTTAGCAGTATTTGGAAAGTAAGAAAGTAAGAGTGAGGATGAGAGAGAAAGGAGGTGAAGACAATGAATTACTACTGCCCCACTGTCCTTGGGGGGAATTACTGTTTTTTGGTTTAAAAGTCATAGCATAGCCAAGATCAAATTTAAGCATTCAAATAAAACTTTGCTGAAGGTTCTCAGATCACAAAACAAAAAAGAGCAATATGACGCAAGATAATCTGTCTTCCAGAATGTCTTCTATGGGGGTGCCTCTTGGTATGCCCCCTCTGCCTCCATATAAAAGAATCTTTCTTCCTCATTCGGTAAGGCCCTTGAACCCAACTCAAAGCCCAGATTCACAATGAGGCAGACTTAAAGGACACAGGTGTTCTTTCCCTGTCTAAGAGCTGCTTCCTAAAAATTAAGAGAATTGATGTCCTATCAGAAGGGTGATCCCCTCCACAGAATATGTATTTAGAGACCCATGCCTACCCCTTTTAGAGGGGACCCCATTACCTAGACATGGTGGAGTGGCCTTAACAAAACAACAATTTCAGAACACAATACAATAGTTCATACACCTGTACAAGATGTGCAAACAAGCAGGGGGAAATGGAAAGATGAGCCCACAGATAAAAGAAAACAATGTTTATACAGCCTTTATCTGTTACGTCTTCTACCTGCAGTGCCAGGTCCCTTCTCTCCCTACTCTTTCCACTTTTCAAATTCTAACTGGTGTTTCAAAGTTATCTCATCTGGATTTTACTTCTCTGACACTTTCTCTGATTATCATCCCAGTTCAAACTCCTGTAGGCATTTGTCTGTAGAATAATCACACAGAAGAGGGGAAAATATATAACGTCCACAATTAGAATCCCAGCTATGCTACCCATCAGCAGTGGAACCCTGGGCCACTTGCTTAATCCATCTGAGTCTCAGTTTCCTCATCTAAAAATGGAGATGGTAACAGCACCTACCTTGAACCATGATGAAGTAGTCTACTAAAATACCTAATGTAGCCTGACATATGGTAGGTGCTCAAGAAATGTTAGCATTATCCGTATTAGTGTTATTAGAGAAATTATTTTGCAGTATGTCATTTACTAGCATAATAGCTGGCACATCATAGTGAATATTATTTTGTTGTTATTTAATCATTTTATATTATATATCTTCTTACTTTTACTCTAAGGATTTTTAATTCACACTGAGAACTTCTTTTGTAGTTAGTCACTTACCCATCTAATCTCAGTGAGATTCTAAGTTCTTGAAGGCATATTTTTTTTTAAAACATCTTGTCTATGGAGGGCAGAGAAATTTGAGATTTTCACAGTTTTCATGTTATTCACTCTCTGGTCAGATAATTAATTGCTAACCTTCCTACTAATGAAAGAAATACCAGCCGTAAATGCAAGTCCAGTGTGCTGCTCTGCAGGGCTAACCGAACTAAGACACACGGTCTCTGTTGTCCTTAGCAACCAGGAATAATGGAAACGAATGCATCAAATCTCCAGCATTCCCTATGCAGGCCAGACAGATAATCAAGAGAAGGAATGTCGCTAAAGGAGTGCTGACTGAAAAACCAAGACATTCTTCCTGCAGCATTAATAAATATGGCAAACCCCAGGCAGCCTGCACGCCTAGGTTGTGGGCAGAATTTGATTCAGTTTTTTGTTGTTGTTTTGTTTTTGTTTTTCCCCCAGCAAATCATAATTGTCATAATTAGTCCTAACACCTGTCACTAGAAAAAGGCAAAATCAGTATAATCTCCAGAGTAATTGCCTCAGAAATACATTCTTTTAGTAATTTGGTTGGAGGAAGTTCAAGAATGCAAGTGATGAGTTGGTTGCAAATGTGGAGTGACTGGGGTTGCTAGGAGTGCTGAGCTCTCTGAATTTAAGGGAGAAGGGGGAAGAGAGAGAAGTTATATTATTAACAACAGCAAGAAATCAAGTTTTTGAAGACTCATTCAGTGATGGGAAAATCAGCTCTGATACTACTCTTTCTAGTCGGCATGAAAATATGAAGAAAAAAAAAACAGTATTAGATTCCCAACCAAGCAATGGAGTTAGCCTGATAAAAAGATAAGAATTGGTGGCCTAAAAAACAATTGTCTGAGATTACACTCTCTTTTAAAAATAAAACCAGATGAAATATGACTAAGCAGGGGAAGGGTCTTTAGGTGGTAGGGTAGAATTTATAGCTGATAGCACGCTACTGGCAATGTTATTTTCTTGTTATCCATGTTACTAATTTCCTAAAAGTCCTGTATGCCATCTAGAAGAAATTAAAACCACAAACCAATGTAGTCTTCTTGTTCCTAGACCACCAACTTTGAAATTCCTATTGTTAATGGTCCAATTTCCTTGAAATTATTTTAGCAAATCAAATTATAATGGTCTGACTTCAGTTTTGATGTTTAACCTCTGATGGCTTTCAAGTCCTAAAAACTGGGACAAAAGCAAAAGTTACTATTTTAAAAACTACACACTTTGCCTTTAAGAGGCTTACAGTCTAGATAAAGAGACTTGTAAATAGCAGAATACTTGGTAGAGTGAAATAAACACGCATGGAAGGTGAGGGAGAATTGGTTTCACACCCAAACTGGAACTACTGCTCTCTCCAACATCCAGACCATGACCATGTTGTTCTACCGGAGGCCACTTTCTTCACTCACAATGATTTTCTCCCTGAGGCTCCATGATCCCTGACTGCCACCCCACCCCCAATCCTAAGTCATCAGATAAGAATATTGATATTTGAACTTCAGTTGTGGACTGAGTTCAAATTCCCTCCCACAACAACTGAAGGATGTACCTGGACATCTGCTGCAGTGTCCCTGAACCATAGGTCAAGGACAATTCCAGAGGTCCCCTGAAATTTCATGATAGAAGATGACCTGCTCAGGGAAAAGAGCACCTCCAAAAAACTATTGTATCCCCAGTGCCTGGCTCACAGTAGGTTCTTAATAATATTTGCTGATTGTTTAGTGGATATATTGAGAATAAAAGCATGGGCTCAAGATTGTTTCGGCAGACTGGTTTAATCTGCCCTGGCTTAATCTAGGAGGACTTCCTGAAAGAGCTAAAATTCTTTGGTTTAAAGCAATGTCTGCACACTGCCTCTACCCTGGTGGTGCTCCTTCATTTGGGGTAATTCCAAGACAAAAATGTTTTCTTCTTGCCACTAGAATACTTTCCACGTCCAGCTGGGATATTTATAGACTCAACCTATTTCCTTTGATGGCCTGATGGACTCAAACTTTCTGGGCCTCTGTTTCCCCTTTTATTGTCTAGGGAAGCTGGTTTCTTCTATTTGCATCATTAAGTTCCCTTCAACTCTTGTCCTCTGTGATTTTATAATGTTCCCTTACAGATGCTTGGGGGAGGCCGGTATTTGGTAAGATGCCTCCCCAGTCCCTGCCATGTCTTACTGCTTGTCAGTGTGTGTAACAGTAATAAATAACCCATTGGTTGTAAGAAAAGTATGCGTCAGATCAAGTTGATGTGTCTGCTGTCTGCTTTCTGGAGAGGACAGAGGAGGCTTTGAAGTTGTCAGAATAGGTTCCACATTTTGACCTTAGGGCCCCCTCAATTCCAAGTGGGTCCTCTTGCCAAATACATGAAACAATTATTTACAATTAAAGAAGCATTCCATACCTCTTTCAAAACTGCCACAGTTGTTTTATTTTAAAAAGAATAAAAAATATAATCCCAAAGTGGTGTGGAGCCTGCTTCTCATATACTGTTCCTGTTTAATAACAGGTAAGGAATAGGCTAAATGATACAGCCAGTCTGAATATTAATATGGAACTAAACCAGATTCCTGGTTATACTGGAGAAAATCAACATGAAACACTTGTGTAATCCTACATGACACCCCAAAATCTCGAGGATGTTCTCTGCTCAACTCTGGTCTCCAGATCAATCCTATTTTTTGTGGTTTGTGGTGGGCCATGAGATTGGTTACATAGAACACGCAGTGCAGTTCCTGTCACATGAGAATTGTTACTTCCCTTCTCCTTTTGCAAATGTGCTGTTAAGGATAGCCAAAGGCCTGCCTTCCTCCACATTCATTCAGTTCCTTTAGAGAACTACAGTTATAGCATTTTCTGGAATGTGGCCTACAGAACTCTAATCCTCACAAATAAATAAAGTGATACATGTCCTAATATATTTGAAATGTGCTACATAATCTCTCTTTCTCTTGAGGTTCACTCAAAGGCTCTAAGAATTCCCCCACCACACAATAAATGGTGATTTTGTTATCGGCCAGGAAGAACAAAAACTACTGGGCCAAAGGAGCACTTCATTCCTCTGTACAGATTGTCCATATTTCCTGATCCCAAGCTTCCTCCCTGGCATATCTCCCCGATCACTCTGACCAGCTGGAAATAATCTCTCCTTCTCTGATCTACAACTGATTTTTATTTGCATCCATCTCATAAACCTTTTTATTTTTTTATATTATAGATATGTACAGATAAGTCTTATCTGTCCTAATTGCCTGTATGCTGCTAGAGAACAAATTCCTCATTCTTCAGTCTTTATTTAACATAGAAGACTTTGTACATGAGATCAATCTATACATGTTGGATTAAAAATCGCTCAATCAGACTAGGAACTAGCATCTCCTAAATATCTACACCATCATTGTCAAATATCAATGGAAACTACATAAATTCTCAAATCATAAAAAAAAAAAAAAAAAAAGGAAAAAGAAAAAAAACAGCACTATACTCAAAGCTAAAGTTAGGGAAATAAAAATATTAACACTAAAGGTATAAGCACCAAATGTCTCTCCTTTCCTTCTTTTCAATCACAAATTCAAGTATAAAAAGCTGGATATCATCACTCTTTCAGACTCTTTCAGGTCTGGAAATGTGCTTCATATTCATGCAATTTATCATAATTAAGTTTAACTTCAGGGGGAAATGTCAATTTCAGTTAATTCATTATAAAGGGATTATACTGTTATTTGTAAATAACATTATGTAGTCTTAATATACAAGAACTATGGTGTGAAAAGCTCTGATGCCAAATCTTATTTGTTAGAGTGGTGATTACTCTAGTTTTTATATAGAATTTTATATTCTAATTATTTAAAAATTACAAAATAAGAGATCCATATAGATAATCAATTTTGAAACAATTTAGTTCTCTAAAATGTACCTAATATTAAGATCAGATTGACAGTATTAGGTCAGTTTTTGGAGAATATGAGAAACAAGTATTGATCTCCAGGGAACAAATAGGAATAAGATACAATCTCTATCCTCAACAGGCTTACCATATAGAAGGGTTTCTCAACCATGGCACTATTGACATTTTGGACTAAATAATTCTTCGTTGTAAGAGGCTGTCCTGTACACTGTAGAATGCCTTTGACACTACCCACTAAATGTCAGTAGCACTTCACCAATTTTGATCAAAAATGTTTAGTCCTTACTATGTATATCTCCTGGGGGACAAAATTGCCCCCAGGAGATATGTTGAGAATCTTGTAATGCAGGAACACTTACAATTGAATAGGATTTCAGAGTCATCTGACCATCAGTTTTCATTTTACATCCTACTAGATATATGAAATGTAGAAAATCTTGGGCTAACTATAGACTGAGTCCAAAACAAACAATAAATGTTTCATATTAATTCTCCTATTCATAGAAGAGGAGAATAAACATTTCAATATTTGTACTTTCTGGGGTTTGAATTAGCCACTAAGTATTAATTTATTGAGTTCTCCTTTGCATGCAGCACTCAAACAGGCATGAGGAAGACACAAGTGTCTGGCATGGTTCTATGTGCAATTAAAATTTACTTGAGCAGCAGAAGTAATGGAACTAAACTACAACTCATCTTAGAGATGATCTACCTACTCCTCTATTTTTATGAAAAAAATAAGACCCAGAAAAGTCAGAGATAGGATATGACCTAAGGACATCTCCCTAGTAAATGAACTTGGGCTAAACATAAGTATCTTGACTCATAGTCAATAACTCGGACCAATACCAAATATTAGCTAACTGCGAAATAGTATAAGACAGATTCCAAGTGCTGGAGGTGATCAGAGTGAAGGGAAACTCAGTAACGGCTGGAATAGTTAGAGAAGACAACAAAGAAGAGGAAGGACTCAGACAGGTCTCAAAGATCACAGGTGGTTTCAGGGAAGGGTTGGGAAGGCCATTTTGGTATCTTTCCCCTGGCCTTGGTGCCAAGTTGGGAACAACATGAGAGAGGCAGGAAATCATCTGATATGAGCCAGGGACTGAGTTCACGTGGGGAAAGAATAAAAATAAGATTTGGGATACTTTTCAAAATTATTCTGAAGAATCCCAGAATACCTTCTTTTCTAGGTACTATCCCCATTTTTGATCTTCAATCTTCAGCTGTAAAACACCCTGCTGTCCCAGAGAGGTCCCTTGACAGCAGTTTTGTGAGAGGTAAAAGGTATCCCCAATTTCAGGCACCCTTGAAGTTGCCCAGCCTTGAAAGCTACCATCTTTATGATTCAAATTATGAACTCAAAAATTTCCAACACATCAAAGTGCTAGGACCAGAAGTGATAATTGTGTTTCTAAAACTGAAAGTTTCATCAGTTCTTTCCCTTTAGTCTTTGATCTTGACTATTAAAATGGACTTGATTCCTTTGTTCTTGCACAAGCTAAATCTTCCTTCTGTATCAAGGGAAGAATCTGGCTGGAATCAATGAAAGGATTATGCAAGTCATAGAAAAGTGAATTTGATTATACAGCTCAAAAAATCAAATTAATCCAATACCAAAAATCAATAAATAAACCTAAAACATGAAAATTTCATCAAAATCTGAAAAAGATCCATTGATAGGACTTCTTCAGGAAAGAGCAGAGGTAAGTCAGCTCACTAATACTGTTTGCTTCTCAGAAAGACTGCCTGGAAGAAAGGAAAGAGAGAGAAAGAGAGAAGACATATCCCATTCCATTGTGTGGAGAGAGAAAGAGAGAGAGAGAGAGAAAGAGGCAGAGAGAGAGAGAGAGAGAGAGAGAGAGAGAGAGAGAGAGAGAGAGAGAGAGAGAGAGAGAGAGGAGCTTTTGGGATGGAGGATTAAATTGATGCTAGAAGGAAAAAATGTAGAAGAGAGTAAATGATATAGCTCAGGTTTAAAAAAATGCAGAGAGGCAAATACAGCTCTAAAACCACAGTTACCACCACTAACACCAAGTGATAATCAAGGTGAATAATATAAACCTGATTTTCTCACACTTTCTCAGGCATATTTCAAGCAAAACATGCCACTAGGCATTGAGGTGATTTTGGCTACTGTTCAAGCCTTCTAAACCTATTTGCTGAGTAGCAACTAGTAATTTCTTTTCTCTCTTATAACCAAATTTCACTTCTATGAAAACATTTGGAGAGAGGAGGAATAAGGACACAAAACTGAAGGAGACATATGCTGTTTGTTTCAGATATTATTCCCAACCCTATGTCTGCATCCAGTGAAGAGGGGACTGCAGGAAGAAGCCAACGGAAATGTTTTCGAATGGACTCTGTGAGATTCTGTGAAGATGGACTTAGTAAGACACCGACATTTTGGGTGACAAGGTGTGGCACAGAGCTAAAAAGCAGGCCTTCTCCATGATTCTGTGTGAAGTGTCCCTCCAGTGTGGTGAGTACTGTAGGAAAAACATGAGGAGATGTCACTCTCATTGGGACAACAGCATCTTCAGAAAGAGCACCGGCAATTGGGACACTCTTAGGGCATGTTCCTTTTTATTTACTGAACAGCTCAATAAATGTTTATTGAGCAGCTCTCTACGCCAGCCATTCTGTTTTCTGAGGATACTACAGTGAGCAAAATGCAAGGGCAGAAGGCAGCAATAAGAGAAATGGAAGAGCACATGAGAAACTATGTCTGAGCTCATCTGGGACACCCAGATGAAGTGAAGTGAATTGAAGCTGGAGGGATGCAGGTGGGGGCCGGAACTATGCAGATGAGGACTTAATCCAGTTAAATTTTGGTTAATATTCCTACTGAGACCCCATTTATATGTGCACAGTGGTGTATACATGTATGGATAAGGGCTGGAAGGAAATATACCCAAATAGTAACAAGATTATCTGTGGACAGTAGGATTATGAATTATATTTTTATATAATTTAATATAATATTACCTATTTTCCAAATGGTATAGGGTGAATGTATATTATTATTATTATAAACATAAAAATATTGGGGGTCAGGGAGGAGATGGTATTACTCTGTCATTAATTTAATTTGCTTTGGGGAGTATGATTCTCTAAGGGAAACTAACTCTACTGTATATTTACAAAAAATGTATTTCATGATAAACTTGAAACGTGTTTCTAAACAACATTATACATAGAATAATTGACCATCTTCTCTGCTGCTGATATGTAATTAAATGTTTATTTTTAATGAGTCTATTACTCTTAATGAGTCCATTAGTCTTTCCAGAAAAGTAAATATTACTAGAAGTGAAAAAGAAGAAAATAATTACCTCTTTCTGGGAACAATCATAAAAATAAGCTCTGTAATTTCCTAAAAGATCAATTTTACATCAATAAGTAGATAATTAATTGAACTCTCCAGAAAATTCAAGAATTCAAATATCACATCTTTGCCCTGGTATCTCTATAAAGAGATGAAATAGTTTACATATGTGACTTAGTCTATATCCATTAGCATAAATGTGTATTTTTCCAGTTCATTTGTAAGGAATTGTACTTGAAACATCTGGTTTTCAAACATATATATATATAAACATATACATAATATATATGTATATATATATAACATATATACAAACATATATATATAAATAAAACATTGAGGTACACAGTTACATTAAAGACTATATATATGTTATATAAATTATATAACATATATATACATATATATAACATATATAAATTAAATATATACAGAGGGTGCCAAAAAAGGTATACACATCTTAAGAAAGGAAAAAACTGTATTAAAATTGTAATACTCAATATATGCCGATAACAAAAGATGAATACAAGTCATACGTATACATTGTTTTGGCACCCTCTGTATATATAAATTGGTTCTCCCGGAGAAATATATTCAGCCTAGTATTTATACAGTTGGTATTCCTTTGTCAATCAGAAAAAAAGAAGCAACAAGAAATTTTATATTGTTTTTTTCCTCTTCAAACCTAATTACAATAAGAAAATTGAAGATTAATTTTTCTAAAAACTATGCATTAAGACTTTGTGATAAACATGTCTGTGCCAGGGTTAGAGAAATGAATAAAGATACAGAGACACATAGCAAGCCTGAAAAGGCCAGGCTTGGTTGGGGCATAAAAAATGAGGGATCAACCTGGGGATCCCAGAATGTGGAAATTCCTAGAAATGAAAGACTCTGGAAAGAATGGTGATAGCGCTGATGCATAGTGTTGTCCCCAAGTGAGTCACTAAATACTGCTTCATGATGATTTTAGTGTTAACTATGCACTGCATCACTTCTCCCAGAAAATAAATGATAAATGCGGATTTGGTTGGATCAGATCTCTAACAGAGCTCATCCAAGAAGACCTTCAAAGAATTGTCAAGGAGGTTTACTGTCCACAAAACATTCATAACTCCAACTCAAGCACCAGGGCAAGCTCACCAAGTTTCTGAAGCCAGAATGGCTCCCGGATAAAGAAAGGGTGCGCCATGGAAATGCACATACATGGATATGGATGTGTACTTTGTCCTGGAAGTTCAGATCTTGGAGTCTATTTGTGCCCTTCCAGACCTGATTGGTTAAGAGATAACCTTTGAAGTGAGGAAGTTCACCCTGCTTTGGTCAGTTTTATCAGGAATCTTTGGTGCATTACAGACCTTCCTTTGAGTGCACATTCCCTTTCAGAGGCCCTGTGATAAGATCTCCTGGGAAATCTAAAAGAAGAGCCATGATGGGCATCACAAATTACAGCCAGTCTATAGAAAAGCTTGACAGTTGGTTCTTTCTACCACATTGAAAATGTGGGAACTCGCCAGTCAATACTCTACTGTTTTCTGTTTCAGTCCCAGCCTGCTCTGGGAGCCAGACAGAGCCAAGTTGGAAGACGTGAGGTATTGGGGAAGCTCTCTCCTCCCCAATGTAGGATTCTCAATGTACTTCTCAGTCTTGCCAAATGAGCTGTTCTGCCTGAGTAACATTCCAACAACCTTATTGTAAAAATGCATACACTTTTCCACATTACAAACTCTATACAGCTGAAAATGCAAGCCTTTCAATGATTGTCAAATCACACAAGAGGGTGGGAATGACACTCATATTGAATTACAATTCACCATCTCTATGGTACTTGCCAAGGCTTTCTTATTTTTTCCATTTCTTTTCTTTTTTTCTCTCTCTCTTACTGGGGAAAAACAGAAAACTATGCTTTAGTTTTTTCCACTTAAAAAGAGAAACTCAGATCTAAATAAATAGTGCATCTTCATAGATCTACTCTTGCTTTCAAGGGAGAAAAAACAAGTGGAAAAATCATTAAATGCATTTGTAGAGAAGGAGAATCGCTCCCCTTTAAGCTGAGATATAAGTGAAACAAGTATAGCCACATATCAGAAAACAAAACAAAACAAAACAAAACAAATTATTTTGACACGTATTACCAAGCTAAATTCCAAGAATCACCTGGAAAATAGCTTCTCTGGCAGACTATTCTGATGCTATTCTACGACACTCACCAGTTGGAGTTATTAAGGTTTGGCTCACATTTGCTAGTCTACATTGCTGCAGCTTAGCAATTCCCTTACAGAAACTCTCTTAGGTAAGAAGGTAAGTCTGTCTGAAGAAAAGAGTAAGAGAGGCTGAGGCAGGTGCAGTTGATGCCAAAACTCAGCTCTGCCATTTATTAGCTACATGTCCTTTGGTAAGTGGATTAACTTCTCTGCGCGTTGGCTTCCTCATCCATAAGCTGACAACAATAACAGGACCTACCTCATTAGGTGTACTTGCCTGGTATATGAGTATACAAGCATGCTTTAAACCAGAAGTCAGCAAACTACGGCCTACAGACCACCAGTTTTTATAAATAAAGGTTTATCAAAACACCGCCACACTCATTCATTTATATATTATCTATGGCTGCTTTCTAGCTACAGGGACAGAGTAGGTAGTTGCTACAGAGACCATGTGGTCTATACAGCTGATAACATTTGCTGTCTGGCTCTTTGCAGAGACACATTTTCCAATCCCTGCATAAATGTTTAAAAATAATAAGTATTATGGTAACTTGCATTTCTTTCTTTTCTTCCTTCCTTCTTTCCTTCCTTCCTTCCTTCCTTCCTTCCTTCCTTCCTTCCTTCCTTCCTTCCTTCCTTCCTTCCTTCCTTCCTTCCTTCCTTCCTTCCTTCTTTCTTTTAATGTAGTCAGAAACAGACTTTCAGAGAAGGGTAGCAATTTAGTGAAAAACCCCAGCAAGGTGGTGACAGGGCTTCTCTCATCCCTTTCCCACCCCATATTCCTTACTGTGCTTATACAACCTGGAATGGGGTCATTTTTCCAGAAAGCTTGTTTAGCTCGCGGTCCTATAAGACATCTGCTTTTTTCCAACTGATTGGCTTTTAATTCAAATTGAACTTACTAAAACCAAACATGATCATTTAGGGTCTGAAGATGATTAAAAATTGTACATAATTTGGTTCATCCCAAGAACCCTACCCCAAAATATTCTTGATAAAAAATTGGCTCAGATATCTCCCCCTGTGCCTCACTCTGTTTGCTCTGAAATCAATGAGAGTAGAAAACATCCCCAGAGAGGGAGTGTCCCGACTCCCTTTCAGGAACCTTGTTCTCTGAAAGGTCCCTTTCAGGAACCTTGTTCTCTGAAAGTTCAACACAAACCTCAGGGTCACTCAAATCATTGCAGAGCCCAGAGGTTAAAAACAGAGTGCAGACAAACTGGCAGTTAAAACTTAAAGTTTTCCAGAAAGACAGTTCTATTGAACAAAGTGCTTCCACAGCACCCTGGCTCACTGGTTGATAAGCTATTAAAGAGACAATATTACAAAGTGAATTTGATGTGTAGCTATGTCCTGTTCACATCTATCCCCTGAAGTCCCTTTCTATTACAATAAAGAGTAGAATTTGAACTAAATCTTTAAAAAAGGAAAACATAACTCATGAGAGAAAAGGTAAACGAAGCAGGATCTCTGTGGGTTTCTCTCTGAGGTTCGGGAAAGACAACATCAGAACACACAGAAATGGTTCTTCCCAGGCCTTTATGTTGCTGTCCTTCCACTGTTTAGAAGTTCTGAAACTACTTTTTTAAAACAAGAAACTTAAAAAACATAGCATGATTTTTCTTACCCAGATGTCGAGTTGGTTCATTTGCAGCGATAAAATGTCCCTCTCTGATCTAAAG
The DNA here is from genome assembly GCF_964194185.1 of Rhinolophus hipposideros. Taxonomy (NCBI): domain Eukaryota; kingdom Metazoa; phylum Chordata; class Mammalia; order Chiroptera; family Rhinolophidae; genus Rhinolophus; species Rhinolophus hipposideros. The sequence continues at coordinate 78,836,476 of NC_138053.1, read as the reverse complement.
ATGAATTTCCAAACGATACTAAAAGTCATACAGGATGGGAATTCAAAATCTCTGCTTTTGAGTTTGGAGTTGATGAAAATAGTAACCAGATTTGAACAATTGGAGGTTTTCACCATGAGTTATTTTGAACCTTTCACATTTTCTCAATGTAAGATACATTAATTTTTTTCTTTCGTAAATGGCTCTGGAATTGAGAGCATCTCAAACTTGAGCCAGAATTTTACTGTCAAGTTACAAAAGCCTGACAAACAAGTTTATAATGGGAATTCAGACACCACCTTAAGTACAACAACGTGACTGACACCATGTTTGACATAATGTGATCAAAATATGTGGGAAATAAATTATTTTCAAGTAATGTACAAGAGAACATGCAATTCTCACATTGAAATAAGGTACATTTGCTGGTTATTTCTGGATTCTGACATAACAATATTGTATAACATGAGGTGATTTGAGGAAATGTAGAAATTCAATGAGTACATTCGTGAGAGTTGCGGAAATATCTGATAGCCAACTTGTCTTGCTTCCTCAATAAAACCAACTGGAATCTTCTCACAACAAGCAATTTTCATCAAGGATAAGTTCATCAAGAGGACTGAAAAAGAGGGAGAAAAATACTGAAGCCTAAACACATAAAGTAGGCAAAACAGCAGAGTACGCCAGTTGTCCAACCCAGGGCAGATATAAAATAAAACTGAACACAGCTTAAGGAAGACACTATACAGGTCCTGGTGTTCCTTCATGTTGGAATTGAACAGAAGGGAAAAAAAAGGACAGAGGGAATACAGAGCTGGTCCATTAGCTTCCAAGAGCTCCACCCAAGCTGGAGAGTCATAGTTGTACATACATTCATGAGCACAGATGGGTCCCATCTCAGTATCGGTTCTGAGTGTTCCCATTTTCCTATCCCTGGCAGAATCTCTCTGATCTCTTCTTATCTTTTGGAAAGTAGACCAGTCCTTCTACTTCACCACCACAAGGAAGTTAACCTATGGTCCTCCTTTCTGTTCTAATTCTGAGCTCTTCAGTTTTCTCAGTTCATCTCCTTAGGGAAGAATTGTTCTAGGGAGGGTTTGTGCATTCTATTTTCCTTACTGTCTTCATCTTGATAGCTTACAAATATATAGCACTTTCCACTTTCCATACTCTTTCAAATATCCCACAGAATGCCTATGAAGGAGTATTATAATTCCGAATTTACTCAGAAAATGAAGCCAGTATTAACAGACTCACTATTTATATACATGATCCATTCCCACCTCCATCCTGAAAAAAGGATTTATTGTAACTTCACATTTATAAGCATTACATAAATAACTTTCTCATATAAGCAAACCTTACTTCTTTTGGACATCAAAGCTTCATTTAAACCATTTTGTAGGAAATCCATGTCACAAAGAATACTTGACATAAGTTAATCTTTTCTTGAAGACACAAGGTTGTCATTACAAACATCTGTTATTTTATGATGATGCAATATAGTTTTGTTTCTTTGAGTCTAGCAATTTACCCCCTTCTTTTTCTAATCAGGCTATCTGCTGTTGCTTCTTATTTTAGTCTCTTAAAGTCCCATTTCTAGGTCATATACTGTGGAGTCATCTAAACCAAGAATTAGATAGCCATGTTTTTTAAGAACTGCATGTTAGATAAGGTTCACGGGATGACATAGAAATTAATGTTAATAGGTTTGGAACAGACCTCAAAAAAGCTATTTCACTTCTCAAAGAAAGCCCCTTTTCAACTTTCCATTCAGGGCCATGTTAAGACAGGAAAACCTGAGTTTGCCTAAATATAAACTTTTAGATAAGCTAAGTGTTGTGAACTTTGATTTCCTTTTTCATTCACATCTACCCAATTTCTTATATCCTCCAGTGAATTCCCTGCGAACAGTTCTCAGGACAGAATAGTAATCTGTGAATAACACTCTTTTTTTGTCCGATGTTATTGGTATTATTTTAAATGACAGAAATTTGAACAATTTATCCCAGATTTTGAGTAATATTATAGTTCAAGAAGAAAAAGAAAAAAAAAAACCAGTAACAAAGTTGATAACTGATGCAAAAACATCATTTCCAAGCATTATTCACTTTGAAGAGAGGAAAGTCCACTAGAAGTCATGAAATCTGATTTTAACGCTAACTAGCTATGTGAACTTAGTTAAGGCATTTGATATATCTAGCCAAATAGTCTGTTTTTGTTTTTAATTAACTGGCATGATTGAAAAATATGATTTTTAAAGTCCCATTCAGCTCCCAGATATCCCAGCCTTTATACGTTGGTTTGGAAACCAAACTCTGTGAAGTGAATGACATCTAGTGGCTTCTCAGTTTATATGCATCCTAACTACCAATTCCAATGAAGGCACTATGGATGACTACAATCTCATACATGTACATATTTAGAACTTGTAAACACAGAAGGAGCTACAGGATTATCTAGTTCAGCCTCCTCATTTTACATTCATGACAACTGAGGGCCAAAGTGGTCATCTCCTCGACTTAGAATAGCCAGTGGCCATTTTTCTTGCCACACGGAAAAAGTTCTTTGGAAAATGAAGCTAGCACATGAAGGAAAGCAGCGATAGAGAGAGACAGTGGCCTGGCATCATCACAAACACTGGATCTGGCTCTGTCACTTTCTTTTTGCTTAAACTATCGTGAGTGGGCTTCTGTCCCTTGAAATCAAGTGCAGATAATTCTAAAAGACAGGACTCAAAACGCAATTTTTTTTTTTGGTTACATGTCTTTCAAATTCAGTTTCCCAACTCTTTCTACGCAAAATTAGGAAACTATATTAATTCAGTGTGAAATAGAAAGCCATATCCTAGATCAGAAATATGAATTATCTCTTTCTCTTTCTTGGAATGCTTATAAAATGCATAATATGATTCAATAATCGAATGTTTATTGTTAACCATTAGATTGAGATATTTTATTTATTTAAGCATACTGTGAATTCCCCAGGGACAAAAATCACAGAATACTCTAGAACAAAGTAGGTACTTTGTACATATTTTTTAATGAATATAAGGTCTAAATTGTGTATACCTATTTGGAGTTACATATTATATCCTCAGAAAATATTTTATGAGAATTATTTCAAATGCAGAATTCCCCAATTAAATAAAACTTGCAATAAGAGTGAGACTCATTATGTAACTTGTAGAATTACCTCCTAAGTGGTTGATCTCACATGGCAACAGCTGCTAGTTTTCCATTAAGATCTGTTCTTCCTAACAATGACAAAAATTAAACTAGGTATGTGACTCTTCAGGTAGTGGCTGAGTCCCCCAGCCTCCTTTGCAGCTATGCAGCTAAGGTTGGACCAATGGGATATGAGTAGAATTGACTATGTGCCACTTCTAGGTCTGGGCCTTAAAGGTTTTGGCATGAGCAATTTCACTACTTTTTCCCTTTTCTGAAAGTTGAAATACAGAAGTGCAGGCAACCCAAGTACAACCATGCAGATGAGAACAACGTTCTAGACCAGGAGTCAGAAACTTATAGCCCACAGACAAGCCACCTGTTTTTTACAAAAACAGAAGAAAATTTTATTGGAACACAGATAGCCCATTTGTTTCCATAGTATCTCTACCTGCTTTTGTATCACAGTGACAGAGTAGTTATAACAGAGACAGTATTGGCCTACAAACCTAAAACACTCACTATAAGAACCTTTCAGAATATGTTTGCTGACTCCTACACTAGAAAATGGCACAGCAAAAAGATGGGAGGAACCTGAGTCCCTAAATGATTGTAATAGAAAAGTAAACATCTAGTTTATCGTCATCATACTTTGAAGTCTCCCTTTTGCTTCAGTTTAGCCTTTACCTTATTACAATTTATGAATTGGATTTCTGTTTATCTTATATCCTATTGCCAGAAATAAGGGCTCACTACAGCTAGGGGGAAGCATGAATGTGGCACCATGGTTTTGTTGGCTCCAGGTAGCTGTATCTGTGAAGGTGTTTCTGGAAAAGAATAACATTTGAATCAGTAGACTGCGTAAAGCAGATTGCCCTGCCTAACATGGGTGGGCCTCACCCAATCAACTGAAGACCTGAATAGCACAATCTGAGTAAAAAGACCCTCCCCCTTGGTTATTGGAGCTGGGACATGGGTTTCTTCCTGCCTTCAGACTCAAACTGAAAAATTGGCTCTTCTTAAAAAAAATAATCAGGTCTCAAGCCCTCTGACTTTTAGACTGTAACTTACACCATTGGCTCTTCTGAGTCTCCAGCTTGCTGACTGCAGATCTTGGGGCTTCTCAGCCTCCATACCTACATGAGCCAATTCCTTATAATCAATCTCTCTCTCCCTCTCTCCCTCTGTCCCTCTCTTTTCCTCTCTCTCTCTCTCTCTCTCTCTCTCTCTCTCTCTCTCTTACACACACACACACACACACACACACACACACACACTCACACACATAGTTGGTTCTATATCTCTGAAGAAACCTAATACAGAGGGTATTTCAAATGCATATGTAAATCATCTATGTACTCTTATGCAAAACAGAAACTGAGAATATCTTTTTATTCATCATCACAAGTCACCATAATTGCATCAGTATGCAGGAAATGTTCAGGCTCAATATGGGTTTTTATATGCAGATTTGTTTGGAAGAAAATAATCTGACCACGCTACTCATTTAGAAAACCAGGTGGTCCTTTACCAAGAACTCAAGGTCCATATTTTAAGAAGGAACTCCCAGTTATTGCCCTAATACATTTTCCTTTTGCTTTGATGGTGCCCAAAGATTACACAGGAAGAACCTTATCCTTTCAGACTAGTGTTCTCAACTGTCAGTGATTTTGCCCCCGTAGGATATTTGACAATATCTGGAGACATTTTTGGTTATCACTACTGGAAGAAGGGTTGTGCTCATACTGAGAGGATTGAAGCTAGGAATTAAGCTAATCATCCCACTGATGCACAGAATGGCCCCTAACAAAGAATTATTTGGCTCAAAATGTCAATAGCACTGACACTGAGAAAACCCTGCTTTAGACAAAGGCTTTTGCAATCTGAGTGAGGTAACGTATCTAAGTCAAGCAGCCGTTTATTTAGCGAAAATGAATTCAGAGCCTTTCGTAGAAGCTAACTTTCATAGAGGGAGGTGAGTGTAGAAGAGCAAGGGGTCTCTGAGTACCATCAAGGAATGGCAGAAGTATCTGATAAAGAAATGAGAAGGGAAGATGAATGCATTCAAAGATGAATGCATAATTTTAAAAATTTACAACTTACTCTAGAGGAAAGCATGTCCTTTGGAGAAGAGGTTCCAAACCTCCAAAAAGCTATTCAAACATATTGCTAGTAGGATGATATGATTTCTTGTGCGTGTTAACCTGGGCTTGCTCTCCTGCTGGTGCTTCTCATCAGCTGAATCCAATGGGCACTGAGACAACAAGAGGATCATTTGATGAAGTGCCTTAGTCCATTCGGGCTAAAAGAATACCATAGACTGGGTGGCTTAAAAACAACAGAAATTTACTTCTCACAGATCTGGTAGCTGGAAAGTCCATGATGAAGGTGCCAACAGATTCAATGTCTGAAGATAGCCCGCTTCCTGGGTCATAGATGGCTATCGTTATGCGGCATTCTCACACGACAGAAGGAGTGAGAGGACCGCTCTAAGGTCTCCTTTATAAAAACACTAATCCCATTCATAAGCCCTCTACATTCAAGACCGAATCACCTCCCAAAGGGTTCACCTAACCAATACCATCACATTCTTTTACCACTACCCCATTTCTTTGAGGCCCCTTATAGACACACAATTTTAAACATCATTCAATTTTGTTTTGCTTGTTTTTCTCATGTGCTGAGATTACTCCTCCCTCGCAAGACTGTCATTCAGCAAAGAAAAATTGATCCCAATTACTCCATACAGAAGAAAGGAAAACAAGTAAGATAACCTATTTAACTGGAAAGCTTTTTCGGAACAATTAACCAGTAAATATATGCTCAATACATGCTATTCATTAAACCTTAGGTAAAGGTACATTGGCTGATATAGTGACATATAAAACAATGTTTCTGTCTTCACTTAGACTCTATAAATAATATGGAGACAATATTCTTAAAATTAAAAAATTATAAAAGATACAGTCTTTAATATGAAAATAACAGCAGGAGTACCTTCATACGCTTCCATGTGCTAGTCTGTGATTGCAGGAAATAACTTAGTGTGGATAATGCATTTTGGAAGAGTGGAAGAAACACAAGTTTTGGAGGCAAATAGACCTGCTTTTACTAACTGGATAACTTTAATCAAACCCTTAACCTCCCTAAATCTGTTTCCTCAATGATGAAGTACCATGCAGAATAATTATGAGGATTAAATAAGTTCCTCAGCAGTAGTAGCTCTTATTAAGATGAGATTTCCACCTGCAACACAGATGTTTAAATGAGAGGCACCTAGACAAGAGCCCCAGAGACGTAAATGACCATCCTGCAGACCGAGGGCCTCTGACTGGTGACCAACTGAAGAGGTGGTACTCCTTGAACTACATATTGAGATAAAGGAAACAAATCTCAGATCAGGAAAGGATCCAGGAAACACAGGTACAGGATGGAGAGTATTAGAACACAGCAAAATTCATCAAGCCCCTCCTTATTCACTACCTCTGGTACTCCCCGTATTTGCTACTGTCTACAAAGGCAAATGCAAATGCTTAAAGTAGGAAACACTGTGGACTTCATTTCAGGGACATGCTAGAAGAGAGTAGGGGAGAAGAGTCCCATCTCACAATCCATCTTGCAAGGAGAAAAATCTCTGGAAAGAACATGGCTCCTGGCATCTTAAGAAGAAAGAGAAGGAGGCTGAGTCCTATGGGACATACAGAAAAAGGGTGAGGTGAAAAACTGAAAATGTGGCTCTTAACTGCTATGAGGCACATTAAGGTCCCCAATAGTTCATTAATTTACAAGAGAATTGTATACCCAATATGTGCTCTATATACAAACAGTAACTATGAATTTGCCGAGATGTGAGGCTGGGCACTGAGAGATGGCAAGATTTAGATGGATCTGAGAGGGTGAGTGCACGACCAATGAGCAAAGGCCAGGACACAGAAAAACACTGTGTCAGCTCTCCCCGGGTACATCCCTTTGGTTGGAATTTATGAAGGCAGAAAAGAAAGATGAACTGGAAAGTGATTAGGGTCTAGGCTGTGAAGATACTTTAATGCTAGGATAAAGACAACCCATGCACTTGGAAGGTTCTCAGCAAAAAAGAGATATGACAAAAGGGAAATTAATTCAAGGGGATTTTTCAGGAGAGTTCCTAATCAACCTGCAAGGGTAATTAGCCAGAACAATCATTTCCTCAAACATAATTAATGTTTATAGCCCTTTAAGTTTGTAAAGTACTTCTCATACATCTACTTTCATTTTATTCTCCCAACAAGTTCTGGAATCATTTTTATTCTTACCCCTACTTAACAGCTGAGGAACACAAATATATCACAAAGGGTCCCAACAGGAAATAGATGACAAACTGAAATTACAGTAATTTAAAGAGTGTTTAATTACAAGGGATTATCAAAGGATGGGGAATTGTAGAGAGTCAGGAACCTGAGGCTAGTAATAGTGAAAAATCTGTTACCACTCCTAGGCCAAGAGGGGTGAAGAGAGCCAGAGTTTACTGGAACCTAGAAGCAAAGAGCTGTGTAGAAAGGACAGCAACGAGATAAACAGTGACCTTTGGTTGTAAAACATTAACAGCTCAAGGCAACCTCCTCCCAGGAAAGAGCCAAGAGAAAAAATACCATCATTTTGTTCTCTGTCCTTCCATCTCTTGTTAAGGATCCCACTGGCTGGAAGCAACTGGAAGCCAATGGCACGGGAGTCCATCGATACAGACCACACCTTTCCCCCCTCAACAGCCTCTCTCGTCTTTCCCTCACGTGCAAAATGTATGTCCCCAGCACAAGGGGCACATGAAGTTCCTTAAAATTGTGTGTCATAATGGATTGATATTGATTCAATCATATTCCCTCACGAAACGTACGCTGTTAGCCACGCCTGATGCCTTCACACACATACGACAGAAGGAAAAGTTGGGGGAAGGGAAGAGAGAGAAGTGAAATAAAACAATTACTATAGCCCACGCTTCCTTGAGGGTACAAGGGCTAAATTCGTCCTCACAGCACCAAGACTGGCTTCTTGGGAGCACAACCTGTGCAGTCACGGAAACCTGCACTTAGAAGGGGCCTGCGTTTGGACAAGGCTCTGCTGTGGCTGTACTGAAAATCTTGACAATACGTATTTGAACAAGGCGCCCCATAGTTTGATTTTGTCCTGGGCTCTGAAGATTATGTAGCCAATCCTGCATAGCTCCCTTCTGTCAGCACCTACTCAAGTTACTCTTAGCCTTTGTCAGGACCTGGTTAGACAGGGTTCTTTACCCGGGGGGGATCACCCAAACCTTCCTTCCTTGTCTTTATGGTGTTGCCAGAGTTTTCCAATGAGCAGAATATTAGGCAAGGAAGTACTAAAAATGGCTCAAAAACATAGATCGTACGTAAATATAGTAAACCAATTAAGAAGTGATGCGTTTTGAGCAATTATCTTTTAAAAATATAATTTATTTATTGTATGTTCCTGACAAAATCCTCCTTTATGTAGCAGAAACCCATTTACGTGTAGTAATCAGGATCAATCATTCTGGCCAGAAAAGCAAGCCCCAGTTCTGTCTGTGGGTACAGCAGCATGTGGAGCCCCAAATGGCTAGGAGGCAGTCCCAGACCAATTCACCTGAAATATGACCATGACCATGTTCCCTGGGAGGAGCATTCTTTCCTTAAGACTAGGACCTTCAAAATCACATAGCCAAGATTGTAGGAACAGGAAGCAAAAGTATTTCTGATGAGTTACTAAGGGTTAATAATGAGAAAGGCTTTTTCTTTGTCCCTGAACCCATGGATTTATAAGTTTGCATATTATAAATTTATAAAGATGTATAATTATTATATAATATATGTGTTTGTGGCAAAAATATAAAATTATTGCAGAATAAAAGTTATGTACATTTTATTTTGAGATAACTTTAGATTTACAGAAGAATAGCAAAGATAGTACATACATCCTTCACTCAGCTTCCTCCAAAGTAATATGACTCCAGTACATTTATGAAAGCCAGGAAATTAATATGAGTGCACTACTATACACTGAACTACAGACTTCATTTGAATTTTATCAATTTTTTCACTAATGTCCTGTTTCTGTTCTAGGATCCAATCGAGAATACCACATTGTATTTAAAGTAATTTAATTTTTACTCATAGCTGTATTTAAAAACTGATTTGCAAAATTCTTAAACAGTTTTGCATCTGTTTATATTGAGACCAGGAGCTGATTTTTACAGTAGCTGCAGCTGGAGCAGGCCAGGCACGTGTCCTGTTAAGTGGGATGTGTGGGCCTCAGAGTGGCTGTTTCTACTTTTCCTGGTATTGAACATTAAGCTGGTGCATTCTATAGAGTATTTTCAAAAGGAACAATATTTGCTGTTTTACAGTGTTTTTTAGGCAACATGCGAGATGTTAAAGTGCAAGGGGAGCTTAGATACACATGAGCTGTGGAGCACTGCTGTGTGCAAGTACTTGTGCTAGTTCTAATTTTAGTACTAGGTTTAGATGCCCAGGACTAGATCAGCTGCCCCAAATTCCATGCCTCTTTGCATTTTTGAACTGTGCTTAAGGACAAAGGGAGAATCCCGGAAGGACTAACCTTTTTGACTTTTGTGGTTTGTCAAAGGTCTCACCAGCTACGTGGTGTTAAGTAGGTTCTTGAGAGTTAAGAAGATTAAAAAATTGGTATGTGCTATTGAAAACAAAACAAAAGGATATAGGCCTTTATTATAAAGAGAATATGCTCTTTGGGGGGATGAAAATAGAGAAAAAATTCAAGTAAATTATTGCAAACCCAGAGGTGGGAAGGTAATTACATTTTTTCAAAGATCTGGGTCTGAAGTCTCAGTCACTGGAAAGCAGATATTTTTAGGAGGTCCAAGAGAAACTAGAGTAGCTTGGAAAATATGCTTCCATTTTGCTATTAGATATGAGCAATGGAAGGCTGAAGGCAAACTAAAAGACACGCTGATTACACTGGAGAAAGAGAGAGGTTCCTTTAAGAAACAATTTATTATGGTAGAGGCAAGAAAGGAAAAATGGTGTATTTAAGGAAGTGATACACAGATATTAAATGGAGTAATTTCAAAGGCAGTAGAGAAGTAGAGTGCTCCTCAAAAAGGTGGTAGAAGTGGGGAGTGTGGTAGATGTTATTAGATCAAAACAATAATTAAGATCCACTGAAATAAAATCTAACAAAGGATGGGAGGCAAGGTCTCTAAACAGACTGGAATACCTCATGAAAAACCAGCATTCAAATATCATGGACAGTGCCCTTTTCAAGGTGCAAGACAGACTTTCTATTTTGGAACCAACTTACTAAAGGTGGACATTGTCATTCAAAGTGCCCATAGAACTTTCGGACAGATTTGAAAGGGAAACCAGAAACATTTGGTGGAAAATACTCAAAGAACTATCGAGTGAGTTTTAAGTTGACAAAGTTTTTATACCTGTACCCTGAATAAACATCATCTAAATTCGCATCAGCATCACCTTCTGTACGGTTGTGCACAGAGCTGTATTCTGTATTGCACGAAGCTGCATCATGGTTGGTACCATTTTCAACTGAATTCATAATTTTAAGCATCTTTTTCAGATACAAAACAATTTGCAGTACGAATTATAATGAAATACGAAGGGAGGAAAATCACATCAATAGAGACCACATGTCTTATAGCGTTAAGGGTTTTAGACTAAAACATAAACCAAGATTTATTTAGAAAGTATGATGCTACTGTAAATGTGATTGCTGGGTAATTTTATCATAATACAAGCGTAGTGTCCCATTTTCCAAAGTGTATTCCATGGAACAGCTATAGTTCTATTAGATATTATTAGAAGTTAAGCACCTCTGCCTCCCCTCCTCCCCAAAAAACTACCTACCACAAAAAGCTCTCTAGATCCCTTTTAAGTGAACTGGAACCCACATTTCTCAATAGTAAGTAACTGAATATACTGCCAAATGAACTTATCACTCATAGCACTTATCAAGCTCAGCATCTCCTTCTAAAGCTGCCCACAGTCCATAAGGAGGAAAGCATCTAATCTCTGTACCATGATGGCTATACCATATGACCAGCTCCTCAGCCGTTGCTCATTAGATCAGGGGAGGTACCTAACCCTAAGGAATGACCAATCAATCCATAAGTTGGCCTGTGATTTATGATATCATGACTTGGTAGTTAGGCAGCCACTCTGATCCTTCCTCTTGGGAATTTGAACCAGGACATATGGAGTAAACTGGCCAGCTAGAAATAGGAGGAGGAGCAAGAGACAAGAGTAACTGAATCACAGTAGTAGTGGAGCACTAGAGTCCAAAATCACAACTTCCTGTTACTACAGAGGACCTTGGATTCCCATAAATCATCAAGCTGCAGTTTTTGCAGCTTCCCATGAGGCCCAATTATTCAGTTTTTCCTGCAATCCATTGTAGCCTGGCTACACAGAGGAGATTCATGCTTCCCTTTCTACTTCATGTACTTTTAGAATAAACTTTGTCAAAATCACCAAATTAGTCTCTTTATGGTCACAAACAAGCACCCCTACCCATTCTTCCAGAAACCAGATTTATATATTCCTGGCCATGTCTTAGCAGAGTGGTTTTCTAAAATGCACTAACATCAAGGCAGTACTTTCCAAGCATATCTTTCATTCCTCCACACCCTTTCTACTTCCTTTGAAAAATGTTCTTACATGAGTGAAAAAGAAATTATTATAATCTTGAATATTCTCTAATTCATATTTTTAAAAGGTGGATTATACGTGATCTATTATTTGTAATGCTATCTGTAGCATAATTCACAAATAATTTTGTTCCACTTCTCAAGGCAGAGCTGTTGAGAGTCACTGTCCTAATACGTAAGGCAGTGGGTGTAAACTATAACACTGGATGTCAATCAGCAGTTTTTCGTTGGTACATACACAAAAGTTGCTTAATAGTGTGTTGTGTCCTGGATCTGAGATATGTTGGAAGCTCCCATTTATCTTGCTTAGCCCTAAAAGTGCATATGATGTAAGAACCGCTTCTAAACACCAGAGGGCGCTGTGCCTTCAGGATACCTCCCTGAGAGGTTCCCACACCAGCAATTGATTTTTACAGTTGCGTCCACATTTCTGCACCACATTAAACCTTTAAAAAAAGCCTTCTGCCTTTTCCTTTTGCTATTCTTAGGCCAGTACTTGTTCCTGGGTTGAATGAGAAAAAGGAGTTAAAAGAAGCTGCTAGAGACAGAGATGCATAACAGTAAAACAATCTATAATTTTAGCCTATATTGTTTTGCCTCTAGCAGAGTCAGTTATCTTGACCTTTCTGGTCCTCATTATACTCATTTAACATACAATTCAGGCAAACATGTCTAAAAAGCATAATTAAATTGTTTTACATTAGAAGGTAAGATTGATCCTGTTGATTCTCATTCTAATTTAAATATGGAAAGTCAGATTGGTTAACGTAACCCTACTAAAATTGTGTATAACTCCTTAAGAACACCCACCACGTACTACCAACAATCTATTCTTACTATAAACCTTCTTCTAGACCTACTCTAGAAGCTTTGACTTCTTTTCTCACAATATAAATTAAGAGGCAAGTTTTCAAGCAAGGTTTGTCTCAATGCTCATCAATTCCTTCAACATTTTTTGAACATCAGCTGTGTGCCACGCTTACATCTGCTAATGTTGGCAAAAATACACAAGTTGTGCTTTCGTTAAGTTTTCAATCTAAGAGACAATAAAACAATTTTTTTAAATTGTAAAATTGAGCTGATAGGCGTTAGTAAGAGAGCTACATGAAACTATGAGCAGATATAACAGAGAGACTTGCTCCATCCAGTAAGAGTGGTCAGGAAATGGCTCCTCTAAGAAAACAATTCTTGAGATCTGACAAAAAGGCAGGTGCTAAATAGTCAAAGTGTGACTGGCAGGCAGAAATAAGGACGGGGGAGAACAATTTCAGCATGTACAAAAAAAAAAAAAATCTATGGGAGAAGACCTGAGAAAAATAAGCTTACTATGGCTCGAGTTTAGTGCATGGTAAGATAGCCAGAAAGTTAGGCAATCAGGGGCCTTCGAAGCCATGGCTATTTTTTATTCTAAGAGCAACTGAAAGCCAATGAGGAGTTTTAAGCAGGAGTTTGTGGTGATCATGTTTGTATTTGACAAGACTGTCCCGGTGCCCTGTGAAAACGGATGCAGAAAGCCAGTTTAGGAGGCTATTGTTCTTCGCGGAAGGATGACCCTGAAGGCGGCGAGTTTTAGATGTTTAGAAAGTAAAATCCGTAAAACTTGGTGATGGAGTACATAAACAGTAAACGCATTCGTTGCACTTCTGATTTCAAATTAGAAACTGTTTTAAATTGTCTGGTAAAACAAATGAACACAGGCCCATTCGAATTCCAAAACTGAGACCTATGCGTGAGAATCCGTGGGTTTCCCGCGGTTATTCCCATTAAGGACACGGCTTATTGCATTTCCATGGGCCTGTGGCAATGCTCCCGGATGCAGTAGATCGACAGTGGCATGTATTAAAGAATGTCGGAGCCAAGGCACACGTCCCTGGGTCCCCAAGGCTTGGGTCTTGGGAAGCCTGGATTGCCACGAGGAGGGCTCGCATCACCGCGGCAGCCTGGGGGCCCGGGGAAGGCCCTAGCACTCGGCATCACGCCAGGTCAGACGGCGCCCAAGCCGCCAGAAACTCAGGCCTCTGTTCCGTACTGTCCCAGGCCAGGGATGGTATTCGGGACGCTGGGGACTTCCGGAAGGCTCAAACCGAGGCCCTCTCATTCGCTCGGGTGACCGGAAAGGCCCTAGACTGAAAGAAGACGCACGCGTGTTGAGGATTTCTCGGCTCAGAAAGGGTCCAGCCCAGGGCTGGCAGAGAGTCAGGGTTTAGCGGCAGCAGCACCCTCCCCTCACCCTCCGCGCCCAGATTTCCTAGAAGGGCTGTCACCCAACAAGCTCTCCCATTGGTTTAGAGAAGGGCGAGCCCGCCTTTCTCCGTTGTCGATTGGCTGTCCGTTCTCCCGGCGGGTAGGGGGCGGGGTTTGGGCACTTTCGGATTGCATCAGCGGTCCCTTCCGGGCCACGTGGCTCCAGCGTAGTGTCCCCGGGAGCCCCAGCCCACCTCTGATCGGCCTCCGCTTTCGTTTCTAGTCCATAGTTTGGGGGTCCTGTCTTTTTTTCGTGATTCGTCCATGTCCGAGGAGAAGGCCAGCCGCCCGTCAGGGACGATGGGGGGCGAGGAGAAGCCGGTGAGTGGAGCCGCCAGGCTGGGCTGGGCTCTCCTTGCTGCCCAACGGCCCTGCCGTACGGCGGCGGAAAGAAGGAATCGGTAGGGTCGTGTGGGACTCGGGAAACGGAGGGGGCGACGGAGGTCCTGCACGAGGCAGTGTCGCTTTGGGGAGGAATCCGTCCATTCATGGAGCAGGGCGGGGCCCTGCCGGTCGCCTCTGGCTCTGGTTCCGTCCCCTTTGGGCCGAGGAGGAAACAGGCCTTTAGTGAGTGCGTTGCTCAGAGCCGTACATCTAATTAGAAATCGAGACAGAGTTACGGGACTCCCAGACTAGTGTTTTTACATCACTGTAAGCGAAAACATTGCAGAGCCTCATTTAATCCTAAAACCCACCCTGTTAAGGGTAAAAGGCTCTAGTTTAAGGAAGGGATCCCGAGTTCCCGAGAGCTGATCCAACTTGCCCGTTTGGGTGGATTATAATAAATGGGGGAGGCCAGACGACCTGACAAACGACAGAGAAGTCACACGCTTTCCCTGCCTGGTGCCGGAGGCTGCCCTATCCTGTTTCACACGTGCTAATCACTTCTCTTTTGAACTTTCCCTTTGGTGTCATCCGTTGCTTAGAAACATCTCCCAGGTCCCTTTCAAGCCTCCAGGTCGAGGTTTGTGTTTTGTCGTGCGTGCGTGCGTGCGTGCGTGCGTGTGTGTGTGTGTGTGTGTGTGTGTAACAAACAATGTCAAGTATTCATCCTGCTAGGCCTTGTTCTGCACTAGGCCGTGCAACTAGAAGGCCAATAGCCCCCAGCCTGACCTTGAGGCCCTCACAGGCTGGTGTGTGAAGCTGCCGAAGCGGGAGTGCCTGACCCTGCTAGGGAGGGCTCTCTTGAATTGAGTTGGGAAGAGAATGTGTATTTACCAGATAAATCAGACAGGACAGGGCTTCCCAGGTGAAGGTAAGACAGCAGTGTGAACAGGCAACCTACTGTGAATTGTCCGTGGGGCTGCCTGAAGGGGGAGCTACAGCAATCAGAAGGATCGTAGGCAACCAAGGACAGTTGAAATTGTTTTCTATGAGAGACAGTTTTTAAGCAGGGAAGTGATAGATGCGAACTGTCGTTGTAAAGATCACGCTGGCATTGGGGTGGAAGGTGCCTTGGGAAGCAGTGAAACCACAAGCAGGAGGGAATTGTAATGGTCCAAGTGAGAGGTGATGAGGTCTTCAGTTAAAGCAGCCTCGACCCTAACCCTCTAATAGGACAAATCACTTAAAAGCCACAGTTTTTCTCATCAGTAAAATGAGTATGTCCTCTAACTTAGGGATTAAATGGGGGAAAATTCACATGCACACATTCTAAATGACATTAAGTGATAAATGGTGCCTGTCCACAGACTTTTTTCAACCCATATTTTTTTTCACTTAAGAATGATCTTTACTGTTTTGTAACTTGTTTTTTTATGTTTTTTTTTCTTAATAGTCTATAGTCAACTTTCGTGTCCATAAATATGCTGCTATGCCATTCTCAATTGGAGGTGATATATGGCTAAAAAATATATGATTTCTCCCTCCTGTAATAATGATTACACAATACTAATATTTATTATTAACTATGGGGTCTGGCACTGTGTTACATGCTCAATCTTCAGAATAATTATGAAATGGTTTGTTATTATCGCCATTAAACAAATGAGGAAATAGACATAGTAACAATAAGTAACTTGCTCAGACCTAATATTCTGTAGCTAATACTCATAACCCCAGTGCTGTCCTGCCTCCTTTCATCTGCCTGGGAACAAGTCAAACTGTTGGGATTCCCAGGACAGACCTATCCCAGCTGTCAGTCTCTGGGATTGAATTTACTTAAACTACACTCTACAGATACTTTTTTTTTTTCCAACTCCTAAATATCCCTGAGGAAAGTAATTATGTGGCTTCCCTTCACAAACTGGTTCTGTATCCCCCTTTTTGGGTTGAAATTTTAGATTGCCTTTACATAAATATGTAATATATAAACTCATATCTTTTTCTTCTGTTTTCATTGGAAATAAAGAACAGTTGCCTATTCCCAATTGTAGTAAAGACAGAATGAGTCTCAGGGTTCCAAGAGATAAGTTTCAATGTCCTAGCTCTACCTACAACTTCCTACCTGTATACTAATGGGTTAATTACCCTCTTTGAGTCAGTATATTCCAATTTGTAAAATGGAGAGGGATTTAGAACACAGAAACCTCTGTGTTCGCTCCCTCTTTTCTACTACTCCCATTCATTCGACAAATATCCATATCACCAAAAACATTTTATCAGAAAAATAGAATTATTTCATTCTTTTTCCATTTTAAACCCGCACAGACAGACCTGTAATTTGTTTTGATCCCTTCTGTTTTGAAATAAAACTAGTTACATCAGTACTATAGTATAGCGAAGGCAGATGAGACTGTTGTAACTGTTGATTAGTACTTGACTTGATTAGAATGGATTTACTCATAAATTATGTTCATTATTCATCTGTAGACTATAAACGAACCTTAAAAAGTTTATAAAATTCAGAATGCCAGAGTGAGGGAAGCTTTAGCATGAAATTAGGAGTCCTATATTTTCAGGTTTTTTTTTTTTAATTATATGATTAACATGTTTTATAAGATTCAAAAGAGTAACCAAAGTATCCAACTGTTAAATGGATAAATAATCAATGATATATTATTTGGCCATAAAAAAGAATGAAGTACTGATACATGTAACATGGATGGTCTTGTGAAACTTTTTATAGGGCAGTTTGCTTTGGATGTTCCCATCTGAGCAGTCACAGTGATGTAAGTGATACATTTTTGAGAAAATGTTCTTCACAGCAGCCCATGTGTAGTTCAGGGTTTCTTGCCTTCAACAATGTTGAATTGACATTGGAGGCTGGATAATTCTTTGCTGTGGGAGGCCGCCCTGTGCATTATCAAATGCTTAGCAACGTCCCTGGCCTCTACCCACTATATGCCAATTACACCCTCTGGTTTGACAACCAAAAATGTCTAATGACCCCTGGGGGGCAAAGTTGCTTCTGGTTGAGAAACACTGGTATAGACCTACTCTGCTGTTGGCTACCTTTTTGCACAGGACTTACTGCTTTAAAACTTTCTATGACTTCATGTACTAGTTGAAGTCCACGTTGCTTGTGGTAACTTTTAGTGCTTGGTTCTGTCTGAGCCCTGGTCTGTCTTCACTTACATTATTTCCTAAAACAGTCCTGCTTTAGTTAGCCTGATATTCTCTCTCTCTCTCTCTCTCTCTCTCTCTCTCTCTCTCTCTCTCTCTCTCTCTCTCTCATTTCCCACAATAAGTTTATGTGTACACGTAGAACACATGTCCTCCATTCTCGAAATCCAACCTGTTGAAATCTTCATCCTTGAAAGCTCTGACACTTACTATTGTCCTAGTAGCTTTTTTGACGTCTAATCATAGTGCTGCAATTGCATTCTTTCTCCTCCAAGAGTTTTTCACACATGCATGCCTTAGTTTTCCCGGAGAGATTAAGTTTGCACATGGTAGGGATTGTGTCTATGTTTGCTTCCTCCACAGAGTTTAACAAAATACCATGATCTTCGTAGTACTTGTGGAATGGATGGATATATATCGCACTGATTTTATTTTTCTAAAATACTGTTGCTGAATAAATGGCATGCTTCTTTATGGCTACATATTTAGTATATGTCCACGTAAATCTGAACAGAGTCATAGGAACAGGCAAAATAAATGAAACGTGAGGACTTGAATGTTATCAAGTAGCTCCTCTCTACTTTTTCAGGACTTATCTTTAAGTTGTTAACTTGTCTTTGACAGTGATCAAATTTTCTAGTCTTTCAAAATCAGATTTTCACTTTTTAAAAATAGATGCTAAAAATAACATCCTTAAATATTTTCTCAGGGCAGCATGGAGGGGTATCAAAGTAGATTAAAATATAAAATCTTCATTTCTTTTTTGTTTTTTAGGTAGGTGCCAGTGAGGAGAAACGAAAGGAAGGAGGCAAGAAGAAGAACAAAGAAGGATCTGGGGATGGAGGTTGCACAGAGGTAAGTGTTTCCGGGCTCTGTTATCAAAGATTGACAAGCGGCAGGGAGCCAGCTGGCTCAGATTTGTCCTGTGACAGAGTTTAGTGGTTTACATGGAGTTGTAAGACGCCTCTACGGTGTTTTCCTCGAAAATAAGACCTAGCTGGACCATCAGCTCTAATGCGTCTTTTGGAGCAAAAATTAATATAAGACCTGCTCTTATTTTACTATAATATAAGACCAGGTATAATATAATATAATATATACCGGGTCTTAAATAATATAGTGTAAGACCTGGTCTAATATAATATATAATATAATATAATACCAGGTTTTATATTAATTTTTGCTCCAAAAGACGCATTTAGAGCTGATTGTCCAGCTAGGTCTTGTTTTTGGGGAAACACGGTAGATGGAAAAATCAGGGAGAAGGTTTAGGAAAGTCTGAGAGGGAAACAGACTTGCAATTATTTGTTATTGAATGAGGAAAACAACTGAAGTACAGTTGTAAGAAAACCTGCGAGATTAGATATGAAAATCAGAGAATACATGTTGGAGAGAAGGGGACTGTGCTAATCACGCAGTTCCAGATTGGATGCTAGCAGTCCTGTCTTTTCATTCAGTGAGATGTTAAGGGGGAGAGACTTGGTGTTTGAGTGATACTGAATACAATAGAAACCAAAGAAAGCCCACTTCCTTGACCCCATTCACACTGTTTCCACCTGGACCTGCCATTAGGGTTTGGTTTTAAGCCAAGACAAAGCTCCTTGAGGCCTCTCAAGTATGGAGAAAATTCTCTCACTTCCCTGTGCTCACACTGAAAGGAACTGGCTTTTCCAAAGTCAGCCCAGAATCAACCTGGTTCCTGGGTGTCCTGCTTTAGGAGGTGGTTAAGCTTGTCTTTCTCCTTTATTTTTGAATTGCTGTGAACTTGGATTGCTGTGACTATACTTCACTTTTTGGTTTAGTCATTGCAACCATTTTATTAGAGACTTTTTAGAAAACCAGCAGCATGCAGAAGAACAAAGGAATAGCTTTTAAGAAGTATACTATAGCACAATAAACTGGCTTTAAAGAGCTGTTTTTATGAATGTCATGTTGCTAAATTGATAGTGCGTCAGTTAACCTAAGGGCAAGTTTGTAAGTAATTAAGAACACCAAGTGTTGCTTAGAGCCCTGCCTCACCATTTCTCTTATGTTTTGTCCATTATACCCCGCTGTATTTGTGGGGGAAATTGTTGATTGTGAATTTCAAAATTTGCAAGTAAATATAAAAATGCATATGTTTCCTAATTTCTTGTTTATGCTTTCAATACAATAGTACGAGCTGTTCTGTCACAGCTTGAGGATTAGCCTGGAAATAGGAACAAAGGGTATAATTAGAGGACGTTTCTGAATAGAGAATTATAAGTGCGACATGTGATTATGTATGTATTAAATGATCTGTCTGGAAAAATGTGTACAGTGAGATGTCCAAGATGTTTCCTCCTCTTCTGTGCTCCTATCATTTCTATACTTGTCTTGTTCCCCTTCAAAGGGCAACACGCAGGCCTTATTCTCTGCGTTCCCAGGGTCCGGCACAGAAAGTATCTGTACCATGAGTGTTGAATACATTAAATGTGACAGTGGGTTTTTCCAATTAGGAAGCACCAAGTAGATGTGGAGATAAACTGCAATAAAATACAGAGGGTCACGTAGGTAGGTAGGACTGTACTGATGCTTCCAAGTAGGCAGGACCAGGTAGTATGCTTCGGCCTGAGGGGGTTAGGGTGTGGATGTAGAATGACAGGCTCCAAGCTTTTAGTATATTCACAGGGTCTTCATCCTTGAGGTTTCTGGACTCCTGTGATAATTGAATGAAAAGCTCCTAAAGAAGACCTGAATGATAGAGAACGAAAGGACTGCTGTACGAGGGAATTACAGAGATTAAGTCTCTTCCATTTTAAAAGATGAAGGCTGAGAAAAACTGTGATTGAAATGAGAAGAAAATTTTGTATAAGAGGGAAAAGTACTACTTCACATAAGATAAATTTATTCTAATAAGTTATATTCAAACAGTGCAAAAAAATATTTTTTTTAATGATACGATTTTCTCTTTTTTCTTTTTTACTATAGTATTTAGGGAAATGTTAACCTCTGAGGTTGACATAGCTGGTAACTGACCATCAGAGACCAAAGTACGCAAGCTAGATGAACAATGAGTCCACATAGTGTGGTTGATTTTTATTTTCTATTATCACAAGTCATTTTCTCAAGGATTTAGATACTAGCTCGTACTCCTTTCAGATTGTGTTATGTTGATATATATTATGTTTAGAATTTTGGGTAGCATTGTCAAAACTGAATAAGTATTAAAGCATATATTTGACTAAGCTATTATAGATGACTGATTTAAATCTATGTCAAGATAGAAACTCATGGTAAAATTAAGCCATCCCCTCTTCACTTTTGTATGTAGCTGTTAATATCCATGGTATTTTCATTTGAAGATCATAAATTATGTAGATGTTAGTGGTTTGACTATTTTATGACCACAGATTCACCACCTGCTTTTTGAAATATTTTAAAGACTGGAGTCTCTAACAGCAGAGGAAGTCAAATCTCTGATTATTGTCTCTTTTTTACTTTCTTTGTCAAACTTTTGGGAACCTGAGTGGGTTCCCAAAATATAAAAGTATTTTGGTTAATTTAATTCAGCATTGTAAGCATAGTGTTGTAGTGTTTTCTTATATTTGCTAATTAAATACTCCCAAGAAAGATGGTGATCATGGCTTCTTTGAAATACTTTCCTTGAATGGGAGTCTTTAAGTCAAATAAATTTAGAGTTGGTTAATTAAAAAGTGTGAGTGGACATATAGTCTGACCAGCTTTCAGACCATCCCTTGAATAAGATTGGAATAAAATGGAAAAGCCAGCTGGTTTTCATTTCCAGTATTGTTTATAGTTGTAAAATCGTTTGGTTAGAAAAGTCCTTAAAGAGAACATCTTAAAAGAAAAAAAAAAAAATCCCCTATGCAAATAATAGCAAAATGGCAGCCCAGATATGTATTGTTACTTGTATTGTTCTATTTTTAAAAATTTTTAAAGCAAAAATTATAAGAAAAGAGCATTTAATTCCCTTTTTCACCTTCATTTGGGACAACATTAAGGTAATGCTTGGTGATTTTGGCACTCCATTTACCATTTACTAATTCATGATTACTGAATTAGTAATCATGGTTTTTGTATTGTCTTTATTATTTCTTTCCCTTTTCTAAAAAGGAAAGCAAGTATTTACTGATTATTTATTTCCCCATTTGTTGTCTTGCAGTTGAATCCTTGGCCTGAATATATTAACACACGTCTTGAAATGTATAATAAACTAAAAGCAGAACACGATTCCATTCTGGCAGAAAAGGCAGAAAAAGATAGCAAGCCAATTAAAGTCACTCTGCCTGATGGTAAACAGGTTGACGCAGAATCCTGGAAAACTACACCATATCAAATTGCCTGTGGAATCAGGTATAAGCTGCACCTATCTTGACCTTCTTTTGTCTGTAATTAAACTTTTAAAAAATTATCTTGCCAAGTTTTATCCTCATAATATTTTTAAGTTACTGTTCAATGTTTTTAATGTTTAATTGACATTATTTGGGATTTTTAAAAAACAGAAATAATATGGAGCTTTAGAGTCCAGATTAAAAAGTTAATTTCTGAGAGACTCCCCTTTGGCCTTATCTTACAAAGGATTTTGTATTACTAGTTCTTATACTTTGATCATAAATGTCACAAAACCAAGGAGACAGTGTTTTACCTACTTTGACTTAAATGCCTCAGTTCTGAAGTTAAATGAAGGTCGATCATCTCACATGGGAAAGTTATGAAACTAATACATGACACATGAAAAAATGTGCTATATTTATAAATCCAAAGACGGGCCATGTCTAATCTAAAACTTAACATTTCTATTGGGTTCGGAATAAGTAACTGAGAATTAGATGCATGCTTTGTAATGCTTTCTTAATCTGATACGATGTTGAGATCAGTAGGTGGCCAGTTTATCAGGAAATGATGAAGCTGGATAAGCATAAATTGATGCATGTATCTTGTTCCAGGTGTTGGCAAACTGTGATCATAGCCTGTTTTTGTACAGCCCGAGAGCCAAGAATAGTTCTTAAATGGTTTGAAAAAAATAAGACAGTAAGAAAAATATGCAACAGAGACTATGTGTGGCCTGCAGACTAAAACATTTATATGGTCCTTAACAGAAAAAGTTTACCAACCTCTGTCTTAAATATTTTAGTATAAAACATGTAAATATATATTTAGTCACTAATTATACATAAGAATATATATAGGTATATATGCATGTGTGTGTATAGCCAAGGCTTTTTGGAGTAGAGTGCTGATTGAGTTTTACGCTATCTGAACATACTTGAGAAGCAATCTGAGTGCAGAATCCTGTCAGATTTTTATATGGTTAGTTCATCTGCACCTAATTTGACAATTTTTTTTATTTGGTGATTTGCCTTTATCAAGCCTTCCCTAACATTTAACTTATTTTTCATAGAAATCATAACTCCCTTGTATTATTATTTATTTATATTTTAATTTATTTATACTATTTAATTATATGTTGAGTTGAGCTACATGAAATCACCATGATTGTCAAAATTTCATATTGTTGAACCTAAGACATAAAATAACAAATAGACAGGTTTGAGAACCAACCCAGCTGATTATCGGTAAGTCCACTATGCAGCTGGTCGAAGTAGAAGCAGTTAGGTCAATGAGCCATGAGTCTTCATTGTGCCAGGGACATTGGTTAGTTCTTTTTACAAAGAGAATATGGGGTGTTTTAGTTAATTTCACCACTGCTTCTACCTAAAGTACTTCTACCTTACTCCGAAGGAAATAAGAAAGTAAGTTGTAATATCAACCAAGTTTCCAAGTGAGATCATCAATAACTGGGTAGACTTTTAAATTGCAGTTCAATCTGTCATTTTAGAGGTACTTTTGAAGGTCACTTGATTAAGGGATTCCTCCATATTGTATTCCTCCATATTGATATTGTAGCTGTGTTGGGTTTAAAAAGCAGGCTCCTATTAGTCCACGAAGTTTTTCTCTACATTCTATAATATTGTCCTCCATATTACATTATAATTTATCAAGTGGGCAAGTGAAAATAATTTTTCCAGAACTACACAATTCTAAATTGAATCACATAAGACATTGATGTGCTTTAGAACTGGACTTAAGTCACTGATCTGCGAGTGAGGGTGCTTTATGACATTTTTACCAAAGTCCAGAATAGCTTCTTGTTCCATGAAAACTTACAGCATGAATAACAGACTGTTTAAAGGTTCAGATGATTACTAGTGAATATGAAGGGGAAGAGAAAAAGAAGGCATGCTTCATTTACTTCAGATGGTTTTCTTTGAAGTTTTGTTAAAGTATGGATTATTTTATCCCTTCTTTGGAAAATTGAAATGATCCGGTATGGGCCATGTGTCATCTCCATTTTCAAAGTAACTATTATTAGCATCTCAGGTCACCATTTTGAACCCTGAGATAAAAGTCATTTTCCCCCCAAAGAATACGAGCATAGTAGTTGCCTTTTGATCAGTTCTTTAGTCTTCTGTAAACTTCTACACCAATGGTAAAATACATTCCTTTCTGCCAAATCTATGTATGTTTTAGGAAATGTGTATATTTTATTGATTTTATGGGCTCCATTTGATTTCAGGAAGAAAGGAAACCTTGGATATAACCTATGGGAAATTCAATGGGAACATTGAAAGTGGGTTAGGAATTTATTCTTTACTTTCTCTTTGTTCCTCTTTCCTTAAGTGGGGAGCTTATGTAACTTGGAAGTAAACCCCCAATCAGAGCAAGGAGAGAACCACCCAGCAGAGCAGCCATAACACAACTGGCTTATGCCTCCCTATGGTATATTTAAAGACAGACAGTGGAAAGGCTTTGCAGTTTTCCTTCATAGTGTAGACTGTTGCCTGCTTTTTGTTGAGTTGTCAAGACCATTATGGACTGTCATTTCCCTAACTACGCATTCAGGTCTACAATCTGACTATTTACTCAATTCTGCTGTAGCCACGAAGCTTTCTGAACCTTTCTTAACTTGCATCCCGTTTGCGTCCATGCCCATTCCCTCATCTGGAGTGCCATCTCATCTCTTTTTCTTCCTGGCCAAATCTTTTGCTCCTTCAGCCCCTTGTAACTTTATCCTTGGAGCCTGTGCAGACTACCTGACCTATGTTACTTTCCCCTTCTCAGAAGTCCTGTGGCTTTTACTCAGACTTGGTGGGGTCTGACATCTCATCCCTTGATGACAGTTTGTGTTTACTATATACTGTGTCTAGACATTTTTACCATATTATTAAAAGTTTTGTTGAGTAGTCTTTCATTTTACCCATATATTTGTTATAAACAATACCATATTAGGCATTTAAGTAATTTATTCTGAGGTTAACATTGCCTCCCCAAAAAAAATTCTGATACAGATTTTAAACAGGCAGAAGAGCAGAGAATTTACTTTATAGCCTCCTCCCTCCCCTACCTTTTTTTCCATTGGAGTCTAAATACTTGGCTTTGTGGAGAAGTTATTTTAAAATTAATCAGACCACTGAAATTGTTATTGTTTGTTTATCAGAGTTGCCATATCTGCTTAAATAAGCATTAAATGTCATAAAATAGTGTACTGAACTTTCAGGATGTTCTAGTTATATTCTTAGTTATATTGTTTTGAGGGTTGGTCGCTTTTTCCATTTTATTTCAGAAAGATATATAAACACGTATGTATTTATACACATATATACACATCTATATATAATCTGTTGTGTTAATATGTAATACATAGTGTTTATTTTCCTGTTCTTGTTCTTAAATTAAGTGTTGTGCTACAAAGGACGATTTTTCAGATTCTTGTATTTCATAAATACGTGTCTATTTTTTAAGTCAAGGCCTGGCTGACAACACCGTTATAGCTAAAGTGAATAAAGTTGTTTGGGACCTAGACCGTCCTCTGGAAGAAGACTGTACCTTGGAGCTTCTCAAGTTTGAGGATGAGGAAGCCCAAGCAGTAAGTTTTTATTTACTGTTCATTGAATTTCAGGATGAAGATTCCCCTTTGCAATGTTTTCCAGCTCATTACTTACTGCCATTGCATGACTGAAGTTTACTGATGTCTCCTTGTCATATTTGAAATCTTCATTTTGTCTTTTATTTGGGGGGAACATAATCAAACTGCTTGCCTTATAAAATTAAGAAGAGAAGTTGCATACATTTTTTTCACTATTAGATACTAAAGTGGAAAAAATGTTCTGGAAGTCTATTAAAATTTTATTAAAAATTGATTAAGCAAGTAGAATTTGTTTTCTACACTATCAATCACCACTTAAACAAGACGTATATACTTAAAACAAATAAAATTGAACATTAATTACTTAAAGTACTCCGGGTATTGGACAATTGATTTCCATATTTTTCTCATCTTAAAATGCAGATCTGCTGGAAGCACTATAAAAAATCAACCTGCATTTGAAGGTTTTCTCCTTCACTATGGTATATTCTGTAAAGGGAAATAAAATACATTGTTTTATTTTGTTTCATTGATGATGGTTTACTTATGTACGTGAATCGATGGTTTTCAAATGTATTCTAGATTCCTTAAATTTTTAAAGATAATTTTAAAAATCATTTGGGTACCTTACTATTAAATCTTAAAAACATTGCTTTGGATTTATTCCGACTCATCTGAATGACCACCTTGAAGCCTCGTGCTGCCATTTGATTTCAGTGTCCATATGCTTGTCCTTCATAATTGTATTATAGAGTCAAGCTGTACCACCTTAGTTTGGGGCCAATAAGAAAAGCAGGTACATCTTAAGTGATGCTCCATAGCAAAGTCAAGGCAGAGAATAGCACAGGGGACGTGGGCACACTCACTCAAAAGACCTGGGCCACTGCTGTCAAGGAGACAGTCACACTGGGAGCAGCAATCGTTTTCAAGGAACAAAATCCATCCCACTTAATTAATGATGCTCATTTGACTTTAATTCACTTGAAAACAATTAAACTAGATAATTTCTAAGTATCAATACAATTTAGTAATTAGTGTCCTTTTAAATTATTTTGTCTCTGAACAGAATCGCACTGCAGTTTGTAGATTTGTAAATTTAGATTTTTATGACTTGGGTTTATTTACAATAAATTTTATATATCGCTTTCAGACAATTATATTAATTTACAGCTTGTATGCCCAGGCTCAATCTTTCTCATTTTGTGAATTTTCAGGTATATTGGCATTCAAGTGCTCACATAATGGGTGAAGCCATGGAAAGAGTCTATGGTGGTTGTTTATGTTATGGCCCACCAATAGAAAATGGATTCTATTATGACATGTACCTTGAAGAGGGGTAAGTTATGTAACCGGATGAAGAAAAATAAAATCTGAATTACTATGGGTCTCTATATTATTTTTAAAGAGTTCTCAATAAACGAGGAATGACATAAAACTTACTGCTTCTTAGTCACTAAGTAATCCCACTACCAAACTTGAATTGTTGTAGTGACCTGTAAAGTTGTAGAGATATTAGTGAGAGCTTTGTTCCAGATTGATGGAGGTGGAACCCTGAGGTGTACTGGGAAATAAAATGAAGCTGGTCCTCTCCTCTCCTTTAAACGTGGTTATAAATTTGGAGGGAGGGTTCACTAGAGGGAACAGTCCCCAGGATGACTAAGGTAGAAGCCACGGAAAATATAAATTATAAAAATAATTTATGAAAAACGTCTAGTTTATAATTCTAATATATGATGCAAGGGTCTCATTTTTTATATTAAAAGCTTGAAGTGTTCTAAAGAACTGTTTCTCCAACCTGTGGTATGAGTGGAATGGAATGGAAGGAAATTAATTATACTTTCTTCTTCAGGGGTGTGTCCAGCAATGATTTCTCTTCTTTAGAGGCTTTGTGTAAGAAAATCATTAAAGAAAAACAAGCTTTTGAAAGATTGGAAGTTAAGAAGGAAACTTTGTTGGAAATGTTTAAGGTAAATTGAACTGTGACGTTTATATTACTCATTAATGTTATTTGAAGTTGTCACTGGGGTTTAGCGTATAAGTTGAAGCCTGTCCTGTTTTTAGAAAAATGTAATGATGTTTTCAGAACATGAAATATTGACATATTTATATTCAAACAATGTTTTGATAAGATGTACTTTGAGTTATATTTTAGCTATAGTATTTAGAGAACAAAATTAAAGAAAGGTTTTTTTTAAAAAAATAATTTTTCCTGTTTTCAGTACAACAAGTTCAAATGCCGGATATTGAATGAAAAAGTGAATACTCCAACTACCACAGTCTATAGGTGAGAATATCAAATGTCATTAAATGCAGGGGGTGTCATTTCATGTCTTTTATTAATATTTCTTTCATTTTTACTTTAGGTGTGGCCCCTTGATAGACCTCTGCCGGGGTCCTCATGTCAGACACACTGGCAAAATTAAGACTTTGAAAATACACAAAGTAAGTAATGGAACTTTCAAGACTCTCTCCATATAAATGTATTTGTCTAGTAGAGATACATATTTAAACTTGTATTGGTTTCCCTTTCTTCCGTTTTCCTTTTGCAAATGTAAGGGTAGATTTTTTTCTCATGCCATTTCCTGACTGGGTGCTATATGTAATTAGGCTTTTTTAGCTGAAATTCTTTCAAGCAGTGGTTGATTAGCCATTCATCACCAGAGCCCACGGGGATGGAGATTGGGGGATTCACAAAGTCACGGGTATGAGCCTTCACCATCACAGCTTTAAAAGCTTTGAGACCCAGTTAGGAGTATGTGCTTTGGCCCTTTGTATGCAAGTTGTTCTTGTTAACCGAGCTAATCCTGCCAGTTTTATACTAGTTTATAAATCTTTTACAGGTGATTATTAGAATACACTTTAAATCATAAGAATAATAGAGTCATTTCAGGATTTTTTTTGTTGGTTTATTTTCCATTTTGGCTTAATCATTTTATGAGAGATGCCCTTGCTGTCAGTCATGTTCTTGGAGCTGTGGCTTGAGTGGGTATGGAGGGGTGGGCTCGTCTGAGGGTGGGCTGGATTAAACAGCCAGCTTTGTGCAGCGGAGTGAGCACAACTGTGGTACCTCGGCCTTGGGCAACTGTGAGATATTTACTAAGTGTGTACTTTTTGTGCCATTTTCTTGTATGAGGACAACTATGAATTTGATTCCTAAGGTGACTGTGAGAAGTAACATCTAACGCTTAAAATGAGGTATTTGCAAATTTGAATACTGTTTCATGGTTAATCCTTGTTTTCAGAATTCCTCCACATACTGGGAAGGCAAAGCAGATATGGAGACTCTCCAGAGAATTTACGGAATTTCATTCCCAGATCCTAAAATGTTGAAAGAGTGGGAGAAGTTCCAAGAGGAAGCTAAAAACCGAGATCATAGGAAAATTGGGAGGGTATGTTAAAAAAACAATAATGTATATAGACTGTTTTCTGTATTTTCACTTGAAATTTAGCTATATTAAGTACTAGGAATTGCCTTTTGAAGAAATACTATAGCTTTTAAGTATTGTACTGTGTCCTATATAAGCCATAAATTACTTACTGATTGTCCGCATTACCTTTCTACCTTTCTGTGCTCAGTACTACACAAAAATTTATTAGCTACTTATATTAAGAACAAATGCCGATAACCTAAAATTTTCTATAAAGTAAGTGTGGTGGTTTTTCATAGAGCTGGGAGATACTTTGGACATCGCCTGGTCTCACTGATTATTTTAAAGATATGGAAACTCTGTCCCAGAAAGATTAATCTACTTGTTGCCCAAGGTGATGCAACGAGTCACCGTTGTCTTTTATGGTGTCATTTCCTTTGTCCCTCTACCCATGAATGTTTTCTAAACTGGGAGTTAGGTTTCTTTCTGAAATTGTGTTAACTCTATGCCAGGCATCCTTGGCTGTTAGGTTATGAAGCTTGAGCAAGAGGCAGCATCCGTTGCCATGTGCCCTTGACGGCCTGAAATGAATTCCAACAGCAAGGAAGCCAGCGGTGATTGGTGGCACCTCCCTGAAAAGCCTGATTTGTGGGTAGGCAAGAAAGTAGGAGGGTGTGCCTCATTCACCATGACCCAAAGTCTCCAACTCCATCTCCATTTTCTAGTTTCTAATCAGGTCTTTTTCCCAATCTCTTTCCTGCCTCTCCTACTTTAAAAAAAATACGAAAAATTAAAAACAACCAGATGTTAGAGTTTTAAAGAGTTAAAACTAGGAGAGCTCCCTCCATAAATAGAAGAGAACTAAGACCCGTACTCCATGTCACTCTTGGGTAAACTTGACTGGATTCAGGCATGTAACAGGGAGGGAACTAAGTTGTACAACAACTGCAATTCTGTACCATTAAATTGCACACCAAAAATGTTGACATGTTTCCTTTGACTTGGAAATGGCACAAATGAAAATATGAGACATCATGACGATATGCTGAATGGAAGAAGTCTGAAGTTTGTTGATGTTGGATACGTATGTAAGAATTCTTTGCTTTTATTTTACCCAGGACCAAGAACTATATTTCTTCCATGAACTCAGCCCTGGAAGTTGCTTTTTCCTGCCAAAGGGAGCGTACATTTACAATACACTTATTGAATTCATCAGGGTAAGCCATAGTCATTATTTTCTTCTGCATATTTAGGACAGAAATTGATTTTATTAAATAAGGTCTGCTAAAACGAAAGATAATCTTGTATTTAAGAAGAAATATTTAAAAGAATAAATTGAAAAATGGAAGTCTGAGGTCTCATAAAGTGTTTAAAGTGTTCTTCCTTGCAAATGCATGATTTTGCCCATATGATCGGTGTGTACACAAGATAGAAGCCAGTGACCTTGAAGTGGGACTTGTGAGCCTTATGCAGGACCTCTGTGCTCTCTGACCATTCATTGGTATTTTCCTGGAGAAGCAAGTCAGTTTTGACACTGCTTTTTTCCTTTGTGAATCATGAAATGTTTAAAGCACACATTTCTAGAGAATATCACCAATGTCTGTGTACCTAATTTAACACATATTTATATTTTGGACTGTACCTGCTTCAGATTTTTTTATCGAAGTAAAGTAATACACATACAGTAAGGGGAGGAAAACTCCCCTTTTGGACCACTTTCTGATCCATTGCCCTCCTTTCCTAGAAGACTCTACTCTTGAAGTTAGCCTGGATCTTTTTTTATTCATGTTATTGTGCTTCTAACATATTGTATCCTAAATTGTTTGTGTATTAGTCTGAGCTGTGATTTTTTTTAAAAGCTATATACAGATTTAGTTTATTATCACTTGTTACATATTATTCTGCTATATAACTACCACAATATGTCCAGTCCTTTATTGGCGGACACTGGTGTAATTTCTCATTTTCCCATGTTACTAACTGTGCTGCAGTACCATCATTTGACAGCCTCCCTCTTTATGTACATACGCAAGTTTCCTCTTTGGTATATACCTACCAGTGGAATTTCTAGATTATAACTTGTGTATCCTGAACTTCACTAGAGTACAAAGTAGTTCTTTACAGTTTTATTCTCACCAGAAATATGAGCATTTATTTCCCTGCACATGCGTTCTGCTTGTTCTCTAACAGAGTGAATACAGGAAACGAGGATTCCAGGAGGTGGTCACCCCAAACATCTACAACAGCCGACTGTGGGTGACCTCAGGCCACTGGCAGCACTACAGTGAGAACATGTTCTCCTTTGAGGTGGAGAAGGAGCTGTTTGCTTTGAAACCCATGAACTGCCCGGGACACTGGTATTTGGCAGCTTTGAGTTTCCACTGAAGATTTTCCCATGCTGCAATTAGTCCTAGATTGCTTTACTTCCTTTGGAATAATTTTTGTTAAAAACAAATTATGGACTCAGAAGAGTATTTAAATGCAACATCCTTGCGGCATTGTCATTTTTTCTATGCTGGATTGGCCCTCAGAGCTGTAGACAGTCAAGAATGGCACTGGGGTAATAGCAGTGAACAGGCAGACTATGAAACAGGAAGACCGCATGTGCGGTATAGCGAATTCTCTAGATTTTTTAAAGAAACATTCTATCAAAACCTACTGCTAATGAATTAACAGTTATCCTTTCCAGGGTTAATCTTTGCCTTGAGGCTGCTCCACTTTCTATCCTTCTTGACAGTTGGATGAAGAACAGTTTGGGGAAGACTAGGGAGAGCTTTGGCTGCAGGTAGCTCAGTGTCTGCTCCTAGCAAGGCCTGGAGGGCAGAGGCGGTGAGAGGGAGCAGTCTGCATGAGGAGACTGAGTTCATTCTCAGTTTTCCCAGATTCTCCAAAGTATCTGAAGCACCTTCAGGCTAACAGGGAAGTGCAGCACTTTGGGGAGAGACAAGAAAGCACAGACCTTTCCAGGGTTATACATGATTCGTGTGTAGCCAAGTTTGCCTGATTTTTTCTTTTTCTTTTTTTTTTAATCTGAGCCTTAAAAGCAATCCTCAGATTAACAGGAATAGTGAGCACGAGGATTTGACTCCAGCCTTACGGGAATCATTTTTTCATTCTGTCTCAATTATGGATAGTTGTATTATAATTTATTTGCCGTTTTGTTCATGCCAGTGCTTACATTGTTGTATGAAGCCCAGAATTTGAGAAACGTTGCTTGTATGAACAACTGGCATCAGTGGCTTTCTAACAGCCTTTCATATAATATTAGAGAAGTTTTATTCTCGTATTAAATAGCAGTGGGTTTTACTTTTATATTTTCTTCAGCCTTATGTTTGATCATCGGCCAAGATCCTGGCGAGAGTTGCCTCTGCGGGTAGCCGACTTTGGGGTACTTCACAGGAACGAGCTGTCGGGAGCACTGACAGGGCTCACACGGGTACGAAGATTCCAACAGGATGACGCTCACATATTCTGTGCCATCGAGCAGGTATGAGACTCTGTAGCATAAAACACTTTGAAAGAAGTGTCAAGAAAGTCTCGGGAAATTATCGCTGTGTCATTTCTTTCTTTCTTTCTTTTTTTTTTCTTTTTGAAGATTGAGGATGAAATAAAAGGTTGTTTGGATTTTCTGCGTACAGTATATAGCATATTTGGATTTTCTTTTAAACTGAACCTGTCTACTCGCCCGGAAAAATTCCTTGGAGATATTGAAGTCTGGAATCAAGCTGAGAAAGTAAGTGGTGTTTTTTAGCAGGCGTGAATTCTGTTTGGCTGAAATTGGCTTCCTCCACAGAGTAAGAAAGCTAAGCCTCTTTAAATAGATAAAAGCAAAAGAAAATTGGAAATGGTTCCTGGGTGTGAATATGGTATTTTTTTTTCTGTATGATTTTGTGTTTAGAAATGGTTTGATGTGGTTTCAGTCATCAAACTGTAACCTTTTAAAGGGGGTTTGTGTATGAGTTGGTTTAGGTGGACAAAATGATAAAGCAGACAATAATGACCCATGAAAGTAATTATGATATTTTCAATCCCAAATTAGACTGGTAGAAGTTGCAGATGAACAGAAATTAAAATCAGTTTTTATTTATCTTTAGCAACTTGAAAACAGTCTAAATGAATTTGGTGAAAAGTGGGAATTAAACCCTGGAGATGGAGCTTTCTATGGTCCAAAGGTCAGTATATTTGTGACTTTTCTTTTTGGGTGAATAAGAGACTACTTATTTTAAAATAAGTTAAAAAAAAAGGGAGAGGGGGAATCAGCCCAAACCCAGTCATTGAGTTCAGCTTTAATATAGACGACATCTTGTAATGACTCAATCTTCGCTCCATAGATTGACATACAGATTAAAGATGCCATTGGTCGCTACCACCAGTGTGCAACAATCCAGCTGGATTTTCAGTTGCCCATCAGATTTAATCTTACTTTTGTAAGGTGAGTTTATAGTGTCTGCTCTTCTTCAAAGACATACCAAGCAATACATATAAGAAAGGAAAACAAATTATGTTTTTTCTTTCTAGCCATGATGGTGATGATAAGAAGAGGCCAGTGATTATACATAGAGCTATCTTGGGGTCAGTGGAAAGAATGATTGCTATCCTCACCGAAAACTACGGGGGCAAATGGTAATTCTTGTCATTGTTTCCTTCTGTGTTTTTCTGGACAATGTAAACTGGCTATAAGAAATATCTACTGTCCAATTTAGTTGCATGATGGAAAGGGAGAATGATTCCAATTAGTCACTTCTAATTAATGACAAGTATTTGCTAAAAAGTAAGGAATTACAATCTAAACCCAAATTTTTGGGCTCGAAGAATATTTGTTGTGAGTATTTTTATTTCAGAGTTTGATTTGATGAATGTTAGATAATACTTTATTATTCAGTAAGAAGCATATTTGTTTGATTGCTTTTCAAGTAACTTTGTTTTGGGATTTATATGGCTTTGATGTTTTTGTGAGAAAACAAGACTAGGCTTGGGCTTACCTTGTTCAGTATTCCTGACCATATTAAGCAAGTGTTTTGACACCCTTTAGAAGCCAAGCATTTTTCAAATTGAAAGTACAGATTCTAAACCGATGAACATTTTGTGTCTTGTTTCTATGAGGTTATGTTTTCGCTAGGGAGATATGAGCACATGACTTCCATTTTATTTTTTAAGCAATTTTATCTTTGCTCACAATTTGTAAAAGCAGTTGAAAACAGCACAAGGTTATAACACATCGATTTTGTAGAGCCTGCCATATTGTATGCAAAACTTGAGTAAAATGCTGTAAATCTGTTGTGTACATTGCAGTCATTTCAATTTTATTTGTAATTTGATTAGTTCAGACATTAAGGGGAGTTTGCCATATTTGGCAGTGAAATAAGATAAACTCTTTTCAGTTACATTTCAAAAAATCAAATCAAATATGGGAAACATTCTCTACGTGACATGTAGAGAATAGGGGGATACTCAGCTATCTGCTCTGCCAAACCCATGGTAGGTAGGGAAAAACCCACAGTTTGGGCAGAATTTAATTCCACTGCAGCCTTTTCCCTGATGTAACAAAACAACTTAAAATAGAGGAGTGATCAAGAGAAACACTGGCCTGATGTCTGCAACATCAGGAGGGTTTGACCCTGAAATACCCCAAAAGAAGAATTGCAGATAGGGTCATCTTTGAATACATAGCGAAAACACTCATTTTTACCAAATATCTTCACCAGTTATCATTGGTTACAATTTGGTGAATCCTGCGAATTGGATCTTGAATAAACTGAAGGCAGTCTGTGTTCCCCGTGAGGAATAAATAATAAAATAACGCTGGAGCAAAATACCTTTTTGAGTAAAATAACTTGAATCAGTAAGTGTGGCTCCTTTCCAGTTTGTTAACCCCACTGGCAGCCAGTGCATGGTGTTCTGTACCTGAGATATTGAGTGTGAGGCTTTGTCCCTGCCCCCAGTTTGCTTTGCCATCTGCTCAGCAAGACAGAATTCAGTTACAGATTTTTCTATTTAGGATTAGTTTTCTGCACCTGTATCTCCTGTTAGTCTCTTTGAATATTGAAAAAAGCCATATTTTTAAAAATGTCCCCCACACGTTTCAGGAAAGATACTGAAGAGTAGACTTATAAATGTGCCATTTGTGTGTAGGAAAATCCACATTAAATGTTTTTAATTTCTTCTAAAGGCCCTTCTGGCTGTCTCCTCGCCAGGTAATGATAGTTCCAGTAGGATCGACATGTGACGAATATGCACAAAAGGTAATCCTTAAGTATGACTTTTCTTTAAATTCGGAATCTGTTCTGCTTTTCAAATCCTGTAAACTATGTTCTTGGTAAATTGAACTGCTTATGATATGGAGAAATGCTACTATTTTCAATCTGTGGTAGGCTTGAATCTTTAATGCTTTTCTATGTGCTTGCATGATCAGAAGACATAATTTGGGTAGTGTTTTGTGTACGTGTATATTTTAGTGTTAGCAAATAGCAAATGCCTCAGGATGAGATGTAAATTCAAATGCATAATGCAGTTTAAGTTGCTCTTTGACTTAAAAAGTAATTTTGCTTCATTTTCAATGCAAATGTCTTCAATTATCTGAAACTTTTTTTCAGGTGAATGACATCCCAATGTTTTGCCCTACCCACCAGAAAACTACCTTACTAAGATGTAGAAATATTCATACTTCACACCTTAAAGGCTAGAACACTCAGTTTCGTCACAACAACAATCCGTACTGAGGAATGTTAAATGATTAAAAGTTGTGATATGAAAAAGCATTGTTTCAGAATTGCAAGTTAAAAGTAATAGATCGGTTAGTTAAAACAGACAAAAATCTAAATATCATTGAACAATCCTGTAACATCAAACTATGTTTCTAGATCATCAAAATAAATTGCACTCAGGCCTCAACTGTCTTTAAGAAATAAATGAACATTAAAGCAGCTAATAAGCAAACCATTCAGACATACTAAATTCCTATTACCGCACACAGTAGTTTTAGTTATAAATGATGAGAATCAGCTATGTTCCATGCTTAATTCACTGTACTTGATCGTGTATGCATTAGGAAAGCACACAGTAGGAAAGGATCTGTGTTAGTTAATTAACTTCTCAGCTCCAAACAGTACTGACCTTCCCTTCCCTCTGGGGAGCCTTTGGAATTATGTGGGGTGGAGTTTTTATCTTGGGAGGTTTTTGGTTATATTGACCCAAGGGTAGCACTAGGCTGCTTCATGACTAGACACCAGAAGTTAAACAGTCTGTAGTTATGGGGCCACTTCCCCAGTTGCAGGATAACCCAAGTCATGAGGTTGTGGCCCATGTGGAAACTAAGTCACCAGTGCTTTATTCTTTAAAGTAGGTTACAGTTGGAAATGTAGTCTTATCCTGGCACTCCAATAAACTATCTAAGAACCCTTGTGAAATTTACAAACTTATGAAATTCTCAACAGGTTCATTAGTTAACGATCACTAAGGCATGAGAACCTATTGAAATAATACTTCATTCAGACCTTTTTGTCAGTTTGGTGGTAATTGGTACACAAGTAGATGGAAAATTAATCTAGTGTGTTTAACTTAATTGGCAATTAATGCAGTGTAATCTAGTGTTCCTTTTTTTGGAAAGGAAAATTACTGAAAACATTATTTACTTAATACTTAAAGACTTGAGACGATAAAGTGGAATTGGTATTTTTGAGGGGAAAAAATGTCAGTGAATAATATCTAACATCGTTTGCCAACTTTAAATTCCTGGAAGTTTATTTCAAGATGTCCCTATATTTGATCCTTGGCTCTAACTCTTTCATCTGCCTCCTTCTTTTAATAAGTTTTCTTTTCTTTTTTGGGGTAAGCTTTCAAGACATGGATATATAGAGATTTAAGAAGAAAGGAACAGTTGTTAGCCTGACTTTGGCATAAGATGACTTAGGAGAAAAGAGGCTATATTTTATTAAGAACAAAATAACCTGATAGTTGGTTAATGATATTAAAAACAAAACAAACAAATAAATATGTCTTAACACATTCAAATGAGTTCAATTAGTAGGTCTACAGAAATAATTTCATTTACATGTGGTGTATTATAACCTGGTAATATGTGTCCATTCGCCTAAACCATCAAAGTGGCCAATATTTACAAATTATATCCCCTATCATACTGTGTGGAAACACACCATTTTTGTGCTTGTGTCTGCCATCAGACCCTTGAGAGCAGAAAAAGTCTGTTCCCCTCCTGTTGCCAGTGATTAGCTCAGTGCTCAGCACGTTGCAGGAAGGCCTCGCATGACTGGCCAGTGAGAAGCAGAACAAACAGTAAGATGTTGGAAGTGGCCGAGATAGGACATGATAAGCTTTCTTTTAATTAAAAAGGAAATCACTGTTGAGAAAGAAAAAAATTACTTTTTACTGTTTCTCAAACCTGATATTTTATTTTACTTAAATTATTCTTGTACAGCTCTATTTAATTAGGTCATTGTGTACACAGAATTATTAAAGAACTAACTAGTGTTAAAAGACAATTTTATATTTGCAGCTTATATTCCATTGCCTTGGAACATAAAAGGAGCTGTTGCGCTGCTTTTAGCCTATAGACTGTGCTAGCAACGTTTTATT
Source organism: Rhinolophus hipposideros (assembly GCF_964194185.1). Taxonomy (NCBI): domain Eukaryota; kingdom Metazoa; phylum Chordata; class Mammalia; order Chiroptera; family Rhinolophidae; genus Rhinolophus; species Rhinolophus hipposideros. The sequence continues at coordinate 78,799,042 of NC_138053.1, read as the reverse complement.
TAAAAAATATATTGCACATAAATGGCAGCAATGAGTGGATTCCTTTACCCACTTGCTGCCTATTTGAGGGATCAGAAATAGTATCGTCTTTATTAGACTGGACATTCATCATTGGATGTTAAATGGAGGCTGATAAACACTTCATTTCCTGGCAGCCATATCAGGAACTTAAGAGATGTTTGCAAAACGATTTCTTTCTTTTTGTAATGTATGTTTTAAGACAGCTGATTACATTAAGCTGATTGCTTGAATTCTGATTTTTAAGGATTTTCTAAAACATCTTTCAAGAGCAAAATACGTTGTTTTGATTTTCTTCTTTATTATTGTAGACCCAAGTCACAAATTAATAATATGTTTTAATAGATATGTTAACATGTCTTTAAATGCTTGCATGGTTATCTAAACTGCAGATGAAATGAAATCATTTAAGATCAAAATACAATTCTAAGTTTGGGTCTGAAGAATTTGGTATCGCTCTTTGCATAGGTCCGGCAACAGTTCCACGAGGCTAAATTCATGGTGGACGTTGATGTGGATCCAGGCTGTACACTAAACAAGAAGATCAGAAATGCACAGTTAGCGCAGTATAACTTCATCCTCGGTAAGAAAGGAAGCTTACTGAGGAAAATCTGCCAAACCAGGAAAATTCTGAAATCTTGAAACTGAGGCTTAAGAATTGTGGTCATCAGTTTCGTTCCTTCCAAATCCTGATTTCTTACACTATTATGTTGATTCAGTTGATATAAAAAAGGAAAATTTTGGTGTGAAAAAGAATGATCGTTAAAGGTCTGTCTAAAAAATTTTCTCCCCTTCACCTTTTATTTCTTCATATGGTTAAGTTTTTATTCAGTTGTCTGGACGAAGTGACTCAGTAAGCACAGCAGTTTTAGGCATCGCGAAGTGGAGTTTTGATATCGGTTGCCTAACTTATACACGGTCACTTGTACAGTTTAATTAGAAGAAGCTACAAGGTGGCTTTTGGGTCCTGGGATCATTGCTTTTTTAATGCCCAATAAGAATCCTTCCATCTAAGGATTCTCACTGTCTTTTGTTTTAGTTGTTGGTGAAAAAGAGAAAACCAGCGGCACTGTCAATATCCGTACAAGAGATAATAAGGTACATGGAGAACGCACTGTTTCTGAAACCATCGAGAGGCTGCAGCAGCTCAAGCAGTCCCGCAGCCAGCACGCAGAAGAAGAATTTTAAGGAAGAACGTTGCCCCGATTGGCTCCGTGGAAAAGGACGTGCACTGTTCCCATAATATTAGCTTTGTCCTCTGGAAAACATTCATTTACACCGATCTGGAAATAGTTTGACAGAGTCTGCATAGCTGATTGCAGAAGATCAGCCTTTTTTGACCGAGAAAGGTTTTAGACAGTGCGTATTTAAAGGAGGTAATTAAAAGAGACACATTAAAATGGCTATTCATTAAATATCTGAGCACTGGAAATAAATCATGAGGAATGCTTTAGTGTGAGAAGGGAGAACATTTTCATTAATTTAATGCAGTGGAAAATAAAATTTTTCAAATTCTATTCAAAATAAAAACTTTAATTCATATAAGATTCAAAAATGTCTCTAACCTTCACATACATAGTACCCAGAACAAACTGCATGATTATATATTTACCTTGACTGTCTTATAACATATATGAGGTAAGGTGGGTGGAGGGGAGCAAGTGTACTGTGTACTGTGCATACTGTGCACACCTTGTATACTGTGTATGCTGTTCTCACCCTGGGGTGTGCGCTGGGCGTCTGCTGCTCAGTCACAGGATAATATCTTTTAGGAGTGTCACTTTTACTTTACTTCTTTTTGGATGTAAACCCTTAAACAATTAAAACCGTGGATCCAATGTAGAGTAGATTTGCACAAAGTTTTAAGATAAAGGATGAGTCTTCAACGAAATACATGTTTACGGCAGACTCTTTTGGGCCATTAGGTCCCTTATACAAATTCCCTATTCTCTTATAAGGGATCATTTTTGAATTTTTCTGCCAGTGAATGGTTATTGAGAGAACACCACAAAATAAGGAATTCCTTATGTGGATATGTATGAATTTCTCTTTAATATAATCCTGTTTAATAGGCAACATCTTGGCCGTTTTCTAATAACCCCAACAGCATGTTTGCAAGGGTCACTGAAAAGCAAAGCCTGCTCGCAAAAATTAATCCTCACTTTAATAAAGGAGATACGATCTTTAATCATAGGGATTTTTATTTTTAATTTCATAATTAAGCCTTGCTTATGACTGTCTTAAAACTTGGCCTCTGATAGGTTTGCAATTAATTTTTATATGTATGTATCTTGAGGGAAACTATATTTAAACTAGAACTTTGCATTTTCAAGTCATGATACCAAAATTTCTGAATCATTTTAAAACTATATTTAATTTTTATTTCTTTAAAATTCAAAGAATCTTTTTTCTAACAGACACTTTCTTAGCTTAGTCTTTGCTTCCAGTCGAAGCACTAGGGGACAATCCATTAAGGGCTCTTACAATTTGTGGGTTTAGACCTTCAAAGCTCTTTTTCTGTAGTTAGTTTATTTTATTATTTTTCTTTGTCTATCCTGGAGAGCAGAGACTGTTCCACTTACTGACTTATTCATCTGTTCTGCCCTGGCATGTAAGAAGAATTGAAAGAACCCAACTACTAAGCCTTTATTAAGAATCTAATCTATTGAGAGTTATCTTGGGGAACAAATATACAAGACAACAAAGTTGCAACCACTATGTGATAAAGACAAATTTTGTGAAATAAAAAATAGGTACCAAAACAAAGTAGGTACCCAAATGTATAAAATAGGTACCAAAACCAAAATCTGTAAAGACAGATTAGATTAAGCTGGGAGTATGGAGTAGTCAGGTTAAGGCAGTACAGGCAAGTGAAAGGGAGAAGGACCTAGAACGGTGGCCTGAGGTCACACTTGAATTCCCGATGACCTCATGGGCCCAGTGAATTCCCTTGCTTCAGTCCCTTACGTGTATTGCAGCAATAGACACCTGTACCGTGCACCAGGGCTGCTAGACCAGGGCATACAAATCAGCAGGAAATGGTGTCAAAATGCACTCTGGTTCTGTAGGTTTGGGCTGGGTCCTGAGATAGTCCCTCTGGCAAGCTTCCAGCAGATGCTGAGCAGCTCACTTTGGGGCAAAGGCTCTCATTTCCTGCCTTGATTTGCTTCTTAAGAGAACTAGACTCTTGTCTTTGTGACCCTCATCTGATTCCCATTCTCCCAGGGAACCACTTTCAGCCATGCTGGTGCTCTTGGTCCTGTTTCTAAACATTTATTCTCTTGATTCATCACTTTTAGGACCCTCTCTATTAACTTCCTGTTTCAGAAGATGAGAGTTTTAGTTCACACCCCTTCATTTCCTCCCTCCATCTTTGTAATAGTATTGTATCTCAACTTTTTGTTAAATCCATACTAGGTGTCTTCGTTACTATGTCCATAAACAGGCTTTAAGTCAAATCATATTCTGTGATTACGTTTCTTATAGTACAATCCTTTTTTATTGAACCTAAAAAGTACCTTCCTTTTAAAATGTTTTATTTGACTATCTGACTTGAATAGCTCTGTTGTATCCATTTCGTGACAGTTCTTCCAGAAGTCGAATCTTTTTTTCTAGCTTTATTGAGATATTGATCTAACACATAAATTTAAGGTGTATAATGTGATGGTTTGATACACATAAATATTACAAAATGATTACCACAATAAAGTTAACACCTTCATCTCCTCACATAATTATCATCCATAAGTCAAATCTGAAAGACGATTCTGTAGTTCCATATGTCTTCCGAGACAAATCCCTTCTAGCATCCGTATCCTCCAATCTGGGCTCATGGCAACTATCACCTCAGTCAGCCTTTGCCTCTCTTCCATATTGGTCCTCTCCTGGATGCCGTACGTTACTTTTTCTTGATTCACTTTCATATTGGTGGACAGGATTTTCTAGTTGCTTTTCAAAGAAGGACGCATGGGATGTATAGAGAATCCTTGGCTGAAAGTAAATTTTCTTCCTCAGATTTTGGAAGACATGGCTCCCATTTAATTCTGCCTTCTGGAATCCATGCATTCCTATTCCGAGTCCTGTGTATATCACTCCTCAAGCTTTTCTCTGAAAGGTTTAGATCTCTCTTCTTTAGCCTTGTTCTGAAATTTCATGATGAGCATGTAGATCTTTTGCTTTCCACTGTGGTGAGCAGCCTTTTCATGCTGGAGATGCGTGTCCTTCAGTTCTGAGAAATGCTTTTTGTGTTGTCTTTGATGGTTCCCTCCCCTACCTTTGTTCTTAATGGGCCTTCTATTATTTAGGTGTTCAACTTGAGGAGAGATTTCCTTAACTTTCCCTTCACAATCATTCTGTGTGTGTGTGTGTGTGTGTGTGTGTGTGTGTGTGTGTGTTTATTTCAGCAGTCTTTTTTTTTCTTTTTAGTTTTTAAGAGTTCTTTCTTGTTCTTACATTATTCCTCATCTTAATGATCTTTGTTCCTTGGATCCAATTTCTTTTATCTCAGGTATTCCTTTAAATTACATTGAAGTTAGGTTTAACACTGTATGAGCTGTTTTCTTTAAGTTGACTTGTTTATGTTTTGATCTCTGTGTCATATTGTAAGCATGCTTAACTGCCAGAGATCATAGTTTAGGAGTGAAGCACTAAAAAACAATTAGAAGTATGCGTGTGTGCATATGTGCATGGTTATTGAGGACAGTGATACACCTGAGAACTTGACTGAATTAAGAACAGGTAGGGAAATCATGTTTTCATTCTTTTCTTAGGGGAACTTCTGTTATTTACATGATCTACTTTCTAAGAGTTCGCCTTAACTTTATCTTCCCATTTATTTTATTGTTTTCAAACAAATTTCAACTCACATTTTTAGTTTCTAGGTTTCTTCCTTATTCTTATCATAGGGTTACATCCTGTAGGGCTCATTAAGTTTCTTTAGAGAAGTTTCTTCCCATCTCCCTGTGAGGTAAGCCTGGGGCTTTTGGATTTTGCATTAGGAAAGGGGACTTGGGCGGGGAGGTCTTATCATTCAGTATGCAGACTTCCACTTACTCTCCTTGTGTCCAGAACAGCACCTCCTCTCATCCTCCCCTGACTCTGGGGTCCCAGAAGCTTTCAGTCTCTAAGTTCTCCAGAGAGTAAACCCAACAGTCTTCTGGGAAGGTCAGGGTGGGGCACCCAATCACTGACTGCACAGGGAAGGTATTCAGACAGGGGTCTAGCTGTTCTTTATGTAGACTTTCAAACAATGCCCTTATTATATTTAGTTCCCTTCCTTCCACTGTACCTTTCAAGGCCATTCTACCAGAGCTCCTGGTCCCATGGCAGAGAGGGCAGTACGGAGACAAAGACATGAGCTTTGGAAGCAGATAGTTGTGTTAATACCCTAAGTCTGTCATATACCAAGTTAGGCAAATTTGTTTAATTTCTCTGAGTGTCTTTTCTTATCCATAAAATGTAGATAATGCCTCTTTTGTGGAATTATTATGAGTTGAAGTTTGTATGTAGTGTAAGAAAGGCAGTATTATTCTTATCTGCTCCAGTACAGTTCTTGCTCCCACAGTTACCCCCCTATGTCATCAACTTCTCCCCTAATTGCCTTCTAGCTCTCAACCTGCAAACAACATCTTTTCTATCCCACTGTATTCTGAGTCCTTGTGTATTCTGACATCAGCTCCCTCCACACCACTGAAATACTTCTTCCCAAAGACCAGAGATCCTCTGGTCTTTGGAATTCATGTGTTCAGGAAAAAAAACACAAAAACAAAAATAACCCTTAGGACCCAGCTATGGAACTGGTGCTATATTAGTGTGAAAAGTGGACAAGACCTGTGCCCTTATGGAGTTTACAGTCTAGCAAGAGAGGAAGAAATCAAAGTGGTGATGCTTATGCAGGAGGAAGCATTGGGACCCCGGAAGCGCATACCATCTGTAGAGTCATGGAAGGCAGACCAAGAATAAAGTCCTGAATGAAATCAGGGACTGGAAAATGAGAGGAAGGAGCTGACAGAAGAAGTACCAAGAAAGGAGAAGTGACAGGACTTGGGAAGGGGGTGGGTTGGGGGAAGTAGTGGGGGAATAGGAGGCGGGGCCTCCGTGGAATGGAGGGTGCCATGACTGAGGACAGTGCCATACCTGGGAGGGATAGATAATTAGATCTAGATTCACAACGGCCTGTTTAAGTGACATTTATGTGTTCACTGAAAATATTGTCATGTGCTTTCTGTAGGCTCTTAAAGAGATCCAACTGGGAAAGACTTAGGTAAACCAGTTTCTTCAAGGTATGACTCCTTTAAGTTTTCAATATCTCATAGTGCATCACGACTATCCAATGATGCCAGAACTCCTTTTATCAAATGGGACTCTGACCAGTGGTATAAGGCATTTATTTATTTACTCCTGGAAAGCCTGTTCTATGGATATGCAGTCATGAAAAATTAAAGGCTGTTTTAATTCCAGGCAGCAGAGGGCAAGCTTGCCTTTCTTATCCAGAGAGATGCATATTATCAGACAAGGTTCAGATAAAAACAATTATTATATAATAACCGTAGTGCTATCTTAAATTTCAAGGGAAGCTGTTTCCACCATGGTTCCACCCCAAGTTTATCTCCATTATTCCAGAAAACTCGCCTTTAAGATAGTTTGAATGAAGTGCCCATTGATGTCAAGATAAACTCACATGGAAACATCTTTCTGAGTGATCAACTCACTGGGGAAAGGTAGTGGAATCAAACAGCATTATTTGATAATGTTTACATCTTGAAACAGGACCTTGCACTGGTCATTCTCGGCTGCCCCTCATTATAGCCAATAAGGGAAGGACATAAGAGCCTGGAAAGCTGCAATGGGGGTGCCTTTCCCAACTCCATTGTCATGAGGAAGGGTTGTGAGAGGGGGATGAGGCATAGGCCTGGAGGAATGGTGGCTGGACTTCTGGTTTTTCAGCAGGGAGAAGAAAACTCTCAGGAAAAAGTCCAGTGCCTAGAGTGGCACAACGAGCAAAGGTTTAACAATATAATGCATCTGTTAATAGATGGACCTGTCAAAGAGAGAAAGGATTCCCCAGAGAAATACATTTTTCTGTGGCATTATTCCCTAAAGAGAATCAGTAAGGCAGTGTTGCTAAGAGATCTTTCGGGAACATTTTAGTTAAATGAAAGATGTCAGGGGATCAGTAGCTAGAGATTAGATAGATAGGGATACAACTAGAGAAAGAGAGGTTAAGAATATTAAGGTTCTAAGGTTCTGAAGTAATTCCTTTTTTCCCCTCTCCTGGGTGTGGAACCAATTGAGAGAGAGGGAGACGAACACAAGAATCCAGCAGCTGGAAAGCCAAACTTGACTTTCCTCTCACAGCTCCATATCTGTGATGAAATGGGCGAGCTGCCCCTTCTCTACTGAGGTAGAAGGAAATTCCTCCATCCAGTCCAGACAGTTGCAAAACCCTCTCCTGATATGAATACCTGCTTCCTGGTCTAGTTGGTTCTCAGCAAGAGGAAGGGGACAGATAGGTACTTTCTCCTACTCTGCACCTTAGATAACATGCCCCACTTAGGCCGGGAGTGGGGAGTAAAGAGAGGTGAAGAGAGGGACCAGGAGATTCAGTCTAGGTAGGAGTAGGGGATTAACATTCCATCCTCACAATTGTCGTTTGGACCCTTACTTCTATTCAAAGTTGCTCCTGCCAATGAGAATGTCCAGAGGTATTTTGGCTGCGCAGGTCAAAGCTTCAGCCCAGGTCCTTTCTCTGAAATGCAAGTAAGACTCTGAACTTTTCTCTGAAAATAGCCACTATTTTCAAAAGCACCTACTGTTTGGGACCTCCAATTTTCACAACTGATTGCACAAGCAGAGGCCCCGGGTCTTTATGTCATCTGGAATAAATACGTCCGACACACCGACAAGTCTCAGCGCCTGCTCCTGTGCTAACAGAAGGAACAGCACTTACATGTGGTAAAATCTACATGCAGGGTTGCCCCTGGGTGATGAGCAAGCTGCACGTGGGCAGAGGCTGGTCCCTGAAATGGAAGGCGGGGCCTCTGGGTCCCCAAATACAGCTTAACACAGGTTTTCTTTTAAATATACAAAGAGAATGTGTTTTTAATAATATGCCTATGTTAAAAAAAATCTCAGCAAAGTGGGACGATGACACTTAACGATAAAGAATACCGTGTTTCCCCAAAAATAAGACCCAGCTGGACAATCAGCTCTAATGCGTCTTTTGGAGCAAAAATTAATATACGATCCAGTCTTATTTTACTATAAGACCGGGTCTCATCTAACATAATATAAGATTGGGTCTTATATTAATTTTTGCTCCAAATAATGCATTAGAGCTAGGTCTTATGTCCAGCTAGGTCTTATTTTCAGGGAAACAGTAGCTGTATGTAGTAGGCAGGATAGACAACCATTGTTTTCTATCAGGATTTTTAATAGAAAACTACAGAATCCACTCAAGCTAGTATAATTGGAGAGGAGTTTATTGAAGGATACTAAGTAGTTCATAGACTCCCTGGGAGGGGCTTGGGGTCAGCCAGGGAAGCTGGGCAAAAGGGAACAGCCCCAGAAGGCAGCACCAGACTTCCCGTAGGAGCCTCTGCTGCAGCCTCTGGAGGACACAGCATTCTGCCCTGGCATCTCCACCAAGGTCCTGGAAAGCTGGGCATCACTCCCCCATGACCCACCTGCCTCTCTTTGCCTACTGTATTCTCATGATGCTTCCTTCTCCGCAGTGAAATTTTGCTCCTTTGGCTCTCCTAATTTCAAGGGAGGTTGGTGGAAGGTCATTGCCCAGAAATAGGAACAGAACTCAACAAGTATTGAGTGGCCAAAAGCATGACAAATGTCCATGCCCACTGCTATTATATTGTCTTATAGACAGAAATCCGGGAACTGAAATTGAATGCATCATTTAATGCATTTGGTTTGCATAGGCATGTTCATGGATCATGGAACCAGCCTATGTTAATTTGCCATCACAGTTCTTTTGTAATAAATAGTTATTTTTTAAAAAATTCAATTCAGGGAATTGAAAATTGTTACAGTGTTCATGGCTCTGGAAAAGGATATGTTATGTTAAATTACTAATTGAGTATTAATTCAATGTGCAGCTTAATGGAAGGGTTGGCTGAATAAACTGTCTTAAAGAGTTTGGGGGGGCAGGAGGGTGAGTGAGTGGGCAGAGGGGTCAGTCAATTCTTAAGTGTTCATTTTTCAAAGGTGAGCGCTTCTAACACATTTCAAAATCACCAAGCTTTCTTGTTAAAATCCTGGGCTCATCCCTGACCTAACAAATCGATCTCTAGAGGAAAAGTCTGGAATATGCATTTTAACAAGCTCTAAAGCTTGAGAACTGCTGCTTTATGTGGGCAATACAGATAGACTGAAGGAATATTAATAAATTTAAAGTAAATGAATTAATGCAGCAGGATACCGCTTACGTTGTATTATTTATTCTAATCTTTGTTGATTTGGAGTCATGTCTGCTACATGCATTGTACTCCACAGACTGAAGTGAGAGTGTTCTATCAGTACATTTGAGTTACAAATGTCTCACACTTCCTTGCAGTCAGGAGTCCACATTTTTCTAAGCCTCTGGTCACAATCAGGGCACAGCTTCTTCCCTAAGCCTCGACTCCATTGTCTTCGATAGCAGAACTGGAAATGGGGCTTGTTTCCCTTCCCACCTGGCTCTGGCATCTAACTGGCACTTGTTTTTTGAAAAGTAAAAGTCATCCTCCTTTCAGGAAAATATTCCACTGACTTTCCACACTAGCTAAGTTTTTGAAGCCAGTGTTTCTCAAACTTAATGTGCATCAAGAAAATCTAGAGGGTTTGTGGAGTCTGCAAGGCCTCTGACACAGTCGACCTGGGCTGTGAGTGGGGTCTGCACGCTGGTTCATCGCCCCAGTGGATGCTGGTGCAGGAACCACCCTTTGAACCGCGTGGATGGTCCCAGCTTTCCAAGCTGTGATTATCCTTCTGCCATAGTCCCCCATTGATGTAGAATTAGTGCATCGTAGGTAAAGGGATGGGCTTCTGCTAGGAAAAGCCTCATTAGTCCCAGGAATAAGCCCTACCCACCTGCCCATATGTCCCGTGCTGTCACAGGCACCTTTCTCAAGGTGTCGTGATCCCCACAGCTTTCAAACACACCTGCATTCTCCTCTGTGGGCTGTGGCACTTAACTTCCCTTGTCCGCTCACTTGGCTAATGGGATGTGAAATTTGGACTGCCACTTGCTCAGAGGACAGCAGAGACCAGGTGCCGTGTGCTGGGGCTCAGCTCCCACAGGGATTGGAGGAAAGGAGTCAGAAACCAATAACTGAGCACGAGATTCATCGGTTCCTTAATTCGTTCTCTAGCTTTCCCCTGATATCCTTGTAACAAGACAGAAAAATTCAACATCTGTCACAACTCAGAGGTGCAGTGAAAAGGAGATTATTTTCTCTGTAACTGGAACTTTCCCCTAAGCCCTCTCCCAATACGAGGCAAAAATTAACTACATCTTCAATCCAGTCTTATTCCCTTTCAGTGGCATTCAGTTTCTGTTAGTTAAAAATGCTCAGTCCCTCAAACAGCTTCTCTTCCTTTGTCTTTCTCCCTAAGATTGTGTCTGATATGGAAGGATACGGCTGACTTGCCCTCGTGGCTTTGTGAGGAAGTTGGTCCCCAGGGAGTCCTAGAGACCTTGTGCTGCCCAATAGATTTCCTCCAGGTTCCTGGGTGCCTGAACAACTTGAGGACAGGCTGAGACACCCATTTGTCTCCCCAAAAGCTGCTGCTTTTTGTCCTGCAGGATTTTCTGCAGGATCCCCTTGTCTCAACTGAGACAAGTCCTCCGGGCCATTTCCCTAGACAGACTGGCAGGTATATCCAGGTCCTAGGCAGCATACCTCAAGTGGACCAGGGCCATGTACTTGGGACACTGGGTGAGTTGCCGAAACTCTCTCTACCTAAGATTCTTCTACAAAATGAAAGTAATGGTAACTGGTGCTAACTGAGCACTTACTATGTGCCGGGCACTTTTTAATGTGCTTTACATTAAATGTGCTAGGTAGTTTCTAAGTCTACGCTTCTTAAATTCTCTGTGAAACTTGACTAGCTTTTTCTTTTAATTTCCAGTTTGTCACAGATCAATTTTTTTTGGCAAAATGCAGTAAAATGAATGAATAGGTAAAAGAAAAAAACTACACTTGTACATATTGTCCATTGAAAATGTATCTATAAGTCATGAATATGATCGTTATTATACAAATAACTTGTTATTTCACAATCGTAACTTCACAACAAGTTGTGAGGGAAAGAGTGACTCCCCACGTTAAGGGCCTTTATGCACACTTTGAATAAATGCCATGCATATTCAACATTTAAAGTGTGCAATGAGCTTTCTTCTTGCTTTGGAAACACATCAATCCAATGAGATTTGATTGACAAGTTTCTAAACATTCTCTGAACTATACTTTCATACTTATCTAGTTGCAGACTGGGAGCAGGCAATTTGTGCACTTACATCGGTCCATAAGATACACTTTGAATAGCACTCTTCTACCAGTTTTTATGTGAATTAACTAATTTCATCCTCACGAAAACTCTATGAGGGCAATATTATTATACAACTAGTGAAGGTAACTAATAAGAGTCAGAGTTTTGGGGAGCCAAGTTTTGAAACCCCAAAGCCCCTATTCATAACATGTTGTGGAGGAAAGGAGGGATATGCCAGATAGGTTTCTGTCCTCATCTTGGAGACCCAGGGTAGAGGCAGCTAATGAGCGGTGGAAACGAGTAAATGAGATGAGGTAGACAGGGCACAGGACGGAATTAGGGTGCGCCAGGGTGGTCTGTGTCATCCAGGATGACTGACCAGTATGGGGAAAATCCAACAACCCCCACCTGGTGGGATCCCAGCCCTTAGCCCTGAGGGTGAGGGGAGGCCAGAGACGGGAGAGGGCTCTGTTGCTCAGTGTTGATTATAATCTTTCAACCAGAAGAGAAAGAGTAAAGCATGCAAAAGATTGCCATCTGTTCTGTAAAGACACTCCAACCAAATGGCTGGTATGGCTGGTTGATTGCAGGCTAGCAGAACAAGGTGCTAAGTAACTAGACGCAGTTGAAAGAGATGCTGGGGCCAGGTCTCCCTCCTAGTGCAGTTATGTCATTTAGAAGGGAGGCTTGGCTCCTAATAAGTCTTCATATCTAGGAAGTTCCCCTTTGAAAGGGAAGTGTGTTGATGGAAAGAGAATAAAATGTTTCCGACACTTTATCTTCTTGCCAAGACATTAAGGATTTGGGAAGTATTTTCTCCATGATACAGAGTTCAGTAAAGAGGTTAGAGGATACATTTCCTGGATTGTCTTATTGAAAGGGGTAGGGGATAGAAACAGGAGATGCTGTTCCTGGCAAATGAAGGGAGATGGAAAGAAACCAAGACGAAGGTAAGGGTGTGTGTGTGTGTGTGTGTGTGTGTGCGCGTGCGTGCGTGTTTCCCCACTCTGAGTGGCAGCTCTCTGGCTTTCTCACAGACTCTCTAATCCAGCCTGACTTCATAGGGAGATAGAAATGACTGCAGGTTAACCTCATTTTATCGGGCCTTGCTTTGTTGCACTTCACAGATGACACGTTTTTTTACAAATTGAAGGCAAGACCCTCCACTAGAGAAAAGATTACAACTCACTTTACTGACATACTTGCTTTATTGCGGTGGTTTGGTGGAACCAAACCTGCAGTATCTCCGGAGTGTGCCTGTACCTCGTTTACAATAGACTCTCAACTTATTGGGTGTGTATTTAGATGAGAATGAGGTTTGAGAACTGGGCTACTGGTATCCATCTGAAGTACTGCACCTACAGTGTCTCCTCTGTTCCCTGGAAAGGCCTTTCTCCTGGACCTAGGATCAGGCGTAGGCCTGGGAGTGCGATTCCAAAGCACCTACTCCCATTCCAAACTTCAGAGAAAAAGAATATAACAGAAAACACAATATGATCATGCTATTATTCATGTGCTAAAACCCCCAACTACCCTAAGGCTAAAGTTAAAAACTCTTTTAAAAGGGTGCAAGGCCCTTTGTAACCTTACACTTTAAGGTGGGCAGAATAATGGCCCTCCAAAAGATGTCCGTTCCCTATTCCCCAGAACAACCTGTGACTGTTAGGTTACAAGGCAAGGGGGAATTAAGGTTGCAGATGGAATTAAAGTTACTGATCAGCTGACACTAAGGGAGAGCAACCTGGATTATCCAGGTGGGTCCAATGATGCAAAGCTTATTAAAAGTCGACGATGGAGAAAAGAGAAGAGAGTCAGAGGAATGTGAGAAGGAGGTGATCAGCTACTGCTGGCTGTGAAGATGGGAAAGGAAACCATGAGCCAAGAATGAAGGTGGCCTCTGGAAGATAAAGGAGGCAAGGAAATAGATTCTCAGTTAGAGCCTCCAGAAGCAACACAGCTCTGCCAACACCTTGATTTTAACCCAGTGAGATCTGCATTGGACGTCTGACCTGCAGAACTGTAAGACAATAAGTTTGTGTTGTCTTAAGCCACCAAATTGGTGGTAGGTTTAAGCTCAGTTTCCAATCAGGAAAGCCAACAGCCACTTTCTCTTTTTTTTGTTTCTCTCCTTTTGTAGCTCCATCATTAGTTTCAGCTGTCCCAATGCACGGCTAGATGACAAACATCCTATAGCCTTTGTAGTACTAGGTGGGAGAGTTGTCATTAAAATTACTCAAGACGATGTAAAATGATTCATTCCAGAATGCCTCTGTTATACCAGCAGACCCTGTACGCAGAGTACCGGTAGTTCTATCCACTTAGACTTGCAGCAGTTCCTCAAATAACATTGTTTTGTACAACATCATTTTGTTATAACATTGATGAGATGCCGTAGGAGTTTAACTCTTGTTTATATCAATTAGCCAATTTGATATGCCTACTCCCAGTAACCTGAAAATTTAGTTTAAAAGTAACAGTCTTGCTCCCAGAGTTGTATCTCCCTAAGTAAGGAGAGAAGAAACATTTGTCAGCTTGTCGCTTCCTTTTTACCTTCTGAGGTTCAGATGCCCATTCAGCTGAGCTAGTTCCCAGCCACCAGGCAAACGGAGAGTTTTCTTAACATTCTGCTCTTTAGTGGATCACAAAGGCAATAGAGGGCAGTGGTTCCTCAGCAACACATAACAAATCCATTTCGAAATCCACAGGGGTCATGGAGGGCTAATTTAATCGCATGCTTCATTAGCTCATCTGTTGTCTAAAATCAAGAACAGATGCAAGACAATCAGCCGAAAACAATGATCGTTTTGTGCAGCCATGGATTTAAGTTGGTCCCCTGCAGCTCTATCCATTAGACTTCTTTTGCAATCATTTCCACCATGTTGGAGAAAGGTGGTGTCCTGTATTAGCTTATCAGCACCCATTGTCTACTACACTAATTTCTCTTCCCAAGGGGCTTCTTTCCTGTTGGGCTTGGTGTTGATTTTTAAACTAAATTTACTGGGGTAAAAAAGATAACAGTTTTCAGGTGTGCAAGATTATAATTCGACATCTGTGTTGGATTTTAAATGGAAAATGCCAGCTCTGTGTGTTGGTAACTCAGCTTTTCTTTTCCTGAAGACAGCCACTAGGGGGCAGCCCACACAGGATTAAGCCCGGGTTTGCGACCAAGGTAGTTAACGACATGGAGGCAAAACCGGAGAGGTTTGGGAAAGGGCGGCAATTAGGAGACCAGAACTACCTTTGCCCTTCGAAGATCCCTAGAGTCAGTCTCCAGAGATGCATCATGAAGAGGCTGTGGGGCGAGTGGAGATGTGAGCTTGTTAGGCTGGCTCCTGGGGTGTGGCTGGGCTGGCTGTCCCCAAATTCCTCCTCACTGTGGCTTAATACTTCATTCCATGGATTCCAGAGAGTTGTGGGTTTTATTCCTGGGAGTGTTGATCATTTCTGTGTTTTACACTTTGGGATTGGGGAGTGCAGGCGTGCGTGCCTGAGGTCCTTGAACCCCTCAGTGCTCAGAGCGGCCACCTCTGGCTGCTACTGGTCTTACAGGTCACTGCAGTGGACGATGCATTCATGGTCATCTTTCTATGTGTCATGTGAGAAGAGGCTGGGAAGAGTTGTTCTAACCAACCCTCCTCCTGACAGACAAGGACCAGCACTGCCTTGGAAAACAGGCATTCTACTCTTGATGGATGGACACCAGAGCTGCTTCCAGTGTTTTGAGAATTTTGATGAAGCTGTATGAGCATTCTTGTATGAGCTTGGGGACTGTTGCTGTGCTTCTTGCAGGCTAATGATAATAAAATACAACATGAATGCTTTACCCTAACCCTCGTGGTTGTATAATATCCAGTCAGTGGAGATCACACTAACCCAACGTTCTGGCCAACGTGGGCCTACACATCACAGCCTTCTGGTGCTTAGGAGTACCAGACAGCAGTTCAGCACGGCACTTGGAGGCCACTTTACAAGCAAAATCACCAACAAAAAGCACTAACATGCAAAAAATATGGCACGAAGTCAGCTGTGGAAAGGACACTTGTGAACAGTATGAGAGCTGAAACAAGAAGCAGAGCGTCACCTTGTCCAACCACAGCTGGAAACAGGCATGTAGGGTGACACAAATTTTTCTCAGCTCTGCACGTATCTGTGAGAGCTCCATTCGTACTGATTTTGGAGTTATAAATACATTTTAACAAATAGGCAGATTTGCAAATAAGGAATCTGAATAATGAAGTTCTGTTGTATATAGAACTTGGAACTTGGTGCATATGGCAATTTATATCACAGCTCCAAGTATTTGGCACTGGTTCCATTGAGAAGTGGGTCTGTGTCCTCTCCCCTTGAATGTGGGGGAGAGACCCCAGTGTTCTGAACTCAACTCCAATTTGTGCAAAGGAAACGACGTTTTAAAGGGAGGAGAGTTGGGAGGAGGAGCAAGAAGGGGCTCAAGCAGAGTCCGAAAGTGAAAAATTAGTAAAACTGGGTAAGAGGGTTGGTCAGTGTCAATGTGATGAGGTCATTTGTGTCTGCTAACTGGTAGTTACCAAAGTTAGCCTTCTCCCTTCCCACAGAGGTTGGGAGACAGCTGCCCTATCCTTCCTGATGATAACATTTCAATGGAACGACTTTCAGGTCCTTGAGAAAGACGCTCCTGGGTTGTAGGGGATATGCATACCTTTCAAAGGGACAGAAAAAGGCTTTACAATAGTAAGTTTGTAGTAAATGCTCTAAGAAAAGGGAAGTTAGGGACCCATCATCAAGTGTTGGCTAGAACAAATGCTAAATGCTCTTGGCATGCTTGATCTTTCTAGACAGGAAATCTAGCCTGGCTGGGTCATCCCAGGGCCACGGCCTTAGGATGCTGGAAACTGTGGTCAAGTTCTTAGTGCAGGGGTTTGGACTGAGTCATTCATGCCAAGTTTTTGAAGTTCTCAACACCATGGAGCAGAGGCGTTGGCCTTCTGTGTCCTGTCTGAATCCCCGAGCCACAGAATTAGTGAGCACACAATATAGTGACTATTCTTACACCACTAGGTTTGGGAGTCGTTTGGGCTGTAGCAATAGTAACTGGAACACTGCACCTTATCTCCTCTGGTAGGAGTGGCGACCGAACCCCACCTCTGACCAGTATATAAGCCAGTTAAAGTGCCTTCGATGGATTGCTCATTCCATCCTGAGTCATGGTCTGAAGAACACTCAGCAGTTGGCTGCTATGGGTTAAAACTGGACGTGTACCACTGTTTTACTTGTCATCCTGCTCATAGATTAGATTCAGGATCGTGGAGCACAGTGGTGGGGCTAAGGGGTGGAGTGGAAAAAGCAAATCAGCAGCCATCAACGCTTTATTGACTGCCAAGAAAAACTGGCTTAGCAAACAAAGACCGTTTAGGGAGCATGGTGGTGAGGAGCTGCAGCAGTGGAGGGTGATGTCCACTGGGATTTTCAAGTGGCCAGATTAAAAGTTATCATATCACAGAATCCCAGAGCAGATCTGACCTCAGAGAGCACGGAGTCCAGCCTTAAGCATTTCCACCAAAGAACCCCTACGGCAGGGGAGAGGCCCAGGGGTTCGACTGAAATGGTCTCTATGGTTGAGGAAATGCTCTCGAAGTTTCCTATCTTACTTTAAAAATTTATAGTTCATACTTCCCAGTATGTGTTTTATTTTAAAGAAGCTTCCCTTTTCCCAATTTGAATCAAAATGATGATTCAGAAGCTGCATCATATTTTTTTTTCTGTGGTTTCTCACATCCCTTGGACACTTCAACTTAGACCAACACTTTTGCTTTACAAGTAGAGTCATTCATACATCCATTCATCCAACTTTACGAGGCATCCTCTTCATGCTAGGCATGGTAGTAAGAGCTGGGAGAGTAATGATGAATAAGACATGACTTTTGCCATCTGGGAAGATGATCATTCATTGGGAGAGATAGATAGAAATGTAAGTGAATGATTGCCTAAGACTTTCCCAAAGTCCACAGTTTAGGTGGTGTGGAACTGAGATTAGCATCCAGTTCTGCCCCCAGTTTAATCAGGGCTTTCTACCAGTCAGCTTGCTTTTCATCATACTGCCTCTCCAAACACTGGGGAAATCTCAGATAGAGGATAAGTAGCAGACATTAGTAAAGTGGAAACATTGGGCTCCACTAGTTTTATCCCTTGGATCCTGCAGAAAGATCCTGCCCTTTCACAGGGCACAGCATGTTCCAAAATACTGTTAGTTATGTCAATAATTGTTCATTACTAGTTATGATGGTTAGTTTATATCTGTGTGTTGATTCTGAATGTCTTACTAAGTTCCATTTCTAGAATAAGCTTTCACCTTTCAGTTGCTGAAAGAACTTCACTTGTTTTCCCTAATTCTTAACTTAGCATCAATTAATTTAATGAACCCATTTTTGTTGAACACATACTATGTACCAGACAGTGGACAAAATTCCAGGAATAGAAGTACCAAACATTACTTTCCCTGTCCTCAAAAAGTTGAGTCTAGAGGACCAGCACATAGGTGAAAATATTGTTAGCAGGTCCTTCCCATTCTGGGGTTAAGAATACAATGTCACTGATGGTTAAGGGTTAGTTTTTCCCTGGTTCTGTTCCCAGCCACTCTGAGAGAATTTCAGTCCCTGCAAATTCCTCTCCAATATTTCTGGGAGCAACAAAAGAATGTCTTCTTTGGGCCAGTCAGCATTATCTTCCTGTCCTGCCTCAGCTGGCTCTGGGGATGTTCCCAGTTGCTCTAGTAGCCAAAGAGGAAGCTGTATCATGATGATGCCAGGGGTGCCGCCACAGCGGGCACTTGGGCAGGAGAACCTCCAGCAGTCTGATGGCTGGTGTCAAGCTCCAGGTGGACTGTGCTGAGATTTTGGGAATCCCTTGATATTACCTCAGCCTCAGGCACCACGTACCATCATTGTGAAGGCTGCAGGTGCCATGACTAAAGAACCCCAGTTCTAGAAACATCCCACCAAGTTGGAGATGGGGGTGATCCAGGCTCTACCACGAAAGGAAGGAGCCTGGGGCTGTCCTGTGAGGGAGTGGGCAATGCTTGATGTAGGAGTGAGCGCGGAAGGTGGTGACACTCTCTCACTAACTTCTGTATCTTGCTTTATCACTACTTCTTCCAAGTCATTTCATTATGATATTTAAAAAACCAAATCATATCATCATTTAGGATTTATGGGAAAGGATTTTTAGATAATACTTCCTCTGCTCCTACCTCTTCCCTTCATGATCATCTTACCCTCAGAAATAAGAGGGCTCCACTTCCGGGGTGGGTAGTATTGGGATATCCCTTGGAGACCTTTATGGTACGCCTGTCAGGTGTTCTTCCCGTGCAGGGGGCAGTGCTGCTATTGATGAACATTTGATGTCCATGGATACTTCTATTGACTGAGGTTAATGGGCTTGAGTGGTCCATTTCTCTCTCCCTTTCTCTCCCTCTCTGTACATGTCCCTGTCCCTCTCCCGCTTCTACCCCCAATCCCTTCCCTCTTGAGTCTGAACCCTGGAGGTCTAGAGAAGAGTAGGAAAGCCCTTTTCCATTTGCATCCAGGATGTGCTCTCCAAGCCAGCTTCATCATTAGTAAGGCTGATATTTTGATCTGGCTGATTATGCCATTTTTTGTTAGAAACCTCAATCAGAGGAAGATGTTTATTTCAACGCTCCAATATATCACTTTTCCATGTTGCTTGCTTTTAGTTTATTGCCCATGGCGCTAGGATTGAGGCACCTGAGTCCCCAGGGGCCAGTCCAAGACACTGCCATCCAACATCAGGTGCTTTTATCAAACTGGTGTACTTTGAATCCTGATGTGTTACTTTTCTTCTTCGGAGGTTTTCTGTCCTACCCCATCAGTCCTTTTATGAGGTCTGAATTTTAGGATGAGCTCAGTTTTACCCAGCCCAGAAACTCTGCTACTCATTCCTAGGTGATAATTGTTTTAATGCAGAGTTTTTCAACTTCAGAACTATTGACACTTAGAGCCAGATAATTCTTTGGGTGGGGGCGGGGAGGAAGGAAGGGGCTGTCCTGTAAGACGTTAGCAGCATGCTGGGCCTCTCCTCACTAGATGTCAGCACCACTCCCTCCTCTCCACTAGTTGTGAAAACCAATAATGTCTCTTGACATTGTCTAATGTCTCTTGGGGCACAAAATGGCCCTTGATGAAGAACTACTGTTCCAGAGGAAAATGGACAAAGTGAAGGAGGAGCAGAGAAATGCCTTGGTCTTTCTAGCAGGGTCAGTGTGGGCTTCTTGGGGGAGCAGTGCTTGAGGTGAGCATTGTAGGATAAACGTTACCTCATGGTCACGGGAGAGTTTTGAAGGTACAAAGAGGGACGTGTTCCTAGTCCTCTGTGATGCCTTCTTGGCTGAAAACAGATTCCTACCACTCCTCAAGTCCTCAAATCTTTCAGAGATCGCCTGTAGATGCCTGGTTTTCACTGCCTCAAAGCTTTTACTCATTCCGTGAGTAGTTCCATGTCCGCACGTCCAAATTCTACCTTTGCTGGCTGTACTTACTGTGTTGTGTACCATCTTTGAAAAATGATTCGAGTTCCAAAGCAAATTCCTCTAGATGTGGGCTACTTTCTCTTAAGCATCATGTCTACACTTTGGATAAGATGAGGGGGTAGGTTACGCTGCACGTCTGATACATTGGATCCAGTATTGTGGAGAACTTTAGGCATCACTTCATATTATCACATGGTAGATTGTCAGTCATGGCGTAATTATTCATGAGAAGAGACCGAAGTTCTACCTCACCTGGGATGTGACTCATCTGTTGACATGCTAATTTAGAGGTGGAGAAGCAGAGAATCTGCAAGGCGTGTGGGAGGAAGTTGACAGCACCCTCCTCCAGGATGGTAAACTCCAGGGTCCCATGGGTGGGGGGTGGCACTCTCACAGCAGGGGAAAATGAATCACAAGGAAACATCAATGAGTTTGGCCATTTATTGATGCCACATAATGGCAGGCTATGATTACAGTCTGTTTTTAAATACTGAAGTACCCAGTGAGGCACCCCTTGAGGCTGGGCCTGGCAAAGCAGCAGAGATGCAGGGAGGGCAGTGGGTTGGGCCACGTACATCATACAACCAATTTGGAGGACAATGATAGGTAGCATAGTGCTTCCCCAACCATATTTTTTTATTAGTAATATAACTTAATAATACTAATAATATTTGAATTAGCAATACAAGAATCAGGAGTAGCATCAAATACATTGGCTAAGTTGTAGCACCAGGCAGTTCCTCATTTGATCTCTCTTGAAAGTGAATCACCATGCACCGCATCCCAGGACTCCATCTTCAAGTCAGAGGGGAGAAGAACTGAGACCTGAAATCTCTGGGATGGCCATGTGTAGCTTTCAGAGTTTGGAGGATTTTTGCTAATTGATTGGGAATTTGTGATCTGAAACAAGATAAGCCCCTCAACTTGTGTTTCCACAACTTGATGTAAGTTATCAAAAACATTCACCAAATATCTGAAAGCATCACCTTGGGATGATCCACCACGTGGGGGCTTGGATGTCCAGGGAGTGGCTAGAGGTGTGCTCTTGTTTAAGAAAACCCATTGGAAAGCAAGTCATTCCTACAAAGAAGCAAGTGTTTGTATCACAAAATGATTTCCTATTTTAGAAAAGTACTCACTGTTTAGTCCCTTGAAGTATTGTTTTCTCACGGTGTTGAATTAGGTTTCGATGTTCAAGAATTAAATTAACCCACAACTTTTCAGGGAATAGAGAACTCTACCCCTGTGAAAGGCAATGTAAACAAAACAGAGTTTGAGATCCTTGATTTGTTTGAGCACCAGGCCCTGTGGCAGCCTTCTCTGGTTCATGACAAATGCGTATCCAGTGTCTCTTGCTGCGCTTCTCACTTGCTTATTCAAGTTGGCAAGGAAGGAGAACATAGATGAAATAAGCCCAAAAATGCTGCTTCATGTTGGCTCCTGAGAGCAGCAAAGAAATGGTGAAGACACCATCTATGTTCTTGCCTTCAGAGTCTCCTGGTTCATCGGAGGCCCCTCTCTTAATACAAGCACAGCGACTTGTCAAAACCCACACGACTGCCTCGCAATACAGCCTCAATACAGGAAGTGCATGTCTATGAGGCATGACTAGGGGCCGATATTCTGCCTTTGAGAAACTGGAGAAAGGCCTAGAATGGAGCACCTGGCTAGGCCGTCCCTACATTTTTACCATCTTAGCCACATGGGTCATAAATAACGTTTGGTGTATTGGGAAATCCGGCCTAGTTTGCTGAGGTCAGTAGGAAGCTGAGTCTGTTCCTGAGTTTTGTAAGACTGGTCATGATGACATGAATAACCCTATGACAGTACAGAACAGGTTAAGTCGATCCAGTTTACTAAATTAATCCCTTTGAAAGTCTACACTGTACTTCAGAGACAGTCTTTGCGAACTGCCTCCTTAGAAAAAAATTAGGTTCCCCTTCACTAACAACTTAAGCATCTTGTCTCTCAAACCATTATTTCACCAGAGATTGTCATCAGCCAACAATGTTTACATTTGCAGAGAATACAAGACTGTAATTCTTATCTAGAAATAAATTCCCTGGCTTTAGGCAAACATTTCTACTTCCCTCTTGTTTCTGTTCTATCATAAATTTCATCCCAATCCCAGTGTTTTATGTTCCACAGAAATGTATCAGAATAATATACATTGATGACTTAGAGAAAAATAAAAGCACATAATATAGAAATCTTAAGCTTCTGGGATCCAAGCAGTAGAACTGGCATTGGCCAGCAACACCATTATACACTTAACAGAAGATGTCTATGGACTTGCCCACTTGTACATCTGTTTATTATGTTTACATTTGTCCTGCCACCATCTAGGTATTAGCACCATTTTTCAATAGCACCATTCTGCTGAATGGATAGATAATTCAAAGGAGATATGGGACACTGCCCTCCATGGTGAATAGTAACTGTACCTGTGAATGAGTCTGAAAATATGCTGCCCATTACATGAAGGCCACATCCCTGCCTCCCAAAAGCTGATCTGTGGGCTTCTTCCCCTCGAGGCTCCACCCACCACCCTATCTCTCTGGGTTCAGTTCATGTGAATTCCTCCCCTTAGATACCAGGAAATTTGCCTTGAATTTGAGACCACAGCTTACTTTGGCTCTTGATGGGTGGTGGCAAGATCCAGAATAAGTCTTCTAACTTCCATTTCAGGTTTTTGGACTCCTCCTGACTGGCCTGTTCCCCTCAAGGAAAAAGTGTAACTGCTGGGTGGATTGGGAAGTAGGTCATCTTTACCTTACTTTTGAGAAATCTATATGCATTTTATTTTTGCTTAAGACTAGAAGTTTGTGTTAAGTTCTTGTGCTTAATACAATCTACCAGGTTCTTTGAAATATTTTAATCTGGAGCTCCATTTTGCAACCTGGGGTTAGGTGGGAAGCAGCATTCACGGACCAGGCTATAGCAGTTGTATGTAAACCCCCAGCAGTGAAAAGATGGTTCAGAAGCCTGAGCTGATGACTCAGGCAGGGAATATGCTGGAAAGGGAAAGTGAGACAGGAAGGGTCATTTGTTCTTCTGCAAAGGAATGGATATTTCCCAAGAAAGCGGGAAGAATAAAGGCCCACTTTCCCTTTCTTATATAGTTGATCCTTGAACAATGTGGGTTTGCCAAACCTTACACATTTGAAAATCTGCACGTAACTTTTGGTTACCCAAAAGGTAGTTGCCCCTTGGTATCTGTGGGGTCTTGGTTCCCAGACCATCACCACCCCATAGATGCCAAAATCCGTGGATGCTTAAGTCCCTCACACAAAATGGCATAGATCAACACAAACGATCTGCCCTCCATATCCACGGACTGCCAAAGTGTGGCTGGAAAACAGTTCAACTATTAATTGAAAAAAATTTACGTGTAAGTGGACCCATGCAGTTCAAACCCGTATTGTTCAAGTGTCAAGTGTATTAGCAAGAAATTGATTTCTGTTCCTTTGCTTTTGAAGAGGTCTCATAGAAATTATCTGCAGGTTAGAAATGTCTTCTGTATGACTAACTTAAATCCCTTAGGTTTACTAAATCCTACCGTTTCTGCTCATTTCCTCTTATTCTAGTATCTCTAGGTAGGCATGGGAGTCTGAACAGCCCAGACAGATATGGAGTCTACAGGGATTAGGGACAGACTGAAAGATGTAGCCAGTACTTTCTCTTCCTCCCTAGTTGAATACTTGGTGAAGAAAGTGGTCCTTTGCCTGGATGAATTAAAGGAATGTTCCTAAAGGCTCTCCCATGACATTTTAAACAGCAGTTGCCCCCAGCAGAAAGAAAGAGAAAAAAATAAAAGATGATTCTACCAAGGTCAATTAATAAGATTCTTTTTTTCCCTGGATAAATGTGGCTCTGTTTCCTGATACGTTTGAGGTAGTCTGGGAAAAATCTGGTCTCTTTGTTTTTCTCTTTGAGGAGGAAAAAAAGACATCATTTCACAGACTTGCCTAATTTGGCAACATTCCCAGGAGCTGAGCCCAGGAGATGCCTAATTCTCCTGGGTATCTCGCTTGTCTATGATGGAGCATCGAGTGTCACAGTCCCACACCTCCTGCAAAGGACATTTTGTCGCCAATGGAACACAATGGATTTTGTTTTGTGATGACCCAAAGTTGGACCGGAAATGCACAGTGTAAAACCATGAAGTGGTCCGTGGGGCTGGAACAGGTCACTGTCAGCAGGCTGTGGCAATCTATGGTGGCGGGTGGCTTCCTCCTGGACTTAGAATGCTTTGGGGGTTTTGAGCAACTGTGGCTTTCTTGGTCTTCGGGTGTGGCTGACATAGTTCTGGGAGCAGGAGAGGCAGCACTGAGCCCGCACAGTAGGCACAGAACATTTTTGAAAGGTTTTCAGTGTCTGGCAGAAACTGGCTGATAAGTTGTCCTTGATGCAAAGCACATCTGCGGGAGGAGAAAAAATAAGAAAATTCCAAAGATTATCCTTTGTAAGTGAATGAGCACAACTTCTGTTAACGGAAGACTTTATGTGTCTACGAAGAAAGGCTCCATAACAATTCATAGTAATAGTGGACATCCACTGAACATCTATGATGTATCAGTCACTGTGCAAAGTGTTGGGGTTAAACTGAGTTATCAAGTACAATTCTTCATTCCCCTGTAATAGTATTAAACATTCCCACCTTTGCCACGGCCGCCTGGTGGGTGGTGAATACTTCCGTACTTCTTGACTTCCGGTTCAGCCCTACGACTTGCTTTGGACAATGGGACATTAGTAGATATGATCCCTGTGGGGCCTTGGAATGTGCAGAAGGATGAGCCTGTCCTGGTGAGCTTCTGCTGTTACCATTAGAACAACCTGGCTTGTGCTGCCACTGAACCAAAGAGGATGAAAGACTTAGGAAGTTGACCAAGACCCAACCTACAGCTTGCAGCCAAGGCCGACCAGCTGAGCCTTAGCTGACCTGTAGATGCTGAGCAAAACAATACATGACTGTGGTTTGAGAGCCCTGAGTTGAGAGGTGTTTTGCTATGCAGTATTGTTATGCAACAGCTGACTGCAATGTGTTCCATGCATCGCTTCATTTAGTCTTCACAGCCATACTGTCCGGTAAATACAACACTCCTTTCTGTTTTCAGATGAGGAATGTGAGTCCTACAGAAGTTAGGAACTTGTACAATGTTATCCAGCTGATAAGCGGCACAGCTAGGTCTGGACACAGGCAGTATGACCCCAGATCTCTTGCTTTTATCAGTCAGACCATTCAGAGTGCAATGTCATCACCCAGTTAGCCAACCGCCCAATGCTTCTTCAGCACCGCTCAGCACAGTGAGCAATGAGTCACTGCCCTCCAGAAATGTACCATGGAGATGAAGAAAGCTCACGTACACAAATCATCTCCATAGTAAGTATATAATTAGTTCCCTGGGTTCTAATCCTTGTTCTACTCTAACTAGTTCTGGGCAAGTAAGTTCCTTAATGTTGGGGGGGCCCTGCTCTCCTCAAACATGGAGCAGGGAATTAGACTAGATTCTCAGGAACCACCAACTCACAGGTTATGGGTGGGACTCACACTGCACTGGCCCACCAACTCCTGGTCTGGAAGGAATTCAATAAGGCCCACATAACAGATTTTTCTTCCAGAAAGGGAAATTATTTCGAACTCTGCTTGAGTGCCTCTCAGAGCTCCGGTTGTCTTTCTTTCTCCTTTACAGAAAAGATTTGAATAGTCCTGAAAAGAAAGCTTTTTAACAGGCTGTTGTCCTTTGTAAATAGAACCATCAATACAAGCAAAAATTGAAGTAATATCTTCTTTACTCAAAACCTGAGACAGTATTTTTGCCTCTTTGTGCTTTTTCACCTTTAGGTCATGAAGGCAAAAAATGCTTTTTATCTCCTCCAAACACATCCTTCCATTGATGGTGCCTTGTTTTTTTCTTTTTTTGTGTGTGGAGAAATGTCTTCTGTTATCTGTCAAATTCCATTTTGTGAGCAAGTTACGTAACAGGTAACGTGATGCTCCTAGAACCCCAAACCTCCTTCCTCATTGCTCATTCTTTTCTTCTTCAGGCCTCTTTTTACACATATTATAAAAGTCAATCTCTTAAAATCCCACAGGAAACCTTGGTGCATGCTCTGATGTTTCAGAAAGAGTACGTGCTTCAGCCAAGTATTCCTACTGTGGAAAGGATTCAGAGCTCTTTGTGGCTCACGACCTCACCAGAGCAGCAGGCATTCTCTGCGGGGCCTGGGCCGTGCGTCATGTGACTGCCACTCTGTTCAGAACAAGGCAAGATTCCTTCCTAGGCTTCTGGCTTTGGAACAGGGCCCAGCATGGAAGGCTGGGTAACAGGGCTGCTCCAGTTTCTTAGCCAGCCTCTCCTGAAGCCTTTGTGGCTGGTGGTTAGAGAAGGTGCATCTGGGGTAGTTCTTTGCCCCCCCATTCTGTCTGCCATGAGTATGTGAGTACATGGAGAGAGGAAGACAGAGGAACTGTCAAAGATCAGCTTACATCCCTTCTCTCCACAGAGCTGCTTTTGGTCATGTTGGACCACACAGTTCGCTTCCATCCCGATCTCCAAAGTGGTATTATTCCTGGATCATTTGTTCCAATGTGGCACTAGGCTCTATTGTGAACTGTTTTGTAAATATGTGTAAGCCTTTTCTGCTAAGGGCTAACGTGTGGTCTCTCTCAAGGGTGTCTATCATTACAAAGGGGGCCTCCTAGAGACTCCCAAAGTCTTTAATCCTGTTCAGGGTTAAACTGTGTCCTCCAAAGTTTGTATCCCCTAAAGTTAAGTCCTAATCATTGGTAACTGCGAGTATGACCTTATTTGGAAATATTTCTTTTTTTAAAATTTATTTTTAGTTATAGTTGACATACACTGTTATATTAGTTTCAGTTGTACAATTTATATACCTTACAAAGTGATCACAAGAGGTCTAGTAACCATCTGTCACCATATTTAGTTATTACAATATTACTGACTCTGTTCCCTATGCTGTACATTACATCCCTGTGACTTATTTTATAACTGGCAGTTTGTACTTCTTAATCCTCTTCCTCTTTTCTGCCCAATCCCCTTCCTTTTGGTAACCGTCAGTTTGTTTTCTGTATCTATGAGTTGGTTTCTGTTTCTTTTGTTGGATCATTTGTACTGTATATATATATATACGTGTGTGTGTGTGTGTATATATATATTGAAGAACCTCCATACTATTTTCCACAGTGACTGCACCAATTTGCAATTCCACCAACAGTACACCAGGGTTCCCTTTTCTCCACTTCCTTGCCAATACTTGTTTGTTGATTTACTGATGAGGGCCATTCAGACAGGTGTGAAGTGATATCTTACTGTGGTTTTAATTTGCATTTCTCTGATGATTAGTGCCAATGAGCATGTCTATTGGCCATCTGTATGTATCCTTTGGAAAAATGTCTATTCAGATCCTCTGCCCATTTTTTAATCAGATTGTTTATTTATTTTTTTTTGGTGTTAAGCTGTATGGGTTCTTTATATATTTTGGATATTAACCCCTTATTGGATGTATCATTGGCAAACACCTTCTCCCATTTGGTAGGTTGTCTTTTTGTTTTGTTGATGGTTTCCTTTGCTGTGCAGAAACTTTTTAGTTTGATGTAGTCCCATTTGTTTATCTTTTCTTTTGTTTCCCTTGCCCAAGGAGATGTATTAGAAAAAATATCACTAAGAGCAACGTCAGAGAGTTTACTGCCTATGTTTTCTTCTAAGAGTTCTATGGTTTGGGGTCTTACATTTAAAGTCTTTAATCCATGTTGAGTTTATTCTTGTATATGGTGTAAGAAAGTGGTCTATTTTCACTTTTTTGCATATATCTGTCCAGTTTTCCCAACACTATTTATTGAAGACACTGTCTTTACTCCATTGTATATTCTTGCCTCCTTTGTCATAGATTAATTAATCATAGAGGTGTGGGTTTGAGGTGTGGGTTTGTTTCTGGGCTCTCTATTTTGTTCCATTGATCTATGTGTCTGTTTTTACGCCAGTATCATGCTGTTTTGATTACTATAGGCTTATAGTACAGTTTGATATCAGGTAGCGTGATATCTCCAACTTTGTTATTCTTTCTCAAGATTGCTGTGGCTATTCAGAGTCTTCTGTGGTTCCATATAAATTTTAGAATTATTTGTTCTAGTTCTGTGAAAAATGCCATTGGTATTTTGATAAGGATTGTATTGAATGTGTAGATTGCTTTGAGTATTATGGATATTTTAACAATATTAATTCTACCAATACATGAGCATATTATAGCCTTCCATTTATTTGTGTTGTCTTCAATTTCTTTCATTAGTGTCTTATAGTTGTCAGATTACAGGTCTTTCACCTCCTTGGTTAAATTTATTTCTATGTTAGGATATATTATTCTTTTTGATACAATTGTAAATAGATTCTTTTCTTAATTTGTTTCTCACAGTTTGATATTTGAGTCTAGAAATGCAACAGATTTCTGAGTTCTAATTTTATATCCTGAAACTTTACTTAATTCATTTATTAGTTCTAATAGTTTTTTGGTAGACTTTTAGGGTTTTCTATATATAGTATGTCGTCTCCAAATAGTGACATTTTTATATCTCCCTTTCCTATTTGGATACCTCTTATTTCCTTTTCTTCATTGCTGTGGCTAGGACTTCCAATACCATTTTGAACAAGAGTGATGAGAGTAGGCACCTTTATCTTGTTCCTAATCTTAGAGAAAAAGTTTTCAGCTTTTCACCATTGAGTCTGATGTTAATTGTAGGTTTGTCATATATGGTCTTTATTATGTTGAGGTACATTCCTTCTATACCCAGTTTGTTGAGAGTTATCATAAAAGGATGTTGAATTTTGTCAAATGCTATTTCTGTATCTATTGAGATGATCATATGACTTTTATCCTTCATTGCATTTATGTGGTATATCACACTGATTGATTTGTGGATACTGAGCCATTTTTGCATCCCTGGCATGCATCCCACTTGATTATGGTGTCTGGTATTTTAAATGTATCGCTGAATTTGGTTTCCTAATATTTTGTTGAGGTATTTTGCATCTATATTCATCAGGGATATTGGCTTATATTTTTTTAAGTTTATTGGGGTGACAGTTGTTAGAAAGTTACATAAGTTTCAGGTGTATAATTTTGTAAAAGGGATCAAATATATGGTGATGGAAAAAAATGACTCTTGGGTTGTAATTTTTTGTGTGTGTTGTCTGTCTGGTTTTGGTATCAGATGGCCTCATAAAATGAGTTTGGGAGCCTTCCCTTCTCTTCAATTTTTTGGAATAATTTGAGAGAAATATATTAATTCTTCTTTGAATGTTTGGTAGAATTCACCTGTGAAGCTGTCTGGTCATGAACTATCACTTGTGGGGAATTTTTTGATTCCTAGAAATAAAACTGAATTGATAATCAATCTGTTTAGATTTTATGTTTCTTCCTGATTCAGTCTTGGAAAATTATATATTTCTAGGAATTTATCCATTTCTTCTATGTTATCCAATTTGTCAGCCTATAATTTTCCATAATATTCTCTTACTATCCTTTGCATTTCTGTGGTGTTGTATGTCATTTCTCTCATTTCTGATTTTATTTGGCCCCTCTCTTTTTTCTTAATTAGTCTGGCTAGAGATTTATCTATTTTGTTTATCTTTTCAAAGAACCAGCTCATAATTTCATCGATCTTTTCTTTTTTTTTTCTTTCTCCCTCCTTCCCTCCATCCCTCCCTCCCTTCCTTCATTTTTTTGTCCCTATTTTATTTATTTCTGCACTGATCTTCATTATTTCTTTCCTTCTATTCATTTTGAGCTTTGTTCCTTTTCTAGTTTTTTTAGGTGTAAGTTCGGATGGTTCATTTTAGATTTTTCTTGCTTCTTGAGGTAAGTCTGTATTGCTATGAACTTCCTTCTTAAAGCTGCTTTTCCTGTGTCCCAAGGATTTTTGAATCATTATATGTCTATATGTATTTGTCTCAAGATAGATTATTTCCCCTTTGATTTCTTCAGTAAACCATTAATTGCTTACTAGCATGTTGTTCAGTATCCATGTTTCCTCCCCCACTTTTCTTTTTGTAATTCATTTGTAATTTCGTACAGCTGTGATTGAAGAAGATGCTTGATGTGATTTCAATTTTCTTAAATTTACTGAGACTTGTTTTGTGGCCAAATATGTGGTCTGTCTCGGAAAATATTCCAGGTGCACTTGAAAAGTATGTATTCTGCTGATTTGGGGTGGAATGTTGTGTAAGTATCTACTAAGTACATCTGATTTAATGTGTCATTTAAGGCCACTGTGTGCTTGTTGATTTTGTCTGGATGATCTAGCCATTGATATAAGTGTTGTTATGGTTGTTAAAGTCCCCTGTTATTGTAATACTGTCAATCTCTCTCTTTACATTTGTTAATATATGCTTTATACATTTAGGTGCTCCTATGTTGGCTGCATAGATATTTATGAGAGTTATATCCACTTGTTGGATTATATCATGTGAAATATTTATCATGTGAAATGCTTTTCTTTTTCTCTGGTTACAGCTTTTGTTTTTAAGTCTATTTTGTCTGATATAAGTATTTCTACCCCTGGCTTTCTTTTTCATTTCTATTTGCATGAATTATCTTTCCACCACTTCACTTTCCGTCTGTGTGTGTCTTTTAATCTGAAGTGAGTTTCTTGTAGGCAGCATATGCATGTATCTTGTTTTCTTTATCCATTTAGCCACCCTATGTCCCCTGATTGAAGCATTTAGTACATTTTCATTAAAAATAATTATGGACAAATATGCACTTACTGGCATTTTATTGTTTCCTGGTTGTTGTAGTTCTCTGTTACTTTCTTCTCTCTTGCTCTCTTTTCTTATACATTGATGACTTTCTTCAGTGATTTTTTTGAGTGCCTTTTCTTTATTTTTTGTATGTCTATTATAGGTTTTTGGTTTGTGGTTACCATAAGATTCATATATATCAAGATATGTTTATAGCAGTCTCTTTAAATTGATAGTCACTTAATTTCAAATGCATTCTAAAAGCACTACTTTTTTTACTCATTCCCCACATTTTTTGGGCATTATATTTTTACATCTTGTGTGTGTATGTGTATCCCTTAATTTATTACTGTAGTTATACATGCTTTTACTACTTTTTCCTTTTACCCTTCTCATTAGTTTTATAATTGGTCAATCCACTACACTCACTAAATGCTTGTCTTTATGAGTAAGATTTCTCCTTTTCTATATTTACTTATTTTTAGTTTTGGCATTTTGTTTTCCACTTAAAGAAGTTCCTTTAACTTCTTCTTCTTCTTCTTCTTTTTTTAATTTTGGCTTAATGGTGATGAACTCCTTTAGCTTTTGCTTGTTTGGGAAACTCTTTATTTCTCCTTCATTTCTGAGTGACAACCTTTCTGGGTAGATTATTTTTGGTTGTTGGTTTTACATTTCATCATTTTGGATATATCCTACCATACTGTTCTGGCCTGCAAAATATCTGCTGAAAAATCAGCTCATAGTCTTATGGGGGAATCCTTTGTACAAAACTTGCTGCTTTTAAGATTCTCTTTAAATTTTGCATTTTAATTATAATGTGTCTTGATGTGGGCCTCTTTGGTTTCATCTTGTTTGGGATTCTCTGCACTTCCTGGACATGAATGTCTGTTCCCTTTACCAGGTCAGGGAAGTTTTCAGCAATTATTTTATTAAATTGGGGTTTCTGTTCCTTTCTCTTCCTCTTCTTCTTCTGGGGCCCTTATGATTCAAATGTTGTACACTTGATGTTGTCCCAGGGGTCCCTTAAACTATCCTAATTTTATTTTTTCTTTTTTTCTTTTTGCTGTTCTGATTGGGTGATTTTCACTACCTTGTCTTCCAGCTTGCCAACTCATTCTTCTGCTTCAACTAATCTACTGTTGACTCCCTCTAGTGTATTTTTCATTTCAGTTACTGTATTCAGTTCTGATTGGTTCTTTTTTCATATTTTCTATCTTTTTGTTATAGTTCTCATTGAGTTCATCTATTCTTTTTCCAAGTGCATTGAGCATCCTCATAACCAGTGTTCTGAACTCTTTACCTGGTAAATTGCTTGTGTCCATTTAATTCTTTTTCTACGGTTTTGTCCTGTTCTTTTGCTTGGAACATAGTTCTACATTTCCTCATTTGGGTTGTATCTCTGTTTGTTTTTATGAATAGGTGAAACAACAACCTCTCCTGGTCTCAAAGAAATGGCCTTGTGTAGGAGCTTTGTAAACATTGTAGACTGCATGTGCTGGGTGTCTTTGGCAGGTCAGCTGGAGATGGAGTGGGCATGGGCCATAGGGAGACCTGGGGACACACTGCACTGAGGCTGCCCTGGCAGGCTGGAGCTGGAGTGGACATGGGCTTTGGGGAGACCTGGGGCAAGCTTCACCAGGGCCAACTTAGTGGGCTGGCTGGGGCTCTAGTTGGATTGGGGTCAGGCTCTGGGAAGTCCTGGGGGCAAGTCATGCTGGGGCTGCCTTGGCAGGAAGGTTAGAACTGTAGCTGAAGTGAACATAGTTTGTGGGAAGTCCTGGGGACAAGGTGAACTGGGGCAGGAGCTGAACCTGGAGTGAATGCAAACTGTGGAGAGTCCTGGGGGCAAGCCATGCTGGGGCTGCCTTGGGAGGCCAGCTGGAAGCAGTAACAGCTGGGAGCAGGCTTCAAGGCGACCTGGGAGTAAGCTGTGCTGGGACCCAGAGCTGTAGTTGGAGTGGGTGTGGGCCATAGGGAATTCTGGAGGCAAGCTACAGAGCTGGTGTGGATCTGGGGCCTGTTGCATACTCTCATGGCTTTGGCCAGTTGGCTAGAGTACTCGGATTGTGCTCCTGCCCATTTGATCAAGGTGGAGGGGAAGGACAACAAATGTTATTCCCGCAGTTCCCCTCTCATTTTGGCCAATGCACCAGGGTTTGTAAATGGATTTCCTTCCCATATAGTCTAGGTTTCCTTTACACCACTGTTTTGTCCCTAAGCCCAAAGTGGGGGCTAGTCTGAGCACAGGCCCTTCAGTGATCTCTCCCTCATGCAGGTCAGTGCATTGGGGATGGGGCTCCCATGGTACCATGTATCTGTCTCTCTCCTACCCATTTCTATGTGGTCTCTCTCATTTGTTGTGCAGAAACTATTCAGTCAGATTTCAATTCTTTTTTGGGAAAATTGCTCTATCTGTACGTGTAACTTCGATGTGTTAGTGGGAGGAGGTGAATTCCGAGTCTTCCTATGCCATCATCTTGGATCTAAAGCCTGGAAATATTTCTTTGTAGATGTGTTATGATGTAAATTAAAATATGGTCATATTGGAGAAGGCTGGGTCCTTAATCCAAAATGAATGTGTCCTTATAAGAAGAGACAGACACACACACACAGAGGAGAAAGCTACGTGAAGACAGACACACAGAGGAAAGAACGCTGTATGACAATGGAGGCAGATTAGAGTTATGTTACAATCTAAGGAAAGCTGAGGATTGATGGTAACCACCAGAAGCTAAGAGAAAGAACATGGCTCTGACAAGACCTTGATTTTGGACTTCTAGCTTTCAGAACTGTGAGAGAATAAATTTCTCTTAAGTCACGTAGCTTATGGTAGTTTGTTATAGTAGCCCTAGGAAACTACTGCAACCCCTTCCTATTACAATAACAACAGATACAATTTATTAAGTACCTACCACATGCTGGACAATGTGCTTGACATATACGCTCTCATTGGATCATAGAAATTTACTTGTGGATATAAATATTCTTCTTTAACACTTGCCTGGACATATCTTGTGATCAATAATATCTGTTGCATAAATGAATGAACAGAAGCCTATTCATCTGGAAGAATATTCTTCAATAGACAGTTTGCTGACTCAAATGATCATTTGTATCAACTTTGGATCTAAATACTTTCCTTATTTTTTTTCTTGCCTTCTTTACCCCTCACTCTTCAAAATAAAAAAACAAAAACAAACCCCCAAGAATAGTGTGGATAAGGGTTTTGCTTTGATTTTTTTAAATCATTATGAATGTAATGCCTAGAATATAGCTGATACTGAGGTAATATTTCTGGATGAATTAAAAAATTTTTTTTCTTAGTCTAGATACATGAAAAGAGTTTTTATAGTCCCTAATATGGAAATGGTAGTTTTGATTTAGATTTTAAGTCATTAACAATTTAGATGGCACCCAAAGGAAGTGTAACAGCTTTGAGGAAAGCAAATTTATACTCAATAAATTTGAATTTATATACAATCTTACAGGATAAACATGGAGGGTATGTTTATTGTAATGGCTGGATGGCTGACAAGAATCTGGGCACTGAATGACTCATTTTCAAAGCATTTCAGAGGGCATAGTAAACGAGGAGGTGTGTGGTTGGTACTTTAAATCAAGGAATTTCTCACAGCTGTTCTTTCATGTTGCTTCTCTATGAGTAAGCATGGCTCTGCCTTCGAGAGAAGCTAATTAACCTTCGTGCCCTGATTATTGTTGGTGAGTGGAATTCATTGTTATTTACATCAATTGCCAGTCAACTGTTAGTCACCATCTCTTCAGTGTGAGAATTCAAGATAAAAAATACCAGGGATGCACTTAACCCAGTTTTGATTATTAAAGATTGCATTATCCAGCAATAAAACAGTTAAAACAATCTACGTATAATTTTTAAAAAAACAATAGTACTAGGCATGTTCGACCAAGACTGTGTTGATACTTCAGTTATATAAAAATCAACACAACGTAGAAGGATTCTCTACCTTCAACATTTTATATTATTTTACTTTAAATTTATTGGGATGACCTTGGTTAATAACAACATTATATATGGCTCAGGGGTATCTTTATAATATGACATCTGTATACTCTCTAGTGTGCCCAATACCTGCAGTCTAGCCTCCTTTCATCACCATATATTTAAGCCCCTCTACCCTCTTCATTCTTCCCCACTGCCCTTCACCTTTGATAACTACTATTTTGTTCTCTGATCTATGAGCTTTTCTTGTTTTGTTTCTTTGTTTGTTGCTTTTCATTTTAAATCCTACAAGAGTGAAATCATACAGTTCTTGTCCTTTTCCATCTGACGTATTTCATTCAGCATAATACTCCATCCATGTTGTGTCAAATGGCAATATTTCTTTTTATGGCTGAGTAGTATTCCATTGTATATACGCACTACATTTTTTTTTAATCCATTAATCTATCCAAGGATACTTAGGTTGTTTCCATGTCTTGGCTATTGTAAATAACGGTTCAATAAATATAAGGGTATGTACATCTTTAAAAATAAGTGTTTTCAATATTTTCAGGTAGATACCCAGAAGAGGGATTGCTGGGTCATATGGTAGCTCTATTCTTAATTTTCTGAGAAATCTCCATACTGTTATTCATAGCAGCTGTCCTAATATATACTTCCCACCAGGTGTGTTATGAGGGGTCCCTTTTCTCCACATCCTCTCCAACACTTGTTATTTCTTCTCTTTTTGATAATAGCCAGTCTAATAAATGTGAGATGGTATGTCACTGTAGTTTTAATTTCCATTTCCCTTAGAGCTAGTGATGTTGAGCATCTTTTTATATATCAGTGGGCCACCTGTATGTCATCCTTAAATAAGTGTTTACTCAGGTCCTCTGCCCATTTTTTAATGGGATTGTTTGTTTTTTTTTTGTTGAGCTGTATGAGTTTTTATATATTTTGGGTATTAGTCCCTTTTCAGAAGTATCATTTGCAAATATTTTCTCCCATTCAATTGGTTGCCTTTTTGTTTTGTTGATGGTTACTTTTGCTATGCAGAAGCTTTTTAGTTTTATGTAGTCCCATTCATTTATTTTTGCCTTTACTTTCCTTGTCTTTCTGGTCAACTTCATAAAAACCCCTCGAGGTTAATCCATAAGTTTAATGCCTATGTTTTCTTCTATGTATTTTATTGATTCAGGTCTTATATTCAAGACTTGAATACATTTTGAGTTCATTTTTGTGTATGGTGTCTGACAGAAATCCAGTTTTGCATGTGACTTCCCAGTTTTCCAACACCGCTTATTGAGAAACTTTCCTTTCTCCACTGCATGATTTTGGCTCCTTTGTCAAAAATTAGTTGGCCATATGTGTTTATTTCTGGGCTCTCAATTTTGTTCCACTAGTCTGTATGTCTATTTTTCTGTCAATACTATACTGTTTTGATTACTATAACTTTGTAGTCTAGTTTTAAATCAAGGAATATGATACCTCTGGCTTGGTTCTTTTTTCTCAGGGTTGTTTTGGGTATTCAGCATCATTTGTGGTTCTATACAAATTTGAGATTTTTTTTTTTTTGGTTCTATTTCTGTGAAAAATCTGGGATTTTGACAGGGATTTCATTGAATCTGTAGTGGTTGCTTTGGGTAGTTTGGACATTATAACAATATTAATTCTACCAATCCATGAGCATCGAATATCTTTCCATTTCTCTGTTTATTCTTCAATTTCTTTCAACAATGTCTTATAGTTTTCAGTGTACAGGTCCTTCACCTTCTTTGTTGAGTTTATTCCAAAGTATTTTATCCTTTTCGTTGCAATAGTAAATGGGATTGTTTTCTTTATTTCTCTTTCTGATATTTCATTGTTAGTATATAGGAATGCAACAGATTCTTGTATATTGATTTTGTATCCTGCAACTTTACTGTATTTGTTTATAGTTTTTGGTGGAGTCTTTAGAGTTTCCTATATAGAAAATCATGGTAACCACAAGATGGCCTCAATGTTTTCTGAAAATTAATTTGGGGAACTTATTCAATAATGTTGTAAAGATTTTGTTGGGTATCCGATGGACATGCGTCCTATTTGGGAGACCACCTCAGAGATGATGTGGATGCCTGATCATGGCATTGTACACCAGAAGCTGAACATTAATGAATGCCAACTATAATTTTATATATATAATGTGATGGCTCTGTGTGAGGTCGGAGGGATGATGGATGGGGGGAGGGTGGTTCACAGTGTGAGGGATATAAATGATGAACGTCTAAGTATTACCTTGTCTTGTACACCTGAAACTAATAAAAAAAAAAGAAAGAAAAAAGAAAAAGAAAAAGAAAATCATGTCATCTGTAAATAGTGGCAGTGTTACTTCTTCAGTCTCAATTTGGATGCTATTTATTTATTTATTTATTTATTTATTTATTTATTTTCTTGTCTAAGTTGTTCTGGCTAAGACTTAAGAGTACTATGTTGAATAATAGTGGGGAAAGTGGGAATCCCTGTCTTGTCCCTGACCTTAGAGGGAGGAAAAGCTTTCAGTTTTTCAATATTGGTTATATTAGCTGAGGGTTTGTCATATATAGCCTTTATTTTGCTGAGTTATTTTCTTTCTATACCCACTTGATTGACTGTTTTTGTCATAAATGGATATTGTATCTTGCCAAATGCTTTTTCTGCATCTCTTCATATGACCGTAATTTTTATCTTTTATTTTGTTTACATGTTGTATCACATTGATTGATTTGTGAATATTGAACCATCCTTGCATCCCTGAAGTGAGCCCCACTTGATTGTGATATATGATCCTGTTAATGTATTGTTGTATTTAATTTGCTAGTATTTTCTTTAGGATTTTCACATCTATGTTAATTGGAGATACTGGTTTGTAATTTTATTTTTTTGTGTGGTGTCTTTGCCTGGTTTTAGTATCAGGGTAATAATATTGGCCTCCTAAACGAGTTAGGAAGTATTTCCTCCTCTTCAATTTTTTTGGAAAATGTTGAGAAGAAATGATACTAAATCTTCTTTGAATGTTTTGTAGAATTCACCAGTGAAGCCACCTGGTCCTGGATTTTTGTTTTGGGGGAGGTTTTCAAGTACTGTTTTAATTTCATTACTAGTGATCAGTCTGTTTAGGTTTTCCACTTCTTCATGATTCAGTCTAGGAAGGTGTATATTTCTAAGAGTTTGTTCATTTCCTTTAGGTTACCAAATCTGGTAGTGTATAGCCTTTCACAGTATTCTTGTATACTCCTTTGTATTTCTATGGTGTTCATTGTAATTTCTCCTTTTTCATTTCTGATTTTGTCTTTTTTCCTATGTGAGTCTAGCTGTGGATGTCATTTTTGTTTATCATTTGAAATAACCAGCTTTTTGTTTCATTAATTTATTCTATTGTCTTTTTGTTCTCTATTGCACTATGATTTTTATTATTTCCTCCCTTCTATTGATTTTGGGTTTCATATGTTCTTCATTTTCCAGTTCTTTAAGTTACAATATTAGATTGTTCATTTGGGATTTTTCTTGTATCTTGAGGTAGGCCTGTAATGCTATAAACTTGCATCTTAATACTACTTTTGCTGCATACCCAAAATTTTGATATGTTGTATTTTCACTTTTATTTGTGTCTATGACTCTCTTGATCTCTTCTTTTTTTCTTTTTGACCCAATAGTTGTTCAGTAGCATGTTTAATCTCCATGAATTTGTTGTTTTCCAGCTTTTTTCTTGAAGTTTATTTCCAATTTCACACTTTTTGAAGTTGGAAACTATGCTTGGTATGATTTCCATCTTAAATTCATTGAGACTGATTTTGTGCCACAACATATGGTCTATCCTTGAGAATATTCCATGTGCACTTGGTCTAATGTGTCATTTAAGACCAATATTTTCTTATTGCCTTTCTGTCTGGATGATCTATCCATTGCTGTGAGTGGGGTATCCAGGTCTCCTACTGTAATTGTATTTTTGTCAGTTTCTCCCTTTTAGTCTGTTAGTAATTGCTTACATATTTTGGTGCTTTCAGGTTGGGTGCATATATATCGACAAAAGTTATGTCTTCTTGATGAATTGTCTCCTTTATCTACTGTTGATTCCCTCTAATGTATTCTTTATTTCAATTATTGTATTCTTTATTTCTGACTGTTTCTTTTTTTATGTTTTCTGTCTCCATTTTTATGTTTCCTATCTCTTTGTTGAAGTTCTTCCTGACATCACTGAGCATCTTTATAACCAGTGTTTTGAACTCTGCATCTGGTAGATTATTTATTTCCATTTCATTGAGTTCTTTTTCTGGAGCTTTGTTCTGTTACTTCATTTGGTGCATGTTTCTCTCTCCCTACCCCATTTTGGCTGCCTCTGTTTTTGTTTCTGTGTATTAGGTAGAGCTGCTATCTATGTTTCCCAGTCTTAGAAGAGTGGTCGTATGTAGCAGGTATCCTGTGGGGCCCAGTGGCTTGGTCTCCCTGGTCACCTGACCAGGTGCTCCAGGTGTTTCCCCTATATGGGTTGTGTGTGCCCTCCTGTTGTACTTGAGCCTTGGTTATTGTTTATACATCAGTTGGAGGGATTGATCCTCAGGCTGACTTTTTGTGAGGACTGGCAGTAACTATAATGGAGGAGTTGCTGTGCAGGAGCTGACCCTATGGAGCAGGATCTGCTTTAGCAGGGCTCTGATGTCTGCCCAGTCTGCCGTTTAGGTGTGTTGTTTGTGGAGGTGGTTGGCTGGTGCTGGTCACTGGATGTGTTGGTTCTGAGGCCTCTTGAGAGGGGCTCTGTTGCAGGCTAAGCTCAGCTGCTGCCTGTGTCCTTCCCAGGTCACATGGTATGAGCTACAAAGTGATCTGCAAATGGTTGCCACTAATGTTGGCCTTGGAGGTGCCTGGGAGAGGCCAGCTGCTGCTAGTGCCAGGCTTTGGGTCAGCCTCAACATTTTAAAAACATGGTATAGGAGGTGATAAAATGACATCAAAGGAAGAGGGTCTCAAATTGGCCCCTTGGTCTAGAAAAACATGATTCTCAAACTTTAATGTGCATCCAAATCACCTGGGGATCTTGTTTAGATGCGATTCTGATTCAGTAGGTCTAGGGTGAAGCCTGAGATCCCACATTTCTAACAAGCTCCCAGGTAACGTCAATGCATCTAGTCCAGGGACCACACTTTGAGTAGCAACAGTTTGCAAGACTGAAAATTAATAACAACTCTTAAAATGAGCCCGAGGTAGCTTCTTTTAGAGTTTCAAGTATGGTCAGTGATAGCCACCCTCAAATACAAGTTGGTCAGAAGAAAGTTGCACATGACAATCATATCTAAAGCATTTTCCCTCTCAGTGCATTGTGCTCAGTATTTCCAACCCAGAATTCTCTACTGGCTTCCATACTTGTGTAGAAAATCAATCATAGGACACTCCTACATAAATCATTGATAGGTCCCTCAACAAGCCTGTCTCCACAGAATTCACTATCTTTCCCCATTCTCAAACCCACTCCCGGGCTTCCTCTCTCAGTGAATGGTAGCCTCATCTACTCAGCTTCCCCAGTCACAACTCTGGGTATTATTATTCCTCTTTCCCCAGGCACAAAGTCCTGTCAGTCTCTGTTTTAAGTAGCTCTTGAATCAACTTCTCTCTACCTTCATTTCTACTGCCCTAGTTTATGGCATATACGTCTCTTGCTTCGGGTACCACTGATCTCCTAACTGGTCTTCCTTCTCTATCATCCACACTGCCACCACCATGATGACTTCCTTATCTTTACTCCCCTGTTTGGAACACTTCAATGGCTCCCTTCTTCCCTAGTGATAAAAATAAAGTCAAAACTCATTAGGATGCTTTACGGGGCTCGTTATCTTCCAGCTCCAGCTTACCTCTCTAGCCCTGCTGTTTCCTAACCTGCCTTGAACTTTGTACTTGAGTTAGTGTTATGTGTCATGACATCATCTTCTTCCTGTTTACTGTAGAAACTGAAAGCTTCTCCTGGAACTGCTCACCTAACCTCTCTACACATCCTTCACTTTCTCTGGAGGTCTTCCCCACTCCCCCCATTTCACATTTGATGCCCTTCCCAAGTACTCTCATAACAACACCCTTATCTCCATTATCAGTGAGTCACTTGTTTGTAGTTTTGTTCCTTGTTGACATTATGTTTAGCACATAGTAAGTGCCCAACAAATATTTGTGAAATAAATGCATTGTTTGTAAATAAACAACCACTAGGGAAATTTTTCTCAGGATGTTAACTCTAATGGCAATCTCTGTTGAATGGCAGCCCTCAGTACTTGGAAGGAGACGAGGAGCAGAATAATAGAACACAGGTTTCACTATCTCTTATCTTTAAGGATCTTTGGAAACATTTCTCCAAAGAGGACATACAGGTGGCCAACAGACATATGAAAAGATGCTCAACATTACTAATCATCAGAGAAATGCAAATAAAAGCCGGCCAGAATGGCTATCATGAATAAATCAACAAACAACAAATGTTGGCGAGGATGTGGAGAAAAGGGAATCGTTGTGCACTGTTGGATGGACTGCAAATTGGTGCAGCCACTATGGAAAACAGTATGGAGGTTCCTTAAAAAATTAAAAATAGAACTACCTTATGACCCAGCAATTCTACTCATGGGTATTTATGCAAAGAAATCCAAAACACTAATTCAAAAAAATATATGCATCCCTATGTTTAGTGCAGCGCTATTCACAATAGCCAAGATATGAAACAACCGAAATGCCTATCAACAAACAATTGAACAAAGAAATTGTGGTACATTTATATAATGGGGTATTACTCTGCCACAAAGAAGAATGAAATCTTACCATTTACAACAACATGGATGGACCTAGAGAAACTTATGCTAAGTGAAATAAGTCAGACTGAGAAAGACAAATACCATAATCTCACTTTTATGTGGAATCTAAAGAACAGAATAAACAAGCAAACAAAACACAAACATATTCATAGATACAGAAAACAAACTGATAGTTGCTAGATAGGAGGGGGTTTGGAGGATAGGGAGAAGGTGAAGGGATTAGAAAGCACAAATTGGTAGTCACAAAATAGTCATGGGGATGTGAAATACAGTATGGGGAATATAATCAATGTTATAAAGACTATGTAGGATATTAGATGGGTACTGGACTTATTGGGGGGACTTATGCCTAATCACTGTGCTGCATATCTGAAACTAATATAATATTGAATGTCAACTATAATTAAACACACACACACACACACACACACACACACACACACACGGTCTAACAATTAAGTTTGTGAACTTGTTGAAACGATGTTGCTAACCTTTTTTGATATTAGAGGGACTATTTACTATGAATTTGTACCAACTGGACAAACAGTTAACTAAGCTTACTATTTGGAAGTGCTGAAAAGGCTGTGTGAGAAAGTTAGACGACCTGAACTTTTTGCCAACAATTCATGGCTCTTGCATCACGACAATGCACCAGCTCACGTGACACTGTCCATGAGGGAGTTTTTAGACAGTCAACAAATGACTGTATTGGAACACCCTCCCTACTCACCTGATCTGACTCCCAATGACTTTTGTCTTTACCCGAAGATAAAGGAAATATTTAAAGGAACACATTTTGATGACATTCAGGACATCAAGCGTAATATGATGACAGCTCTGATGGCCATTCCAGAAAAAGAGTTTCAAAATTGCTTTGAAGGGTGGACTAGGCGCTGATGTCGGTGCATAGCTTCCCAAGGGGAGTACTTCGTAGGTGACCGTGGTGATGATATTCATCAATGAGGTAAGTAGCACTTTTTCTAGGATGAGTTTGCAAATTGAATTGTCCAACCTCATATATATATATATACATATTCATGTAAAGTACAGCGTAGGGAATATAGTCAGTGGTATTGTAATAGTTATGTACGATGTCAGAGGGGTAGTAGACTTGGGGGGATTATCACTGTGAGGGTTGTAAATGTCTAATCATTATGTTGTTTTTTACCCCTGAAACTAATAAAGTATTTTAAAAAAGAATCAAGATAGAGGAAAAAAACCACAAATCTTTAGGAAAAGATTGCCACTGTGTATGACAATGTGTCACCCTCACCTCCCCAAGTCTCAGTGTCCCTCTTCTTTAGCCTCTAATACCCAGAGACCTTGGACCTTTTGGAGGACTGCCCACAGCCTAAGGGAGCTGCTTTATCTCCCCATGTAGAATGCCTTAAAAGTCTGCAAATTCACTTCTACTGAGGCAGCCGTTGGCCAGTGGCTGAAGAGTGTGGGAATGTGATAGTCCAGCTTACTGCCTCTGACAACACTGAGACATAACTTACAGCCTGGAGCATCACAGTAGGACCAAGCTGAAGCTAGGACTATTCCTGAGGTGGCAGCCGGGGCAGGCCTCATCCCTTCCTTTTCTGTCTTGTCTCCCTCCACTCTTAATGGTCTTCCCGGGGACACTTCCTTAGTGAACCCTTGCACACGAATTTTCACCTCAGAATCAGTTTCTGCAGAACCTGACCTAAGACAGTAGCCAGACTGATAGAGAGGGCCAT
Organism: Rhinolophus hipposideros; assembly: GCF_964194185.1. Taxonomy (NCBI): domain Eukaryota; kingdom Metazoa; phylum Chordata; class Mammalia; order Chiroptera; family Rhinolophidae; genus Rhinolophus; species Rhinolophus hipposideros. Next base: position 78,755,777 of record NC_138053.1, on the reverse strand, counting down.
TCAGTACTTGACCGGGTTCCTGAGCAAGGCCGGAGCCTACCCTATCTTTCTATGACAGGGTAGGTAGAAAGGTAGAAATGAGCAGGAGAAGGAGGGAACCAGCCCTTGCAGCTGCTTCTCCTTAGGTCACAGATATCATAAACAAAGGTGGGCACAAAACAAGTAGCTCAGCAGGACAGCGGCTCACACATGCTCCTAAAGCAAGAAGAAGGAAAAATGCCCAAGAAGGATGGCAAAACATCTCGTTTCTCAGAATGTACACCCTGCTTCTCAGGGCCATTGTAATGAGCTCAGAAACCTTGAGAGCAAGAAGTTAGTACAAGGCACACCTGCTGGAAGAATGAGAGATACTGGAGAGGGAGATGGGGGAGACAATTCACAGAAATAAAAACTCTCACACAATATAAGGAGAGGCCGTTTTTCCCTCTCTTGGGACAGCCCACTCCATAATCTTTATAGTATATGTGTTTTGCTAATAAACTTCTTATTATTCTCTCCTTGTACAAACTCTGTCTTTTGACTGAATTCTTTCCTTTAAGGAGACAAGAACTGAGGTACAGTAGTCACACTCAGAAATCTTTGACAACACAGAAGTGACTTTCATCTGTGTGGGATGATGTCAATGTGAACCCACTTTCAGACAGGAAAATGGATGAGATAATCCCTCAAGAAATCGGAGTCAAACCTCACCAAATCCAACAGCTTGCTCCTAGGGGAGCTGGCCGGCCTCTTCCGTATTAAGACTCCTGGCTCAGTGAAGGGGACTAAAACCAAATCAAGTCATGTAGGACAACGTATTTATGAAAAGCTCCTAATGGAGCCAAGTCATTTACTCACCAGTACTCTTCTTGCAGGCCTGCCGGTTGCATTTTTGGAATTCCAGAGGTTTGGGTTCGTGATCACATCGGCATAGGTCTTGGTCTTCAGCTTGATTGTCCTCTGAGGAGACACAATGGACAGCCCTCTTCTGAAAGCCACCTCCACAGGAAGCGCTGCACTGAAAGAGGAGGGCACAGGAAAAGAGTCAGAATTCTTCCCCAGGACCACCAGGGGAACTCCAGTAGAATATCTCTAACCCCGCTGTAGTCGTGTATGGGAAAGTCTCAATGATCAGAAGCCTTTCTGAAGGAGTCATAGAATAAAGGCACTAATAAATAATTTGGAGATGTGAATTTATAGACTGCCGATTGACGTTGGCTTAATTTATTATTGGGTTCTTTGAAGAATGTGGACAGAGGTTGACCTGCAACATAACAGAAACAAATTTCATATATGGGTCCTAGTGCCTAAGCCATCCAGTTTCTCTCAACTAGTTCATTGGGGGCTGCAAATCAAATGTGAGGAAAGGGGATACAGCTACAAGGGAAGCAGAGAGTACATTAAAAAACGAAGTGGGAGAGGAAAACCATGGTGGAATGCAGGGAGGATTGGAATGGACCTAGCTGAACCATGTGTATTCTCAAGCCATTCTAGCAGATCAGATTCCACTGTAATGTCATGATATGGCTGCCTGCTAGCACAAGAGAGATTCTCTAGCCTGTGAGAGCAGCTTATGTAAGATGATTCCTGAGGGTGTAAGAAAATGTGTCTGAATTTACCATACACACTCTTTTTTTTTTATAAAGGCAAACACAATTTCAGTAACTTTAATTCTGTCATTCTATGTGACCATACAAATATATTTGCAAATAGCTAGAATCAACCCAAAACAATCTATAGTGAGATGCTAAGCTTTAGAATTGTTCACTGAAAACTGGCACATAGAAATGGTGCAAAATACCATTGCAAAAAAACAAAGCATAAGGAAATTGACATTTCAAAGAAGAATGTCAGGAGAAACAACAAAAGATGGTGGTCTTCCATTGCCAGAAGAAATAAAAAGGATAATGCTTAAATGCTTCAATCATTTTCTCCAAAAACTGAATCCTCATTCTAAAGTAAAGAATCAAATACAACCAATATTTACTACCATTCAGTCACTTTCTCTGATTTTTGCAAAAGTAAAATTGGGGAAGTTTTTAACCAAATACAGTAGAAATTTATGATGAACTTTTGGTAAAATTATTTTAGGGAATTTATTTTTTTTTAACTGCAGAGACATTTGAAAACTGCTGCAATTCATCTTGAAGAAACAAAGATATGGACAGTATTAAAATCTCTGGGGTTTACTGTGAAATGGGATTATTATGAATATCTGCCACTCTCATCCTTAAGCACAGACTCTTTTAAAAATTATTTTTATTCTGGTAAAATATGTAAAACTTAAAATTTACTATTTTAACCATTTTTTAAGTACACAGTTTGGTACCTTAAGCACATTCACATTAATGTACAATCATTACCACTATTCATCTCTAGACATTTTTTATCTTCCCCAACTGAAACTCTGTACCTATTAAATAAGAGCTTCTCACCTCCTATGCCCGTCCCTCAGGCTCTGGCAAGCACCATTCTATTTTTGTCTCTATGAATTTGACTGTTGTAAATACCTCATATAGGTGGAATCATACAATATTTGTCCTTTTGTGACTTGCTCATTTCAACTAGCATAATATCTTCAAGCTTCCTACATGTTATAGTATGCGCCAGAGTTTCCTTTTAAGGTGAAATATATTCCATTGTATGTATATACAATATTTTGTTTATCCATTCATCCACTGATGGACACTTGTGTTGCTTCCACCTTTTGGCTACTGACAACCATCTATACTCTGGTGATTTACCTTCTAGGTCATGTTTTATTACTTTTAGCCTCCTGTTTTTTATGTATTCAAAATCTCCCAGAGGGTAGAAACCAGTCTTTCTTTCTTCGTCCTGTCTGACAATTAGATGAGTGCTAAACATAGCCTGACAGTCAATAAATCGTCATTGATCAACTGACTGAAAGTCTGCTGCATGGCAAATTCTGGATAAATCACTAGGTCCTAAAGATTCCATTTGCCATTTGAAATATCAGTGGTCACCCAGCTCACTAGATAAAAAAAAAAAAAAATCCACACTGGGACACCACTGATAAACACCACTAGATAAAAAAAATTCCACACTGGGACACCACTGATAAACTCAGTTTTGCTACCAAAACTTCCCACAAAACTTCCATATAGATAGGAGGAGAAACATTAAATCTTTCTTAACATCTGCTTCTTTATTTTAATTCTACTCTTCATAAAGCCTAGGGCATGGTAGTCAACATGGAACCTCATGTTTGCTTTATAAATTCCGAGATTTCTGTGATTAAACCTCAACATAATTTTATTCAGTGAATTCACCTCAAATTCTCCATGAAAATGGACAAGAAAAAAAGAAATAACTGCTCAACTGATTCTGAGTAAATAAAAGTGTGCAACAGGACAGAGGGAAGAACAAGGGATGTTCATCAAGCCAGAATCTGATAAGGTGTACTGGACCAGAATTCAGGAGATTTGGGCTTTTTCCCCTCACTGAATATTGTTCATTCACTCGATCTCTTTCTTCCTCTGTAAGATGAGGTTGTTAGATAAAGAATGAATAACTTCCTTTCCTGCCTTCTGCTTCTAAGGGTGGAATGGAACAAGGCTGGGCTGGTCCTGGGTGCCGAAGTCCTGTAGGCTCTCTTGGGGGACACATTAAGATGGAAGAGCTAATTCCAAGCCAAGCACAAAAATAAGCAATTATTAGCCAGTTAAAGCGATTTATTATAAAGAAGATGCATGAATTTGTGTTGTACTTAATTAGGGGATTAAGCAGGAAGAATGGTGGCTGATTTGGGTTTTGTTGATTGTGCTAATGTTGTGGGTTTGGGGTTTTAGAGAGAGGGTACAACTCTCTTAATGTGCAGTTCCATTTCTTTGGATCCAGTAAAGGTAAGGAATCTTTGTGCAGAACAGAGCACTCAAAATAGGGATGGGGCTAAAGCTGATTAGCTCCCAGGGAAGGCTACTGAGTAACCGAATTGTTCACACCCTTAAGTGAACTCTACTCTAGCCTCATTCAGTCCTGGCTGCCTCAATCAGAGCATAAACTAGCCTATTTGGAAATGTTGACAAGGACACGAAGACAGGACTCTGTTATTATCCAGTCAACCAACACTGATCAAATGGAGAAATATGAAAAAGAGAAACCATCTGATGTTCTAGAACTAATGCAAACATCTTCATTGAATAATTTTCTTGCACTTACTATTACTATATGACAGGCACTGTTCTAAGTGGATAAAAAATATCTTTAACTTCAATCCATGTAAAATAAGATTTGTTTTCTGGTTTTACTGATGTAGAACTAGATCCTCCTTTTTCCTGAGTTTTTTTTCTTTTTCTTTTTCTTCTTTTAATTATAGCATTTATTAGACACAGATACTCGTGTCCTTCAGATTTGGAAATCTTTTCTTCTGTTCTTTGATAATTTCCTCATTTCTATTCCATGTCTATTCTCCCTTTCTGAAATCTTATCTGATGTTTTACCTCCTAGTCTGATCCTCTAATTTTCTTATCTTTTATGTCATTTTCTTTTTGTTCTCCTTTTCTTGAGAAATTTCTTCACCTTATTTTCCCAATCTTTCCACTTAATTTTTTCATTTGCTCTTATAAATTTTTCTAAGTTCTCCTTTTAATCTCTGAACATTCCTTTCATATAGCTTCAATAAGAAACTATGTCATGGATGTAGCCTCTTGTTTCTCTGAAGAGATTAAGTATAGTTGTTTTGGGGGGAGATCATTTCTTTCTTTCACGGTCTCTGTTATTTGGAGTTTTTTTTTGTTTTGTTTGTTTTGTTATTTTGTCCTTAGTATGACAGGTTTTCTCCAATGCCCAGTAATCCTAGACTATCTATTTATATTAAGATGAGGCACCAATGAGCTATTGGAAATTCCATGGATGGCAGTTATTGAGAGATGGCTTTATATAAGGTGATCAGGAAGAGACATATTATGTGTGTGTGTTTCTTTTCAGGCTAAGCCAGTTCCCCTGCCTTTGTGGAGCTCCTGTGGGAGAGAGGGGACACTATTTACTGAGTACATTTTCACTTACTCATTGGTGCGAAGAGCCCTTTCATCCCCACCAACTGTGCCTGATTCCAAGGTCTCTTTTGGTTTACTTTCTAAACATTCCCATCCCCCACACTCCTCTCCTTTATCAACCACCAGGTTGTTCTCTTTAGCTTATGGGTCTGTTTCTGTTTTGTTTATTCACTTGTTTTATGTTTTTAGATTCCACATGTAAGTGAAAGCGTACGGTATTTGTCTTTCTCTGACTTATATCACTTAGCATAATACACTCTAGGTCCATCCATGTTGAAGCAATGGCAAAATTTCATTCTTTTATATTGCTGAATAATATTTTATCACACATAAACACACACACTCACATCTTCTATACCCACTTTGTTGAGTTTTTATCATAAAACGATATTGAACTTTCTCAAATGCTTTTTCTGCATCTATTAAGATGATCATATGATTTTATCCTTTATTTTGCTAATGTGATGTATCACATTGATTGATTTACATTTGTTGAACCATTCTTATGTCCCTGGGATGAGTCCCACTTGGCCATTGTATATAATCCTTTTAATGCATTGTTGAATCTGGTTTTCTGGCTATTGTTCAGAATTTTTGCATCAATGTTCATCAAGAACATTGGTTTGTACTTTTCTTTTTTTGCAGTGTCTTTATGTGGTTTTGGTATCAGGATAATGCTGGCTTTGCCGAATGAGTGTAGAAGTGTTCCTTCTTCTTCAATTTCTTGAAATTGTGTAAGGATAGGTATTAATTCTTTTTTGAATGTTTGGTAGAACTCACCTGTGAGGTCGTCTGGTCCTAGACTTTTATTTGTTGGAAGTTTTTTACTACTTCAAGTTTGTTGCTAGTAATCGTTTTGTTTAGATTTTGCATTTAATCTTGCTTCAGTCTTGGAAGGTTATATACCTCTAGAAATTGATTTCTTCTGGATTGTCGAATTTGTTGGCATATAATTGTTTGTAGTATTCTTTAATGATTCTTTGTATTTCTGTGGTGTCAGTTGTAACTTCTCTTTCATTTATGATTTTATTTGGACTCTTTTTCTTGATGAGTTTGGCTAAAGGTTTGTTGATTTTGTTTGTCTTTTCTAAGAACTAGATCTTAGTTTTATTGATATTTTTCTATTGTTTTTTAAATTTCTATTTCATTTATTTCCATTCTGATCTTAACTATTTCCTTCCTTCTGTTTACTTTTGGTTTTATTTGTTCTTCTTTTTTTAGTTCCTTTAGGTGTACAGTTAGGTTGTTTATTTGGGATTTTTCTTGTTTCTTGAGGCAGTCCTATATAGCTATAAATATCCCTCTTAGAACTGCTTTTGTTGTAGCTCATAAATTTTGAAAAGTTGTGCTTTCATATCAATTTGTTTCAAGATAGTTTTTGATTTCCTCTTTGATCTGTTGGTTGTTTAGTAGTATATAGTTTTGTCTCCATGTATTTGTGTGTTTTTTTCCAGTTGTTTTCCTGTATTTGATTTCTCGTTTTAGCCCAATGTGGTTGGAAAAGATGTTTGATACGATTTCAATCTTGAATTTATTGAGGCTTGTTTTGTGGCCTAATATGTGATCTATTCTGGAAAATGTTCCATGAGCACTTGAAAAACATGTGTATCCTGATGTTTTTGTATGAAATGTTCTGTAAATATCTATTAAGTCAATTTGTTCTAATGTGAAAGTTAAGGCTATTATTTCCTTATTAATTTTCTGTCTAAATGATCTACCTGTTGATGTAACTTGATATTAAAATCCCCTACTATTATTGTATTACTATGTATTTCTTCCTTTATGTCCATTAATAATTGCTTATATATTTAGGTGCTCTTATGTTGGGTGAGTAGTTATTTACAATTGTATATCCTCTTCTTGGATTGATTCCTTTATAATTATGTAATGTCTTTTTACATTATTTGTTTTAAAGTCTATTTTGTCTGATGAGTATTGCTATCCCAGCTCTCTTTTCATTTCTTTTTCCATCCTTTCACTTTCAATCTGTGTGTCCCTCAATTTGAAATGAGCCTCTCGTAAGCATCATATGGATGGAATGTGTTTTTAATCCATTCAAACATCTACATCTTTCTATTGGAGCAGTTAATCTACTTACATTTAAAGTGATTATTGATAAGTATGTACTAATTGACATTTTGTTGTCTTTTAGTTGTTTTTATAATTCTTTTCTGTTCCTTTCTTCTTTTCTTGATCTCTTCCCTCGTGGTTTGCTGGTTTTCTTTGGTGTTTGTTTGCATTCCTTTCTCTCTATTCTTTGCATCTTTTGTAAGTGTTTGGTTTGTGATTACCATGAGGTTTATGTATATAATTCTATATTTATAGCACTTTATTTTAATCTGTTAGGCATTTAAATTCAAATTATTCTATCAAAACTACATTTTTACTGCCCCCTCCACACTTTGTTATTGATGCCATATTTTAGATCTTTTTATGTTGTGCATCTCCTACTTATTGGAATTTGAGCTGAGTTTGATACCTTTTTCCTTTGTCCTTTGTAGAAGCTTTTTAAATGTCTGATACACTGTACTTATTAAATATTTGGCTTTACCTATAAGGTTTTTTCCTTTCTCATAATTTCTTATTTCTAGTTATGGCTTTTCCTTTTCTGCTTCAAGAAGACCTTTTAACATTTCTTGTAAAACTGGTTTAATGGTAATGAACTACTTTAGTTTTTGCTTATCTGGGAAAATCTTTCTCCTTCAATTCTGAATTATAACCTTGCTGGGTAAGTTATCCTAGGTTGTAGGTTCCTTTCTTTTAGTATTTTAAAGATGTCCTGCCACTTGCTTCCAACCTGTAAAGTTGCTGCTGAGAGACCAGCTGATGTAGGCTTATGGGGTTCCCTCTGTATGTATTTGTTGTTTTCCTCTTTCGTCCTTCAAGATTGTCTATTTAACTTCTGCCATTTTAATTACAATATGTCTTGGTGTGAGTCTCTTTAGGTTCATCTTGTTTGGAAAGATCTGTGCTTCCTGGACCTTGGTGTCTGTTTCCCAGGTTAAGAAAATTTTCAGCCATCATTTCTTTAAAATAAAGTTTCTATTCCTTTCTGTCTTTCTTCTCCTTCTGGGATCCCTATCGTGCAAATGTTTGAGTACTTGAAGTTATCGCAGAGGTCCCTTAAACTATCTTCACTTTTTAAAATTCTTTTTTCTTTTTTGCTGTTCTCATTCATTGATTTCCACAAATCTTTCTTTCATGTTGCTGATCCATTTTTCTGTATTAGCTAATCTGCTGTTGACTCCTTATAACGTAATTTTCATTTCAGTTATTGTGTTTTTCAGGTCTGCTTGATTCTTTATTATACTTTCTAATGCTTTGTTGAAGATCTCCCTAAGTTTCTCTATTCCTCTCTAAAGTTTGATTAGCATCCGTAGGACCATTTCTTTATCAGTCAAATTACTTATCTATGCTCTGTTAGGGTTTTTTTCTGGGGATTTTTCTTGTCCCTTCATTTGAGAGATATTTTCATTTTGTTTGACTTTCTGTTTGTTTATATGAATTAGGCAAAATAGTTTTCCCTGTCTTGAAAAAGTAGACTTATGCAGAAGTGGCCTTTGTGTAGGCTGTGTGTGCTGGGTGGTTTTGGCAAGCTGCTAAAAGCCGACCATGTACTTAAGGTGTCCAGGGCACTGGCCTACTGAGCCAGAGCTGTTCCGGGTGGGCAGGCCAGGTTGTGTAGTAATACCCTGTTGATCCTACTTGCTTCCTTTGGATGGATATGGGTTCGGGTGATGTGTCTGACAACACGCTGCTGTGACCTTGAAGGTAGGTCACACCACCTGGAGAGTGCCCCCCCAATTCCCCACCCTGTAGAGGTGGAGGGAGACTTAAACAATGGTGCTCACCAGCACCTCTGAACCCAGAGAATTCCTGCAGCCCCCGGAGAGCTCCCACAGTTCCCTAGCCTTCTCTGTACAGTCTCTTGTTTCTTGTATAGAAAGGGGTCCCATGTAGGGGTCCAAAGGGGTTTCTGTGTAGGCTTTACTGTATAGATAATTATAACTAAAGAAATGCCCTGGAAAAATCTGGTTGAAGAATAATAACCACACAAAACCTCATAATTTACAACCTCAGTGCTACCTAAGCATCAAAATGAGGAGCAGGCTGCATGCTTTTGACAAATGGTAATATTTTTGACAATTTCCTCTTCTCAATGAGTTCCCTAAGAGCTTGATATGCTTCACATTATCATAGTTTTCCAGAAGGAAAATTGCATTTTCCAACTTTCCTTTACAATGGATGATAAGGTGATGGAGCCTCAGGGAATTGATCGAGTTGAAAATGTTCACCTGTAGTTGTTAATCTTCCATGGGATTTTGTGTCCCCAAATGACCCAAATTTATAACATTTTAATAAAAGTTCACATTGTATCCAATTTTCTCTTCCGATGGCCACATTTGATTTAGTTAGTGATGTTTATATTGTTATACAGGGCTGCAGGGTATTTATGAAGAGCCTAATCTGGAAAGACATCTTTAGTTGTTGGGTACAGTCTTTTCAGGTTGTTAAATCAAAGATGGATGAAGCACATTGCTTTTCAAATAACTGAATTTCTAATGAATGGGAAAGAAAGTCAATTTCCAATGGAGATATTATATTATACCTAAATGTAAAGTAATTAAATTACATTTATATGAAAAAAATATAACTGCGCATGGCATTTTCTATTGTTTACATGACCCATGGAGCAAGGTGAAAATCCTCACGTTTGTATGGAGCCACAAAAGACCCTGAATAGCCAAAGCAACCATGAGAAAAAAGAATGCCTGAGGTATCATACTCCCTGACTTCAAGCTATACTACAAAACTGCAGTAATCAAAACAGTATGGTATTGGCTGAAAAAAAACACTCACACACAGAGACCAATGGAACAGAATCGAGAGCCCAAAAATAAACTCATAGATATATGGGAAATTGATTTTGACAGTGGAGCCAAAAATATACAATGGAGAAAGGAAAGTCTCTTCTGGAAAAACTGGAAAGTCAAATTCAAAAGAATGAGACTAGAGTGCAATCTGAAAACATACACAAAAATTAATTCAAAATGGATTAAAGACTTGAGTATAATTCCTAAAACAATAAAATATATAGAACAATAAAATACATAAAACAATAAAAACCATAGGCACTAAATTTATGGACATTAGCCTCAGAGGGGTTTTTGTGAACTTGAGCCTAAAGACAAAGGAAGTAAAAGCAAAAATAAATGAATGGAACTACAACCAACGAAAAAGCTTCTGCACAGCAAAAGAAACCATCAACAAAACAAAAAGGCAACAAATCGAATAGGAGAAAACATTTGCAAATGATACTTCCAATAAGGGGCTAATATCCAAAATATATAAAGACATCTTACAACTTAACAAAAAAAAGCAAATAATCCAATTGAAAAAGAGACAGAGTACCTGAATAGACACTTATCTAAGGAAGACATACAGATGGCCAACAGATATATGAAAAGATGCTCAACTTCCCTAGCTACAAGGGAAATGCAAATCAAAACCACAATAAGATACCATCTCACACCTGTAGAATGGCTACTAACAATAAAACAAGAAATAAGTGTTGGAGAGAGTGTGGAGAAAAGGGAACCCTCATACACTGCTGGTGGGAATGTAAATTGTAGCTACTATGGAAAAGAGTATGGAGGTTCCTCAAATAATTAAGAATAAAGCTATCTTACGACTCAGAAATCCCTCTTCTGGGTATCTACCTGAAAAATTTGAAAACATGTATTCATAAAGATATATGCACCCCTATGTTCATTGCGGCATTAGTCACAATAGCCAAGACATATATATGTATATATACATATATATGTGTGTGTATATATATATATATATATATATATATATATAAAATGGAATACCACTTAGCCATAAAAAGATGAAATAATACTATTTGTGACAACATGGATGGATCTTGAGAATATTACGTTAAGTGCAATATATCAGATGGAAAAGAACAAGAATTGTATGACTTCACTTGTATGCTGGATATAAAGCAAAAAGAGAACCAATGAAACAAACACAAAAACAAAAAATAAAACATAGATACAGACCACTGAACGGTGTTTACAGACGGGAAGGGCAGTGGGAGAAGGACAAAGAGGGTAAAGGGGGTCAAATACATGGTGATGGAAGGAGACCACACTTCAGGTGGAGAGCACACCATAGAGTGCATTATAAAGTTGTACACCTGAAATTCATATAATGTTATTAACCAATAATGTTACCCCAATCAGTTGGATAAAAAAAGAGGAAGAAAAATAGTATGTTCCAGACAAAAGAATCAGCATGTATAAGGAAAAGAATGATCAATAAAAATAATAATGTAGTGATAGCCAAAACAAAACAAAAAAAACCCACAAGGCATACCTGACAGTATTTGAATTATTCATGGCTATGCAGGTACAACTACACAGCTACGAACGGTGAAAATTACTAAGAGCAGTATAACGACCAAAAATGCCTGGGGTCATTATGTTTGGCAAAATACTGCACTGGCCTGTGTTACAATTACAACCATCAAAATAGACTTACATAAGAACAAGTTACTTCAAAAAGTGTTACTAGTTGAGGGGTTAGTGCATCAGACCCTCTTGGCTCCCCTTGTGTCCCAACTGTGGGCCCTGATCTTCCTCAGCCGAGGTGGTAACCAACCTCATGGAAGCATAGCCCTCTGGCCTGCACCTTGTGTCCATGTTGTGCCTCCCACCTCCTGACTCGGAGCTTCTTGTTGCCAAGGACACCTGAACACACATGGTGGGACCTGCCCACACATGAATTAACCCAGGACCATGGTGGATACCAGCCATCTGAGTGGAGACTTTTACCCAGTCCTGGGAGACAGGAGCCAGGAGACCATCCCCTCTCTTCCTGCCCCTGGACAAACTACCCTAAGGGCAGTATTTCATACAGCTTTTATAAGGCCTTCTTTCGAGGAGGAGCGATCAGTTGCTCCTGACAACAAGCATCTTACTTGACTCCCCTCCTTTCCTGCCTTGTTTCTTTTATCTATTATGCCTGCTTCCCTGGCATTAGATTTCCTAATAAAGTATTCACTTTTGCCTTAAGATTCTATTTTCTAGAGAATTCAGGATAGGATAAATCAGAGTGATGACCAAATTTATCTATGGAAGAATTTTTTTATTTATGCAATAAATAAACTTTGAAGAACAATACATCTTTCCCTCATTTACAGTTTAATTATTTTATTTGTCTCTCCATCAAACAGGCTGGCCATCTGGCAAACTGATCTTCAGGTTGCCAAGAGACCTGAAACTTGCTAAATCAGGGTGAGTCTCTAACTTTAGGGCATATACGATTCTCATTTGCTCAAAGCCAGAGGATTTAAGGTGTTTAAGGTGTTAAATTGTGCCTCTGGGATAATTTTGGTATTTGATCTTTTCTGTTTTAAAAGTCTTTCATCATTTTCTCTTTTGACCTCAAGACAGTAAACACTGACCACCATGTCAGCTACAGGGTCAACTTCTAGGAGACTTAGAGGTGTATTAGCAGAAGAATATTGGAACTAAAACATATGGAAACACACTGTAAATCAAGGGATACATTGCACATTTACAATGAGTATATATTTCTTTGAACATCGAAAAACAAACAAATGCTTTTTTTTGAAAGACTGAAATAAATTGAAGAGAACGTAACTGACTTACCAGGTCCCAGTTTCCAGTGGCCCAGTGACAACAAGGGTGCCTGTTGCAGAGGGCAGTGGATGCAGGCCTTTTCTCCCAATCACAGAGGTCTCTCGGACAAGTCACTCTCCTCTCCTGGACCCCGCCTCCACAGGACCTGGAACACTGACATACAACAGGGACAGGTTAGATAAGTATCACATGGTGACATCTGCAGTGATCGGGGAAGAATTTGTTGTGTACAGTGTTGTTTAGAATATTAGTATTTGCATTGGAATCTGCAGCATCTGGGCCAGGTTCCTTCCAATGACTACCCAGTCATTTCAAACAACAGTAGTGACAAGAATTAAAAAGAAGAAAGGAGATTTATAAAGGAAATTCTGAAGATAAGAGGAGGAGAAAACAAATCAGAAGATACCAAATAGTTCAATGTCAATATGTCAAACAGGAGGAATTTTGGTTAAAAACCTAAATGAGGCATCATTCCAAAATGAACTTTGTTATCTCTATTTTGTCTTCTGACACAAGTGTCTAGAAAACAAAATGTAAACTACAGATGTTTTTATTATTATTAACTCGGACAGCCTAAACAGTCACACATTTGGAAGACAATTTTGTCCATCTCTTATTAAAATGGGATTCAGTCTTTCTTTCCGACTACACAAAACTGAGAATTACATTTGTCCATATTTGGAATAGTGAAATTGGTAGGTTTGCTCGGGGTTGTTATGCGCTGGCTATAATGCACCCAAAATAAATCTGAAATACCAAGTTGGATTCCTGAAGGAATACAATTCTAAAATGTGTCGGGTTTTGTTCACTAGAATAACTTTTAAGAGACACTGTCTCATTTTCCTGAGGTTTCTAGCAGGAAATAATTCACCAAGAATCTTGAAAAGCACTTTGAGCATCTTGGATAATCTTAGTGCTTTGAAAAAATCTTAATTATGGTATTGTAACAACAACAAAACCATTATGGTTGCCAACATCTTGCCCTTCACATCAGACAATATGTGTGTGGTAGTACCATAGAAAATGGAAGTTATATACAATTAACCCTTTCTGCTCAATGAAAGAACTAATCTATTGCTTTCACAATATTCCAGCTTTGAGAGTGACATGGATTCCCCAATACACACTTATTTACTCTATTATGAACCATACATTAATGGAGAGAAGGAGAGGAATCCCACACATACCTACACGTGTGCATATGGATGGGGGCCACCTGGCCAAGTAATCTCCAGGAAGAAGGTATGGAGAAGATATAAACGAGTGGTTCTCAAAATGTGGTCCCCAGACCAGTGGTTTTAGTGTCTTCTGGATACTTGTTAGAAATGACAAATTTCACGCGCCACCCCCGACCTCTGAGTTGGATTCTCTGGAGGTGGGGTCTAGACATCTGTGTTAACAAACCATCCAGGTGATTCTGAAGCATGGTAAAGTCTGAGAACCTCTGGAGCAGACACATTCCCAGAGCGGAAACGCATCTTCCCTTCAAGCAGTCTGGGCTGGCTGGCACACACGGAAGGGGCCCAGAACGTTCCCACGATAGCATCAGTGTGTGTAGATAGAGCAACAGCATGGTGGCTCAGAGAAAGCACCTGCAAGTGTCTGGTCCCTCAGTAGCTCCCAGGAAACACCCAACTGACTTTTACAGTTTACATTCCCCCCGCTCAGAGCCTCAGAGGGAGGACTTCCAACTTTGTGGTTTGCTCAGAACAGAGCAATTTAGAGAAAAGGGTAGTGGGAGGCCTTCAGGGAACTGGCTCATTATTGGGGATCCCAGGAGCCACTGAGGAAGCATAAAGAATACATCTTTTTCATAAACATAGAGCAGATATAATTGCTCCTCTTTGATAACCTGCAAATGCCATGTCTCTGACAAGGTAATCTAAGCCCCTCTGCAAATTCCCAGATTCTGGAAGCCTTCCCCAGGCCTGTGCAGCATATATGGACAGCTTGGAGGCCAATGTCCAGAGCACGGGGGTAGCAGACACTTCATGTACTCAAGAGCTGGGCAAGGGAAGGAGGAGAAAGAGGGGACAGTGGTGGCTGCTGCCCCCAGAAACACCAGGTACTGGTCCAGAGGGTTAGGAATCAGCTTGGCTGCTTGACGCAGTAGACAGTAAGTAGCTCTAGGGGGCTCCGTCTTCCATAGTTGGACCCTAACTCTGTATCCTATAGTGTGGTTCTCTACTTTCCATTCCCTGGCACATGGTAGTTTACCCCCAAATAGTTCCTGATTCACTCTTTCTCCTCAATTCACTGTTTGGTCAATGCCCTCTGGGCTAAGGTCTGTAGTAGAAAGAATAGAGGCATTGAAGTCTGCCTTATGCTTGAATTAACACCGCACCATTTACTTTCTAGTTGTGTGACCCCATGTAAGCCTCTTAACTGCTGAGTCTCAATTTCTTCACCTATAAAATGGAATTAATAAACCTACCATCCAGGCTGTTTCGAGAATTAAACCAAGTATTGTAGGTAAAATGCCCAGCTCATGGACACGAAATATGCTACGTTCTTTTTTTCTTTTTCATCATGCATGGATGTAATTAGGAGTAATATATTGTTTGTTTGTTTGTTTTAAAGCTATTGAGGCATTTGCCTATTGGCAAACAAGATCATATTTCACCAAAGAATGGTAACTTGTTTTCCTGTGCTAAAGTAGGAAAAAGACCCAGGGTGGGAGGGCTCACAAAACAGATCCCCCCCCCCACACACACACACAGACTTATTTGTGCAATGATCTGGGCATTTAACTGAGAGCTGGAAATCTAAAATACACTGTGTGTGACCATTACACCCAGCCCAACTACAGAAACTAGGACAGGCATGCGAGGCTCTGTCCTAAATGGCTCACATCCCAGTAGCCCTTGTACATTTCTGCAGCAGGGACCCCAATGCCCCTGTATATCTCCTGAGAGACTAGGTTCTAATAAAACCTTGAATTGTCACAGTTGAAACCACACAATACAGTCCTCAAGTTGTCGATCTGGTTGGCCTCCCTCACACAGTGATGGGTCACTGAATGAGGCCAGTCATTGCCATGATGCAAGTGTGGTCTTCCCTGACTTCTAGAGTCCCATGGTAGCACAGACATTCATGTGGGCCTGGTGGTGTGGATGGTGTACCTGGCTCCAGGGCTCCACCCGCCACTCCTCGCAGGGCTCCATGTTACAACTTGTACTCAGTGGGGGAGAAATGCCGGCCAGGAACTGGCAATGGAATGGCCTCAGGCTCCGGTGGTCCTTGCTGTCCACACACTCAATCTCCCGCATCTGGAAGCCCCCGCTGCAGTTCCTGGAGCACTGTATGTAGAGAGAAACGGGGTTTCACAAAGCACTGTGAAGTTCCAGGCTTGCAGGCATGAAGAAGGATTAGCTCTAGTTCAAGTGAAGTGTTTTCCCTCACATGCCACAGAGAGGGAGTCACTCAAGCAGACCCTGGAGATGGGGCTGCCAGTGTCAGGCTTGGAAGGGTGAGGGTTTGATGTCTGACAGAACTGGAAGTGGAGTGCAGTTCTGTCACTCATTTGTCGCGAGCCCTTGGGTAAGTCACAGAAACATTCTGAGCCTCAGGTATTATATCTGTAAATTAGGATAATACCTGTTACCTCACAGGGCTGTCGTGAAGATTATAAACACTGGGGCTGAGGTGCCTGCTGGCGCAGCGTTCTGTCTCAGTGGGCACCTGTTCCCTCTAGTGTCTGTATTCATTCCAGGTGAACAGGGCTGCCCACAGGGGTTCTCTCTGCCAAGCCACACCCACCTGTCCCTCAGAATTCTGCTAAAAACCTGGCTTCTCCATGACTCTGAAAGTGAGAGAAGTTATCCTTTCTCAAGTGAAGGGTCTATATGAAGGAAATGTATTGAATAATTGCTGAGTGGTTGACTTACGAGAGTGAGCAAACCCTGTCTTGGTCTCCACCATCATCCATCCTCCGACACTCGTCATCACCTGCCTCCATCACTGAGTTTCCTCATCACATGCCCACTGAAAGCCCTGACAGAGGCCCTCCTCACGCCCCCTCTTCCCAAGTGCTCACATCTGTGTGGCAGCCCCTTCGTCCTGTTCGGTCTCAGTAAAAGGCATGGTTCACCTGTAGACTGCTAACTTCCTGATTATCATAATAATAAACATGGACACACTATAGTCACCTAAAGTCAGTATACGAGGCCTATTCTGGAGTATTTCTTTTGTTTATTCTCTCACCTCGTGTATTTTGGAATCCAAAATCCCCCACCTAGTTAAGATTTTATCTGATCATAACTTGAGCCTCTTGGTCTCCAGCCCGTTTATAATGCTAGTTCCCTCCAAACCCCTTCAGCTTGTCTTGTCTCTGCACCCTAGTCTCTCACGGCCAGTCCCAGCGTGGTCTGTCTGGTCACTTCCCACATTCAGGTGGGGTCGTGCAGTAGGTAAGATGGAGACAGACCCCTATGCACCTCAGCCCTTTCCCCCAGATTCTCCTTGGGTTAACAATATGTCCATGTGGTCCATATATCCTGAATTTTCCTTCCTCTACCCACTGCATTACCCACCAGCCACTGCTCTTCCTTTAGGCCTCAGCTTAAATATCACCTCCTCAGAGAGGCCTTCCTTGAATGCCTTATCCAAAGAGGCTTTCCCTTTTGTTATTTACCTTGGCTCCTTCTCGGTTTCTGTCACAGGGACTTAAAATATGGAACAACTTTTATTTATTCTGTCCTTTCTTTCTGTTAGATTCTCACTGCCATGAAGTTGGAATCCGATCTGCTCTGCTCACTGTTAAATCCTGGAATTTAGTATGGCACCAGACACAGCAGAGATGAGATGGTCTGTACAGACTTTGTGAGTGAATATGTGAATTCTGATGAAAGGGCAACCAGGGGGGCTCTCCGTGGGAAAAACAGATCTGTGGTCACCATAGGGATGAAGAACAGCTTTCTTTACCCTTTTAATTCTTCTCTCAATCATTTCATTGCAGTCTTGGCTGAGCAAATGCACCCCCAGAAAGCATGTGCATAGCTGCAGATATGTCTTCATACGGCCCCTCTCTGCATGGTAAAAGATTATGCTCTCTTTCTGGTCCTGTTGGAATACTCATAATTATAGCGCTGTAGTTGGGAAAAGAACAGTCTTCCTAATCTTTCAGTAGAAGATCAAAAAATACTGTCCTGCTTCTATTGCTGCCTGGCAGATTGCACAAAATCAAATGACTTCAAACCTTGGGCTGTAACACAGAAAGATCTGGGCCTGTGTGATAAGGGGGCAGATTGATGCCTAATACTTTCATAAACCAAGTGTGTTTGGCTTCTCAGAAATAAGCAACACTTGAAAGACAGCCCCCCCCAAAAAACCCACACAATTAAAGACTTCATTTTCCTGCCATGCCGTAAGTACACTGAGAAAAAAATAACTGCCAACTTAAAATCAGCTACAGAAGAAATGAGGAAGCGTGCTAATAATTGCACACAAAGCAGCCATTTGTCTGACAAAAGAGACTTCTGGGAAATAGCACATAGTTAAAACAAGAGGCCCTTTTTATTGGGAAAGGGGAATTTTACAAGACATAAATGTAAAATGGGGTTTTGTTATTTTCCATTTGGTACTACAATCTGATATTCCTAAGTTGAATTTTCAAGTTAGCATTAACCTTTTGTCAATTCAATGGGAAATGAAGTTTACTAATATGCTGAAGTAAATAATAAGGAAAGACACTCATTAAATCTATGACTTTATTCCATTTTCAAAAGAGAAATGGCAGGATATTGAATCACTCCACTCCTAACACTATTTTGTTTTTGTGTGCTGAAGGCCAATTATTATATTCATTTTCTTATTGCCTTACCGGAGGGTCATTTGTGGTTGAGACTGAAGACAGGAGCCTGGATAATGGGAATAGAAAGACTAGCTAATGCCCTGTTGTGACCTAACAGGCCTAACTGTTTTTCCAGTTACTGCATCAGTTTAACTGATATTAGGTTAGTGCAAAAGTAATTGTGGTTTAAAAGGTTAAAAATAATTGCAAAAGCTGCAATTACTTTTGCACCAACCTAATAGAATCTGCAAACAAGACTGAGTTAGAATAAAAAAAAATAGCTTACAGGAGCCACTGGCAGAGATAAAATGAAAACACAACCATTTCTTCCTTGTGTTGCTATTGATTTATGCAGTCATCCTGATAGAAACGCTTTCCATGTTGGACTCACATAGAGTGTTCAGATGAGTATTGTGAAATTGAGGAACATAGGATCAGGGGGTCAGTAGTCTTCATTCAATTATGACCCTGATATCCAGTGGCTACCTAACCATGGATTAATCACGTCAATGTTCTAATCCTCTGTTTCTCCATTGGTATTTTGAGGAGGATACATTAGATGGTTAAACCATCCCAACATTCTAGAGTGGTACAAGTGTATGGGCTCAATAGATTTGTATTCTGTTTTGATTTCAGGATACTTTCTTGCTCTCTAAGTTGCATGCCAAATACTAAATTGGGATACAGAAATAATTCTGCTCTTTCCTTATGCTAACCAGATTCATAAGACCCTTAAGATCAAATAATTCACTCCAAAAATTCTAAGTTGAACAGCACCAAAATTCATCCTTCCAGCTGTTCCTCCCGCCACACCCCCACTTCCCTTCCTCCCAGTTACTGGGCACTTGTTATGTTCTAGGCTCTGTACCCCAATCTAGCTGCAGGAGAAAGTCACATAAATGAGTAGAAGTCATAAAGATTTTATGTCGAAAGTTGTTCATGATCCAGTGAGGGCACAAAGAAGAGGTGATAAATTTCCCTGAACAGGTGAGAAAAAGCTTGAAGAAAGGAGCCAAATCTTGAGCTGAATCACATAAGGCAGGCAGATTCTTACTCAGCTGGCAAAATAGGATGGGGGGTATTTAAGGTGGAGAGAATGGGATATACGAGCACAGTGCTATGAAACAAGGCTTCTTTAGGAACAGCAAGTTGATCAGAATGCTAGAGCAGAGGGTAGGGGTCAAGAGATGGGCAGGGCCATCACAGAGGGCCCGTGGTCTGGACATCAGTCCTCAGCGAGAGTGGTCTTGGGTTCATGCTTCCTGTAATCCCAAAGGTGTTTAGTTAATTGCCGTTCCTCCAACCATTTCTTTTTAGGGCTCCCTTAGTCTGAAATCTTCAGAGATGTCAAGAGAGGGAGACAGCGTAGACATACAAGAAATTATATCAAGAGTCAAATAAACGCAGTGATTCTCACTATATGATCTACCTTCCCGCTATTCAGTTTTTGCTTTTTGGGGATAGAAGCTCCCCTATAACAATCACTTCTATGTTTTGGCTTTTGAACATTGGACTCCACTATGTGTTCCTGGGGAAATGTTACGTGTGAAAGTTGGGGACTGTCTGCATTGAGCAAGACAGGGCTCTTTCTCTGTTTAACACATTTGTAAAAATTCAGATCTAAAAATTGTAGCACTGTCATGGGCAATCTGTAAAATCCAATAAACATGGAGACAAGAAGCAGAATCAGACAGGATTAGCAATATATGCAAACATGTTAGCAAATATATGAAACCCAAGGCCATAAAGAAAAGCTACCACTTTTTCTTATTTTCCATCAAACCTATAGATAATAAAGTCAACTACTGCTAAAATAAAATTGCAATATTGCCTAGGTGGGAAAAACAGAACATTCCAAGAAAATGTAAACCTGTTTCTAATTTATTTCAGAAATAATCAAGGTCTGTTAGGCTTAACTATGAAAAGGGCAGTGCTCATACTAAGAGAGATAATAAAGGGGTTGTCGAGCCACCAGCTCATCATACTTCAGAGGGTCCAGGCAAAAAGTTCAATCAGGAAGTGTGTGGAACTGTGAATGATTCACAGCTTTGGTGTCAAGCCTGAGGGTTTCCCCAGCTCATCTTTACCACATACTGTCCTTCTTCCACCACAAGAATCACATTGTTTTCTTACACAAATTTTCAGGTTCTGAAATTGGCATGTGTCTTACAACTGATGTACATATTTATTGTGTAGCATTTCCTCTCTTTCTGAAAAGCTGTAATTAAATGGATGACTTATCCCCGAGGTGATGGTTTCTTAAAACTGAGGGTATTTAGAACTAGCTGTGTGATCAAGTGTTAGTGATTTAAAACTCCAAGCTTTCCTTTCCTTGATGGGAATTATGAAGGAGGTCCTGTATTGGATTAAAATTGATTTGTTTAGCTCAAGTTTTTGTGCAATGCTGGAAGCATGGGGGTCTTTGGCGAATGCCAGGGCCCAAGGTAGGTCAAGTCCTCCAAAGTTCATGGACACGTGGAACACCTTGTCTGCTTAGTCCTGGGGAATGGACACTGCTCAAACCAGTCACTCCACTGACAGGACTGACTCCACTGTCACCTGTCCACAGGCCTTCTGCCCCGAGTCCAGGACAGAGGTTACTAAACACGTAAGAGCCAGTTCTAATCTTTACCTGGAGTTTAAAGTTTGCCCAGGGCTTCATCTGAACAGTTTTTCACTATTTATAAAGTTGTTTCACAAATATTCTCTCTTTTGATCCTTGTAACAACTCTAAGAGGTAAACAGAGGCAATATTCTCCATTTTTCAGAGATGAGCAATCTAATGGTCTAAGAGGTTAGCTGAATGGACCAGTGTCACATGCTGGTCAGTGACAGAGTGGGCCACCAACGCAGAGGTGTTTGATCCCCAGCCCTGCGCTGCTTCTCATATGCAATTCTGCAGAACGACGTTTTCCAAGTATGCCTCTGAGATAAACCTCAGGACCATGGCTTTGAGTTTGTTACAGACAGATTAATGCATCAAGAGGAAGCAAGCCATTCTGAAAAACTACTTCTACACACTGTCAAGGTAGAGATCTGATGTACAGTCTCATTCTACTGTCACGTATATGAGAAATGTCCACAGTTGCTGTATCAGGCTGAATTCATCAAGGGCATGTGTGAGGCTAGAGACATAAGCCAGTCAAACAACTGCAATTTAGACAGCAATCACAGTAGTAGGAGATTACTGGTGAGTAACCTGGAGGCCTCAGGTGTTTTACCTGTGGCTTCAGGTAAGGCTGCAACATACCCTGAAGTCCTCTGAGCATTCAAGTATCTCTGGATTTGGGGGGAGAGATTGGTGGGATAATGCAGAAGGTTCAAGAGAACATTAGAATTCTTCTCTCTGAGAAAGAATCTGTGAAAAGGCAAATTTGTCAACTTGGCAGAATCTAAACCCCCTGGATATTTAAAGGCAAAGCCAGGGGTCTACTTTCCTACTTGAGACTTTGGAGGTTTGCCTCTGGGTGAGCTGAAACGTCCTGATGGGGTAGTGACACTAAGAAGGCCCTCATATCTTTCCCCAGGCATGATTTGGACTTCAGACATCCGTATGAACTGGTTAATGCTGTGGGAGTCAAAAAGGAGTCTCTCTTCATCATCAAAATTTAAGATAAAACCTAAATCAACGTCCCTAGGAAAAATGGAAGTCATGTATGCAATATTCATAAGAATCAGACAAAACAAAAGTCAGGGCAATTGCCTATCAGTAGTTAAACAGTGTCTCTGACATAAGGCCTATCTATTATCCTCAGAGAAAAGATATTTTCTTTGCTGATAGAACTAGTAACTTTGAGGATTAGATTTTAGCTGTGGTGATCATTACATTCTGGCAGAACTTAACAACACGTGAGCGATAGCTTCTACAGGACCACCAAGAATGCTTCAGGGGTTAATACATACAGTAGCTGCCACCCTTTCTGCCCATGAGAAATGGAGAGCCAGGGAGAGACAGGGAAGAGATGCACTGGCAGAGCAGGGCTTTCCTTAGTGGGTCTGACCCTGGAGAAGAGCTTCTGGGACTCTCATTCAGGGTTTTAGACCAGCTGGAATTCCTAGGGTTTTATACTGAGTGACTTTTTCAAAGTGTGAGCTATTTCATGTGTCTGTCCTTTTTACACGCCATGTAATTTCCAAGGAAACGATTAGCTGCAATGATGGGAAAGTAGACCTGTAGGATTTGGTCAGCGCTAGGCAAGGTCGGAGACAGATGTTTTTGGAGATTTTTCTGGATAGTGAAATGAATTTGTAGCTAAGCACGTAGTCCTTGTTGCCCCCTGAGTTTGTTATGAGTTGGTATAGAAAGAAAAAAGAGTGAGCATTCATTCCTGAAAGAGAAATGGTGCGTAAACAGAGAAAGGGAGGTTGGCAGGCATCAAAGAAATGCAAAGTAGTTTTCTCAGGGAGTAGCCCTACTTTCTCTCTCTTCCCAAAGATCAGCCTTACTTTGGGAAAAGCGTCCTAAAGCAGAAGTGACATTCCATATTTCTGTCTGCCAGGGAAGTCTGTCAGGAGAATCAGACAAGTCCAGTGAAACAGCTCATGGGGCTGCTTGTCGGAGGACATAAGCTCGCCACTAACTTCTAGAGGGGATGCCGTCCTCCCCAAACTTTTGGATTGCTCTTCCTTTTACCTTCTATGTCAAGGCTGTCAAGGGAAATTGGTTCCCAGGAGAGAAGACAGGTGCCTGGAGGGGATCCCAGGGTTGGGTGTGCTTAGCAAACAAAGCGTATACATGGTTCCCACCTCTGCACCCCCTCCTGCCAAGTGGCTCTCACCCCCTCCATTGACCAGTGTCTTATGGCCTGGGCGTAACCCCCAGGAGCTGGCTCAGCTGCCTCCAGGGTGACAGGCACATTGGGCCTGGTCAGTGCCCCAGAGCACTAAAGCTGGCGAGTCCTAAAATCTAGTGCAGGCTTTCACAGGACGATGCAGAGAGCACAGTGACATGAGTCACCACAGCCAGATTAGCAAAGACAACACACCTGCACTTGAAAAAGATGGCTACCGGAAATACACTGTTAGAGACCAAGTTCTTTATGGCTCAGCTTTCTTTTCATTTTGGGTCTGGCAAAGTAAACGGTATACTTGTTTTGTGAGCAGCTGCTGAGTCATGATTTAATTACACATGTGATAATGTGTAATTATTAATTATAATGCTAAATTTAAGCAATTTCGAAATAGTGCTGCATGCCGGACAAGCAATTAATTACGCAAATGTAACTCCCCCCACCCCAGTTTATCTGGTAAGGAAAAAGACGGGCAGATAAAAATAAGTGGGCTAATAAAAACTCTGTACTTGTTCTAAGACTACACCAGAGTAGGCCAATGGTAATGCCTATGATTTATTCATCCACAATCTTATCAAAGAAATGAGGCAGAAGTGAGGCAGAGAGGCAGGAAAGGAGAAGAGAAACCCGCCTTAGCAATGTCTATATAAATGACCCCCCCTCCCCCAATATCGCTGAGCTTCATAAGTTACCTTGCTCCAGTTTCCCACTTTCCAGCTGGCACATGGACGAAGGTGGCATCTCTTCGTTGGGTCAGGCCTCCGAATGGCAGCACAGTCGGAATCCACACGGGTGCTGCACTCCACGTGGCGCCAGTAGGCCCCGAGCCCACAGGTGGCGGAGCACTGCACAGGCAAGGAGAGAGGCAGAAGCTGAGGGCCACCTCCTCAGACACACTCACTGACACACTGGAGGAGGGAGTTCTCAGACTCAGCAACTCACTAAAACCACCCACCTGCAAAGCTCTTAAAATCACCAGCGCCCGCCCCGCCCAGGCAAATTAATCCAATCTCTTAGGGTAGGGCCCTAAGAGACATCAGTCAGTTAAATAATTTCCCGGGTGATTCTAATAAACAGCCAGGATTGAGAATCCCTGATTTATATGTAGAAAGAAAACCCAATGCAAATGGGAATTTGCTTCCCTTTAAAAATTATGCTGGCATGAGTGCCAAACTGCCCCATTTCATACCAATGCTGTTCCAAGTAGACGTCAGACCCATGCCTCTGCGTCTTACCTTATATTCATACACCGTAGCAATGACATTATTTCACTTATTCCTCTACAAGACAAACTTTGGTATAGACTGGTAGTACTGTTAGAGTATATAGACAAAGAAACCAAAGCTTGGCAAGCTAGCTGGCCCAAGCAGTCAGACTAGGATTTCTGCCTCCAAAACACAGTATGATACATGTTGTGGCAGTACTTCTCAAGTATCAATGTACATAGGAGTCACCAGGACGCCTCACTAAATGCAGATTCTGAGTCAGTAGGTCTGAGGCAGGGCTGGAGAGCACTCATTTCCAACTAGCTCCCAAGTGACACAGAGGCTATGTGTCCTCAGACTATCCTTGGAAAGATGTTACGCATGATGCTTTTCACCACTTGGCTGATTGGTGGTGAATAAATTAATCACCTTTAGCCACATGGCTTGCCCATCCTCACAAGATATTTTCATTTATTTTTAATTCTTAACTATCTCAGGTTTAGCAGAGGGTCACCTTGATAACTACACAAACCCCCACCCCCATTTCTTCCATTCTGTTTGGCTAATTCTTTCATAGTTGTTTTTTCTTGCATGCCCTCTCCCCTGCCCATCTTCAGAAGGAGGGGCTGTTTCTGGACATGTGAAACACAGCTCTGGGCTAATGGGAAAAAAAAAAAAGGTGGAAGTTCCATCTATGACATTTTTAAACGTTTCTTTTGATGAGGTATAAATAAAAACCAGCCTTACATTTCTCCTATATTTTCCCCCTCCATCTAATTTCATGCTTCACTTTGTGCAAACTCTTGTGTTATAACACATAGATAATACATAGATAACATAATACAGTTACTTACAGGTAAGTTTGCTACAGAGTCATAGACAGGGAAGAGTAGAAAATAGCCTAGATCATTTTTTTTCCCCAGTTGGCTCATTTATGGGGGTAATCTCTCCTCCTCCTTAAAGTTCTTTAGGATTTGTTTTTCATTTCTCCTGAGTTCCTACACTGTCTCCTATGTACTACTATATTATGTATATAATAGAGAGAATAGCAGCTGAAATGCATTGACCACTGTGATAGACTGACTGCACTAGTGGCCCATATTTTTCACACGCATGCTCTTTGTAATGGGACTTTGCAGCTCCTCTCATCAAGCAGTGGAATATATTTCCCCAGCTTTTGAATCGAGACTGGTCTTGCAACTTTCTTGGGCCAATAAAATGCAGTGGAGGATGTGCCAGTTCTCAAGAGGCCTTGCTTGTTTCAATTTTCTACCGGGGACCCCTGTCTCTGCCATGAGTATAAAACTAGGCTAGCCTGCTGCAGGATGAGACCTCATGGGAAACAGAGCTGGGTGACGCAGCTGAGGCCATCCCAGACCAGTGAGGCTTCAGCCTACCCTCCAGCAGATGCAAAACAAGCCAAGCTGAGATCAACTAAGCTTGGCCCAGATGGGCAGAACCTCTCAGCTGACCCACAGACTCATGAACAAAAATGTTTACTGAGGTGTTGTGGTTGTTTGTTACATAGCATTACTGTAGCAATAGACAATTGGTACAACAACATAACAGTTACCCTTTCTACATTTTCTCTAACCTTCTGAGGTTCAAAGTACAATTATAGTCCTGCAGTTGGCTAACTGTATGATCTTTTGCAGTCTCCTAACTTCCCTAGCCTGAAAAACTGGTGAAAACACTCAGACTTCCTTCATTGGGTTGTTGTAAAGACCACAGAGATAATTCATTCACACAGTTTTCCACAAATATCACCTACTAAACACAACACACCTGCAAGGTCAGCACTATGAAGTGCCACTTTCCAGATATTGCGGGCCCAGAGAATTTAGAAGCCTTGCTCAATGTCACACAGACAATATGTGGTTAATTTCATATTACCACATGGAGAAACACATGACATTTGCCCAAATCCAGGAAAGGAGCTAGGGAGATCAAATTCCCAGGCGAGTGATGACCCTGGTAAATCTCAAGTGATAGCTATAGTTCTTTGCACCATATTTACGTTGCAAATAGAAGATGGATGTTGTCTCTGGAGCTCTGCAGGATTCAGAGGTCATGAGCCGACATTTGTTGCATTCGTTTTTGACAGTTTCTATTTAGGCAGCAAACATCAGTTCAAAGGTAAAACTGACAGGAGGATGTCCATGGAATACAGGAAAAGTAAAATGGGATTCCATAGATTGTCACTTATTTTAGTTTCAAATTGGGAGTGAAGGATCAAAGAAAAAAGGAGGACCCTGAGGCAGTAGAGGGACAACTTCAATTTGCCTTGCAAACAGATAGTGACCCCATGGCAACCGATTTACAGGTCAAGGAGCAGGTTTCAGCGTGGGTAGAACTGGAACTGATGTGGGGGGGCTACATCAGAATCATGCGAAAACCGCTGTGAAAGGCTGTGGAAAATTATACTGTCACTTGCACTTACAGAGCTGTAGAGCTAACTGGCCCAGGGATCTGACTGAATGAAGAGGCAATTCCATGAGCGGTGATTTTCTGTCAAAATAAGAGCCACACCCATGCACACTGCATAGCACCTGTTTTCTGTTTTGCACATAGATTATCAGAGCAAATACTGAGTGCTTCCTATTTGTTAGCTAGGACAAGAGTCTCAGGGTCTGGGTTGTTCTTACTAAATGCTATTCTTGCTCAATGTTAAAATATAGCACAGTATTTTGCAGACTCAGCTGTAAACAGGATGAACTTGACAGGAACCCATCCCAATAATCATAGCCAACTGCAAAGGAGCAGTCAACATGCAATTAACCAAATAGTGCATATAACAACGATTAAGCTTCCCTTTGGAGAGACAGAGCTTTGGATGTGAATCCCGTCTCCTTAACTTGCTGCAAGTAAATAAAATTACCTAACAACAACCACGTCTCTTTGAATAGAATACCGGAAGTGGCAAACCCCTTGAGTTCAGTAATACTATATACCTGACACTCTTCTGTGTTATGTTACACAGAGTTATTCCTTTCATCTCACAACATACTTATAAGTCAGACACTGTTATCATCCTTATTTTACAGATGAGAAAACTGGGGACATACAGTTAGTGACTGAACCAGAATTCAAACCCAGAAAGTATGGTTTTATACTTTACGTCCATTTGTAGTGTTAACTTGGTTTTTATATCAATTACTTAACTTTTGAAATCACAAGTAGTCAGAGGAACATGATGCGTACACGAGGGACATGAACAGCCTTCAACACGGGACAGAAAATAGGAGGACACGGTAAGGGAGACTGCAGATCAAATGCTAGGGAACTTCAGAAATTATTTCCAATCTAAATGATCAGGAAACGCTTTATAGTTGAAGCAGCTCAGAGCTTGATACTGAAGAACAGGCACGATTTAAAAGGGCAGAGGGAAAGGAGAGAACAATCCAGATAGAGGACACAGTATAAACAAAGGCATTTGACTGAGAGGGGCAGAAGACTGGTGGAAGCTTAAGGTGGATGAAGAAAAGTGGGAGGTAGTATGGTTTGAAATCTGGATTACGTAAGGTTGTGAAGGTAGCTGGATGTTAGAGTGGATTTTATCTGATCTGATATTCAACGAAGAGACATTAAAGATTTGTGAGCAGGAATTTGGAATGACTAGAAAATTCCTTTCGGAAGACTAATTCGGCAGTCTTACATCTCCTGTGATGATGTGTGGAAAGCATTGGAGAGGGAAAGACCAGAAGTGCATAAACCAGCAAGAAGGTATCCTGAGCAAAAGTAGGAATGAAGGGTCCCTCACTCTTGACTACTGGGGCACTACTGGCATTTTGGACTGGACAATTCTTCCTTGTAAGGGACTTCCTCGGATGTCACAGAACTTACATCATCTCTGGCTTCAGACATGGAATGCTGGTAGCAACCCCCACCCCCCATCATGGTAACAAACAAAACCATCCACTCTTTTCCAAATGCCTCCTACCGTTAGATAGAAAATCACTGGGCCCCAAACTAACAGATAATAAAGAGGAGATGACAGAATGATCATGTCACACTGACTTGAAAACTGTTAGGGTTCTTTTTAGTGGCACAGGGGCAGGTTGTGATGCTGGAGGTTCTAAGACTTAGTGATTGAGAGGCCAGCGATGCTATTATAGGGTGGGCAAGCCTAAAGAAACAGCTTCAGAAATGAGCAGAATACAAAATCGGGCAGTGGGGAACTCAAAACCCAGAGTTTTCATCCCGAGTCCTGATCCTTTCTGACAACTTTATGTATTAAGCATTTTGTCTCAAAAGACACATAAAAGGAGCAGGCACCAAGCCCGGCCACGAAGGGAACTCCTGCCAAATGTGGAACTCTGTACTATCCTTGTAGCTTTGAGAGACTGCAATCTGGGCCAGTTCCCTCATCCAGCCAAACTGCCTGGAATTAAGAGCTCTCAATGGCTCCACCACGGCTGCCAAATTTTTGGTGAGCTACCATGTATTCAATAAGACAGTTTATTTCTGTCAAAGTCAAATGACGACATCTGAGATAAAACCAATTCCGTGTATCCTGATGTACTATAATCAAAACGTTTCAGTCAATAGTTATCAGGGTTGATGTGTACTTTTATTTTGGTTGAGTTTGTGCTGATATCGTAATCTCATAGAATCAATGGACATTCATCAATTAATTCACACATTAAATATCCTCAGGACAAAAGCATTAGAACCCAGTTGAATTTAATAATTCCACAACTGCTTTGGGATTTGGGAATGGACGAAAAGCGGATGGGACAGGAAACTAACAGCTTTCTGGGTCATCTTCAAGCTACTTTTTAATGAAACTTTTGTGTTCACCTGTGGACTGAGAGCTTGTCCATCCCTACTCACAGTCCTAACGTGGGGACTCGTCCTTGTGAGGACGGTGACAGCCGCCTACAGGGGCTCTCCTGCGGACTGCACTTCGGTATCTCCCTGCATCTCATTACAGAAGCTCTCTCCAAAGTCACCTGTGACCTGCTACCTGTCAAATCCATTAGATCCATTGTCAGCCCTTATGTTCCTACACAGCTTGGTTTATATCTTAAGAATTAGACTATTCCTTACTGGTCTCCCATGTGCGATCTCTGTTAGCCAGCTACCTAAAACGCGAATGTTTTCTAGAGTCCCATTCCTGGCCCACTCCTCTTTGCATCTCGCAGGTTAATGGGGGACCTCATTAACTCTTAAAGCTCTAACTAACTTCTTCCGACTGGTCATGGCTACCACATCTTATCTGCAGTTTTCACCTCTGAGTCTCAACAACCTCAGACGCCCACACACAAACATCTTCTGGTTATCATCTGGATATCCCAGAAGTACCAGCAGTTAAACATGGTCTATAACTGAACTCATCGTCCCTCCTTTCTTTGTCTCAACTGAGACTCGCTTCCTATACATTGTCTTAGTTTATGGAAGGATGACCCAACAGACACCCAGATTCCTCCTGAATAGTCCTGACAGACCGCTCTCCTCCTCTCTCCTTTTACACCCCACGTCTAGTTAGTTACAAAACCCTACTGATGTTAAGTTCTAAAGGCTTCTAAATTTACCTTCCCCTCTTCATCCTGAGCATTCTTAGCTCTTTTGCCTCATCTAGACCACTGCAGTAACCTCCCAGCAGATCAAATCCCTCATCCTCACAGCTTCCGGAATGAGCTATTTATATACACAGTGGGACATGCCATTCAGTGTCAGAGACGGCTAGTGCTCACCATAAGCTTTTCCCTCTTCTTCCTAGGCACACAATTAGATTACATTGCCCAGCTGCCTTGCAGTTTGGTTTGGTCATGTGACTGAGTTCTAGACAACGGGACGTAAGCAGAAGTAATACATGCCCATTCCAGGCCTGGCCCATAAAACCCCTTACAGGAATACATTTATCTATGTTTTTTTCCTTTTCTGACTGACTGTATGGTGACCCCAGAGCAAATGATGGGAAGATGGCAGAACCATTGTCAGTCTGGATTCCCAAATGACTACATGCCTCAGAGCATCATTCTCTACCACCACCACTGCAGACCTGAAATTACCTTGTATTAGTATGTGAGTGAGAAATCAACTTCGGTTTTGGTGAACCATAATTTGTTTGGCTCTATTTGTTACAACAGCCTAGCCTCTCGTGTGTGTGTGATATTTCTAATTACATATGCATACTGTACACATCTCATTCATACTTCGATTATTCTGATATCAATCCTATATCTATGCCTTTTATCATCTACTCTTTCATATTCTGTTTGACCAGGTTGTATTCTTCTCAAGGCCCATAGTGTCTTTAATTGTAGGTGCTTTTAGACTTCATCTCCATTGCCTAATTAACAAAACACTACAAATTAAATAGTAGCCTAAGTTTCCACAACGTGTTCTCTCTGTCTTCGAGTTTGCAGAAGACACACACTATCCAGACTGCTATCGTGTTTGCCCGAAAATAAGACCTAGCTGGACAATCAGCTCTAGTGCGTCTTTTGGAGCAAAAATTAATATAAGACCCGGTATCATATATCATATCATATCATAGCATATCATATCATATCATATCATATCATATCATATCATACCCGGTCTTATATTATAGTAAAATAAGACCGGGTCTTATATTAATTTTTGCTCCAAAAGATGCATTAGAGCTGATTGTCTGGCTAGGTCTTATTTTCAGGGAAACATGGTATGATGGATGGAAGACGACAAGCCTATTTATCTGTCCTTTAGGGCTGCTCTGTGTTTTAGGAAAGGAAGATATGTTTTGAGGGTACTACTTTTACGTCCATCGTTTCAAGGACATCACTAAAAAACCTAAATAGATCAATTTTGTTTCGAACTATTTAGGCTGAACCCACTGTGGTGACATTATAGGGACCATTTGGCCCTGTGAGCTCAAAAGTAACCAGGGATCTCTCAGTTTTATTTTAAAATACTTTCTTGTGAACTTTGTGATTTTTCTCATCTGTCTACTCAGGGTCACCTCATGACTAGCATTGTTTTTATGTCATATAACCAAAGAAGAAACAAATTGAACAGAGGAAGAGAGAGTGGTGATGTTTTCTGATTTGCAAAACAATGGGTCAGAGACTATGATCTGTTTCTTGGGTTGAAATCACTGCTCTATCACTCATGAGTATGTGTAATTCTGGCTAGCTACTTAACTTCTCTTAGCTTCAATTTCCTCATCTCTAAAATGAGGAAAATATTATCAATCTCCTTGGGCTGTGATGAGGATTAAATGAGAGAATGCATGTTAATTAGCATAAAATCATGCTATGAAACATGGTACACGCTTCATAAATGTTCACTGTCAACATTCTCCTCATTGTGAAGACCCCATTAGAACTTTCCTAATGGAACAAAATCTGACTAAAATGTTAGGGATCATGAGACCCATTCCTCTCATTTTTTCAACAAATTGAATGTCTCTAAGCATGAAAATATTTTTTTCCTCCTGAACCTGGATTCTTTACTTGCAAATGGAGATAATAAAATGCTGCTCCATTGACAGGAAATGTGACAACTTACTTTACAAATCAAACATAAATCAATGTGAAAACATAGTTCAAATGCAAACAAAATTTTTTTGAAGTTTGAATTTCTCTATTTATTGCCAGTATAGTCAATTCCATAACCAACGATGCTGATTATTTCATAAGAAATACTTTTTACAGCAAAGTTAACACTTGGTGCTGAAATTCACTAGAGAGAGCAGATCCGAGTGGAGTTGGAATGTTCATCATCAAATTAACAAGTGTGTCCTTAGACAAGTCACTCAACCATTAAAAATCTTGGTTTTTCTATTTATAAATTGGTATCACTCAGACCCTACCTGCTCCCCAAGGCTGTCAAAAGGAGAAAAAAAGAGACTACATATGAAAGTGGTTTGGAAATTAACATGCTTTATAAATTAAATTTATTGTTATTTTTATGTTAGTTGCTAATATTTCACTTCTCTTTAGCTAAGAAGTGGAGTCGTGAATTGTCATAAAAAATGTTCAGTGATTTGAACATGTGATTATTTTGCCACAAAGTCCTCTTCTGAATTGTCAAATTATTTTTAACACGTTCATATACTTTGCATTCAAAATTCAAATGGGTGAGAAATGATTTCGATGTTTCAAAGGATTGAATTGGTTCTAGAAATGGTAAAACAAATATCTGGCTTCAAATATCTGGCTTCAAATTCCTGAAGCCTGAAAACAGAGGCCAACGTTTTTTTCATCATGTGTTTTCTTCTCCCTCTATATTCTAATTTTTTTAAGGGGCCAAAATGAATTTTTGCATATAAGCAAACAGACCAACAAGAAAAGAAATCATGGATACAGTGAGCCACAGAATTCTTTTAAAGAATGTGGTGTTAGATTTCCATCGCAGCTGTTATTACTTGGCAAGTTTAAACTATGGCCTCAACGTTAGCTTTCTAAATGAAATCTGCACTTAGGCCCATTAGGATCACCCCAGTTATAGCTGGAAGGGGCATGAGAGGTGGTCTACATTAGCTCACTATTCTGCAAATAAAAAGCAGGCTCAGAGAGAGTGGACTGAATTCTCCACTATTACACAGCTGGCTGACTCAGGCCTCCTGAGTTAGTTCAAGGTTCTTTTTAATGTATCTCACTACATTTGTTCTCTTCCCTGGACATTTTTTTTTTTTTTTGAGTTAGGGAGGTGAAGAAGGAGGTGAGGGCATGAACCCAATTACTTCACACTTATTATTCATTAGACTATATTTCATATGTCTGGTTTGAAATTTTCACAAGAATGCAAACACCCTTAACTATCTTCCATATAGAAACAGGCATGGGGTAAGACACGGAACTCCTACCTCACTCCAGTTTCCAACAATCCAGCGCGCAGTGCCATGGCCCGTTGACAGCTGCTTGTAATGGGAGGCATTCAGCAAAAACCCCTCAGCAATCAGACTGGTCGCATCCTCCTCAGTCAGGATTGGTCTAGAAGTATGTGTTAGATTCATGTTGCTTGAAAGTTCTGGGTGGTTGTGGTTTATCAGCTTTTCTGAGGGTGCTGGCTGATGGTCTCCTCTCAGAGGGAGTGGAGTGTTAGCTGGCTTTTCAGTGACCATCCCCTCAGCTCTGGGTGTACCATTTTTGAGAGTAGTGGGTGGTTGGCTGGGTAGCAGTCCTTCTGCCAGTGTGCTGAAAGGTGACCGCAAGGACACCCCCCAAAGATAAGGTGTGGGCAGAGGTCCAAGTGGCATTTCTGTATTTCTTTCCACTGAAGCATCATTTTCATGTCCCCTGGTCTTGGTCCATATTATAGAGCTGTTTTCATTTTTGTTTTCAGGTTGTTCACTGTCTTCTCCTGAGCCACTGTGAAGCTCCATTTCTGGCTCTTTGGTCAAAGTATAAAATGGAGTCAGGTGCCAAATCACAGGGTTGCTGGAAGATGACAAATCAGAATCACTCATTGTTGTGGCTAAAAGGTCTCCCTCTGAGGTAGGACCAGGGGCTGTTTTGGAAATATTCTCTTCATTTGGCTGGATATTCAGAGACCATGAAGTGAGGGTGGGCTGGGAAGTACTTCCAGAGGAAATGACATCATGGGAGTCCAGTTCAGTCTGGGTTGAACTATCCTGCCACCATTTCCCACCTAGGTCTCCTTCAGAGGCTGTGGTAGGACTAGGGCTGTTGATTGCCAGAGAACTTGTGCTCACAGGCTCAGGAACCATGGGTATGGTCAGCATTCTGGGATTGGATGTCGTTGGAGGGATGGGTTTCAAGAGGTCTTGCTCGGATGTAGGTAGTTTTTCCCCATGGGAAATCATGCCTTTGGGGGGTCTCAGAACTCTCCGGCTAGACGGACATTGCTGGAGGCCACAGAGAGCTCGGCTGTTGGGTTTCCTCGTCACGTCACAAGGCTCATCATTGTTCTTGGCACATGTGACACTGCGAATCCGCACTCCGCCACCACAGGACACAGAACACTGGAAAAGAGAGACACCTGTTAGTCTAGTGGGAAAGAGGTGTTGGTTGTCATGCTCAGATTCACAACAATCAGGACAGGAAATTGAACTGTGCAGCTGAAATTATTTCCTTCATCTTTTTTCATGTACATACACATTTTACATTTGGTTTCTGTGTTCCTTTAGTTTCCCATGGAAATATGTATCTCCTGGGGACCAGCTATGGCTCAACACCAACCATTTATCCTCCACAAACTGAAAACACAAACCATCACATAGTATAGCTGACGTCTCCTTGGGCTTTGAACCTTTGGTGGATCTACAAAGAGTGCAGTAATTTAAACATGTCACCTGACCTTTTTAAGAGATAATATCTTTCCTAGGGTTTTGATAGTATTAAATTAATGTAAAATGTTTATATAATCTCTGAAATCTATTAAGTTAGTTCTAGTAAACCCTGCCTATATATTTAGGAAACGGATGCCGCGCTCTTTGTGGCCTCCAGCAATGCCTGTCTAGCCGCAGAGCTCTGAACCCCAACAAAGGCACAATTTCCAATGGGGAAAAAATACCAACATCTGAGTAAGACCTCTTAACGCCCATCTCTCCAACAACATCCAGCCCTATTATAACTCACATAGCCTCACCCAAGCATCCTAAGTTCCATTTTAACTTGCCTGTGTTAGATGGAGTCAGATTAAAAGCTAGACAATCACTAAGACCTTTTCTGAAATTTAAAGGTGAGTAGTTAATCAAAGGTGGGAGACACCCTTTCCAGAGGCAGGTAAGTCCCGTAGCATGTGCTGACCTATCCATGGGGGCCATGGCAGGGGTCCCTCCCCAGTGCTTTCTCCATATTCTGTAGGGTGTTCCAAAGCACAGGCAGCTAGATTGTCTTTGGTGGAATCCTAACAGGACAATCCTTCTTCAGGATTTTTGGTAAAGAATATTTATTTCATCAATCTCACCAGCTGCAAACCACATGTAGTTAGTTGTCACATGATACGAAATTTCTAGATGTTTTAAAAATCTGTATTTTTTTTACCAAACGGATCCATGTTTAGCTTTCCTTTCCAATGACATTTTAAGTTATCCATCAAACACTTGGCACGTGGACGTGAACGGTCCAGGAGTCCTCCCTGGCTGTTTCACATTTGTCTGTCGTATGTCTCTGACCCCAAAGCAGGGTTCTTGACACTGGGGACTGCATAATGTTCAGTGAATGTCAAAGGGCTTCCCAACCATTATTCTGTGTGATATCCCATGAGTATATGTTCCCCAGCACCCCGACCATTCCTCTCCACCTGCTTTGTTTACTGACGTGAGCAAAGACAGCAGGCGGCGAACCTTTCCAATAATTGACGGACACCATTCCTTAGCAGTGGGGTACATTGTGCCTGTGGAACAGCATGAACTCTCTACCAAGTATATTGGCCTAAAAACTAAGGTGCCTTTTCTCATAGTTACACCAGAAAAAGCTGTACTGTTTTGTATTCAGCCCACACTTCTTCCAGTACATCTTCCCACTGTGTTTATCTCCTTAGGAACTGTCAAGACCCTCAGAAGAGATAAATGCAGGACACAAAGCCACACGTAGAACTCATCTCAATTGGTAGTTTCAGAATTCTCAAAACCAATGTCTGCTCTGATTATCGTATGCGCTTACCTTATCATTTAGTACTCTGTGCCAGGCAAGCAGTTGTCAATCTGTTAATGTCCTCCCTGGGAGTGATGCTGCCCCCACTTGCCACCACTCCAGCTCTGGGGGAGCTGGCTGAGAAAGAGGTCTGCTAAATTAGTCAACTCCACCCACCTGAGGTGCAATGTTGAGGAGTGGGGCTCACAACTGGCTCAGGGCTACAGTGATAAGAAAGTTTTTTAAAAAAACACACGTGGGGTTTATCAGAGCGTTTGAGCTAAAGGGCTGAGTAGAGAAATAACTAATGCTTTGGACATGAAAACATTTAATACGTAGTCTCAGGAATTTATAAATGAAATGACTGGATCTCACACTAACACCAGCTTTGAGAGTAAGCTAAACCACTCAGGTACCTGTTATGAGTTGAACTATATTCCCCCCGCCCCCCGCCCCACCACCACCACCAAACATATATATCAGCATCCTAACCCCTGCTCACCTCCTTCCCTTGTACTGCAGAATGTGGTCTTATTTGGAAGTAGGGTCTTTACAGAGGGAGTCAAGTTAAAATGAGGTCATTAGGATGGGCACTAATCCAAGATGACTGTTGTCTTTATAAAAAAAGGGGAAATTTGGATACACACATACATAGGGACAATGCCATGTGAAGATGAAGGCAGGGTTCAAGGTGATGCATTGACAAGCCAAGAAACACCAAAGAGTGCCAGCAAACCACCAGAAGCGAGGAGGAGGGCCTGGAACAGATGCTACCTCCCAGCCCTCAGAAGGAACCGGCACTACCAACACTCTGATCTTGGACTTGTAACTTCCAGAGCGGTGAGACAATATATTTCTGTTGTTTAAACCACCCAGTTTGTGGTACGTCGTTATATGGCAGTCCTAGGAAACTAATACTAGATAATTTTTAAAACTTTAACATGATGAAGAGAATCAACATGGCCCCCAACTGGTTTACTGTGAGTAGCTGTTTCAAACAAGAGTGCCCACATGTGTTCTCCAGGAAGCCTGGCAAAGCACGGGCTGCTCACGTCTGGGAAGTACTGACATATGGGCACTTACAGATGTCCCATGCCAAAAGGGCAGGTAGTGGAGGCTAAAACCTCAGGGGTCCAGCCCCACAGCAGCATCTTGGACCTTCATCAAAGCTGGGGAATAAATACTAACGTAAGCGACTCAAAAATGTCTCCCAGCCTTCCATGCTCTGCGTTCCTTCAGTTAGCAGGAACTCCTGTGAGACTGCACAGGAGTTTTACTTTGCTTCTCATTTAGCAGCAGACATGTCATTGGTGCTTGCCGCAGTGTTTCTGTGTGAAGGGCCAGGAGAGCGTCTGTGAAAATCGGCCCTCCGTCTCGTGGGTCACTTGTACACTCCAACACCCAAATGAACAGCGTGGCACTTAATAGATTCTTAGTAACTTGGCTGATTGATTGTTTTGCTCATAACTTGGCTGATTGATTGTTTTGCTCATTTGTTTGCTTGTATACTTTTTGTCAGGCACAGAAAGGGCTAATCAAAGATCTTCACAGACCCTGGGCAGAGCCGCTGGTGGAGGCTACACTCCATGTCCCATCAAATATATTAAAAAGCATCTCTAGTCTCAAGTGAAATATAATCTTTTTCTGTAAAAACAACTTGAAAGGCTTTTTAATCTTTTGCTTTTGAAAATATTTAGTGAGGGTAACATTTAATTTGAGTGGCTTTGATTTCTCAACAATCATTTTATAGAGTCTGGAATTCCAGCAAAGGGAGAAAAGCCAATCTACAAACTGTTTCCAAACATAACACATTTTTTATGACTACTAAGAACGGTCACATTGTTTCATTTTGCAGACCTCTGAGATGCAGGATAGCCCGAGGGTTCGGAGGAAAACCTCTGCTGCCTGCTTTCAAATCCTGACTCCATCACTTGCAGGCTGTGTGACCTTGGATACATTTCTAAATATCTCTGCGTCAGTTTTTTCACCTATAAAATGGGGCTAATAAGGCCGTTGTGAGGTATTGTGTTAATACCTATAAAGGTATTTAATACACATACTAAATGCCCAATAAATATTTGTTATTAATATGTGATTAAATATTGATTTCTGATTTTGCAGTGTCCTTTTGTTTTTATGGAAGCAATGCATTAGCTTTTTCTCAGGTCTCTAACATTTCTGTAGGCCCTTGAAAAAGTTGTAGTCCTTAAACCCTGTGCTTATAGTCCTCCGTGCATAAAATGGCCGTGACCTTGGCTATTGATCTTTGGCCCCCAAATGTAGGGAGCCAGGGATCAATTCCATCAGGACATTTGGGTGCCACTGACTGGACAAGCTTGCAAAATTAGAGCAGCATGGAAAAGTGACCCTTGATTTCTTGCCTTATAATAAAGTTACCTTTTAGTGAACACTTACTATTTGCCAGGCACTATGTGAAGAAGGGCTTTCATGGATTATCTTTAAACTTTACAATAACCCTCTCTTTCTAATTAAGAAAAGGCTGAGAGAGGTTTAATAGCTCAAGGCCATAAAATTAAGGTTTACCAGGGCTTGAAAACCTAGAGAAATTACTATTCCACTAAATCTACTTGTTTAACTGCCAGGGAAAACAGAGAAATTAATGAACTAATACCAACCTCATGGAGTTATTTTAAGAGTTAAATGAGACAAGCTACATAATGTGGAAAACATTCAACAAATCGTAGACATTATTGTTAACTCCATCTACTCACTTTACTAACAAATGATTACTTGTATAGAGTGTACAATGTGCTGGGCACTGCTCTAGTAAGAACTTTAGAAATATTAACTCATTTAATTGTTATAACTTCCCTTGAGTCTAAGTACTACTGTTATCCCTATTTTATGGATGGAGAAAACAAGCCACAGGAAAACTAGAAGTAACCACAGAGATTAAATTCACACATCTAATAAGTGGCAGAGCCAGAATCTAAACCCAGGGGGCCGTGCCCTTCACCACTAGCCTGGCTGCCTCTGATGAGGTCTGTCACTGAAGTGGGGTACCTAGTAATAATGGGAGCATGGAATCTTTGATACTTTGTCTTTATTGCAACAGAGTCACACTTCTTTACTCTCTAAGCCCAGAGGTAGGTTGGACAAACCCAGGATAAGATTCTTGATGAAATTTGAGATTGGGGGTAGGAGTCAGATGTTCAGAACCTGAGCTTGGGGCGGGGGGGGTGGGGGGTTGGTCATAGGGGGCAGCTCTAGCACTTAATAGGTCCCCCATTTGGCTGGGTTAAATTTGACCATTGGCTGTGTCAGGAGTGAGTGTACCTGGCTGGCACAGCTGAGCTCACCCTTCTCTCACTGCTTGGGTTGGCAGAGGTGCCTAGAGGAGCAACTCATGGATTTGCCTCTTCTCCTTCTTCCCACCTTAGTCAGCCCAGGAAAGACTATTTTATGGGAGTCTAGGAGCCTCATAGCTCTTGGGTCTTTTGACCAAAGTTATGTTGTAGCATCAGACTCATCCAGAGTGACTCAAATGGCTGGGTGCAACCCAAATGATGGCGAATTGCTGGAGCCCCACCCTGCATGAACCAATGTTGGTCTCAAGACAAAATCCAGACCATAAATACTATGTACAGCAAGAATGACTATATCATCTCTCTTAAAGTATCTGGGCATGGGTAGAATGTCAAAGACATTTTCCCCATATTCCAGCAAGGCTCATTAGAGGGCTAGGTAACAAAACAGCAGAGGGAAGAAAGGAAGACCCATTTGGTGAATATTCTAATGCTGATTTAACTAAAAGCACCTCTCCTGACAACATCTCCTGAATGAAGGCAGCGGCTCGGCCTTTTCTGTTCAGCTCCCTCAAGTGGAAGCTAGAAACTGGATTCCGTGTCTGCTATCCATACACGATACAATGGCCTGTATTTGGAACAACAGACATGAGTACTTGTCACATTGTGTCAACTTTTTGGTCCTTTGTTCTCCAGTGAAAGCATATCATTTTCCTCCCCATAAACATGAACACAGCCAAATAAGTAATTGCAGAGTCCTTTAAAAAAGCATGAAGCTTCTGGCAATTAGTCAATTCTACATGATGAGAATTATTAACTGCTTCAGAGGCAGCCAAAACATTTTTGGTAAACATGTTTAATGCACCAGTCACAATACCCCATTCAGCCCTATTCTGACAACACTGTAATTTACAGCAATCTAGGTTGGCGGTGGACTAACAGGCCAGAGAGCCACAGGCTATCACTGTACCTTCCCAGGAAGAGCAGGGGGAATATTCTGGCTGGGGGCTGACATGTGCACATACATCAGTGCACGTTTCAGCAATACACGTACATTAGTTGGTAGGTATGTTTTCTTTGCATGTGTACCTTTGTCTTTCCTTCTTCTGGTCCTACCTTTCCTATTTGACAGGAAGTTTTACAATATAGGGACCATACTTAACATTTAAAAAAATTTCTCCTAGATGTGCAAGAGAGAATTCTGCACAGAATTGTAAGCAAAATAAACCTAAACTGTGACTATGAGCTAAAGAAATAGTGGTTTGGAAATAAGGTTATCAAAATGGCTGCATTCAAATGAGTATTTTCTGTTTTCAGTTAGTTGTATTCAGAGAAGGTACATTTGCTTATACAAATTTTCAAGTTCTTCTTCAGACAATACCTTCGGAGTACCTTTATAAGCTATGAAAAGCAATCTATTTATAATCTAATGTCACTTATTAAACAAAGGGCTCTAATTGACTTTCTGTGGAATTCTCCTGACACAAACGTTTTCCATTTCTCTGAAGGTACGTCCTGAGAGGATTTCCTAAGATATTCTGGTTAATAGCAGGGTTTTTATGGAAAGCATGTGGCTTCCCAAGGAAGCTCATAAGAAGTCAGCACCCATCTATAAATTCTGACTGTTGGGTTCAGAAGATCATTTATTTTCTAGTCATTTCTTAGGTTATTGACTAAAATTCCCATAAGGAAGCAGAACAGGGCCTTGGGACAATCCAGGACCCTTGGAAATAAAAGGTTTCCACTTTCACTGCAGAGGCTGGGAGCACAGGGTTTGATACCATGTTCCATGGTGT
Source organism: Rhinolophus hipposideros (assembly GCF_964194185.1). Taxonomy (NCBI): domain Eukaryota; kingdom Metazoa; phylum Chordata; class Mammalia; order Chiroptera; family Rhinolophidae; genus Rhinolophus; species Rhinolophus hipposideros. The sequence goes on along the minus strand of NC_138053.1, from coordinate 78,714,734 downwards.
CCCAAAGAAAACTGCAGCCTGGGAATTTTTCACGACCTTTTCGCCTACTGATTTCTAGCAATATTCAGAAAATGATATCAGACTAATTTTCATAAAATGCAACACTTATTTGAATTTATGTGGCTGATAATTGATGCCCTAAGCCTGGCTCAGGTCTGGACTTGACACATGCTTGAAAGATGGATGATCTGAAAGGAGTCTTCAAGTGTCAAGAGTCTCCCCTGTCATTCCATCATTACAGTGACACTCCTTTGGTTTTATTTAACTACTGTAGTTCCAGTGCAACATAACTACCGGTAAATGTTTAACAAACTGGTCCTTGAGGTGGGTGGGGAGCCCTGATATGCTACCAGTGCTTTCATAACGGGCCAGCAAAAGTCTTAACCATTTATCAATTAGCTGTTGTATGCCTGTGCAAGCAGGAGCCAGCTCATCCCTGGCAGGTATTTGACCACTGCAAGTGAGAGGAAGATCCGGTAAGAATGGAAACCAAGAAGCTAGAAGACCAAGCAGTGGAAAATGCAGGAAACAGGCCAGAGATCATAGACTCTGGCCATTGTGCAATTTTCTCTAGAGTCACTTGGACTGGTTCACGAGGAATGGTGGGGAGGGGAGTGCTGATGAGGCACAAATAACGCCAGCTTCCCTTTCAACCCGTGGCCTCACCTCACTCCAGTTGCCTACTGTCCAGTCCGATGGACACAAGATGTCTCTGTTACAGGAAAGGAGACTCTTGGGCTTCAGCAGGTGCTGACAGTCTTTAGCCGGGAGAGCTTGCTCATCAGAGCCCATGGTCTGGATACACAGCACTGTTCGCTTCTTCTCTCCGTGGGGCCCACAAGTCGCCGAACATGTTTCCCACTCCCCTGTCCACCACCTGCAGACATACATGGACATGTGAGAGAAGATACACACATACACTTCAATTCAACCCCTGAAAAGAGGAACCAGATGCTGAAGTACAGATTACTGAGCAGAGAGGGCCTTGGAGCCGCTCCAGTCCACTAGGGGTGCTCTGTTTGTTCAGTCACAGCTCAGGGCCCTGCACAGCACCTGGCATAAGCAGATACTATTGTTGAACAAAGAAAAAAAAAGGCCCTCTCTTCTCAGTCAAAAAACCTTGAGGTCTAGTTTTCTGTTGTACAACTTCAAGCAAATTAAAGCCTTCCTTTCCTCATCTGTTAAATGGATGTAACAATATTGATGTTATGAGTGTTGGGAATCAAGTTATGGACAGTACGTAGCCCAGAGCCTGACACACCAAATTATGGACAGTGCATAGCCCAGAGCCTGACACACCAAGTTATGGACAGTACATAGCCCAGAGCCTGACACACCAAGTTATGGACAGTACATAGCCCAGAGCCTGACACACCAAGTTATGGACAGTGCATAGCCCAGAGCCTGACACACCAGGTTATGGACAGTGCATAGCCCAGAGCCTGACACACCAAGTTATGGACAGTACATAGCCCAGAGCCTGACACACCAAGTTATGGACAGTACATAGCCCAGAGCCTGACACACCAAGTTATGGACAGTGCATAGCCCAGAGCCTGACACACCAAGTTATGGACAGTACATAGCCCAGAGCCTGACACACCAAGTTATGGACAGTACATAGCCCAGAGCCTGACACACCAAGTTATGGACAGTACATAGCCCAGAGCCTGACACACCAAGTTATGGACAGTGCATAGCCCAGAGCCTGACACACCAAGTTATGGACAGTACATAGCCCAGAGCCTGACACACCAAGTTATGGACAGTGCATAGCTCAGAGCCTGACACACCAAGTTATGGACAGTGCATAGCCCAGAGCCTGACACACAGTAAGAACTTGATCATTTGTTATTATTTACTGGTATTTTAACTGTTTTTATTGAGTGAAAGAATCCAATTAGAATTGAGGTCTCCTGGCTCCTAATTGAATGTAAAGCAGATACTTAAAGGCTTATTAATTTTCAGTTATTTAGGAGATGGTCAATCAAGGGTGTAGCCTTCATTCCCACCCTCCGCCTGCCCAATCTTCTTCAGTCTACCTATTACTATTTTCACTGGTTCCTTTGATAAGAAAGAAGTAGGAAAAGAAGAAACTTAAGATATTTTTTGTCAGTTGTTCTTGACAAGTTGAACAGTTGAAACTATTGGCTAAATTAATATTTGGGATTTTCTGTGGAAAAATGAATATGTATGCTCTTTCTCTACCCTGAATCACAGATGATTTACTCAAGATTCTAGGCTGTGGGTCCAGTGGTTACATAGAAATAGCTTAGAAAGTCACAAGAAGCCCTCTTGGGGGCCCTTTCTTTTCTTTGCCATCATTGTACAAATCCTTCCCAACATAAAAGATAGAACAAATGTATTGGCCCAGTGTGCTTTGGGTTCACCATCGTTTAAATGTTCAGTTTGCTTCTTCATTTCTCCATGCAGTAATAAAATGGAATATTTCTATTTTTCATGGGAAAACAGTACAGCATATGAAGTCCTTCATTCCTGAATTTAAGGAAGCCTTCCAACCTTGAGATAGTATTGAATTTTGAAGAAGACAAAACTTTGTACTAAGATTTATATTTACTATATATTGGATTTGAGCAGAACTTGTTTTGATTCTCATACTCAAGGTTAAAAAATTAGAAGAATCTATTCCTCAATTGTATTATATTCTTTAGTTAATAAGTAATTAAGGTGACTTATTTATTCTTTAGTGTTTGACATCTAGCTGTCTTGTGTGAAGAAAAAGCTAATATTGGAAGCATCTGATGTGAGACCAAATGAATGTCTACTGTATTAATTTAATCACTTCATCTTACCTGACATTTCCAAAGGAGGTCAGACATACTATTGAATATATAAAATGCCATTCTGGAAGGGCCTTAATCAGAGCTGACTGGAAGTGTAATTTATCTAATTACTTGCTCCATGTATTTTAGCTATGTCACCCCAAAATGATAATGGATCTCCTTGTTTTCTCATTCTGGAATTTCCTCCAGTCTCCTGGGGACATTTTGCCTATATTTGTCACTAGTTTCAAGTGAACACTGTCCTTTTTATTTCCCTGCAAAGGTCTCACAGGCCCAGGGTTCAGAAGCCACTGCCAAGTTGTTTTCTATTGTCCATCTCATTCTTTTGGTGTCTGCCACGATCCCACCTCTTCTAGGAGATTTATAATAGAATAGGACAATTTAAATTTATATTTATTCATAGATTTGTAACAGAAGACTGTTAAAATGCTCTGAGTGATTGGTGAGAAGGGTACCATAACGTGCAAAGAACTCAGCAAGACAAAAGACCCAGCCCATTTATTCACCTGAATAAGACAACCTCTCTGGTTCAATCAGTATAGAAGTAACAACAGCCTAGCCGGATTTCTCCTGTTTCTGCCATTGACTATTCTCCTACCAGAATGCTGATGCACCTAACAAACAACTGGATCATTGATCATTGTCTTGTTTTGTCCCTAACATTAGTCTATCTTATTATCCCAGGTACACTGTAAAAGTCCTATGCAGTGGGGCTATCTCAGTGATTCTTACTATATAAATAGTTAGGATCTTTAAAAACTTACTAGTGTTCAGGCCCCATGTAGACCAGTTGACCAGAATTTCTTGGGAGTAGGTCCAAGGCACCAGTGTTTTTAAAGAGTTCTTTGATGATTTTTATATTAAGTCAGGGTTAAAAACCATTTGTGTTCTTGGTACCAAATAAATGGATTTGGTTGTTTACCTTTACATTTTTCTCCAAAGAATGGACTCTGTTGTTCTAGTGTGAGTTACATACAATGTAGAAGTATGTGTGTGCATGCATGCGTGTGTGAGTGCGGGTGTGCGTGTGTGTTTGTGTATGTTTTGAGGCCTTTGAAAAGCCTGTAGTTATCTGGGAAAAGTTTAGTGTAGTGTGGACATTCTCCGAGATCAAGTAGAGGAGATGGGGTTGAGAATCTTTCAGCCTCTCTCTTACCTGCGTCTTCTACTGATTTCCATACCAGTGCTTGCTCTGACAGCTCTGACTACCAATAAACCAATAACATACAAAAATAAACTCTTTCTAACCATCATTATTCAGAAAACTGTTCTTGCTCAAAATAGTAACTCTTGCGCCTTAAAAAATATCAACTTTTATAGCTACTTTCTTTGAACTAATCTTTTCCCTGATAACATTTACATTCTAAAATCCAGTTAAACTGACATTCCAAATTCCAATATAACAACCATTATTACAACAAATATAAGCGCTATTGGCTCCTTGTCTTTTATACACAGTGTCTTCATATTCTGACTATATTCTGTTCATCCCACCTATTTTCTGTAGCTTCATTGTCCCCAACAAACCCCGTACTCATTTCCTCTCCTCACATTCATGGACCTTTCTCTAGTCTCAATGACCCCATTCCTTTAATTTAGATCAGTGGTTCTCAACCAATGGAGAGTCTCACAGTTCTTTCCCCAGGGGACATCTGGGAATGTTTGAAGATGTTTTTGGTTGTCACAAATGGGGGTGGGGATGGGGAGTGTGCTATTGGTAACTTGTCAGTAGAAGACAAGAATGTGGCCAAATATTCTACAATGCATGGTACAAACTCCACAACAAAGAATTATCAAGCCCAACACAGCTATAGTGCTGGGGTTGAGAAACCTTGATTTAAATCATGAGCCATTCTTTTCACACTGAAACCTACATGCAGCTGCCAGGGTCGAATGAATTGCTATTAGAAGTTTATTGAACACTTTAGATATGCTGGGCACCATCAGAGAGGTAACTTAGCAGGGCTTTGCTTTGCTGTAAACCAAAGTTCAAAGAGAAATCAATAGGGAGAAGAGACTCAAATGACCTCTTTCTGGAATCAGATAGGCTTTAATTCCCAAAAATTTCTTTCTTGACAGGCTACTCCATCCTGGAATGTGCTACACCAGACTTTCATCCTGAATGTCACTCACCATGTTAATATATATTTCTTATGTTTAGATTATCAGAAAGGTTTATTAAATTAAAAAAACTCTCTTGAATACTCATTTGAGAAAGAACATAGAATATCCAAATTAGATGTAGAAACAAACTATCACTGGAGAACAATAACACAGAAAGAGGAAATCCTGCACATGAAATCATTTTGGGAAAGGGGAATGACAGCTCTGAATAATGGGTATGAACTTCCAGATACCACGAAAATTTGATGACAGAGAAAGGTGCTGTAACTCGAAATTCATATCCAAGGAAACTACTGGATGACGCTTGCAAAAACAAAGAATATCAACAAAGCAATCAACATTTATATTATTCATTTATTCTTAAAAATGCATATTAACTTCATTTCTTTTCTTTAATCCCTTTGTGAATTTGCTTGCATGATTTAGCTTTAGAGTCAGATTTTCCCGCTTGTTTATATCATTGTGCTCTAAGGTGTGAGAAATATTTTAAATTTTGTGGTTCTGGTTTTAGAACCAAAACCTGCCCATCCTGAGATCCAGGGCAGTAGCATGATGTGGTAGCACCAGCACAGACTTCTTGGCAGATAGATCTGCATCCAAATCCAGACTCGACCGCTTGTAGCTCAATGACCTTAGAAAGTTTTGTGAAGGCTTTAGTGTCCCCCTTGTACAATGGCATAAAAATATCTACCAATCAGGGCTCCTCTCAAGAATAAATGATTTGGCAACATGGAATGGGCTTGAAAAAGAGTGGGATCTCACATGAGCCAAAACTTATGTCCACACAAAATCTGGCCTTGGATGTTTATAGCAGCTTCATTCATAACTGCCCAAACTGGGAAGCAATGAAGATGTCCTTCACATTGGTTGAATGGTGAATGGATAAACTGTGGTACAGCCAGACAATGGAATATGAGTTATCGGGCCACAAAAAGACATGGAAGAACCTTAAATACATATTACTACATGAAAAAAGAGCAATGTTAAAAGGCTTTATATAGTATGATTCCAACTATATGACATTCTGGAAAAGGCAAAATTATGGAGACAATAAAAAGATCAGTGGTTGCCAGGGATGGAGAGGTTGGGTAGGGGAGATGAACAGTCAGAGCACAGAGGATTTTCAAGTCAGTGAAAATACTCTGTATAATATTATCAGGATGGAAATATGTTTATATATTTGTCCAAATCCAAAGAATGTACAACACCAAGAGTGAACACTAAGGTAAACTATGAACTGTGGGTGATTATGATATGTCAGTGTAGGTTCATCAGTAAAAAATAAATAAATAAACAAAGCAAAAGAACTAGTAGGTTCTTTAAAATTATCTCCTCCCCACCTCTTTATCCTAGGACATGGTCTCTAATTTCTCCAAACCCTTCTCTCTCCATATACCATCTGGGGAAAACATCCACCTTCTACCCCAGACTATTTCATAAATATTTAAGGAAGCTGAAATGCAATCGGAAATAAGGACTTTTCTAAATTAACCTTTATGTCAGAATACTTCATGGAGTTCTATTTAGTTTATCATATCCTAGTTCAGAATGTATTTTCAGAAATTACACCTGTTATGTGTGGTGTTTAGTTAATATTTTCAGGAGTCAAAATCTCTGACCAAGTTAGAGAGCCTTATCTATTTCAACAAAAATGGGCTGTATCATGGAAACACCAAAGTGACTTTGCTAGTTGTCACTTTTGATAAAGGACTTAGTCCCGATTTTAGTCCAGATGCGTTAAATAAGCAAATATGGATTCAGAGAAAGGAATACACATACAACCTGAGGGCAAAATAAATTTTAAAAATGAAATTTCAATAGCTAGCTGAAATCAAGTAATCTCTTAAACACAGGTAATCATAAATTTTAAACATAAATGGGTGTGTGTGTGTGTGTGTGTGTGTGTGTGTGTTTGTGTGTGTATTTCACCTTTAGTATAAAAACAAAAAAAGGGCCAACATTTTACTTATAAGGTTAAAAAGCACTATTGGGATCATGACTCTCTCTCTCTGAAGGCTATACCTTGAGGCCTGAAATGGGTCAATTCAACCTTGATCTGCTAATTTTGTTGATCTTTAATGACTACATGGTGGGCCTAGGCATTAATGATATAAAGAAATAGCCTCAAAGAAACTCAGAACTTGGGAAATAGATGCATGCCTAACAGAGGGGAAAGTAGCTTATTATATAACAAAATATGCAACCAAAGGGCAAGGCTTTAAAAAGAATTGTTGAATTGCTCAGGCTTTGCTCTTCTTCCTTATGTACAACCTTCACATTGGAGGAAATTATGTTTCCAACATGACAGTGGAAGCTGGGGAATGGGATGGGCTGGTTAGCTCCCGGACTGGCAGCAACAGCTACAGAAATCATCATCAGCTCCCCAAGAAACCTGGGCACCGGATGTCACATGTGCAGGTTGGGACTAAACAGCGGGTGCCTGGGAGCTCAGCTCCTGTTGGCGCGAGGCCTCATCACCGAGGGTGTGACAAGGGAGCTTTGCAGTTGGTCCATTTCAAAATTTTGCTGAATCGACAAGCCGCATCACTGGGTGAGGGTCAGGGGGGAACACATCATTCGCCTTATTCTAACAACGCTGCTCTTAGAACTGAGATGTGAGGAGATGTCAATTACCCACAAAGTCCCAAGGACGGCAGGGACTGCATGGACAGTGACCAGGAGGCAGGGCACTGGGCGAGGCGTCCAGACGCAGGACCGTTGGGCCCAACCCTGACAACAGCTCTGTCCTGCTGATGTTCATGTAGAGCCTTGCTGGCTGCAAGCTTCCTTAGGCAGTGGCCTATTTGTGCTATTCCCAAAACTCCTTTGCCACACGCTCTGAGGAAATCCTAACTGCATGGTTTTCTAAGCTCAGGAGCTTCTACGACTTGGTGGAGGGATCTCCTCGGCTCTTCCCCTGCTTTTTCATTATTCTTGCATTAAGCTGCCTGCATTGGTTTCTATAACAAATGAGCACGAACTTGGTGGCTTAAAAAAATAGAAATCTAGTTTCTTAGAGTTCTGGAGGCTAGGCATCCAAAATCGGTATTGGTAGGATGAAATCAAAGGGTAGGCAGGGCTGCTCCCCGCTGGATGTTCTGGGGAAGATCCGTTCCTGGCCTCGTTCAGTCTGGAGTGGGCCAGCATTCCTTGGCTTGTGGCCCATCACTCCAATTTTTAAGGTTAGTGTCTTCAAATCGCTCTGCTCCATCTTCATATTGCCGTCTCGTGTGTGTGTGTGTGTGTGTGTGTGTGTGTGTGTGTGTGTGTGTGTGTGATTTCCCTCTGCCACTTGTGATGGTATTTAGGGCCCAAGTGGATAATCCAGGATAATCTCCCCATTTCAAGAGCCTTTAACTTAATGACATCTGCAAAGACTCTTTTTCCGGATAAGGTAACATCTGCAGGCTCCAGGGATCAGGATGTGGCTATCTTTGAGGTTTTCAGCCCACCCCATGACTGTTTTCCGGGCCAATTTCAAGTGGACAGAGCTCAGACTGTATTACTTCAGAATTACTTTATCAAGGCTCCTCCTCTGTGTCTACAGGGTTTCATCCTCAGCCCACCTTCTGTCCTTTGGCCTCTGGACTCTTGCCCCAGTATCCATCTCCTTCTAGCACTGGTTGTATCTTATTCTAGGGTTACCTCCAACTAGAAAGTTCTGGTAACTGGAGTGCAGTGGTAGGTAAAGATAACCACCCTTATGGGAAGAGAATTCTGAAAACAGTGAAGCCAAGCTTTTAGCTACAGGTGAGTAAGAAAATGTCAGGTACAGGTTGATGTGTGTTCTACAACACTGAGAAGCACACTGATCTGCTTGACAGCACTGCTTTTATGCACACAGCTGATATTCCCAGCTCTACCATGGCCTCAGCAGGTGAGCGTCTGTGTCAAAATATTTTGGTGCCCACCATACCTAGAACAGTGCCTACTTTGCTTTAGACTCAGCCTGAATGAGGGGAGCGGTGCATACAACTCTTTGGTGGTGGGGGTCTTCTGTATATAGACCTGCTGTAGGCTTATATCTAGATAGCTTTGGATTCAAACGTCTATAATCGACTAACTGCACAATACTGAGAGAGGTAATGTACATTTCTTCCTCTGTAAAATTGGCATAATAACGATTATTTTTCCAAGTAGTTGAGAATAATAAAGAGAATATATTGGGCATCTCTGAAACATTGACAAGAATAAAGTAGGTGCTTTAAAAACACACACAGTTTTCCTCTATTCTATTTTCACAATACTTCTGTTTCAACAACAAATATGTGGATTTTCCACACTAAGCAATTCTGACACTGTCTGGAACGAAGGGCTCATCCCACAAAACTGCTGACTGCCCTGCCCTTCAGACACCAATTCACGTCCATGTTGTCACTTGTGCTTCTGATCCACTGGCCCTAAATAGGGGGTTCCCACGAGCCCCTCTTCAGATTTGATAATTTGCTAGAGTGGCTCACAGAACTCAGGAAAACATTTTATTTGCTAGATTACTGGTTTGCTGTAAAGAGACACAACTCAGGAACAGCCAGATGGAAGAGTTGCATAAGGCAAGGTACGTGGCAAGGGATGCAGAGCTTATAAATGCCTCCCCGGGTGTGCCACCCTCCCAGCACCTCTGTGTTCAGCAAACTGGAAGCTCTCCATACCCCTTTGGTTTGCGTTTTTTATGGAAGCTTCATTAGAAGGGCACAGCTGATTAAACCATTGGCCATTGGTAATGGACCTCCAGTCCCTCTACCCTCCCCTGAGGTTAGGGGGTGGAGGGCAGAAAGTTCAACCCTCTAATCACAGGGTTGGTTCCTCTCAGGCAATCAGCCCAAATCCTGAGGCTATCCAGCAACCCCCAGCCACCAGCCATCTCATAAGCACACAAAAAGACACTTATCATTTCCACTCTTGAGATTGCAAAGGTCATAGGAGCTCTGCCAAGAACCTGGGATGGAGATCAAATATATGTCTTTTATAATATCACAATATCAGTGCTCAATACATGGTAACTACAATGTTGTTACTATCAGCATTGCTTCTCTCATGGGAAATAACAAATGCTTCACAAATATTTGCTGGTAATATGAAGGCCAAGGCAGATGATTTAAAACAGTAAGAATGAGGACCTGAGCACCAGGGACAAAATTAGATGCAGGAAATAAACAGCAGTGGTTTTCAGAAGACAGCCAATCCATCAAAGAGAGTGGCTTTGAAAAGTGAGGCAAGAATCCCAGGCATGTGTGCAGTGGTAGCTAATTAATGAGTGCAAAAGGAATTTACCAGGAGAGGGTCATGACCTGTGAGGAAGAATGGGGGTGAGGGAAGCAAGTGTACTCTGCAAAGCAGTAGGCTAATGATTAGCTCTAAGAATCGTTCCTCTTTCCTGGCTCACTCTTCCCTGAGAAGGATTCATAGAAACTGCACCTACATACAAAACCTGCTGCTGGCCTAATTTTCCTTTGAAGCTCCTAGTTCTTCCCAGCAAAAGAGCTACAACGAGATAAGGTGATGTTCATCTCTGGCCTTATAGCCCACCTCTCACCCACAAGAAACCACAGAACTAGACAGAGAATAAACTTCTGATTCTGAGATGAGAACACCCTGGCCTCTGGTCCTCCCTGTCTGAACCTGTAAGAGATTGATATGGTTTATCCTCAATGACTTGTCTGGACTCTTCTTTTTCACCTTATTCTTCGACATTTACCATATTCGTCTAGCTCTTCTTTGGAATTCAGCCTGTCACTTATTTATTATGTCAACTAGTCCCCTTCTGTTAAACTAAACTCCTCTTAGTGTGTCTTCTTAGGACTGGAACGAATGCCTGATGGAATCTGCAACCTAAATACACCCGTTTAAGGTCACTAGAGAATGAAGACAATCCCTAGAATCCATCATTCCATCCATCTTCCTTCCTTCTTCCCTCTCTCTGTCCCTCCCTTCCTCTCTTTCTTTCTTCTTCTCCCTCCCATCTTCCTCTATTCCTATCTCTCTCCTCCCTCTCTCTTTCTTTCTAACACAAACCCTCAAAACAACATCTCAGCTACCTTCTAGGATCCCAATATCTTGAGCTAATATGATTAACAGCAAATAAATACCTCTATTACAGTGGTTCTCAGTCAAGGGTGATTTTGTCCCCTAGGAGACATTTGGCAAGGTTTGCAGACATTTTTGGTTGTCACAACCTGGATTGGGGGGATGGGGTGCTACTAATACCTAAATAGATACAGGCTGGGAATGCTGTTAAACATCCTACAATGCACAACACAGCCCCCCAAAACAAAACTATCTGGCCCCCAAAATCAATAGTGCTGAGGCTGAAAAAGCCTGGCCTGTAAGTCTACTCTTCCAGGCAGCATGAGGTCCAAATGGGCACCGTGATCTGTAAGTGTCAACGTGTTTTCTGGAGGCCACTGTCACACTGGTAAAGTGCTCTTGGAAAAGCCAAATACAGTAACTGAAGAGCTTTTGGGTGATGGACATAGCATTGTCTTCAACAATACTTTTAAACTTAGTCTTACCAAATAAGTAAACACAGAACACACCAGCTTTGTAAGAAATACTCCTCTCTGAGAAGAAAATGTCCTACTCACAGCTTGACACAGGCTCTGGCAGCCTAGCTTCTGAATCTGTCACAGCTTTCCTGTATTTATTCTAATAACAAAGCCACACAGCCCTCCTTTATCAGTGAGCACTGGATTGCTATTAAATCAGACATCATTCTAGGAAGACACACAGAGCTCCAGCTGTTATTACTGCTTACCTGGGTGGACAATCCTTTTCATGGCACTTCTTCTGTCTCCCATTGGGCTGGGTTTCTGGGTCACAAAACGTAGCTTTCACCATCCCATGGCCCTTCTTCACGCAATGGACAGTCTGGCGGCGGATACCTGGGGGTTGGGCAGAAAGGTTCACACATACTGAATCCTGAGTCCACAGGCTCAGTGTCAGGTGAGGGCCCTGGCCATGTCAAGGGATGAGGCCAGCTGGTGGGAACATTGTCCCTAGGTATTTGGTTCTTCAAGTAGGAATAAGGAATGGGGACCTCTTGTTATCCACGCACATGCTGCAGCTGCTACTGGATGGAAGGCCCACAGATAATAGAGGCAGGTTAATACATAATCTAATATATAGATTATGATCTAGCTAAGAGACAAGACTAACATACATAGGCCAAATAAAAACCAAAGTGAGATATAAATAACAAAAGCAGGTATCTGTACCAGGTGTTACAACACAATTGCTACGTTATTCGTTTAGTAAACGAATAGAGGAGGTAGGGACCCTACATTAGTTGGGGTTCATAAACTCTGAAAGACAGGAACAAAATTCAAGATAATGTTGTGAAGTTTGAGAGGTTATGTTTTTCAAGTAGAGGGTTTTGATAGCAAGAATACTACTGCTGCCTTTAGAGACCACGTTGGCAATATAAGAGAAGCACCCAGGGAGTGTCAGGGGCTACAGGCAAACTAAGCATATCTGTAAGCGGGACTTGACTTTGGATATATGATAATAGCTAACACACGTAGTGCATGCCTTGTCCCAGGTGCTGTTCTAAACTGTGTGTGTGTGTGTATATCCCAGACAAATATATACATATATGAATACTCACACACACACATAATGTGTTATCTATAATAATATAACTGAAAACCCACAATTATGCAATGAGGTTAACACTGTATTATCACTTTCTGACAGATGAAGAAACTGAGGCACAGTGAAGTCACATAGACTGAGAAAGAAAAAGGACCAATGGCTTTGCTAACTGGGACATCATTATCAAGAGAACTTAGAGGGGTGGCCAGAATATCACAGATTAAGAGGTGAGTGGCAGTGAGGGAGACAGTCATTACCTCTCTTAGAGAACAGTCAATGTTAACTATGCAATAATGCAATAGTGGGTGAGGAGACTGAAGACAGACTCCCTAGGGACAGAGCAATCAAGTTTGCATGAAGGCTGGCACCCTGTGCTCTCAGGGCAGCCAGACATTGAGTCGGCTCACTGGTGTACAGAAGTCCAGAACTGGAAAGACCACGAGTACACCAGTAAGCTGGTCACCTCCTGACTTTCCTGTCAAGGACATGGAAGGGCTTCCCCATAGCCACACAGCTGACAGGACCCGACCTGGAGCCAGCTCTCCTACCACTCACGACCGCACACTGCCTCATACAGACTCAGCCCAGCCCAATTGCCCAGGATGGCTTACATACTCAGGTGCCAGAGATGGCATCCCTCTATTTGAAGACATCAGAGGGAGCTGCAAAAACAATAAGTGAATCCTTTAAAAGGGATCAACAGCATTCTATTGTTAAATAAAACAATATTTTATTCTCTTTGAAAAGATAAGTAACCTTTCAAACATACAGGCTTTCTCAACAGACTGTGTATGCTTCTTCTTTTATGCATATAAATAAAACACTTTCAACAGCTGGCAGCAGCATCATAAAAGGAAATTTCATGGTACAATGAGTGAGTCATTGTTTGGAAAGACACAAACTCCTGTAGCAACATCTTAGACAATGTGAGTGGAATAGAGATTGACAAAGGTTGCAGCCAGAAACGCTGACATGTATCTGCATCATAGAGTAGGAAAAAGAAAAAGCTTAGATACTTAGAAATTCTGTTAAAACTTTGGGTAGTTTGGCAAATTCTTGATGTCAAAACTTGAAAGGAAACTGTCAGATAGGTGACAGTTTCTCTAATAGGTTGGAAAAGGTGACTCTAATCGGTTGGAATCATTCCTAAAAAGGCTTGTCTCTATGCACAAACAGCAAAGATAAGTGTGCGCAGTGCTCCTGACTCTAGAGATGAAAGGGCACAAAACATTACATCAAATCCACTTCAGAACATTGATGACATTTCATGGGTCAGTCCGCTGGACCCGCAGAGATGAACAGATTGACTGGTCAGGTAGACACCATCGAGTATATAAGGGAAAATTAATAACGATATGTCAGTTTCTCTTTTGGAATCAGTGGTCCTGGTGATCATTAATCTTCTGTTGTCCCAGCCTTTGAATTCTCACATGACAGATACAAAGCTCAGCCCCAATCTCCCATGAGAGGCCCCTACCTAATAATGGCTTCTCCCAGGTTACAGAAACACAATACCTGGCCAGGTGCTTCTTCCTCAATTCTGGTGCTTGTGGGTTCATTTGGTAAAGTGTAATCTATAATTCCATTCCTTATCAAATTTCTGGTTATACAAATACAACAAATAAATAAAATCCACGGGTCCTAGGTTCTAGTCTCCGCTTTTCCTTCTACGCATCACTTGACTAACTGCAGGAAAAGGAGAACGGTAACATTCTGACAGTTTCAGGGCAGGAAGCTGAGCTGGTGGATCCCTGGAAGTGCCTTCTACGTTTTAAAATCTATAATACATGAAGGAAAGACAAAGTTAACGTTTAACCATTGGAAACCTTGTATGAAGGGATTCTCTGGTTAATACAATTTTACAGTTTACTTAGAAAATACTTTGTTGCAACTGTTATCAGAATACTTCAAAATTATATTAGTTCATATTGCCTTATTAAATGTGTATATGGTAAGGCCTTGTTTACAGTGATGGCTGCAACAATCTTTCACCTAGTCAGTTCTTTCCACAATGTGACCATGCCATCCCTCCATCAGGACATGGTGTCTAGTTGCCCTGGCCTTGGATCAAAAGCAAGAGCGATATTGTGTGAGGTCAGAGGCTAGGTCATAAAAGGCCATGCAACTTCCATCTGATCCTTTTGGATCTCTCATTCTCAGGACACTGCAGACACCAAGGTGTAAGGTGCTGTACCTGACAGTCCTGGAGGAGACCCGCCCTGGAGTCATCCAGCCCAGACGCCAGTCATGTGGGTAAAGGAACCTCCAGATGATTCCAGACCCCGGAGGCCATCTGAGTCATCCTAGCTGAGATGCCAAACATCATGGAGCAGACACAGGACATTCCTACTGTGCCTTGTCTACATTTCTGACTTATGGAACCCATGAACATAATAAAACGATGGTTGAATAAAATGATGGTTGTTTTACTGCACTATATTTAGGTTGGTTTGTTATAAAGGAGTAGTAACTGGAATAGCACTCAATAAATGCTAGCTTTCTTTTGCTCTCAAGTCAAGACCCAGAGCTGCAAACCAGGTTGGCTTGCTAGTAGCCTAACCACTGTTGATTTTTATTGATTTTTAAAAAATCTCTTCTTCTGTGTTACATTTCTGCTGCTTGTCTCTCAAGATCCACTCTGCATCTGCTCTGAACCCAAGGAAGCTGATCCTATGGATTGTTGTGGCTTCCAGTTGGGTTTAGGAAATGGAACCACTGTCTCTTTGGATAACTGCTCCTTCCCTTTACTTACTTCTCGTTTGTCCCAACCTCTACTGTGAACAGACAAGGTAATGCACTACCTCTCTTAGTTTCCCCAAACCCTACCCATACCTTTGAAAGTAAAGTAGTCAAGGTATTCAGTTTTGGTGTGCCATATGTTTCCTGCAGGGAACCCTGACTGATAAGATCTCCTTTGCAGTAAAAAAACAAACTATTAATCCTGAGTGACATACTTATTAATTAAACTCTGTAAACCAATTGTTTGAATAACAGAATATTTCTTTGACATAGGATAATTGTACTACCTCTCGTGAAGGGGGTTAGAATCACGTCATCCTTCGAGAGCAGCGATCATGATGTTAACACTGCAAATGCATTAAGTGTAAGAGATTAGGCTGAAACTATATGACCTTGACCTTCTCTGGAAATTAAAGGAAGTAAAATGATACTTGCTTTTAATTTGGCTTGCCTCTTGTCACTTTCTTTTACACACTGAATAGAGCTAAAAAATAAATTTTACTTAATTAAGAATGACAATCAATATGTTGTCACAGCACAGAGTTAGCTGCTTATCTGGAAGTATTTACTTGAAAAAAACATTAAGTATAAATCATTCACATCCTCAAATATCTGAGAATCAAATTAAAAATGTGATTTCCATATGATTCTGAGTCTCTTTCTCCATGTAGCAATGAGAATGTCACCATGCAGCTGTAAACAGTAAATCTTAGACACTAGCAGTGAAATATCAATTAAGAGACTTTGCTTTTAAGAAATATCTTCCTAAATCCATAAGACTGATCATTGAGAGTGGAAATTTTGACTTGATATAAAGAATAAGTGAAGTTCCTTATGTCCAAGAAAAAAAAAGAAAAAACAGTGACATAGCTCATCATATTCTTAATTCAATATTGAGACTGTAAAATAGAGGGAGCCTGTTAAATGGTTAATTTAATTCATATAGGATTTTTCCTGATTCAAAAATTCAATTTAGGAAGGATATAGAGAAAACAACTGAAGACATTGCTCATTGTAATGACCTATGGCAAAAAAATACAGTATTTTCCTATTATATCTAAACTTAAGATCAAAGATACTCAAGGCACTAAATATTTAATCATATCATCTGAAAGATTCAAAGAGTTTGAAGACTATATATCCAGTCTTTAAAATACTGACAAAGAACAAGTTCTCTTTCTTTATAATCACTTAAGTGAATACAAGTTGAGCAATATAAGTTAAATTTTACATTAGCACATAAATTATAATGCTAAAAATTAAATATCTAAAAAGTTACTCTAAAACTAGGTATAACATTGATTTTAATACTGTGAGATGATAACTCTGTGAATCAGTAGAGGGCAGTCACTACAATCCCCCTAATTATACAGAAATGACATTAACTGCATGGAAAGAAGGGATGAGTAAGAGGGGATTGTTAACCATCTGTCTTGCTGAAAAGTCCATCCTTACTCTACCAACTTTCTTTTTTTTTTTAATTAATTTTATTGGGGTGACAATTGTTAGTAAATTTACATAGATTTCAGGTGTACAATTCTGTATTACATCGTCTATAAATCCCATTGTGTGTTCACCACCCAGAGTCAGTTCTCCTTCCATCACCATATATTTGATCCCCTTTACCCTCATCACCCACCCCCCACCCCCTTACCCTCTGGTAACCACTAAATTATTGTCTGTGTCTATGAGTTTTTGTTTCTCATTTGTTTGTCTTGTTCTTTTTGGTTTATATACCACATATCAGTGAAATCATAGGGTTCTCTGCTTTTTCTGTCTGACTTATTTCACTTAGCATTATTCTCTCGAGATCCATCCATGTTGTCACAAATGCTCCTATATCATCTTTCCTTAACGCCGAATAGTATTCCATTGTACTCTACCAACTTTCAATTTCCATTTCCACTAAAAAAAAAAAAAAAAAAAAAACATTGTTTTTTTCTGGCTCCTTGGACCATTCCTCTCTGATTTCCTTGATCAATGAGTTCAGATCTATATTTCATAATGAAGGACAGTCAAGTAGAATTTGGGTCTCGCCACTAAGAGCTCAAACACATTGAAGCATGCATATGGGGAGGTTGGGGGTGGGGATCAATGATAACAACATCAATATCAATACCACTACCACCATCAGAATCATAAATGGATTTGAATCCTATTCTAAACATTTGCTGAGTGATCTCAGGCAATCTTCCTAACCTTCCCCAGACTCAGTTTTCTTGTCATCTTCATGAGATTACGGTACAATAGGCTATGTACCCTGATATGTCCATGATGTACCCTTAGTCCTGGAATAGTGCTTAATGCATATTAGGTTCTTGAGAACAGATTTTGAACCTGAATCTGAAGCGTCTCTGTAACCCACTTACTCAATCATGGCCATTAACTTCCTCTACAACTGTTTCCTGCATGTTGTGAATTCAGGGTTGGGTTCACCATCTGAGCCTAGGGAACAGAGCAAATCCAAATCACCCAGTCCTCACACTCCTAGGATGCAACCTCTTTACTACAAACAACTGAGCCATCAGTTACATAATTCATGTTTTTTCCTAGCTCAGAAGGATGTTGACACTGATTTCAATAAATACAAACATTAATTGAGCATCAGTTAATGAGGTTTGACTTTATTATTATCCATTGCTGAAACCCACACACCTCAGAACAGTGGAGGACTCAAAGCCAATAGTGTTTATCCCCCTGAAATCCCAATGAACTGATTACATAAATTGACTCTCATAGCGAGGAGTCAATTTATAAGAAATTATGTAAGAAATGCTCAAACAGGACAATTGCTGGTACTTGAAGAATGTTTAATGGAATTAAGTAGGACAAAGTTCTTGCGCATGAAGGATCTATTTTCAAATTTACCATAATTAGCAAGTATTCCTTCCTGCTTATAATTCCATTGTGCAGCCACTGTGTACAAATCAGGCACACACTTAAAGAAAATCAGAGGCTTGAGAATCTCATAATACTCAGGAGTTAACAAGAACAGTAGGTAGTCAGTGTTTCTCAGGGCACACCGAACAAAGCAAGTCTTCATAGAAACCAACTGAGAAATCACATGCAAGTGTAAAGTGCATAGAGAACAAAACCAAGGGCTTGCGAGTGAGGCAGGGACTAATCTCTGCTGGCTGCATGGGGTAAAAATGGAATGGGACTAAGAAGACCAGCAGAATAACAGACCATTAAATGATCCACCTTGGAAAGATTTCCAGTTAACGGTTCCACACGTAAGAAACTTGGAAGTCGCCACTCTGTCCTAACACGTAAAAAGCCACAAACACTGAAAAATCAACAACTTTTCTTGGATATATGAGAGAAGAGGGCCCAGGGCAAAGTGCCGCTCCCAAGAGTGGAGAGATAGACAGTTGGACAGACGGAGTCATAACTTCCTGGAGCAGAAACGCATAAGCAGAAACTGCCACAGGAACCAGAATTTCACCATTCATGTCAGATACAAAACCACAGATCCAGAAAACCTGGTAAACACCAAGCAGGATAAATGCTCCAGAAAATTACACCTAGGCATATCGTTTTAAAATTACAGAAAATCAAAGCTAAAAAAGTACCACTGAAAGAAGCCAAAAGGAAAGAGCACCTCCCTATAGAGGAACAAAGAAAGAATTATATCTGATTTCTCGGAAATCATTAAAGTAATAAGAGAGTGGAGTGACATACTTAAAGTGTTCAGAGAAAAAAACCCACCAGTCTAGAATCGTGCACCACCCTGTGAAAATATCAGTTAGAAGTGAAGGATAAATAAAGACTTTCTTAGGCAAACAGAAATTGAAGGCATTTGTTGCCAGTAGACCTGCTGTGCAAGAAACGTTAAAAGAGTTCTTTAGAGAAAAAGAAAATAACATAGGTCAGAAACTTGGATCTACATAAAGTAAGAAAAAGCATCAAAGAAACAATAAATGAAGGTTAAAGGAAAACTTTTATTTTTCTTATACTGAACTGATCTAACAGATAACAGTTTGTTAAAAATAATAATGCCAACAATGTGTTTGACTATGCATGCTTATGTATATATATTATACTTAGTCATGCTTCCATATAAGTTAAATGAATGACAGCAATGATATAAGGGATGGGAGGTAGCAATTAGGATTATTTTGTTATTATAAGGCACTCATACTACCCATGAAGTAGTATAGTGTTATTTGAAAGTGGATTTGGATTAGCTGTAAATATATATTGCAAACTCAAGGGCAATCACTAAAAAAAAAAAATAAATAAATAAATAAATAAATAAATAAATAAAGTGAATTAGCCACTCTGGCTAAGGGTTCTCATTCATTCATCTGTGAAATACAACTGAAAGGTTATTTACTTGTAGTTTATTTTATATATTTATATATATGCTTAAATCATGTCAATAAATCCTCCTATTATCTTCATTAAGTCCTACATTTAAAAACATCCTCCAGATATTGTTAGATATTGGTATCTTGATTTGGTTGATCCTACCTGAAAATTACAGTGGACAAAGTCAGATGGATTAGCACCAAGATGAGTGAGTGCACGTTGAAAAAAATCAAATACATATCAGACTCTGATTTTCTAAAGAAGTGAATTCTGTCTTCTAAACGTCAGTACATGGTCACAAATGAGGGTCAGAATGGAGTATGTGTCCCTACTTGTGACACTCATGTTTTATCAACGGTATGTGGACATACCCATATTTCAAACTACATGGTTACTTTGAGTGTTATAGGACTACTGTCAGATAACCCCTAAAAGGACTAGTTTCAGCAAACCTAAGGATCTGGAGTTATTTCCAGAGAACACAATGTAGTTTCCAAGGCAGCTTAAAACAGCATGAGCATTCTCTAGGAGCTTTGTGGGCATGGTCTTTGGGGCCTTTTCCTAGTGAACATGATGTTCCTTAAACAAAGGCACAAAAACTAAACTCCAGAGAGAACTCGGCCAAGTGAAAGGAAACCTGAAGTCCAGGCTAGGACAGGGGGATGTGTTCTCCCTTACGTGCAGGCCATTGCAGTACTTATAGACCCGAACATACAGAATAGAGAAGACCACAGAGCACAAAATTGGAAAAGGTCACGTTCAGAAGTGACAGCCTGTTTTCTAACAATAGTGCAATGACTATGAGTTTTACAGGACACAAGGAAATGTTGGTTAGAATGTATTACCACTGACAGAGTTCCGCAGTACTAGAGATGTAGTGGGGCAAAAATATAGCTTTTACATTTCCGTGAAAGAGATCTTGTGTTTTTTCTAAAATATTTTCTTGTTTAATAAAGAGTCCTAATAAAGCTTCCCATTGAGACCAGCATCTGTGTCAAGGCATTTCTGCAGCTGCTTCTTCACAGATAATCCATTGGTTGAAACTTTCATGGTTGGTCTTTTGATGGGCCATCCAGGTGAATTTTTTTAACAAGCCTTTTGTCGTGGACAGTAGCACTTATTATTCCAGCTCTTTCCAACTTATCCAAAGGATAGCTAGTCCTAAATTCCCCCAAAGTCACTCCCCACAGATAAGGCAGGAGGGAAAGCAAATGTGGCTGAGAGGACAGACGCCTGGAGAAGAGCAAAGAGAGAAGTCGCTGGGGTTCTCTGAGGGTCCTCTTTACCTTTGAAAAGTGGGCTGTGGACAAGAAGCTGGCTTCATGCCACTTAGCTCAGTTTATAATACTGTGTTGCCAGTTTTTTCACATGGATTTCTGATCTTGAACAAAGATAAAAAAATGAACAAAGATAAAAAAATGTTTAAATAGTCAAACTAAGAAAACAGCATCTTAGTGAATTCATGCTCAGAGAGACTTTTGCTCCAAATAACAACAGTTACATGTAAAATACAAATATATAAAAAGTATTAAGCTATAAAATGTAAAAATATAAAAAGGCAAAAGCAAAAAGACACAATGCTCATGTAGGTAAACATCTCTGCCAAAGCGTGAGCAGGATATCAGTGAAGGGTCTGCCAGGCCCTTGGCCAGAAGCAGTGGTGGCCACGAGCTCAGCGGCAGTGAAATTTGAGGACTTCATATGACATGGAAACGAGACCACCCTCATCACAAACTTCTTAGAGCCTTAACTCTTGAGTTTTAGGCCTAGGAAGGTGGCCAAACAAGGGCTCAGTTTCTCACTCAGGAGCTCAGCCAGAGGCCTGCTGGTTCCATGGTGATTCCTGACATATATGAGACAACAATGCTGAACAACCTCAGCAAGTTCTGTCTTGAAATGAGGTCCCACAGTACGCTCAGGACAAAAACTGCAAAATACTAGAAAGAGTGGGGTGTGCATGGGAAGATGGGAGGAAAGGGGCAGGAAATTGAAAAAAGAAAAAGAAACTAAAAGGAAATCACACACAAATCAAGCCTGAAATTGTAATTCTAAAATATATAACAAATCTAATGCTAAAAAAGGCAACAGAATAACTACAACAGGAATCCATTCTGCATAAAATAAATTTGATAGGTCATTGCTATAGACTGAATGTTTGTGTCCCCCTCAAAATCCAGATATTAAAGACCTAATTCCCAGTGTGATGGCATTTGGAGATGGGTCTTTAGGGAAGTAATTAGGGTTGGATTAGGTAATGAGGGTAGGGCTCTCATGATAGAATTAATGCCCTTCTAAGAAGAGGAAAGGACATCAGTGTTCTTGCTCTCTCTGCCATGTGAGGATACAAGCAAGAAGGTAGCCATCTACAAGCCGGGATTCTCACTAGGAACTGATTCTGCCAGCCCCTTGATCTCGGACTTCCCAGCCTCCAAAACTGTGAGAAATAAGTGTTTGTTGTTGAAGCCATCCAGTCTATGCTAATTTGTTATAACAGCCTGACAAACACTGCCTTTGGGCATTTTCACTGGGAAATCTCACAGGCACTTTAACTGAATATATATAATATATAATATATAATATATAATATATAATATATAATATATAATATACAGATATATTATATTATATATATATATTACATATATATATATATATATATATAATCATAAACTCTTCTTCAGACCTTTTTTTTTTTTCCACCTGTCACTCTCCCTGTCATGCCTGAGTGCTCCATTTCCTATTCACGTGTGCTTCCTCCCTCCAGAGCCTTTGTGCAGGACGGACCCTCCGCCTGAAAGGCTCCTTCTTCCATTTCTCTCAGCAATTGGTGCAGATCTCAGCTTCTCTACCTCACGCTCAGTGAAGGTACCCTAACCTTCCTTTCAGGGTCAAATCCCCCTTCTCTGAGCTCCCACACCAAGATGTACCTTTCCGTGAGGCACACAGCACAGTTGTAGTGGTACCTTTGTTGGTGGTTGTTTCATTGATGTCTGTCTCCCTACAGAAGGTAAGCTCCCTAAAGGCAGGGGCCAAGTCTGCACATACTCACTCTCGTCATTCCCTGGACCTGGAACTGAACACTCCATAATATTGAGTTGAAATATTGGTTAAATGGATGCATGTGTGACAGGATCTGGGCAGAAGGCACGTATTTCAGGCTTCAGAAGGCAGCATGAAAAACTGTGGCAGCAGCACAGGATTGAAAACCAGAATATCTGGGTTCAATAACTAGATTAAAAGTATTGGTTGTGTGATCTTCAATTGGCTGTTAAACCACTCTGAACCCTAGCTTTCTTTTTATAAAATGGGAACAACTTCAGAATCAAGCAAGATGGAGGAATTAGAAAATCTATAAGCACCATCACCTAGAAATTCTGGATAAAATATGAAACACACACACACGCACGCACACACACACACACACACACACACAAAAACAAAAACAAAAACAAAAACAAAAAAAAACCATGACTGGGTTCTCAAAAGGAAATTGAAATCCCAGTGCTAGAAATAGAGGAAACTGAAAGCCAGAGAATGAGCTGACTGGGGCTACAGTCACTAAAAGGGGGGCTGGGAGGGAATTGGTTCTGTTAACTAAGGGCCTGCATGTTAGCCACCTAGGAACAGAAAATGAAGTCTTCCAGACCTTTTTCTTGTCACATTTACCACATCTCAGTGAGTGACACCACCATTTCACCAGTTACCCAGGGAAAAACACTGGCTTTTACCCATCAGCCTTACCTCATGCTCAAACCCACTCTCTACCAACAGATAAACTGAATCAACTAGTAAGTCCAGTCCAGTCTCCCTCCTAAATATCTTCACATTTGTATAATTCTTCATCTTTGCCACTTTAATTCTCATTCAAGCCACTGTCATGATTTCCCCAGAGCACTTCAAAGACCTATCTCTTTTCCTTCCCTCTAGTGTTTCTTCCCCAGAAAAATAAAATAGTGACACTAATCAACTCTGGAGAAAAAGGAAAGGAAGTAGAATCAGGGATTGCTCTTCAAGCGTTTTCGTGTATTTTTTTTTTCTTTAAAAATGAAGAGTGTAACAAATATGACATATAAGATTGGCTAAAGCTGAGTGGTTGATATACAGGAGTTTGTTATTACATTTTCCATTTTGCTGGAACATTTGAAATGTTTTCCTAGTTTAAAAAAAGTGTAAAACTAAAATAATACAAGACCAAAATAAAATAAAATAAAATTATTGCTACTACCTGTTTATAACCCTTTTACTATGGGAATCAATTTGGTAAAACGTTTCTTAATATTTATACTCTTTGAACTTAGAAATTCCATCTACAAATTCAAGCCAACAAGATCATTCTTTACATGGACCCAAAGAGTCTCATCAGAAAATGAGGGTCAATAAGGAATTGGGTAAGGGAATTTTGCTTTGTCTTGCTAGTGAAATATAGTCTATCCATAAAAAATGATAGCTATGAAGATTGAATAACACATGGAAAGACAGCACGGTGTTAAGTGAAAACACATTTGTACATGTATATGAATACATCCATATGCATACAATTACCTACATCTATGATTAGAAAAACGAATATTGAAAGGCAATAAAACAAAGTACCAAAGTGCATGTATAAGGGTGGTGACTTTATTGTTAATTTTTCAGTAATGTATTTAACTTACTTTTATAATATACAAAGTTTTCACTTAAGGAAAATAAAATACGTTGCTGAATGATGCAGTGTTTCAGGTAGTCTTCCATCTTTATATGTAGCAGTGTGTGTCCTGTGTGAAGATTAGCATTCTGTTCTCTGTGTTCAAGAGTATGAACGTAGATATGCTGTCTTTCTTTTCCGCCAAGTAAGAGAGCTCACTGTCACTTAAATAGGCAGTGTGGCTGAAACTCCCTGAGACTTCCTCTTAAGGTTTAATAACCAGAATGACATTTGCCCAAGTAGACAGAAGTGTTGCTAAAGGGTCAAACTATATTAAAACCAAATGCCTGATTCACATTTGGTAAGGCTGCTTTATTTCTTAGCTAACTGCGGATGTATCTTTATGATCCCTGCACAAATCAGCCATTAATCTTGTATTTCCTATGCTCAGAAGTATTGCATGTGTAATGCAATGGGTTCATCTATGTTGGAAGAGAAGTATGTGTGTGTGGTGGTGGGGGTGTGGATGTTCTCCTGTTTTTTTGAGGAGTCCCTGCCCAGTCAGGCTGAGTTCCTCTCCTTGGTATCATGGGACAATAATGTAAGCTTAAACCTGCACTTCATTGATAAAAGAGAACAAAGGGGATGAGAAATTGAAAAAGTATTTGTAACTATAGTCCCAATGACTTCATTTTCCTCACAACTGCTCCTCAGGGAAATATTTTTCACTAAGTTATTTTTCGCTTAAATTTTGCTTTTGCTTCATGGGAGCCCAGCCCTTCTGGGCAGTGGGGGCAGGACGTGGAAATGCTGGAGGCAGCGGTGGGAACAGCAGTACTGACCTTCTTATGTCTGCTGCCACAGATGCCACCTTTGACCTAGACAGATTTCCAGAGGCTTAGGAGTTCCAAAGCATCACACATTTGGAAATCAACATATGATTCCTGTGATTTCTTAAAGCAAACCCTTGGTTTTCCATACTGAAGAGTGGGGGAAAAAGAAGTCGGTAATACAAAAATTGTTCATAAGGTTGATGGCACTTGACTCAATGTCTGTCTCCAGACCTCTTTCCACAACCATCTCCTGGGGTAGGGTAGATAGACCGAGAAAGACCAAGGCAGCAAGGGGTGTTGAGACAAAGTATGTGAGATAGAATCCTGTGGAGGAGTGGACTATGTTCTTCTGAACCATTGATCCCTCCCCTTTTATTCCCTTTGCTACAGTGCTGATCCTGATACTTCACCCTGTAGCTGCCCAAGTGTCATAGGCAGTAGTTACAGACTAGAGGCAGGAAGTTCCAGAACAGACTTAGACATGATCCCAAAGGAGAAAGAGAAGCAGAGGCTTTCTCACATGGCACTGCTATTAAAGTCCCCTCCCTTCCCCCACAAAATGTGTGACGAGCCACAAGTACCCAGCAGGCCCTGACTTCTGCCTTAACAGGCCTTGGAAAAGTCCATCTAGCCCTCCAGCATGAGAGTCTGTGCTCTACAAATGCCCACACGCTCCTTTACGGTCCCCAGCCCCTCTTTGCAGTTGGATTGTGCCCATAGGACTAAGGTCCAACAATGAAATGTGAGCAGAAGTGATCTGGGTCACTTCCAGGCCAAGGTCATTAGTAAGAGTCTGCCTCTTCCAGTTCTCTCTTCCTCTGTAGGGCAAGCTGGAACCCACATTTCAAACAGCTTAACTACAAGATGAAGTAGCGCCACACAACTTGTGTCAGACTTGGAATGGCTTAAAAATAGACCTTTATTGCGTTGAATTCCTGTGATTTCAATTTCTTTGTTACTGTAGCAGAACCTATCCCATCCTAACACACAACAGCAAGGAATCTCTCCAACACTTGATTTTGTGAGAGAAAACTACTCTCCTAGTAGATATAAAAGATTGGTAAACTGGAGACAGAAAAAAAAAACACTGGGCTGGGAATTAGGAGAGCTGGTTATGTTTTGGATTTGGCCATGATTTATAGTATGTCTTTAGGCAGGTTGCTTGTCTTTTGTGGTTCTCCGGTCTTTAACCAGAGCAGTGGTTGTGTTTTTTTAAGTCTTTCTGATTTGCTTTTCAAAAGACATGTGACCCTTTCTTTAAACAAAGTCTTTCATGAAAGACAGTATGTAAAGCTGATGAAAGAAAAACTGCCTCTCCCTTTAGACCATAATCTGCACATTCACATCCCACATGGACCCCTGGGCCACCTTTGTGGAACTCTGTAGACCTATGGGTACAGAAGGCAAACCAGTGGCTTGGATTGCCTTCGTGGCCCACTGTGGAGCTGATGTGGCTTCACAGTGAGAACAGCTATTCTTACCTGTTCCACATGTCACACTGCACTCTGTCCAGCGGCCATACTGCCAGAAGTACACCAGCTTCTCCACGTCATTGTCAAGGCCATCTTTCCGGATTGTGTACTCATACTTGATCCCAGGGTTAGTCACCTGGAATAGAAGCTAAAAGGCAAAGGTGGGGTCATGTCAAACTCTGCCATGATTTTACACTGTAAACCACTTGTGTAAAAATACTACACAATGTCCATCATCTTCGTTATGGAGGCATGCACTGGAACAAATACCAGTAAATGGACATATTGCTAGCTCTTCCTCTACTTCCACCTGTATATTTGCATATAGCTATTTCTATATTTAATCTCCTCCATCCTATTATTTCTTGACTGAATTCCCACAGAAATTCATGGGTGGTCTAACCACATGGGAGTTACTTTGAGGAAAGTGCAGGGAGCATCCTTTCCAACAAAAGTCTGGTAGGTCACCATATGTACTTACTAACATTGTGATTATGGGGAAGTTACTTAATCTCTTTGTGCCTTAGTTTCCCCATCTACAAAGTGAGGATAATAATAATATGACTAATAGGATTGTTGTGAGGGTTAAATAAGTAAATAAATGTAACATAAATTAGATACGATTAGGACAGTGCCTGCTATGTACTTAGCATTCAATAAACATTAAATTTTGTTGTTGTTGCTGTTATTGCCTTATGATGCCCTTCACTAGCTGTCCAGCTGATTCATTTATTTAAAGCATATAGTTCTGAAATAAAATTGGTCATGGGGTTTAGCCAAGGCATACTACTCTTAGGACCTTCCCCTAAATTCCCTCTCTTACAGGTAATCTACTAAGTAATTGCATGAATCTAAAGTAGATTCATCTTAAACTTAGAGGCAGTGGATTGGTTGCTTCATGGGATTCGAGGTTCCCATATATAAATCCTTTCCCATGTGGGCAGGTAAGATGTCAGGTCTCCTGACATTTATGGATCATAACTATCAAGTCTTGACCCCCAGCTTCTGTGAGTGCTGTGATCTCTGGCTCTGAATTGACCTTCTAACATCTGAATATGGTTAGATCTGACTCTCTTGAGCCATCTGTCATCCCCAACCTGCTTTATTTCTACTGGTATAATATTCTACTCCTTTACTATAGTTCTTTTCCAATATGAAAGACAAATCACTTGTGCCTTTGAGGAGTACATCCTGTATCCTAACCCCTCTCTCCCTCAAGAGTTCCACAAAGTCAAACCTCTTGCCTGAGGACAACCACACAATACCATGTGGAAGAACTATATCAGTTCATCACTGCTGCTGCAAAGCTACTTAGAAATTCATGCCAGACTGACATAAACTGATAACATCCTTTTTAGACCCAAGGAACAATCATCCTCAAATCAACAGCCTGTGTCCACCATACTGGAAACTAAACCCAATGGACAATTTAGGACGCCTGACATTTCATTATGGGGGTTTCAGCAATTTCTAGGCAATAAAGGATTAACAGCATAAATTAATATCTTGCTTCTCTCCCTGTTCCTTGCTAAAAGGAGCTTTAAGGATTCATAATCAATGTCCTCTAGCAAATACCTTGAAAAAGAAAATTAGAGAGATCCTAACTAATGTACATGTCAGCAGCAGTTTCCTTTCTGTGTACCTGGATCCACACCGACTCATTGGTGGGACCTGTAGCCATCAGTTTCTCCAGGTCTCCTTTCCTGTCATATTGAAAGATGGTCCCTGCCAGCTTGTAGTTCCCATTCCACTGGATAATAAATCCTCCATTGAGGTAATATTTTTCAGGGTCTTCACTCCTGATGGCCAGAAAATTTCCAGCTCCCTCCACCTCCATTACCCGTATGTCCCTCGCTCCTTTTGGAATCAGTCCGATGTCAACATAACCTAAGGAGAGAAGATACAATAATGAAAAGAGGCAGGCTAGCTTAGCTGAACACAACCTGTTTCTGACTCATCATTCATCCTCTTTCCAGCATCTCCATTACTTAGTGCCCTTGCCCTCCTCCTGGGTGGTCACTGGGATTGGTAGATGTGCTAAGTATGGGTGGGGGATGTTTAAAGAGTTTGGTCATAAGAATGCTCAGGGGCTTTGTGGCTCCGTATGTAAATAGTTTTGTGAGGAGAGGTGCAATAAATGCAGATTAGACTCTCAAGTTTGTGTGGTTGACCCAGCAACTTATTTTTCTGTGATTTTATGTTAATAGTTCAAAATTTTACATCGCCTGGCTAGCTTCCCATTAGTATCTCTGCTCCCCCGTTTGTTGCTGCTGTCAGATTAATCTTCTCAAACATGGCATTGGATACTCCTTTTGCTCATCCTCATTGCCGGCAAGTTAAAGACAGACTCTTAGAAGTAAATTCATTAAGAGAATCCAGGAGGGAATCTTGGATTGACAGCTATCTAGTGCTCTTGAATACAGCTGGTGAAAAGAAACTAAGCTCTGAGCACAGCTTTTTATGTTGCTTGACAATTCTATTCATTAGAAAGGGTTTTTGGTTTTTTTCTTATGTTTTCTTAAGTTTTGCTGAAATATGATCTTATATTTTACTTTCATGTCTTCTAATTCAGTCTTCTGAAAAAGCACAGAGGACATCCATTTAAAGACAATCAGTTCTAGCCAGGCTTTACCTTGCTTACTGGTTGTTATGGGAGGAGACAGAGTGGGGAGGAAAAGGAAATAACACATAATGGTTTCCTCTCTTTGGCAGCACATGCTCAGTACCTCATGGATTCGTCTTATTTATGCTTCTTGAAAACCATCACCTCATAAACACAATAGGATGGGAAAAACATGAACTCCGGGGATGGTACTATAAAGGGAGTACTGCAGCCTGGGAGTCTGAACACTTGATTTCTAGTTTCTGTGTTACCACGAACGAACTCTGTGACATTCATCAACTTATTTAACTTCTCTGAATGTCATCTGCACAACGAAGGGACTTGAATGAGGTGAGATCTGACATCCTTCCCAGCTCTATGATGGTATTCCATTATTTTGCCCTTTTCTAAGCTAAACATTCTCTGTTCCTTCAAAACTTTCATGTAAAATATGGTGGTAAGACCCTATCATCCTGGTCATTTTCCACTGACTATCCATTTGGTTTTTCAGCTTGACAAGCAAACCCTCACCTCTGTCACCTAAAAGTGGCCTGGGTGCTCCTTTTCTCCTGGACCCTAAAGTAGCATGGGTTCCTGGGAGCTAAAACAATGGGCTGGTCAGCAGGAATAATTTGCTCAGAAACTGAGGGTACAGGACATAAACTCAGTCCCATTTCAAACTGGCAGCTCCCATCCAGAGGAACCAAAATGCAAGTCTTGTAGTACTTAATTAAATTCCATCTGGCCCTCACACACTCGCCTGAGACAGCACATTAAAACTACTAGTTTATAACTAGCTCAGGAGAAATATTCATCACCTGTAATTGAGGCCAGTATGTATGGCTTTTGGAGTGTGCTACCTGTAGCTATTTTCTGACATAGGATATTGTATGGCTTCTCACAGTAGAATTCAAGCAGGAAAATCACCTGGCTTCTATCTCATCCCTTGTTTAAAAACAAACAAAAAGAAAAGAAAGCTAGATGGAAAAACAAAACAGAAGAGATTGCATTTTATCTTCCATTTAAAAGAGAAAATCCAAAATTATAAATATTTATCATGGGCAGATTCTGCTAAATTGAAGGGGGAGGTACATCAAATTTAAAATAAAAGTTTTCAGTGAATGGAAATGCTACTTCTGAACAGTTTATAGGCAGAAGACGTACACTGAAGTAGATTAAGCCATGAGCAAATATAATACATGTTTGTAATATATATTTGCAGAAGAATACCCAAAAGAAACCCAAAGGATAAAATTATAGTGATTTGGAGTTAAAAAAAGAACCATGATAAAATATCAACCAGACTCTTTTCCACGTGACAGAAGAGCCCACAGTAGAAAAGGGTATAAAATGAAAAGTAAAAATTTTCATTTCCCTCTACCTCTAGTCCTCTGTATCAAAGATAATTGCAGTTAATAGTTTAATGTAATAGTTTATTCTCTTACAAATTTTTTCTTTGCATATATAAGCATGTATACCCATACATTTTTAAACAAGTGGGATCATACTATATGAACGATTCAAACTATTACTTTTAAAATTTAATATATCGTTTTATATTTTTTGAGCATTTCAATAACTGCAAAAGTGACATGAACCCATTTATTTAACCAATCCCCTGTTAATGGACATTCAAGTGGAAGGGAATGGCTATCAACTTCTTTATCTAAAAAATGAGGAAACTGAGTTCCCAAGAGAAGAAATCTAGGCCACATCACACAGCGAGGTGGAGAATACCTATAATCACAGTTTGCTAACCCCCTAATCTAGTGTTTTAATGGAAAAAAGTGGTTGGCAGAACAGAGATGAAGAACAAATCCTGTGTGTCTCATCCTCATGGCCTTTACAGAAATGAGAATCATATTAAAAAGTTGCAGGAGTAAAGGGTCATCGAGCCATAATTCTCTTTCAAGGGAAATAGAATAGTTCTATTTTCAGGGCCGGTAAGACTATCTCCAAAGCATTAAGAATGATGAATATATTCATTCAGCAAAATCACTTTTCTTCCATCTTTCTCATTTTGAATTCTTTGAAAGTCACAACCTGTTTTTTAAAAAAATCAACCTTGCCCTTCAACTCAGTCCCCTGCCACTTCAATTATGTATGTGTTTCTTTGTTACCAGATCCTTCTTTCTGTTTAAACATCTTTCTCACGGTCTGGCAGGCAGAGCCGTCCCCAAGGCACACTCCGCAGCGATCCTCCGTGGCGTTGGAATCGATCTCATAGTCACAGCCGACCCTCTGCAGGAAGAGAGGTGGAGGATGAATGACACAGGCAGGAGATGTCACACCTGCCTTGGATCTTTGACTTCTACTTTCCCCCTTTGCTCTTGATGAGACTGGGGTGGGGGCAAATACAAAAACAAATATTTCCTTTTTTTCTGGTGGCAGCAGAGGAATAACAAAGCACCCACTGATGGTGAAGGAAATACTTGCTTAGAGGAGTAAGAGGTACACACTGAGTGGGTCTCCAATTTCCCCTGAGCCAGAGGCAGAATTGAACACAGTTACACAAATTTAACTAGGAAAATGTCTTAGAATCGAAGTGGGTGGAGCGGCCAAGTCCCTTTCAGATGTGCAAACCTCATGCCCCTTCTCTCTACGAAGGCTTCCCAGGGGTGATGCAGTTATTCCTCCTATAATTTGGTTGGTGGATCCCTTTACATTCCTCACTGGATTATTCTCCCTGGTTTCTGTTTGAAGACAGCAGGTGAACCATCAGCCATCAGAGAAAGGCTAGCTTAACGCTGAGACCATTCCAGTCCCTAACAGATGGAATCTCTGACATACAGATCCATCATCAGACCCTGCAAAGCTTCCTGTGACCCTAGACCCCACATTTAGCTGTATCCCAGCCATCCTTCTCTCCAGCCTTTCACATTTAGCTGTATCCAGCTGCAGAGGAGAAACTGGCCTTTTCTCCTCTGAGCCAAGACTAATCTTGCCCTGTGCGCTGGACCAAACCCCTTCTCAGTGTTCTCTCCATTGGTCCTCCTGAATCATCATCTTTCCCTCTCTGTTTATTCCTTCTCCTCAGTCCATCAATACAGCCAACTCTTTCCCATCCTAAAATTCCCATTCTGCAAAAAGAGAGCATCAGTTCTCGGTAGCATCAGAAACCAAAGAATCATGACACTTAGACTGAAAGTTAGAAAACATGGGAGCTTCAGGTGAACTTCTGTGTTGCTTGCTTTCTACCATGGCCTATGCTGCTAACAACATGTCAGTGGTAAAAGAAAGAGGGAGAAGTATACCATATTCTGTTACTCAGATTGTTGTTTTCTGTTTGGGAAGAAGAACTGTGCCCAGGTAGTCTTATTTCTCTCTCAAAGATAATCCCCTTTCTTATTTTAAAGCCACCTCAAATTGATTGACACGAACAGTTTGGGTCTTTAAATGGACTCTCCCTCCATCAGCTAAACAGGGAGCTTATGCCCACTGACAGTTCCATACCTAGGTTAACCATCAGTAATTTCCTTTAGGTCCAAAGACAGTGCTAATTGATCCAGATGAGAACAAACAAACAAAAAACAGTGCTAAGAGATTAAAAAGACTTACTCACGCTAATCACAATAGAAAGAAAAGAAATTGGATGCAAAGACTTGTGAGTAAAATGTCAAAGCTTCACAAGTGATGTGTTTTCATTAAGGTGGACCATCCTCTAATAAACTGTCCTTTACAAATCATATTCCCAGTGACTTTCTTTCCTTCACTTCTTTAGAAGAGGCCAGGGAAACTTACTCTGAGACATATTCATTTTAAAGTGTTTTTAAAATATCTCTACCAAATCGGGACAGATAAAAAATGTGAAGAAAGAAGGAAAGAAAGCCATAAAAACAAATACCTTGAGCCCATCTTTCTTCCCCCCAAATATCTACAGACATACATGGGGGCAAGTTTGGGGGAAGGAGATACACACACATCGTTGATGTGCTGTCCCACAGCACATTGGATGGGTTCTCATGGAGACTTCACTCCATTTGCTTCTCCCGTCAGTTGCACACAGCACAATCAACACTGAATTAAGTATTTAACAGAAGACCTACAAAGGCATAAGCCAGTCCTCCTTGTTGCACATAAAACATAAGGGCTCTCAGAGGAAAATGACTAGATGTCACTCTCCTTTTCCCCGCCATGTGTTCTGGCAACAGGGCCACGACAGTATTGTCCTTGTGCCTTCAGCAGAATCAGAGGTGACTCTGTTGCTGCTACCAAATGCAGACAATGGCTCCAACATGGCTCTCCTCTGATGTGACTCTTACGATGCCAGAGAGCCATCCCAACAAGCAGCATTTTTGAGCAAAAAGAAAATCACTTTAATTTTCCATCATATCATCATTTCTTTCTTTAAAAAACAAGCTTTATGGGGGTATAGCTGATATATAAAATACAGCATCTATTTACTGTATACCATTTGATGAGTTTGGATTTCTGCAAACACCTGTGAAACCATCACTGGAATCAAGGTAACAGACATAGCCATCACCTCCAAAAGGTTCCTTGTGTCCCTTTTGTGTGTGTGATAAGAACACGTAACATGGGACCCACCCTCCTAACAGATGTGTAAGTGCTCAGTGCAGTACTGTTAGCCACAGGCACTGTGCTGTACAGCAGATCTCTAGGACTTTTCGTCTTGTGTAACTGAAACTTCATATCCATCGAACCGCAACACTCCATTGTTCCCTCTCGTCAGCCCTGGGCAACCACCATTCTATTCTCTGCTTCGATGAGTCTGACTATTTTAGATTTTCATATAATTGGAATCATGTAGCATCTGTCCTTCTGTGACTGGCTTGTTTCACTTAGCCTTCCAGGCTCATCCATATTGTCATAAATGGCAGGATTTCCTCCTTTTCTAAAACTGAATAATATTCCATGGTATACACCACCTTTTCTTTATCATTTATATGTTGATAGACATTTGGGTTGTTCCCATATCTTGGCTATCGTGAATAATGCTGCAATGAACATGGAAGTCCAGATATCTCTTTAAGATCCTGATTTCAATTGTTTTGGATATATACCCAGAAGTGGGATTTCTGGGTTATATGGTAGCTCTATTTTTAATTTGTTGATGAACCGCCATACTGTTTACCATAGAAGCTGCACCATTGTATATTCCCACCAACAATGGGTTCCAATTTCTCCACATCCTCGCCTACAGTTATCTTTTTTAAAAAAAAAATAATAGCCATCTTTACAGGTGTAAGGTGATACCTCATTGTGGGTTTGATTTGTATTTCTCTGTTGTTCAATGAAGTGAAGTACTTTCTCATATACCTGTTGACTATATGTATGTTTTCTTTGGAAAAATGTCTATTCAAGTCTGCTCATTTTTGTTTTTTTAAAGAGGGTGCAGCTCACAGTGGTCCATGTGGGGATTGAATCGGCAACCTTGGTGTTATCAGCATCATGCTCTAACCAACTGAGCTAACCGGCCACCTCAAGTCTGCTCATTTTTTAATCGAGTTATTTGTTTTCCTACTGTTGAGTCGTAGGAGTTTCTTATACATTTGAGTATTATTTGAGTATTAATCACTTATCATGTATATGGTTTGCAAATATTCCCCCACTGTGTAAGTTGCCTTTTATTCTAATGATTGTTTCCTTTCCTGTGCAGAAGAATATCATTAATTCTTGACTATGTCATTTGGACTAAAGAGTATCTTGAGTATTGGAGAAATCAGGGTCCCAGTCTTTCACCAGGCATTAGCCCTACATGAGTGAATAAGTAATACGGATTCCTATCAATTATCTTTTTTCTTTTGCTTATGTGTTAACGTTGTTTTACTTGTAAATTCTCAAGTGACTGAGAACTGAAATACCAACTGGTGCCATGACCTAGTCCACCTGGAATGTCATCATTTATTTCCACAGTCCCTTGGCAATAGTAGAGACTGGAAGAATGCTTGGTTATAAGATGAAATTAACTCCCAGCCAATGGAACTTTAAGTGTGGAGATAGTTAGGGTACAGCCATGCTTAACTGAAGAGAACAAGTAAATGATTTTACCATTTAATAACTTGGACAGTAGCAATAATGCTTTCTTCATCATAACTTTGAAGACCAAGAGATAGGATCTGGCATTTTGGAGAGAGATTTGGCCAGAAAAATTGATTTGGGGATGTTCAGCATATCACTGAAATGCCCAATATGGCATTGAGAGAGAATAAAGAAGGTTCAGGACAGTTTCTGAGAAGAATGAGAGAGGGAGCTAACTTTGGACGGGTACGTAGATTGTGAGATAAGGTTAGGGACTCAGCTGGCATTAAAGACAGTTGATTTTGAGGGGCACAGATTCACAAGGTTGACTTTTTATTTTAAGAAGTACATAGTAGGCTGATGTAAGATCAAAAAAGATTGTGGTTTGTTGATCAGAACCAGTATGTTGGGGTGAGATTGATGGAAGGCTAAGAGGAGCAGTCTAGGGGACAGCTGATATGATAGATAACAGCATCTGGGACATCTGGGAAGGAAATGAAGTCCAACATATGCTGGAGAAAAGAGAAGAGTGAAAGAAATGAGTCAAAGAACTGGTTACCAGAAGAAAGAGGTGAGATTGCCAGAAGGTTAGCACTGTTCCAAAAGATTATTCCATGTCATATGTGTAATTAAAAATGGGAGATATACTGAAAATACAAAGTTTATATTTATATCTTTGATAAATAAGCTTAGGAGTTCACTCTAAGTTAAAAAAAATTGGGGAAGGCATAGTTACCTCCTAGAACAAAGTCAGTTTTGACTAGTCAGGGCTTGTCATTCCTTTGACAATAGAATCTGCAAATCTAACACACCAAAATGTTGGCAAATATCATAATTTCAAAATAGACAGCTGAATAAATGAAAATAAGCAAATATAATAAATATTTATATAAATATAACCAAATGTATTTCCATATCCACAGAGAAGATAGATTATCTAGATAAACACTGTGTACGTTTTTCCCTGATAGTGCTATTGTTTTATTTCAATACATGTTCAATTCACTCTGAAAAATATAATTGCAGTAAATGAATAAGACTAATAAAGCTGAAAACATCTACAACCTGGATCTTTGGAAGATAAATTACATGTAGGCTATTAAGGTAAATTTGATTTGACATAATTTTTCAGCCTAAAAACTTAGCTCAGTGTGGTATAGACAGAAAGTGATTAATTATAGCTTCTAAAAGTCCTTAACTGGTTTCCAGAAAGAAGAAAGCAAGCTGAGAGAATCTGGCTTATTCTATTAAACTGATTTAATTGGTTTTAAGAGAGGCATCCAAGACCCCTGATGCTTTGTTCCATCACAAGGTAAAGATGCTATCTCTATGCATGCAAAGGTATTTAGGTCTAAAAGATGATTTTAGTATCACATTCATTTTTTGGTGACTTAAGTTCTCAGCCCAAGATGTATATATTGCAATCTGCAGGGGAGTTTTAAAAATGTCAATGGCCAGGCCCCAAATTCCAGAGATTCTGAATGTTGAGAGGGAGCCAGACATCAATAGTTTTAAAAGCTCTCCAGGTAATTCTAATAGGCAGTCAAGCTGAGAACCACTGCTTTAGGCAGTGGTGGGGCTATTTTGGCCTGAATTAGCTAAATAAACCTTTTCTCACTCTGGGGAACACATCTAACCTAAAATATACTAATTATCTTGGGCTCTTCGTATAATGGCAACAATGGTAATTAGTGAGTCTGAAAGGGAATGTTGCCTGGGCTTTTCTAATCTAGAGTCTGATTATGGCTTGCTGTTGGCTCACTCATTCCCGGGAATCAGCATGTTGCCTCCTGAGTTTTGGTCACTACTGGAAGAAGTCAAAAGGCAACTTCAAGTTGATAACTGCACCTTCCCAGGGTGCTGAACATTTATGGGCAGGAGCTTTTTACAGTGGCAATTGGGTCCAGTAGGAAAAAAATATAACTACTTGCAAAAACAAATAAAATATTTTAAGAGTTTATTGTGTGCCAGGGCTGTAAAGGGCATAACGTTATATGACCTTATTTAATCGTTTTGACAACCCCAACTAAAATAATATATTAATATCCCAATTTTATGTAAGAAAATGGCCTCAGAAAGATGTATAGGGTTATACAGCTAATAAATAATGATTATGAGTTCATATTCTAGAGTCTGAACAGTTCCCTCACAGTTAATTAGGTATTTCTATAGTATAGCTTTTCTTTCATTGATTAAAAACAACTTTTTTAAACTGAACTTTATGCCTGGGTGTTGGGTCACAAAATTTGTTCATCAGTTCCTTACAAAACAGACTGTGAGCAGTGGGAAGGAATTCTTCCATGGTTGTACACATAAAAGCATTAACAAATCAAATCTAAATAATTTACATAAAGGTGGAGTTGATTAATGGAGTCATTGTGGAAAAGTCAAATAGAAATCAGAAGACCTGATTTCTGATTGGCATAATTACCTGTCTGCCATTTCTCTTCAACTTTACCTACTCTGTTGGCAAGTAACCAATGAATAATTTAATGCCACTGAAAAGATCTGGGTTCCCTGTTTCCAATACTTCCTTCTTTAATTTGGTTCTTCTTCAATTCTGACTTTGTTCCATGCCAAAAATAATATCACAGAGCACAACAAATCAAGAAATGAAGACAACAGTAGGAAGAAAACTATTCAGTTCCAAACTATGTCTTTGATATACACAGAGAAGTCTTGCCTCATGGATCATATATACCCTGTTTCCCCCAAAATAAGACCTAGCTGAACCATCAGCTCTAATGTGTCTTTTGGAGCAAAAATTAATATAAGACCAGTATTATACTATGTTATGTTACATTATATTATATTAATTATATTAAAGACCTGGTCTTACATTATAGTAAAATAAGACCAGGTCTTATATTAATTTTTGCTCCAAAAGATGCATTAGAGCTGATGTTCCAGCTAGGTCTTATTTTCAGGGAAACACAGTAAAACCCAGACCACATACAAATGCCATGAAAGAAAAAGGTTAGAACGTCTGACTTCCTAAATTAATAAAAGCATGATTTTATAAAGTTGTAGATTAAGGAAACATACCCAATACCTTACATATGCCATTAATACAGACATTTCTGCTGTTGCCGCCTTCAAAGCAAGGGGTTCCATCAATGACAGCATCCAGCATTTTCTCAGAAAACTGGCCATCTATGGGTCGGCAGTAGAGCTCACAGGGGTGTGCTGAAGTGAAAAGGAGAAAAATCCTTGCAAGTTAGCCTGTTAGCTCAACACCCTACCCTCCAGGATTCTTTTGTACATATGACCCCAAGTGTCACTGATCTGGAGATTCCCATCTTTTACTTTTCTGTGATACATGCTGAAATCTGGGCTTTTTCCTTTTTTCAAGTAAACAGTTTTACAACAAATTAAATTCGGACGATTCCTTTAAAATGCTATGCCCTTTGTTATAAACGATGAGATCCTTCAATGCAATATTGAACTGTGCTTGTAAAAATAAGGTACTGCACATCTGGCATTAACCTAGAAATTAGGTAATATCAACCAGTGATACAGGATTTTAGGCAAGCATGACACGTGCTCATTGTTTGCAGCAACGTAAGTGGACCTCTGTGGGAGAGGTGGTCCCCACCTATGGGACCAGCATACCACTGACAAATAGCACTACCACTATAGTAACCCTACTCTCCAAAAAAAGTTCTCCCTTATTCTCAAGCCCAAGAAGTCTTCGGACTCAGATTTACAACCACATATAAACAAAGGGATCCATTTTTTTGCTGAAGCTGAAGCCAACCTGCTTATCATAGTAGTCCATCGATCATGCTGGGTCCTACATTGAACCTATTCTAAGGTTCAATCTTCTATTCCCTATGAGTTCTGGGTGATCTCCAGTGCAGAATTGCTCTAAAGATTTACTTAATAAAATACATACCTATACATAGGTATACTTGGAGTAACCAGAAAGATAGATAACTTTTAAAACATAAATTGTCTTAAGCTTTTTAACAGGCAATACATGTATGTGATAAGAATTCAGATAGTAAGTTTCTTTTGAATGTTATGTCTTGTTTTCTTTAAGTGAAACACTTGAGAGTGTCTTCTTCAGAAAGGTCATTTTGGGATCTCTTCTGGAGCCGCATATTAGGGGGAGGGCTATTAGTTTCTGGGTGGTCTGACCAGCTGAGGGCTCAATGAGATCAGCTGTAAGGCCATTTGCCATGGACCCACCTCAGTGTGGAAGGACACCAAAGGCAAAGCCAGACCACACAACTCTAGGTGGGCTGCTCAAGGATGCAATGATCCATGCAGTAAGGAAATAAAAGTGTAAAACTTACACAAATATAACTAAGAGCAAAACTCCAAACACTGAAACTCTGGACGAACTTGAGACAGAGGTCAAGAGTATGTGCTCAAAGTTTAAAGAAGAAAGGTAAAAGCATGTAAAGAGTGCCAACTGATTTTATACAAAGTGTCATGGATAAGTTGTCTGAGTAAATGAACAGTCAGAATGAGTTGGAGAGATCACTGGACAAAGTGCCAATGGAAAAGGGCGAGAAGACTGAGGGAACAAGGCATGACGTGGATTGTTGTAAATCTTCATTGCTGGCAGCACGATCAGCTCTGTCACAGCCTGGACTGTAACAAAAGTACTTAGAGGGAGCCACTTGGGAGCAATCTGCTCCTCGAGATGAGAACACCCCCCCACGTGTGCTGAGCCCAGGAATCACTTCATGAGAAACACTGGGTTATCAAGAAGGATGGAGGCAGGGGAAATACTTTTAAATAAGACTTTGATTTGAGCTTTATTAATAATTTGGATTTGGGGTTTTGTATTTGGACACATAAAGCAAAAGGAGAATGGAGCCCTGAATAATTCTGGGAGCTTTTCTTTAGGAATAATCCATTCCAGCTTGCTATGTAATGCAAAAACTAGAGGTACCTCAGGTGCAAATTTTAAGAAGGCACTCACTCTTATGGTTGTACAAATGGGTCCCCATAGCAAGTAAACTGCCCTCCAATGGCCAGCATTGCACTAAATTCCAGAATGATGAAGTTCCAATATTTGCCTTAGTTTTGTTTACTTGTGCTGTTAGACTCACTCCCTGAAGGATAAAACCATCCACAGACTTTCACTAGTCTTGTTTATACAGTGATTTAAAAGGAATTTTGCTTGCTAAAATAACAGCCAATATATTATTCAAACAGTATTTTCCAGATCTTGTTGTGCTCTGCAATGGTTATCTTATCTCATTTTAATAATCACAACCATTCTATGATGTTAGTTCTTTTATTATCCCCATTTCATGGATGAGAAGATTTAGGCATAGGTCACATTATGACTGGCAGAGCTAAACTGGTGGGTTAACTTAGAGCCTTTACGACTAATCCTAACCTACAGGCGTAGAATTTTCTTTAACAAAAAATTAAACGTCTTTGGTGAGCTCTTTAAAGTAACCACTATTTACGTTATTCGGCAATGCATATCTGAGGAGCATATCGGAGGAGCAAACTTGGTGCAATACCAATGACTCCATTTTAATGTTCTCTCATGAGAATCACCAGCCTCTGGAACCATTTACTTCTACAGTGAGCAGCTGTAAAAGTTTTAGTCTACTATGACCTTGAGAAAGTTACTGAACCTTTCTGTGACTCAGTTTCCTCATCAGAAAAATGAGGACAATCACATCTGCTTTGCAGGATACTTGCAAGGACTGAGACAAAGATTGTATATCAAGCACTCAGGACAGTGCCTTGTGTATAGTAAGTGCTTGACAAATGACAATTGTTAGGTTGTTGTTTTTACCTCATTATGAATTTGATGAAGTCTAAAGATCATTGCATTTGCCCCAACATGCTACGCTTCTATCATTCCAATATTCTCTCATAGTTGTCAAGACATATATTTTATAATGCTGGCTCAATTCTTACTCCCACCCCAAAGAATCTTTCCTGAAATATCCTCTTCTCCTTCAGATTATTCCATTATGCCATTTTTAATCAATTCTGCACAAAATTCACACTTAGTTTTACTCTTTTCTAAACAACTGCTGTCTTGTCAGGTTAGCATAAAGAATTCTAGACATTGCTAGGTCAGTGCACGATTCCATGATTTTCCTAAACTATGACTATGGACCTGGTTCAAAGATGTTCTGCTCATATAATGACTACTGAGGTCCCATTAGCTCTGAAATTCCAAGACGATAACTTTTACAAGCTCTTCAATTGAACTGCAGTGTCCTCAAAGTAACTCAAAGTCAATTGTGCACTGATTGGCTACTATTAGCCAGACAATATGAGACGGAGGAGTCATAATTCACACTGGTGAGGACTCAAAAGCACTGCAGCAGTGGAAATAAGCACAACCCGGGGGCTTCTCCTTCTTACAGGCCTTGGTGTTACATCCACAGGGATTTACATCCCAGCTCTGATTCTGACACCTTGGCCAAGGCCTTCTCAACCTCTGGTCTGCCTAGAGGGCATTGTCAGAGGGCAACATATTAAAACTTCTAATAACATGTCTGACATACCAGGGGTGCCAAAGCAATGTATGCACATGTTAAGAGATGTTATCTATGTATTACTTGGCGAAGTTGAATTGAATTACGGTAGCAATGTGTAGTATGACGTTCGCTCAAAAGATGGCGTTCATCAAATGAATCCTGGCATCACCATGAGACAGGCAGGGCAGTCAAAGAAAATGGCGGAAGCACGGTTGTCGTTCGAGGAGCACAAGACAATTTTGAAGTGGTGTTTGAAATTCGGGAATATTGTGAAAGTACAATGACAATGGAGGCGTGAGTATGTAACAGAACCTCCAACACGCCTAACAGTTGCACGCACTCGTAATAAGTCTGAGACGCATGGTACAGTGTGTGATTTGCACAAGGGAAGATCCAGGAGGCCTCACACAGGAACAAGTCCTGCTTCTGCTGTGGTGTTGGAACAGGTTACACGATCACCACAGAAGTTTGCCCAACAATGTTTGCCGTAATCAGAAGTGTGTGGACCCTAAAGGTAACAACTTTGAGCACTTCTTGTAATGGCAGAAGTCAAACGTGACTTCTACTCATCTTTTGTTATTGGTATACGTTGAGTATTACAATTTTAATACAGTTTTTTTCCTTTCTTAAAATGTGTATACGTTTTTTTGGCCCCTTCTGTAGAATGGTTGTTTAAATGTGGTAGTTATGACCATTAACCTTTTCTAATGAATACTAGCAGAACATTACATGTAGAAAAGGCTTTTAGCCCGTGTTTACTAATTAACAGACACGACAGTGACCAACACTGCTAGAGAGAAACTTTGGGACCAAGTAGCAAAGAGATCATTTCAATCTTAGAGATCATCAACTCAGTCAGTCATAAAAATAACACTGACCTTAGTGACAGAAATGAATGATGTTCACAGCAGCCATTACATGTTTAGCCAGAGAGAAATGGGCAAATAATTAAGTTGCGTTTACAATGGAAGGTTATGTACTCACTAAAAGGAGTGAGGTAAGCCATGATGCCATGATCTTATGCTCAGTGAGTCAAGAAAGTTGCAGAATCAGCAAAGAACGATTCCACTTATGTGCAAACAAAAACCTGCTATTAACAATGGTTGCCTCTGAGGAACAAGTTAAGAATGGTGGGATAAAAATAATTTATTTTATTTCATTCCATTACCCACACTTGCATTTTTATAATGAGCACAGATTCCTTTAAAAAAATATGTTAGCTTTCAAAAAAGAAAACTGGAAAGGCTTCCTTTCCCTTGTGATAATCATGACACATCTCCATGAAGAGAGGCCCTAATTTCAAGGTGTCTCTCCATCCTGCTTCTGCAGTACAGAGCTAGTACATCCTTCTCGCTTAGGCAAGCTAACTGAAGTGCACTGCACTTAAGAAACACAAATTTCTATTGATCGTAATTGCAGTGGACTATGGAGACTTAGGAATATCTAGCAAAAAAAAAAAAAGAAAAAGAAAACACACCTTCATGGCAACAACAATAATGCACACAAACCTACTGCTGGGACTCTCCCAGAGTGTGCACACCAAATGACATGTAGGTGCACCTAAGGCCAGAAAGAATCCTGTACTTGAAAGTAGCCACTGTGAAGTGAAGGTTCAGGGTTATTCAACAGTTCACAAGGCTGAACCTAAGTCCTGATTTCCTGTCCTCTCCTCCGCTCCTCTGGCCTTTGTTTTCATGGTGCTCATTTGGTTGCCCTATGATGCAGGGCTCTGCAGAAAGAGGCAGGGATGGCAGCGGGTGGTCTTAGTTCTCAGTGGTCATCAAGAGTATCAGAGGGGCTCTGTCCCAGCTATCAATCTCAGAGATTCCATAATCCCCATAGAGTATTTTCACTGTCTCAGGTATATTCATCTGCCTGACACATCTTTTTGTCTGGGTCATGTGATTTCCCCCCCCCCCTCTAGCTTTCAAGAGTTTTCAAATTCATTTATAATTCAGCTAAGTGAAAACTCTAAAACTAATTTACTGGTGAACTCTCACTCTCACACTGCCTGAAAAATCCTCTCAAAGGAAGCTGAGGTAACTGAATTAACTTACTAAATCAAAGGTTGCATTTTCAATTTTCTGAAACAGCATAGCTCGACATTTTTGGATAATGATCTTAAGAAATGATCGTTAGAAGTGAAAGATAGAACTCGCTAATAAGGATAAAAATATTTCTTGGGTCAAGGAAGAGTTCTGATGCATTTCACATTTTCTGAGTAGATTGCAATTTCAGTTTCACCATTAAAAAAAAATCCAGTTCCTAAAATCCATGTACAGGAGGGCTCCATGTGTAAATCTCCAGCACCTCACACGTGATTGAATGCTGTGTGGTTGAGGTCTTGAAACTCTTAGTAATTTTATATTTGAACTTGTGTTTCGTAAGTGAAGTCTCATGGGACAATGGAACACGCACATGAACAGAAGAGATTTGCGATATGCATGTCTGAAGTTCCTTGCCAGATTTTAAGAACTACTAACCCTTAAGCCAAAGGCATGAATTAAAATGCTTTAGCATTGTACCATATAATATTCAACTTAAAAAAAAGAGGTTCAGCTTAATGACTAGGCTCAGATCAGTTTGAAAGGGAAAAAAAAACAAAAGCAAACAAAAAGTCCTGATCAAACATCCCCAGTAATTATTAAGACTGTAATTTTGAATTGTATAAAATGATTCATTTTACTTTCTGATATGGAAATACTACTGTAATCCCCAAATGCATCAAAATATATA
This sequence comes from Rhinolophus hipposideros, assembly GCF_964194185.1. NCBI lineage: Eukaryota > Metazoa > Chordata > Mammalia > Chiroptera > Rhinolophidae > Rhinolophus > Rhinolophus hipposideros. The sequence goes on along the minus strand of NC_138053.1, from coordinate 78,670,453 downwards.
TCAGTTAAACATAAGAAGGCATTAAAATTAATAAATTTTACAACAACCACAGAAAGGTATGAAAACAAGAATAGAACTAATTTTTAAAAATGAATTAAATCCATGTCATTGATTTGTCAGACTAGACTATATGTAGTAATGTTTACTGTTTACTGCATATTTTTAACTTCTGTCTTTTGGTTAAGATGTTTAAGAACCGTGATAGAGTCAATGGAATTGTAACAGCTAAATACAATGTCAGAGGGGTAGTAGATTGGGGGAGGGGGGTTATCACTTTCGGAGGGGTGTAAATGTCTAACTGGTACATTGTTTTGTACACCTGAAACTAATAAACAAACAAATAAATAAATAAAATCCCTTTTTGATACTAACAAAAATGAAAATGATCAGTGTATGATAAAACAAATAAATTCGACTAAAAAAGAGCTGTGATGCTAAATTTTGAATTGCAACTTAAATTATTTAAGAAATGTAATAATTTTGTTATAATGCTTAAATGTTTAGAAAAACTTGGTTTTCAAAGGCAAGAGAGATAAGTTTAATAAAGTGTGAATTCATCACAATACAAAGAGTTAAGTTCTTCCCGACCCCCCAGAGCTCATTTCCAAATATGAACATCTCTTAGGTAAAATTCAATGTATTGTCCTTAAGGGAATGGGATTAACCCAGTATTCTTTGCTTTAGTGGTTAATATGTAGGCTGCAGAGTCAGGTCTGGGTTAACTTGTCTCTATTCCATAGTCTGAGTTTGGCCAAGTTACTTAAATTCTCTAAATCGATTTGCTTATCCCATAAGAATGGGATAAACTTAAATTTCTTCGCAGGATTTTCTTGTTGGAGATAAAATTAGGGAAATGCATATTAAATGCTGAGTGAAGGTCTGGCACAGAGCAAGTACTCATATAAATTTAATATAAGTTGTTCTCATTATCAGTAAGGAATGAGTTTCACTGCAAATAGCAGAAAATGTTGCTTCCTTGTCTTAAGGAGACAGGAGTTTATTTTTCTCACAAAACAAGAAATCCAGAGGGAGGAGTTTAAAGCTATCCTCCTCTGTCTTCCTGCTCAGCTATCCCAGCATTGGCGTCAACTTTATGGTCTGCGCTATGACTGCTGCACCCCAGGCAGCAAGAGGGGGAAGAGTGAGTGGAAGAAGGGCAAGGGTTGAGGGCCAGCTGGGTCAGTACCAATTAAAAACTTTCCCAGAAGCCTTACTCAGTGAAGCTTCCATCTTTATCTCTTGGGTCAGAGCTGCGTCTGCAGGGAGTTAGTGAGTCTTTTAGTTTTTCCCTCTTCTATTGTAGAGGTAGAGGACAGTGAGGGTGAAGAGGGTTGTGAATGGCTTGGGGGTGTCTATAACATCATCCTTATTATTCTATCATCTTTCCTCTTGAAGCCACAGAATCCTAATCTGTGAAAGAGGATTGTCTAGAAGATCTCCCAGGTTCTCTGCACACTTACCTTCTCTTTAAAGATGGTTTCTATCTGAAGCCCAAGTATTCTTGTAATAAACTATGTATGTGTCGCCCAGGTACCCCAGGTGCTGGGACTATCCCTTAGCTCCTGAGAGTGCTGCCAGCATCAGCCCTGAATTGTCACCTTGGCTTAAGACACTCATTCTTTCCTGGGGCAGACCACTCCCAGTGACTGGTCCATTTGGGGCACAAAGGCCCCTATCCCAACAGTGACAATTCTGAAGGCCCATTCTAGCGTCTGAGCTACCAGTGGAGTTGGAAGAGGCCTTTGTTGAGAATGCATTGAAGCCCCCCTTCTTTCCCCACCCAACCCCACTTCCTTCCCTCTCTTTCCACAGCTGCTGAACTTTCTGAATGCTAGTCTCTGTCTCAGAGTCTGTTTCCCAGGGAACCCAATCTGCAACAATTCCTTAAAGATGTTCCTGAAGGATCCTATCCCATGAAGAGCAGACTGTGGTCTGACCTCACGTCAGACCCTCCACATTTGCTTGAAAACTCACTGCAATGAAGCATTAATTGTGCTTAAATATTTAGAAGCAACAACAAAAAAGAAATTAGCTTAAATAAAGGGTTATTTGAGTGTTCTGAGAAATAATTCTAAACAGGAAGAGAAATTCCAGGAAAATGGTGACGTCTGGTAATTTCCTAATGGAAGGTAAAGGATGTAAACACATTTCTATTAACATAAGCTAAGGAAGTCCCTGGGAATCTACATAAGTTTATATATACATATATAGGTATATATGTATATATATATACACACACATATGTATATTATTTATATATATATATACACACATATATGTGTATATATACATATCTATATGTGTATATATATATATACACATATATGCTTCTCAGTGGAACAGACCTATGGCTTCAATTCCAATTCCACTATATAAAATCCTGTAAACTTGAATAAGTGACTATGCTCTCTGAGACTAAGCTCCTTTACCGCGAAAGCATGGGGAGGAGGATGAGATAATGTGCAGTCACGTGATGATGTAAGGACTGGCTCAGAAAATGCAGTTGACGCATGGCAGCTCTTCACACTGGGGCCTGCATGAACGTGATCAAGTGGAGTTTGGATTTTTTTTTTTGGCCAGGAATGCTGCTAAAGAAAATGGCTACATTGGAAAGTAGGTTGATTAGATTAGTAGTTTTCAAAACTTTTAAGCAGAAATATTTTTCTTTTTTTCAAACAAGACCTTGCAAATAAGGCAGATGAAATCTGGATTTTATTAAGCATAGATTTTGTAAATTCAAGTACATAATAAATAAAAATAAGTCAGTGGGATTTACAGAAACTATTAAGATGAACAGAAAATTTTGAAATCAAGTTTATGGGGGGCAGTTACAGACTTGTATGGGTTGCAGCATTTCATTTTTTCTGTGAGGTTTCTGGTTGCAAATATTGAAAAGTTTTGACCCATACAGACAAATAGTTGCAAATGATAACAGTTTAGGACAACTCAACCTGCAATCTCAGGATATTTCTTAATTAAATTGTGTTGATAAGAGACTTATTCTAAGGTTTGTAGAAAACCAAACTAATTTGTGTAAATTAATGCATGGGTGGTCTGTGATATGTTAAAACCTGACATATAATATTTTTGAGTATAAGCATTGTTCTTTATTGCACTTTTAAAAATAGTTTAATTTTTTTAAAATAAAATTAGAATCAGGCAATTTTGGAAGCTCTGTGATTCCCTGGAACAGTGTTTGCAAACTATAAGATTTCATGGAGTTTCTATGCTTATTCCAAATGTTTGAATCTATGATACTCCTTCTGTCATTGGCTACTTAGCCAATCTGCAAAGGTCACGTACCAAGACACTAACGCTCTCCACTGAGCGGGTAGAAAAGTTTGCTGTACGTATATGTTATTCTTTGATGACTTAACTAAGGGAAGGCTGAGAGGATATAAAGTGCCTGGAACAGAATACGAGCTCCATACATTGTTGTTGACCTGAATGACCTACTTGTCACTACCAGGGATGTCTGTCAATTAAGCAAATAGCAATTCTGTATGATAGAGTTTTATGGGGAAAAGAAATCAGTGTTTTGGTCACAGTCATAGCTACTTGGAGTGGCAGCAGGGACATCACTATGCTCAAATGATAGCACAGGAGCCTAAAGAAGAACCAGTGGGATGGAAGATGAAGGCTTATAGGCCAGGTAGGCAGTGAACTTATCTTAATTGCATCATATGTTTATTCATCCTCATACTAGTTTCAGATGCAAACCAATCACTCCAAATGTAGTTCAATGTATGTCTACTTTTAAAATTCATTTCTTTAGTACCTATGGCTATGCTAGGCCAAAAGTAGACCTGTGATAAATGCTTGTAAAAAAATGAAAAACCAAGCTGAATCAAATCCTTTTATTCTAACGCTAGTTATTAAGCCTTCAGAGCTCAGCACACACAAGTCCAACCCTCAGGGGATGAGGGGGACTCCACACTATCCTTACTAGGCACCTGTCATACTCCTGTGTGGCTACGCTACCTTAGTTCTGGAAGGGTGCTCATTTAGGGTCCAGGGGACCACGGACCTTAGTTTCAGCAAAATAGAGAATGTCCAGAATATAGGAAAGGTAGTAACTTTCAGTGTCAAGTTTTTTTCCCCCATTCATTTTGTTGTTTTTGAGTCCTTGTGAGAATATACATGAGTTTTCCTATATTCAAATGCCTGGCTGAGGAAGCTAAATTGCACCAATCACCAAATGACTTGTTCCCTTAGAGCATAAATGATATAAAACAACGAGGGGCAAGGTGCAGACGTTGTCATGACAATCAATAGCTATTAGGGTATTTTGGAGACTCAAAATGGGCAAAGCACTACAGGGTCTTTCTTTCCAAAGCAATCGCCTGTATCGTTTTTATAACAGCTCAAATATGTAATTGTCATTCATTGGCCAACATCGATGATTCCCCTTGTGTACTGTCACATTGGAATTTCAGAAACTTAAAATCATGAAAAATTTGGTTAGTTATATTTGATTCCCTTGTCTCAAATCTCCTTAGCTCAGAAAAATCTTTTATGTTTCATTCCTCACTGGAATAATAACAAATATCACAGATATTTTGTTGACGTTACTCTCTAGCTAATGGTTAATAATTCTTGTTCATTGCCAGAAGCGAGTATGTAACTGGTACTGAATTCGTGGCTGCACTGCCAACCTGTTGCTCCATTCTCCAACTCAGCTTTGTCCCCACCTCCTAACGTGCACCCTTTAGATGCTTGCTTTTCCTTTTTTTACCCTTCTTAAACTATCCTGTACATACAAAATGTTGATTTCTGCCCCAGAGCTGGCTCTCATTCTTTTCTAATGAAGGCATTCCTACCATCTTTCCTTGTGCTTTTCCTTGTGCTGTTCTCCCACATGGAAGAACTGACCCTATTTTGAATGCTTTTCCTTTTCCTTCTTCCAGTAGAAAGACTACTCATACTTAAGAATCAACTGTTTCCTTGAGAGCCATCTTTGAAAATACTCCAAACCCACAATGACCTCATTTTATGAATTTCTGCCCCAAATTACAGACACTTCAACATGTTCATCAACAAGCACTTTCATCAGTAATCAGTTACTGAATTCCTACATGCCCCATTTATCACTAAGTTGCACCTCGGCTGTTTTGAAGTGAGCTACCATGCTTGATAAACTTCTCTTCCATCTCCCAGAGCTCAGCACAGACCTGGACATACTCAGTCTTCAACATTTATTCATCAACGTAAACAGATCAGTGTTTTCACCTTCTAAAACATAAAACTCCTGATGACATAATTCTCTTTTTGTTGAACTTTGCAGGGCTTCTCAGACTACTGACATATAAATGCTTTCTGATAATGGCTGTGGCTCTAGATCTGGAATATACTATTACAGCTCCTTACCTGGATTAAAAACTGGAAACCAGTTGTAGAATTCATTCTTGTAGGGAACAGTGTCAAATTCACTGCACTGCATCTGCCGAAATGTTGGTGTCTCTGGGCGGCAGGGGTGAACGTTGCATAAGCGATAGCGTTTTCTTTCTCCAGTGCAGTACTTCCCTCCAAACTTTGGTCTGCAAATGAAACACACAAGCTGCTCTTTAGTTTCCTTAAGGGCAATGTCTTCCTTTAAAACTCCCTGGCATCTGGCCATGCTCATTCCTTGCCAAATCATGTCCCTTTCTATTCTCAAAACTCACCTTTTAAATAAATTCTTCCAATGTCATACAGTTTTGTGTTGTTGCCTATGAACCTTCAGTACCAAGTGTGTAGTTAGTTACCTATTTCGAAATAGTTTGACCACTTCCCGAAGTCAGTCAGGTGCCTGGTCATCAGCTGTATATTTGTATTTGTTTCCTCCTCTTCATTTCCACAGTCACCCAACTAGTCCAATCCTTATTTCCATTCCTGTCTTCTCTCTGCCCATCTTTTTTCCTCATTCAACCTATTGTGCATACTATTACCTGGTGAATTTTCACAATGACCTTAATTATTTTAGTTTCTTGTTGAAAAAATTTTAATGGAACCCAATGGCCTCCAGAATCAAGTCTAGCCTCTTGAGCTTGGCCTTCAAAGCCCTCATGCTCCTGACTTAATTCGCTTTTACAACTTTCGTCCTCCACGCCCCTTCATTTGCATACTGCTCCAGTCAAGCTGACTTATTTACTATTTCTTTCTTGTGCCTCTGGATAGATTTCCCCTCTCTTAAGTCTCTAATCATCTACATACTGCCCATGCTTCAAGGACCAAATAAATGCTATGTCCATCATCAATTCTTCCTGGAGTCCTGCCAGAAATAATCTCTTTCTCCTCTCATATGACACTTCATTATCGTACTGTGTGTACTTCCTGTAGTTAGCACTCCCACAGATAATTCTTTGACCAAGGGAGTTCATATTCATTGACTCCCTGTAGGAGGTATAAAGAATTGTCTTTGATATTTGAGGTTAGGCTGGTTTTCTATTCATTATGATGGAGTGACACTCTACGACTTGGAATCTCTCCAATTCATTTCCATCCCACAAACATCACTGAGGGCATGTTATGACACAAACACTACTGGGTTCTCACTAGACAGCTGACCAACATCAAAGATACAGTCTCAAGGTCACTTGGTCATGCATTGATATGAACCTGTGACCTGAATCACAGAACTGATATGTGACTGTGTTTCCACTGGCATTATTCTCAGTGAACTTAAGCAAACCAGATACCGAGATCAGACATGGTCACTCACTTAAGGAGACTCTATGACAAATCGTGGCCTCTGGCATGGGAGTTAGGACCATTTTCCCCCTGAAGCCAAGTTAGAGAATCATCCTTCAGCTCCTTAATAAGAATATCCCTTTTCTGATAACCATAGGTCACTGATCATTCTCCCACCAAGGCTACAGATTGGTAGTAGCTGATACATAGCATTGACAATACGTCCCAGCGCAAATCACCTATATTTCCTGATCTTTAAAATGGAAACCACCTGTCTGATCACATTGAAATAAATTATAAAAGAAAGACTTTCTGTAAAAATAAAGTATAAGATATTGCTGGTTTTACATTTTTGAATTCACAGAAACCTTATATTTAAACAAAAGCAAATTTTATCAATGGTAGATTTTAAAACACTTTTGTCCAAATTCCTCAAATGTACACTTACATGTGTGGTAAATGATATCATAATAAGGACTATAATTACATTTACTGACAAATTTTTACAGTAGGTATTATATTAGACTCTTTATAGGTATTAGTATATTAATCCTTAGAAGAAATTTATTATATATATAGTGTATATATGCATATATACACATGCACACATATACATATACATTTAATAATATATTTGTTAATAAAAAGATGTAAGATTTGGAACTGAGATACTGAGGGAATTATAATCACATTTATCACTCGCCTTTTTAAAAATGTGACTCTTACTTTTCAACTCCGACTAATGTAGAATTAGGTCAAAGAAGCTTAACACATTTTCCACTTATAAGAGGCATCATATGCATACTTTTTAAAAATTATACTTGGGAACTAGTATACCAGGAAATAATGAAATTAAGAATGTAATATATGTTTGGAAAACAAGGGAATTTAAATTTAATTCAAAATAATATCATTATACAAATTTAAAATATGAAAAAATTAAGCAGTTTAATTAAAAAATTTAAAGCCACTTATGAAGTAACTTCTATGAAATCCTTAACAAGCTAATGTGGAGCTCTAAGGTTTACAAAATCCTTATCTAAAACATTAAAAATTACCATTCTCAAAAATGTGCCTGGGTATTTTCTTAGTTCCCTAAGGGAACAATATTTTTTATAAATTGTACATTTATTATGACTGAAAGAAAGCTACTGTCTTATCAGCAAAATTGTGTCTAACTAACCTCTCACTGATAGAGTGGGATTATCTAGAAGGATTTAATTTTATTAGGTTGGTGCAAAAATAATTGCAGCTTTAAAGGTTGAAAATAATTGCAAAAACCGCAATTACTTTTGCACCAACCTAATATAATCTCCTACAGGCTTTTACATAGACTGTACTTTTAAAAGAAATTTGCTTATTTCTCCAACTGACGGAATCGGCTTACTTATCAAAGTTCTAGTAAGAATCCAGCGCCAAGCCAAAATTAAACAAAACAAAACAAAACCACTTTTTTTTTTACCCTCTATGAATCTTCGGGTTCCCTTTGTCTTTGGGAGCCCACTTAATTTCCCTCAGGACGCTTGGGGTCACTGACGTCACATTAGCCAAGAGCAATCTCCCAGCACTTGTGAAAGGAGAGCATATCATTGGCGGGACTTACTCAGGGTTGTTGCAGAGCCTCTCTGCACTCTGGGCTCCGGCCCCACAGGTCCGAGAGCAGTGAGACCAGGGTGACCAGCGGCCCCAGCCTCCAGGAATGCTCTCTGGTTTCTTCCCCACAGTGATACACTTGCCAGCCATACACCACTGGAAAGGGAAGAGCAGGAGATGTCAGGAAGGTTCCCACAGCAAGCTGAGCCAAGAACCTCGGAAGTCCAACCTCAGTTCTCCCTGAGCAAGCAGGCATCCTACAGTCACACGTCACATGGAGAACAAAGAAGAGCTCATAAGAGAACTTCCTCCAAGAGTCTTGAGTTTTAGAATCAGGGAATTTCAGGAATTGAAGGGAACATTATGGGGCCTAGTTACAGCCAATGTAGAAGTGCTACTGAGTATGGTTGGCAGATTGCATGCCAGAATGCAAAGCAACACATCACTTTCTTCTCTAAGAAAGTCTTGCTGTCAACAGCATGTCAGCTTAGTATGCTCAGTAACAGAGTTGTTTAGTAACATAATTTATTTACTTTCTGGTGCAAGCCCTCTATCTTGTAGAACATAACAAACATTTTTGTCGACTGGTACTGCGATAATACTTCTTCACAGCTTTAATGGGTAGTTAATGTCAGCAACAGATAACTTTATTCTCCTGAAAAAAGTCCACTCATTGCCAAAAAGCACTACCTGTTAAGATGTTGAAGTTCTTTCTAATATCAAGAAAAATTTCTGTTTTCCTGTAACTCTACCCATTGTTTCCAGTTTTGGCCTTCCAAGCGACTCAAAAAAGAAATCCAGTCTCTCTCCCTCTACAAGACAATCCTTCAACAACTAAGTTTAGGAGGGTCAACATACAAAAAGCAAAACAAAAGAAAATGCAAGTTGGTTGTTAGAAATGGCCACATTTCCTGGAGGATTTGGGCATGTTTGATCTGCTGCCCTCATTGTCCTCATTATTTCTGGTCACTGTGTATTGTGACCCAATTCTATAATCTCATTAATCGGTCAGGCCATATACAAGCTGTAGAAAGATTCCCACCGGACACCTAAATCCTAGGCCCACAACAAATCCAATTGGTTTTGTGGAGCAGCACTCATTACCCTGTTCTCAGGAAGTCTGGAGACTATCTGACATCTCTGAGTTCTTGGATGTCTGGCTTTCCTGTTTAGTACAGTGGGCAGAACTTCAAGAAATGCAGTCAGGTCAGACGATGAGAAAGAGGATAACAAGTAGTCCAAATCTGTCATCTTTGAAAAGAAGTAGCCCCTGGCTTATCCTTTCCAATCTTTAACACAGAGTTGGGGAAAAGTTAAAATGAAGATTGACAATCAGTTCAGTAGATATCACTGACCACAAACTCCATGGAAGTTCACCAGGGAAAGATGGGACAAATATTTTGCCAGTGAAGTGTGGAATCGGGGCTCAGCCCTCTCTCCTTAACTGCCTGTTTCCAGGGAAGGCTCAGAAGGTACAGTGGCAGTGAATGCTTTCCTCCGGCTAGTTTGTCTATATGATCTCCATTTATCCAGAAACAGCTGCTCTCCAGAGCCTTCTACCCAGCTCTTCCCAAGAACTCTATGCCCGCTGCCCTCCCACCTTCCTTCCTCAGGCTGACATATCACCTTCTTCTCACCACATCGTGTCCCATCTGCAGCAGCGTCCAGCTTTGAGCGACAAAAACCTTTCACCGAGCACCACAGTGTCTGACAAACATTCTGGAAAATAAGTATGAGATTGCACAATTTTTATATCTTGAAAACTTACACAAAAGTATCTCTAGAGTGATAGTAAAATATACACATTCACCCACATACCCACAATAAATGCTGCTGTTCTTAGTGAACAAGAGTGATGGAAGTAATTATTCGAGAACTCTCAGTTCAAACTTAATTTGGACTTCATCATCATTCATAAACAGTGGTCTGTAGATCATACTGGGCAGTAAGAAAATGGAATATAAAACACATTTCCTAAAAGTTGAGACTGTAATTTCTACACGTGTGATACAATATCATTGCCCTTCGGCAGGGAAACTGGTGACATTAGCCATCAAAGGCCAATCCAACACTGCAGATAGAAGGCATCTGATTACAAGGAGCAGGGGTGGTTGTAACTTGAGCCTACTCACTGAAGGGAATGGAAACTATTCCATCTAGAAAGCCTCACTTATTTACTAACTACTCAAAGTAGCCAGCTTGTTTTATCTGCCAGATTCTAAGAAAGGAGAACAATCAGGAACTACTGCACGCCTCTAGGAACAGGTAGATTTTAGAGATATTTGGGAGGCAGACCTGGCACAACTTGGTAAAGTTAGAAGAGAGGGGTCAGGGATTTTTGCACCAACTTTATCTTCTCTGTTCAGTTTTACTTGTTGTATCTAAACAGTTATTTACTTCCTCCTTAAAGTTCTTTCTACAGACATTCTGTCTTTATCGCACTGTACTGAAATTTTTCTATTTGCTTCCTCCACCAGAGCGCAATCCCCTCAAGGACAGAGAGCGTGTCTTATTTATTTTGGCGTGCTCATCTTTTTCATCTTATTCAGTCCACAGTGAAGAATCTTGCTTGTCCATGTCTATGTGTTAACAATGATACTTTTACACTAAAAGGCGGGCGTTCAGAGAACAGTCAAGATCCAGATCACAAAGAAATGGCTCACAAAGGAGTTGGGACTTCATCACATGATCAGTGGTGACCTTAAGGGCACAGCAGAACTGTCAGTAGATTTGTGTGTGATTTTTTCTTTTTTGAAATAACTTGAGAAAGAATGTGAATGGGGGCGAGATTAAGTAGGAGTTAATTACAATAGCAATGACAGATGATGAGAGCTTGAATCAAGACAGTAGCACTGAGAATGAAAAAGACAGGACAGAGCCGCAAACTCTTTAGGAGGTTAAATATCAGGGCTTTCCTTAGGATTTGGATTCTGAAAAGAAAGGAGAAGAATGAATTGGGCATTCCTGGGATCTGGTGGTGTTCTTCAACCAGATGGAAAATTCAGGAAAGGGAGCATTTTTAGGGATTAAGATGTTTGCCATGAAGTCTGTAGGTGTGAATCATTGGGATTCATGAAAATCACTATGGAATTTTCTTAACCATCACCCAGTTGCAAAGAATTGCTGGATCCAGAGAATGCCAAGGAGGTAGGGTCAAAGAATATAAATGACCTCAATATCCGGGTTTTGAAATATTTCCCTGACCCTTCTTCCAGCCCTGTACCTACCTACCAGAGGCACCCCGATACCCAACACTTACTTCTACTTCCTGGCAGAAGGTAGCATTGGGGCCATACTGCAGCTGGCATTGGTGATGAACATCATAGATCACTCCAGGGGCAATGACCTTGGACTTCAAGCCTTTCTTTTGGGGGATGTCATCAAGACAGAACCCCCAACCTCGGCTGAAAACAAGTTAATAGAAATGAGAGCAGATGCTTATGATTTCCTTCATCTTTAGTCTTTCATGCAACAGAAACTTCCATCCCTCTAGTTTACTTTTTGTCCTGCAAGACAACTTTATTTCCACCCGGCAGAGAACCCTCCAGGTCCATGGTGGGAGCTGTCTAAAAGGAAACACAAACCACATCCCACACCGTGAGTTCAGATGTGATCTAGGAAATACATACAGGGGTAAACTTAGAAAGTTATCATATTACCCCTAATGGGGTTTCGGTGACCATTCCTGACATATCTTGGTTGTTCCTGCCAATCCCCAAGGACTTAACACACACTCCGCTCATGAAGAGCCACCTTGAGACAAAAGTAAATGGGGGTGGCGGAGGGCAGGATGTTCGCCTGGCTGTGGCTGGAGGGCAGAACCCACCTGGCTATCAGGGTCAGAAAGCAGAAGTGAAATCCACCCCTTTAGATGCCACCCTCATACTGTGACCTGTGAGAGGAACTGAGACATTTCCAGGCCTCAGGTAAAACTCAAAGTGCTTCCGGTTTAAAGAGACCCAAGTGAGGCTGTCCTGACCCATTGTCACTTACTCCAGGAAGCGGGTGATGTACTCCTTGCTGCACTTGGACCACGTCAGCGGGGTGGGATTGTACTGGAGCTGGCGCGACATGATGTATGGGTGCCTGCCCACGGGCTCACAGTCATTTTCTTTCCCATCGTGCTGGATGCCAAAGCTGTGGGAAGGCACAAGGCCAAGAATATCAAGGAGGCAGGCATGAAACAGGGAGAAAACCATAGTTTCTCCACGCTGAAAATACCCACGGAGAGCCACCTCTGTAAAGAAGGCATCTGTTTATTAAGTGGGACTTTGAAGTAGGAGGGGGAAGAGCTAATTTTCCACTAAAAAGCACAGGGAACAGTTTGCACGGCTTTGCCTTAGATATGCAAACGTGGGAGCCACATTTCACAAGTTCAAGAACTTGTGTTGGGCAGAAAGCAAAGAGCTCCCAGTTTGGCTTTCTATGAGTTTAGAGTCAGGAGGGCACATCCTGCCTCAAGCTATCTGCTTTCTCCTGCTGTAGTAACCACAGCCCCAAAGAACAAAACCTTCCTTCTCCCTTTTCATCATAATTTAAGGGAGAGTATGAAAGCGGACGCCTATGGGAGACTTTATCAAAGGCCACAAGCTTTGAGGGGATGGGTTTCTTTCTTTTATTGTGACACGAGTCCTCCAATATCACAGACATGAGGGAGACCTCAGAATTCAGTGATTAAGGACAGGGTTTCTGAAAGGAGATGGTCTGGATTGGAATTCTGGCTCAGCCACTTAATGATCTGTGTTACTGAAACTTGCTCAGCTTCGTCTTCCTCTGTTAGAAAATGGAGCAGTCATCGCAATGTAGGATGAGATTTGAATGGAATGAAGTTTGAAAACCACTTAGCCAGGTGCCTGGCATGTCATAAGGGCTTCATAAATGAAATAAATTTTTTATTGCTGTTTTTATTGTCTAGCTTATTTTCCTTTTCTAGATGAGGAAGCTTAGAGCTCGAGGTTTGTCACAAGTCACACAGCGCATTAGTTGCAAAATTAGGTCTTCTGCAGATCTTTGTGCTCCCATTTCAGTGTTCTCATCTGTATCTTGCTCCATCTGCTCCCAACCTCCCATTGCAAGGGTTTACCAGCAGTTTTGAAAGGTCCTAAAGCGCTTACCCGCCCACCGCAGCAGTGGGGTACCGGAAATAGAAGCCAACTCCGACATGTCTGGTGATTAGCTTAGTTCTCAGGAAAACCCCAAGATATCTTCTGAGATCCCAACAAGACTCTCTCCACTGGGGTCTGTTAATTGGACACTTACAACCCAGAGAAATTGGCTCAGATTTCCAAATCTGAATACAGGAAATAATGACCTTTCACTCTGCTAGTGAAAGTCAACCGTCTGACATGGAAGTGTGTATCCAATGTTACTAAAATCTCCTCATCAACATTAGCAACTCTTGCTAATGAGTTGGGGATTAAGAGACTTTCTTGTATTTTTTTAAAATGTATTATGATGTCATTGACTTAACAGATTCAGATCACATTCCAAATGAATATAAAACTCACAGAGGAGTCAGAGAATTAATCTACAAAGTTCTTACCACCCACCCACAAAGAATGTGATGCAATGAAAGCCTTTTTTCTGAGCAGGCTTCCCCCACGCCATTGCAAATCCAGTCCTACCCAGCCCATGAAGTACTCCACAAGTTCACCTGCTCCATAATTAGTAAAAATCCTAAACTGCAAGCATGGTTCTAAAAACATGCATGAATAATGTTGTTTCCAGTGCAATAAGCCATGTGGCTGGATCCTATACACTGGGTGGCTTCACACCTATGCTCAAAATATATCAGTTGCCCAAAAGCTCATTTTCTTCTGTCTAAAGTTTTTCTTTCACTAAAGCATTTTCCCCTCCAGCTTTATCACCTCTCTACTCACATCTGAAGAGAAAAGCAGTGCTACTAAACAAATGTCCCTCTGGACTGTGTCTACTTTCCTTAAATGAGTGGAGCATTCCTGTCACATGGGAACAGTGGGTCAATGAGAAATGAAGGACAAGGAAAGCACATGGAGCCATACGGATGGAAGTCTTGTTTCAGGAAGCTACATTCCAGCAGGTGGGGTGGAACCTGAACAGCAGTGGGGCCCTCTACAGTCTGAAAGAACTTACTGGGTTGTTGGATTAGCCTGCTTTACTTGATCTTTGTGTTTCAATTCCTTTTAGGTGGGCCTGCCAAATTGCAGACCTGAAAGACAAGTTAATTGCCTGGGTTTCAGGGTATCACTTGGTGGAATATATCTATTCCTTGTCTTTTATTATTCATTTTATGGTGGAGTGGAACAAGCAGAGAATGAGAACCACGCAAGTGTGAATGTCAGCTTTTCTAACTCCAGACAGTAACACTTTTGTATATGCAAATGAGCAAAGCTCTGTACATGAAATATACCACAATCCAGAAGTGGGGGTGGTGGAATACTGGATGGATATGGCCTTTTAAGTATTTACCTGTATCTTGACATCTTCATTACATAAAAGGAAAGAATGCTAGGTCCAGATAGTCTTTTAAGTTTCCTCCTAGAATTCCACCTTCATTTCTGGTAACTCACTTAGGAGCTAATAAGGGTGGTAGTATGAGACCTAGGTATGGATAGCTGATATAATCCAGGGCCCTTACAAATAGATTTCTCAAAATAAAAGTGGAATTATTCACTTTGGTCATATCATAAGTTACTTAACTTCTCTTCCTATTTTGCATCATATACAATCAGTGATGAAACAAACAAGTTTCCAAGAGACAACGAGGTATTGTTGTTATTAAATTATAATGCGTGTTTCCTTGGGACATTGGCTTATGATATATGTATTTTGGCGGGGAAGGGGGGCAGGGGACTGCTTCAGGCCATTTCATTGATCTGCCCAGTGTTTCTCAGTTTGGTCCACAGCTAATTAGAATTATACAGCTAAAGAAAGAATTAAATACCTCAGAAGCATCTTTTGCTATGAGCAAAAGTTTCTCAGGAAGCTCCTAAAGCTTTTTCTCCTTTAGCTTTGTGTCTTACTACATAATTTTTCTATCACTCAAACTCAACCTTATGTGTCTTCTTTCAACTTTCTCTTTCTTACCAGTAACTCTAAACTTTTTTTCCCACATAAAAGACAGTGTCTTATTTAGGTCACCTGTACATGGCCCAATGCCCCCTTTTAAAAATTAAACTTTTTGCTTGAAGATAATTATAGAATCAGATGCACTTGTAAGAAATAATACAAAGAGGTCTCACGTATCTTTCATCCCTTTTCCCCTAATGGTTACATCTTGCAAAACTATAATATCTCCACTGGAATGTTGATGTTGACACAGTCAAGACACAGAATATTTTCATTACCACGAGGATCCCTCATGTTGTACTTCAGAGCCACACCCACTTTCTTCCCTCTCCCATCCCCTCCTTAAACCCGGGCAGTCACTAATATGTTCTCCATTTCTGTAATTTTATTTCAATAATGCTATATAAATAGAATTATACAGTATGCAACTTTCGGGGTTGGCTTTTTTCACTGCACATAATGGTCTGAAGATTCATCAAAGTCACTGCACGTATCACTAGTTCCTTCCTTTTCGTTGCTGATTAGTATTCCACGGTATGTATCCATCACAGTTCATCTAACCATTCACCCTGCTGGGTTGAAACAATCCCTGGGTTGCTTCCAGTTTGGAGCTATTGAGATTAAGCTTCTATTAACATTCGTGTACAGGCTTTTTTGTGAGCATAAGTTTTCATTTCTCCAGGATAGGTGCCCAGGAGTATAACTGCAGGATCATATGGTAATTGCAGGCTTACTTTTTTGAAAACTGCAGAACTGTTTTTCATAATGCTTGAACCATTTGACATTACCTAGTTCCCTGCATCCTTGCCAGCATTTGGCATCATCACTATGTTTTATTTTAATCGTTCTGATAGGGGTATGGTAATATTTCACTGTGGTTTAATTTGCATTTCCCAGATAGCTGATGACGTTGACTAGCCTTTCATGTGTTTATTTGCCAGCTGTATATCCTTTTTGGTGAAATATCTCTTCATGGCTTTTGTCCAGTTTCTAAATGTACTGTTTGATTTTTTACTACTGAACTTTGAAAGTTGTTTCTATATTCTAGATATTAGGCCTGTTGGCTACATGGTGTGTTCGTTTCCTAGGGCTGCCATAAAAATTACCATAAGGTCCACGGCTTAAAACAACAGACAGTTACTCTCTCGCAATCCTGGAGGACTAGAGTCTGAAACTAAGGTGTCCGTACACTATTCACCCTCAGAAGGCTCCAGGGGAGAATCTCTGCTTGCCTTTTCCAGCTTATGGTGACTCGAGGCTTCCTTAACTTGGGGCAGCAAGGTACTAACCTCTGCCTCCATCTTTCTATGGTCTTCTTCCTTGGGTCTCTCTGTGTCCAATCTCCCTCCCTAGTCTTTGGATTTAGTACCCACCCTAAATTTATGGTGATCTCTTCTTGAAATGCTTAACCAATTACATCTGCAAAGATTCTGAGGTTCCAGGTGGACTTGAATTGGGGGTGAGGCACTATTTGAACCACTATCTATGGTTTGCAAATAAAAACATTGTAATCTAATAATGTGGTAACTCTGGAAATCAGATTCCTTCCCTTTCCTACGATTTGCTGGGTTTTTGGTTTTGTTTTGTTATTATTTTAGGCTGTCTGTACCCAGGATCGGCCTGAGGTTTAAATTTAAGGTCTTCTCAGGTCTTTTCTGAGTTTTTCCTTGGGAATGTGTGGTCGTTTTCTAATTTCCCCCACATATGCAGTTGTTTTTGAAAGTCCTCGTCTTTATTGTCCGGCTCCCAAAAGGGGAAAAGGAGAAAATGAAGAGGCGGTAAAAGGTACACCGGCCCTTTAAATCCTCTGGAAGTGACTTAAGCCAAAGGGGGAGGAGCTTGCAAAAATGGGGTAGGTACAGCAACAATGGTTTGCCCACTTCTTTGCCTGCACCTCTGAGAGCAGAAGCAGCCATCAGCGATCAGAGAACAGATCCTTGATATTTGGAGGACAAATATCAAATAACACATCGATTCAGGTAGTGGCCCATCTCCATCCAGTCTGTTAAATATCGACCACTTCCGATAACCAGTAAAACATCGACCACTCTTCATTTTCAAGTATTCAGGGAAATTGTGCTCAAGTAATGTTGCAAAGAGGTTCTCACCTCTATTGGAGAATATCCAAAATCTGAAAAGAAGATCATACTTGCCCTTGGCTTTACTTACTTAGGTGGCTTTCCTCACAAAGGTGCCATGTCCATGGCCAGATAATCATGCCAATGATGGCCTCAAACATTGGGGCAATGCTGATTTTGCAGGACCTGCTTAGCATATTTCTGAGTGTCTTCACAATGTCAGATTGAGTTTGAGGATATAAAAAACGCAGTCTTTGAACACAGACCTTAGCTTGGGTACACCATCGCTGGGAAGGTCTCGAGCAATCGTTTCTCAGTTTGACCTAGCACTATTCACTGGGCAGTGCTTGCCCAATGGGTGCCGCTTACACCAATGACTTGATTGGAGGCTGCAGGGGATACATTCCTCTGCGTATAAGAGGGCTGATCACAAATCATTGAGGTCACCTATATATTTGCACATAAGAATAACTTTCATTTTGCCAAGTTTGATTATCAACATGCCATCAACTAAGACCAGGCCTTTCCAATACCTAGCATTCTGTCACTAATTACTATTTAATTATAAGCAAGTCACTTACCTCTCTGTCTCAGAATTTTTGATAACTAAGGAATCTAGGATGGACATCAATGGGAGAATTAGGAAAGAGCACCCAGAGCAAAGATCTGTTATTAGCAACAAAGGTTAAGATCACCAACACCCTCGTATTCTCAATTACTATGTACAGATATGAAAGTTGGACAATGAAGAAGGCTGATGGGAGGCAAAAATGACGCATTTTAACTGTGGCGTTGGGGGAGAGCTCTATGGATACCCTGGACCACCAGAAAGACAAATAAGTGGGTCCTAGTGCAAATTACACCTGAACCATCACTGGAGGCAAAAAAAAAAAAAAAGACAAAACTGAAGCTGTCCTCCTTTGTGAACATCATGAGAAGGCAGGGTTCTTAGGAAAAGACGATAATGCTGGGGAAAAAATAGAAGGCAGCAGGAAAAGAGGAAGACCAAGTATGAGATGGACTGACTCCATAAAAGAAGCCCTAGGCATGAATCTGCAGAGCTGAGCAGGGCTGCTGAGGACAGGACCCGGTGGACATCACTCATTCACAGAGTTGCCAGGAGTTGGAGCTGACTCAATGGCTTGTAACAACAAGGATAATATATCACATTTCTCTCCCAGGGCTTTTCGGTAGTGATCAAAGAAATCACAGTGCCTAAGAAACGGCCTTGTTCAATCTACTCATTTCACAGATGACATAACAGATGCAGAGAGCTGAAGGGAATTATCTAAGGTCATCATACTGACTGATGGAAAAGCCAGAATATACACTCCTCCAAACTTCCAAGCCAATACTCTTGTTTTGTACTACAGGTAAAAGAATTTTGAAAAGTTCCAATATCACAAGAGAAAAAATGCTGAGAACGCCCAGGCCAGAGAGGCCAGGCCTGGAATAATCCCGTCTCCAGGGTTCTTCCCAATCCCACCTCTTTTCTGGCCATACACACTCAGTACACTCCAGTGTTCTGCTTCCTTCTTTAGAGGAAGGAGATTCAGGATGGCAGCTACATGACAGGGAGGGGGTATCGTTGAATCATTTATGTGGCTCCCCACTCTCAGTTTCTAATTAGCATGATGCTCCCTTATTTGAAGTTTGTAAATAAACCAACAAATTAAGTTACAGATGAGCTAAGATCTCTCTTCTATGGGAACCTCTGATACCTGGAGAATATAGAATCCTCCTTACTCCTTCACTCAAACATTCTGAAACCTGCCTTCGGTGAATTCATCGAATCAAATTCACATATTTTTGTGATGACATGGACCTCCCATTAACTGGCATTTGATGGTCTTTTCAAGTTTATAGCAGTTTTTAATTTCTTACTCATTCAAGCTTCTCCTTTACATAATACAAGTAAAATGGGGCTAACAATAGTATCTACTCCATAAGGTCATTGAGAAGATTCAATGACACAATACAAAGTGGCTGGCATAAAGTTCGAGCACAACATGGTAAGGTTTGTGACTTTCTAGTGATATTAATACTCTTATTATTTCATAAGACCTAAATAAAATTGCTACTCCTGAAGTCAGCAACCGAGCTAGAGCTGATCTCCTTGCTTCTGCTCACCTCAGTCTAATGCAGAGAACCGCAGTGGCCTCTGATTCTGCGATGCGGATGGTACAAGTGGGCAGGGCAGAGAAGACACTGGGCTCTTGAAAGTGCGTGGTTATCCCCACTTTATAGATGAGGTAGCAGAGGGTTAGGAGGGCAGGTCTCAAGCCACAGTGCAATCTGACTCTCCTGATGCCCCATTTAAAGTGCTTCCCACTCCCTCTTCGGTCTGATACTGATGAACACAATGAGCAGATCTCAGTTTCCTTGGCCCTTTACCTGTGTCCGAGCTCATGGGCAATCGTGAAAGCCAGAGGGAGGCCGGAGTCTTCATTGATGTTACAACTGCGGTGAGGCTGGCACATTCCTGAGAGGTGAGACAGACCCAGGGTCTCACAGGGGCGATTGACGCCAGCACAGATGTCTTTTCTGAAAGCAGAGAACAGAGATGTATGGGTGCCCATAAAACAGCTGCAAAAACCTTTCCTGGAAAACAATCTGGGTATTAATTCACATTCAATATAGATTTAAAGGATGGTTAAAATAAGTTTTTGGAAGTCCATATGAGTGTAGGGAGCAATTTTGAATCCATCCAGATTATTCTGATTTTACCTCTTGATTATTGACTCTCACTAACATCTAAGAATGTGGGAAAATATGGCAACTGTTGTATTTTGAGTTACTTTTGCTCTTAATCTCAGGAGATCCGATTATACTATTTGTTCAAAAAGAAAAAAAAAGAAAAGGATTTGGTTGAAAATTGAAGTTAATCTGAACTTTTAAACAGGGAAGGGACATCCAGCAGTGGCTGAGGTTTTCTCCAATGTGAAATCTTTGTTTTTGTTTTTCTGAGGTCTAAGCTCAAAATTCATCGAAGAATGTTTTATCATTCATGAAAAAGGCAAGGGATCCCGTCCAGATTTCAAATCAATTTTCTCTCCAGCTCCACTACCCTAACAATCCTGCATATGGGAGGGGATGGGGGGGGGAGAGAGAGAGAGAGAGAGAAAGAGAAAGAGAGAGAGAGAGAGAGAGAGAGAGAGAGAGAGAGAGAGAGAGAGAGAGAGAGAGAGAGATCTTTCCTCTTTCACCAGGACCTTATTACTTCCCAACCGTGGAAAAAGAAAGGAAAGACTCCAGGATCTCAAAAATACAGCTTTTAAATATGAAAGTATGCTCCCATATCCTGGAAGGGGTTGTCTGAATCACTGACAAGTTTTGAAAGCATTGGTAATTGGTCATTTGGTTTTCTTCGCTGAAGAAGAGTTCTTTGCCAAGGGTGACTAGCACAAATGCCAACAAGGTCCTGATCTTTAGTTAGTTGCAGACCTTCAGCTCATAGGTGTTGTGTGGGTGCCATTTCTGGTGACAAATGGTCTGCTTTTTGTGTCTGCTGGACCATGGAAGAGATCCAGGCTTTGAAAACCCCCGCAAATTCCCAATTCTCCAGGAGGCAATGGCTGGGACAGGGGGACGGGAAAGAGCAGGTCCCCTCTCAGAACAGGTGCAGCAGACATGAATTCCCACTCGCACTAACAGCGGCAGTTGCTGGGTGGTTCTGTGTTGGACAGCTAGACTGGAGCCCACTCATTCTAAACACTCTCTGGGTCTGCAGGACTAACCAAATTCTTTTCCACCCCTATTGCACTTCTTACTATGACCATTTCATTCAAAAGTCCAGGTCTGCATGGAGCTGCTAGAAAAATGAATGGTGCTCATTGCTAATCTGCCAACCTTCTCATTCTGATAGTGCAGGAAATTAGGTCCATTAAATTGTTCATTGAGTGCTTACTAAGCATCTAGCACTAAAGAGGATAAAAGAGGGTGAAAAAAGAAGTAGGAATATGGTTTTTGCAGCGTAAGCTCCCAAACGGATCTTAGCTCTACCTCCCCCATACTCTGGGGACATGATAAGAGAAAACGTGCCTTGGCATGCAGCCACTGGCCCCATCCCATGGGGTGTGTTCAAGCCCAAGGCATCTCCTACTGAACACACCTCTGCAGAGAACTCTGTTAATGTGGATCTCAGCATAGTCCTCCAGAGACGAACTCATACTTACGCCTGCCTCCCTCCCTGAGCTTACCTACTTCTTCAGGCCAGAGGTTCTCAACAGGGGGTGATTTTGTTCCTCACCCCCTCTTAGGGAACATTTATTTGGTAATGTCTGAAGACAGTTTTGGTTGTCACAAGTTGAAGGACGATGCTATTGGCATCTCATGGACAGAGGCAAGAGGTGCTGTTAAATCTACTACAATGCCCAGGACAGCCCCACACAACAAAAAATTATCCAACCCAGAACATCAGCAAGGCCAAGGTTGAAAACTCCTCACTTAGAAACTGAAATACTCTCCACTGTCTAGGAGCTGCTGACATTCATCATACCTTGCAATAGACCCCTATTCTAGGAACCAAAAATCATAATAAGAAAAACAAAAGAAAAGTATATCCTTCATATTCTTATTGAGTAATAGTTAAGAGAATGGCTATTGGGGTCAAACTACCTAGATTTAAGTCCCATCTTCATCTGTTAATGGCAATGAGGTTTTGGGCAAGTGACATAACAAAGCCTCAACTTTCCTGTAAAATCAGCATGATTGACCGTGGTCGGCTACCAGTGTTGCTGTGGGTATTAAATGGAACGGTGATTATTCTAATAGATGTAGCACAGGGCTTGGCCCATATCAAACACTCCACAAATGCCAGCTGTCATTGACTCACTCATTTCTTCATGTGAGAATGAGAGAACTCTTTTTGCTTTCAGGAAAAGAAGAGTCAGAGCTGAGACACAGCTTCCAGGCAGCCAGTGCAGCTCCTGGAACCCAGGTTCGTGCCTATAAAAAGGTCTGCCTGCACTGAAGTCTTCTGGCCTTTTGTCCAGACCCTCAGTGCTCCCTGGCTGCCTCCTGGCTCCCGAGAGCCCCTCTGCTTACATTCTACACCCCCACTAACCTATTTCCCAGGGGAGCTATTGATCAACCCAAGGTATCATAGGTCCTAATGAACCTAATGTAACAGCTTGATGCCACAGACTTCTTCTGGAATATGTTTGCATTCAACCAAAGTTTGAGATTTTCACTCAAAAGAGTGATTCTCATGGTTGGAGTTTTCAGTCAGGGTAAGACAGACATTTGGGTCGGGTGGGGGCTGATTATCACCCCTTGCAGGCATCCTATGCACAGGGATGATCCTGTCAAAGGGACAAATGACAGGCCAATATGTTCAGGGGCAGCCTGTCCTCCGCAGGGACAACACACACACCCAAGGCCGTCTACTGCATGAGATTCTTTCTGTGGCTGAATGGTCAGGCGAAGGGGCCTTTTTTCTTATACATCCCTGGATTTCTGCATGTTTCTGAATCATCCCAGGAGTGCCCACTGAGAATTTACTTCTCTCCAATAATGCGAGACCCTCATTTATCTAGACTAAAATAGTGTCTAGTATGCAGTAGGTGCTCAATAAATGTTTGTTGACTTAATGAGCAAACATAGCCTTCTAAAAGCCTGGGTTTCAGGAAAGTTTGCTAGCTTTTCATAGCTAGGAGTCCTAGAAGATTTGATGGTTCTTATTGGCACCACAGGGCCTGCCTGTAGTCAGAACAAAAGGGTATTTTCAGGAGGGTGAAAGGTGTACGAAATGTGTAAGCACCACTCTGCCTGTTCAGAGGAGGACCTGCTCCCCATATTCTGTCCTCAACATCAGTCAGAGATGGGTTACAAGGAGGACTGATATCTGTAGAAATCATTGCCTGTTTCTAAATTAGAGGAACTTTTTTTAAAAGTAAAATAAAAATAAAGGGTCAGAAATTCCATGGTTAAAAATAACCAGAGTCTTGAATGAGGATGTGCAAACAAGCTTCCTGATTGTTTGTAGAGCTGCACGGAGAAGCTGATTTTAAAGCTGAAATCATCACTGGGATAGAAAAGAGGCCTGCATTTTACCAGCAGACGCAGTTTATTAACACAGAGACTTTTGTCATATTTAGCAAGTTTGCTAACTGCTCCCTTGCTGGTATGGGAGTCAGGATTTGTCTACATCATAGGAGCTACCTTTAAAAATGACCAAGAGCAGCAAAGAGTAGAATTTCTTGAGTCTGCATACCTGGCAACCCTTCCGCCTGCCAGCCCGCCCTGCCTTGCAGCCCCTGGCTTCCCCATAGGCTCTGGGGTACCTGGTGAGAAGGACGGCCACATCGTGATGGGCAGGATTGAGGTCACTCTTGGGATTGATGCTCTTCTGCCACTTACAGAAGCTGGATAGTGTCTTCTCCGCGTGGTGCACTATTTTCAATCCTTGCTGGAGAAGAGGAGGAAGAGATCAGCACAGGTGAGTTTGCCGTGGTCAGCGCCCATCATATTTGTCCCCAGAAGCAGCCAGGTGAGATGAGCTCTAGGCAGGTGCCTCAGACATTCGGCAGGAATTTGGCAGCAGCCAACTGAGTCCTCTGGGCTAACCTCTGCTCTAAATACTATTATTCTCATGACTTCCGCTAAAAGAATCCAAAGGGAAGAACTGCAGGACAAAAATGATCACTGGGACAAGTACTCCTTGAAGAAAACTTTAAAATATATTAGCAAAGACCAGCAGCTGTTTGAAGTTCTATTTCCAGTGGCTCTCTGCTTCCTGAGGGAGTACAATCCCAAAGAGGCATTTTTATTTCTAATGCAAAATGAATAGAGTTTCAACAAAATCTTCTTTTCATGCAGTATTCTTCAAGACTGGGTTACACTGGATGTTTCCTTACTCATGGTTTCCATCTGTCAAACTAAGGGTAGAGGGTTAGGATCCTTCGAACCAGTTTGGATCACTGGTTGTCTGACAATAATTAGGAGAAGAGATGATCAAACAGAAAGTACTGAGAACTATGTCGAGGTTGGACCATCTAAATATATGGGTTGGGTCTGCATGGTTCTTGAGATTTTTCTAGCAGCAGGAATATTGGGAAAAGAAGTAAAGGAAGGCAAAAAACTGAAACGTAAAGAGATGTCACCAGAGGGGAGTCTTCTTACATTCCAACATTGCTATGAGAGCAATTCTAGAATAACCAGAGGTACAGTCACCGAAGAGAAAAAGAAATGTTAGTGCCTGAAATCTAACCTCAAAATCTTGCTTGCTTTCTTCTTACTGCTTTTGTCGGTTCGTCTTACAAACAAAGCCAGTGCACAAATAACTGAGTTGCTCATCATTTACAGCTCAGTAACCTGCCCCTGTGTAGACGTCTCCTCTACAATATGTGGCATTAGCACAGATTAGTGACAGGATATTCAGGATACCTTACTGCTTTTCTACTACATGTCACGATTCTTCCAGGAGGCCTTAATAGAGCACAGTTCTTTTTCAGCATCTTTCGCCTCTTCATCTCTGAATCTCGTAAGAGGTTAAATCCAAGAAACATTTAGGTTCTTGAATGCACTTGACCACAGGAGCCTTGGGAAGAGAAATTAGCTATGCCTGCTACCGTGCAGCCGTATGCATGCACAAGATGCAAAAGAACTTCAGAGAGATTATGCTTGCTCACAATGAACATGGGGAGACTCTTGCTAAACAATTTCCGTAACGCATCCTTAAAATTATTTGAGCTTATCAAAACAAACCCCATCCACACTAATTCTTTTTCCCAGTTCTTTTATACACAAAAATATATTTCCCTCTTTGTTCTTTCACCATTTTCTTCTCATCTCATTTTTTTCTAAGGGAGGTCAATTTACTTCCCACTTCACCTTTCCTATTCATTGGAGAGGGTGACTTTCCAGGACAGGGAGATGACCTCGAGGAAAAATCAACAACAGCTCACAGAAATAGGTTCAAACGAGAGACAGAAAAGGCTTTTGCAAGAACACGGCTTTTATTATAAGTTGTTCTGTCTGTCTCTTTGTAAGCTCTCTCTATAATGAAAACAAACAAACAAAAATCTTGTCTTGATTTCTTTGAGAATTCCTGATAGTGGCTTTTGACTTAATGTGCAATCTGACTGTGCTCTGCTAGCCAGGCTTAGGTTCCTGGAAGAAAGAGAATGGGCAGAGAAGAGAAAAGCAGTAAAAAGTTTAATCTGAAAACGTCCTATGTGTTTAACAAATAACTCATCTGACTATCAAGAAAGAAAGATATTTGACTTTAAAAAAGTGATGAGTCTACAAATTCTTTGCCAATATTTTTGACATTTAACCTGAAAGAGCAACAGTTGTATACATTATTACAGACCCACTAATCACACTGGGAGCAGGGGAAGTTATCAGCCTGAATTTTCAGTTTAACGTACAATTTGAACTCTGGATTCTCACAGAAGTGAACCCGACACTAAATCATTCCAAGACCAAGAGGGAAATTTTCTGTGCAAACAGTTATCTCCTTCCTGCCTATCAGCCTCTACTGCTGCTCCTTCAAGCCAACCTGACACCCTTGGGCCCCACCCCTGGACGGCACAGGGACCTGGGGCCACATGGCTTCATCCCAACTCACTCCCATCCCAGTTTTGTCTCTATTCTGTTCTTAAAAGAAGTCTCCAACCTCTTATGATCCGAATCTTATTCTTTAGGCCTTTTACTTTCCTTTGAGAACTTTGGCACAGTTTCCTCATCTGTGAAATGGGCATAACAGTAACAAGTTCACACCTTGCATTTCTCCTTCATGGCACGTTGCTGTTGTAATTTTACATCTCTTTGATTGATGCACTTACCTCCATTAGTATTAAGACTTAACGGCAGAGGCTGGGTTGGATGTTGCTCACCATTTAGCCCTATTAACACATGACAGATAAGGAAAAGAGTGATTGAGTAAGGCCAGGGTTCAGCGGGTTCAGATGAGGGTCAACAGTGGCCAAATCATGACAGGCCTTGTGGCCATATAAAGGAATTGGGATCTAATCCAATTACAGCCTTCTGGATGATTCCAAGCTGACAGATGACCTGGAGAGAAAGGCGTTAGAGACATGGCTCTGGGGCTCTGTGGAAAGTGACATGAGGTGTGGAGTACTGAGGCCGGGTACTGGAGGTCGGTCTATTCCATCAGTGACTTTCTGTGACTCTTTCTGTCTTTCTTATTCTGATCATATCTGACAGCTAACACCACTTTGGACTTCATTTTCTGTGGTGGGTTCAAGAGACATCGTGCTTAATCTACATATATAAGATGTAGCTCCTGTTTGTCACTTACTGCCATGTAAAAACCACCATGGATTTTCAGCACATTTTGAGAATAAATTGGAATAGTCTGAAGTGATACTCACTTTGGAGCATCCTAGAGGCTTTCTCAAAAACTTAGACGGTCATATTTCAGAAAAGTGTAAATTAAAGTACACGAAGCCATGAGCTAAAAAGGCATGTCGAGCATATTTAGACATCAGAGGCCAAGAAATGAGTGGCTTCAGATATGAGCCAACTTGCTCTCATCCTTATCCTGCTTCCATCTAGCCCTGAATCAAGCTCTTGTTTTTGTTTTATGACCCTAATCCTATCTTTCAGACATTTCACTCTCCCTCGAGGACTTGACACAAACTTGGCCTCTAGCCCTTTCCACTTGAGACCAATTCATTCGATGGCCTACCTGCTCCCCTTTTAGGTTAGGAGTTAGGGGCAGGATGAGAATTTCCCTCCAACTCCTCCCTCGTCAACTGTTATAAGCAGTTGACATAATGGAAAGTATAAGATTTATAGTTAGTCCCACCACTTTCTAGCTGTATAACCTTTGGTAGGTTTCTTGTCTGTGCCTCCATATCTTCATTTTGCAAAATGGGGATAATAATGTCTACTTCCTAGAGTTGCTGCGAGAATCAAACTTGTTAATCCATGTAATAGCATAGTATCTAGCTTTTAGGAAACACTCAATAAATGTCACTTGTTAGTATCATTCTTATTATTCTTCTCATTACCACCATTGTCATCATGTCGTTTAGGTCATAAAACAAAAACAAGAGCTTGATTCAGGGCTAGATGGAAGCAGGATAAGAATGAGAGCAAGTTGGCTCATATCTGAAGCCACTCATTTCTTGGCCTCTGATGTCTAAATATGCTCGACATGCCTTTCTAGCTCATGGCTTCGTGTACTTTAATTTACACTTTTCTGAAATATGACCGTCTAAGTTTTTGAGAAAGCCTCTAGGATGCTCCAAAGTGAGTATCACTTCAGACTATTCCAATTTATTCTCAAAATGTGCTGAAAATCCATGGTGGTTTTTACATGGCAGTAAGTGACAAACAGGAGCTACATCTTATATATGTAGATTAAGCACGATGTCTCTTGAACCCACCACAGAAAATGAAGTCCAAAGTGGTGTTAGCTGTCAGATATGATCAGAATAAGAAAGACAGAAAGAGTCACAGAAAGTCACTGATGGAATAGACCGACCTCCAGTACCCGGCCTCAGTACTCCACACCTCATGTCACTTTCCACAGAGCCCCAGAGCCATGTCTCTAACGCCTTTCTCTCCAGGTCATCTGTCAGCTTGGAATCATCCAGAAGGCTGTAATTGGATTAGATCCCAATTCCTTTATATGGCCACAAGGCCTGTCATGATTTGGCCACTGTTGACCCTCATCTGAACCCGCTGAACCCTGGCCTTACTCAATCACTCTTTTCCTTATCTGTCATGTGTTAATAGGGCTAAATGGTGAGCAACATCCAACCCAGCCTCTGCCGTTAAGTCTTAATACTAATGGAGGTAAGTGCATCAATCAAAGAGATGTAAAATTACAACAGCAACGTGCCATGAAGGAGAAATGCAAGGTGTTCTGTGGGCGTGTGTAATAGAATCTAACTGAGCATGGGAGTCAGAGAAGGCTTCCCCAGTGAAGTGACTCTTGAGCTGAGTTCTGAGGAGTTAAGGTACTAACTAAAGGAAGACAAGAAGGAAGACAGTCCAGGCAACAGCAAGACCAGGGACAGGAGAAATCATGGTGAGTAGAAAACTATTGTTCTATCCCCAGAGTAAAGGAGTCATGAAGAGATGAGACAGAGGGTCAGCCAACCATTGGATTGTTTATGTCAGGGGTGTAGGTTGTGGAAGGGGTGTGAGGCAGGTGGATATGATCAGATTACCATTTTGAGATCATCCTGGATACAATGAGAAAATAGCATTGAAAGGAATCCAAATAACCCGAAAGTATATAAGGCTGTAGCCCAGGAAAGAGACAGCTGTATCTTGAATTAAAGTGATGGAAATGGAGATGGTCAGACAAAATTGGCAATACCTGGTGATGGACTGGATATAGGGACCTGGGGGAAGGATGTGTCACGGATGCCTTCCGTCTCTGGCTTCTACAACTGGAAGGATGATGATGTCATGTACAGAGACGGCAACATTGGAACAAGACCGGGTGAGAATGGAGGTGTTTGACTGGCTATGTTCTCACTTGCCTCCAGCACAATCACATTGCTTCTTATCCTCCCATTTTGTACTTCAATATCAGTGATGTGTTCACAGCCCCTTGTATGGAAAGTGCTAGTTGAAGCACTAAAGCTGTGGCCCACGCAGGTCCCTCAACCTGGAATGTCATTCCTCACTGGTTAATTCCTTCTCATCCTCTAAAACCTAGTTTGGACATACAAGTATCCTTCCCTATCCCAAGTACTCTTTTACTTTTTTATATACTTATGATAAGCTAAGTTTGAAATTTCCTTTTTTTGTGCTTTTGTGCAGTAGACTCCAAGCGCCTCAGAATCACAAAATGGGACTTATATTCCTATTTGTACCTTCAGTGGCTAGCACAGTGTTTGACATATGGCTAATGTACCACAACTCTCTTCTCATTTACAGATGAGGAAAAATGGTACATGGAGCAATGATGTGATTTTCTCAGAGCTACCTACTGGATGAAAGAATCAGAACTAGAACGCAGGTCTCCTTGCTCAAAGGAATACTCATATCCCAATACCTCCCATTGCACTTTCAGCTGGTGGCTGCTACCCGGATGTTAGTTAAGGGCTGGAATCATTGTTTTTGGTTGTTGTTGAGGCTGCTCATTAGTCAAAGATGTGAAGAATAGCTTGAGCCATTCTCTGCGAATCAGGAAAATGAGAATTGTGAATTGCAACTCTACAATGAGCTAGCAATTGTGCTGTCAAACTATGCACCTTGTACCACTTGTAGATTCTATAAAAGCATGCAAGAGGAAGACATTTGGCAAGTGGGAGAAAGGAAGTCCTAACTTTTTTGCAGCAAAGCACTTGTATCTCTTTGCACTTGCAAAATGATGATGGGAAGAAGAAAAACAACATAATTGTGATGGGGTCAGGGAGGTAGTTGCCCATCAAATAATCCCCAAGGATTTCACTGCAGCAAGACTTTGGTGGGAGTTTTTGTTTCCTGGGAATGAAGAATTGTGAAATGCTAAGGGATCTGATCTATGGATGCCTCTCTATGAGGTCCTACTAGTAGTGCTACTAGTTGGGACTGAAAAAGGTAAAGGTTTTTCCTTCTCACTCCCAGAAAAACCTTCCTTTTTTTAAGGTCTGAAAACCCTAAATGTCCACACAGTCTGTGGCTAAGCATGCATACATGCTAGACCATCATACAATAGTAAAAATAAGCCAGAGGTATCTAAGTATAATTGTTAAAAGTTCCAAACATAATTCTTGTACAAATGTATAGTGAGCACATGCTAATGATGTGTTTAACTCATTAATGAGGAGCCAGGCAAGATGGTTCAAAGGCAGATATACAAAATTGATGCAACTATCTAGTCAGTTAAAAAAAAGAAGAATGCTGGAATGAGAGTGCCAAATTAGATACAAAATTAGTTAATATTCCACACATCGATAGAACCACAACTTTCAGAGTTATCTCTTTGCTGGACACAAATCATTTTCATCTCTACTGGACAAAAAACACTTGTACCCTAGAAGTTTTCTGCATGTAAACACCTAACTTTACTCTGTCTAGGCCCTCATCAATAGTAAATAATAATCCCATAGAGTCAGATAGGTCATGTTAGACACTGAAAAGTTAATAGTTTTCGTTTTGCCTGGTTTCTACGGATGTTTGCAATACATTTTTCTTAGCAAAAGGTTCACAGGAAGAAAAATAATACATCCATCAGTCTTCCAAGATATCCAGAGTATGTCTTGAGTGACAACAGGAAGTGGGGGTGGTAGAGGAAAAGAAGAAGAAAAATGGATCCAGGCTCTAGAGATTCTCTTCTGATTGTAGAGGCTTCAGTTGCCCAGACAACAATAAACCCTGTCTTGGGCATTTTGATCTCAGGTGTCTCACTGATGGCAACAGGAATGACGCCCTTCTTTGTATATTTCAACTACTGGTTAAGCTTTATAGATTGCAAAGGAATTTCCTCTGGTTGGCCAGTTCATTCATTCATTACATTTCACGTAATTCATTCATTTATTTATTCATTCATGTCCTTGGCCCTGTATTAGGTGCTGGAGATATAACCAAGAATAAAGTAACAGTTTCTGCCCTCATGGATTTCATATTTTGATGGCAGCTGAGCTAAGCAAGAAAGGAGTAAACATCTACACAGAATATTAATGAATTGTGAGAGTGGTATCAATAAAGGAAGTAAATTGCATTCTCTGATGGAGAACAGTAAGTGGGGCCAGCTTTGAGAAGGTTGATCATTGAAACTTGTCTGAAGAAGCAGCACGTAAACAGAAGCCTGAGAGGTGTGTGGGTGCCGGTGAGGAGCAGAGCTAGGGAACGGGTGTTCCAGACACTGGGAACCTCAAGTGCACAGGCCACGAGGCTGAAGATTGCCCTGTGTGTTCCAGAACCTACCCAGAGTGCAGTGAGTGTGAGGTCAGAAGCAAGGCAGAGGGTGACATAAGGAAAGACCGGAAAGATCATGAAAGTCTTTGCAGGACATAGTAAGAAATTTCTAAGATTTTGTTCTAAAAACAACATAAATCCATTAACTAGTTTTGTGCAATGGAGCAAGAATTTGTATTTAAAATTATCATTCTAGCTGCTACGTAGAGAATGGATTACGGGGCAAGGCTGGAACTAGAAAAAAACATTTGGGAGTCCACTGTGGTAGCCCAGACAAGATACAAAACCTAAAACAATGCAATGACTGTAGAGATGAAGAACAGTGGATGAGTTTGAGATGTATTTTGGAGGTAGGAATACCGTGGGCCTTGCTGTTGGACGTGGAAGATAAGAAAATCAAGAATGATTCCTGGGTTTATGCAATAGTGCAGAGCAATCGATTCTCAGCCTTTGGCTAAGATCAAGTGTAACAGTGCAGAGCAGCCATGTTTGCTGCGTTGGGCAAAATGGAGGATTGGGGGATGGGGAGGAGGCAGAATTAAAATGATTTGGGCAGAGAGTAATCAAAACTTCCATTTTAGACTTATTAAGTTTCCACGTTTGAGTGGATTATGACATATCCAGGTTGAGATGTCAAGTAAGCAATTGGATATGAGTCTGCAGCTCAAGAGGTCTGGGCTTGATGGACGAATTGAGAGTCCCAGCATATAGATGAATACAAGTCTCTGAGAACAGATGGAATCCCCAAGGGTAAAAGTGCAGTTGGAAAATCGGGCCCAGATCTGAGAGACATGTATTAATATGCAAGAGGTAAATAAAGGTAAAACATTTCCATGCCCCTCCTAACTCTTACTGAAACCACCCAGCCATGCCATGATTTAGTCTGTTTCCACTGTGGGACATTCTTAGTCACTGCTACAAATCTGGTCTGTGTGTCCCTAGACGCAATGACTGTCAGGTGATTCCAATATGTGTATCTCGGAACTGTTCTCCATCTCACACTTGATATCACTGAATTCCCAAGAAAATCCTACAGAAATATTATTTTCCTTCTCAACAGGCTTCTAAAAACTTTTCTGATACCCTCTTTCTTGTAACCAAGAGCTCTTCTAAGCAAAGGAGGTAAGGAGTGAAAAGATACAGGGCAGAATGGCGGAGAGGAAACTATTCCTTACCTCTTCTTCTTCAAGTAGAATGAGCCGAACCACAACAATGTGAATTGCATTGCCAATGCTTGGGTTATGGAACAACCCAGTGACCTAGAGTCAGAAATGGAGAACCATTAGCCCATATGAACAGACAATAGCTAAATGCCAGAGGTGGGAAAAACAGCACTGTGATGCACTTAAAATAAACGTTATCTTACAGGTCAGGAAAGTTTGGTGGCATGGAAAGAAGAGATATGCCCCTGGCCCAATCCACATTATGATATTTGAAAGCAAACTTTCCAAAGTGATGGATTGTCTGTGTGCTTGATGGATTGGCACCTTTCTGCCCTTTGACCCTTTCCCTGACCCAGGGTCTTCCTCTCTTTTATTATCAGTGACTCAGGCAAATATCTTTCCCCATCTTCACAGCACTAACACTCTCTCTGGAAAGACAGAAAACATCAAAAATGTAAAAGGGAAGCTTGAAAGTAGGCATCATTAACTTTATTCCAATTCTAGTGCTAAGCGCCTTGAGGAAATTACGTTCTAGTTCTTTGCCTCCGTTTACTCGTTTGTGCATTAACATAAATCAGTGAGATGAAGTCATATTAAAAGGATTGAGTCACTGGATAAATATACCTACTAGAAAATGTGATTGATAAGTTAAAAATTTTCCTAGGATACACATGTTTAAGAGAAAGACTAATGTCCTGAATTTCCATCTTTAATTACTTAAGCAGGGAATAGATTCCTATCTCTATGTTAAAAAGGACAAACAACCCACCTCTCTTATTTTTGGAGGGTGGAGCAGTTCTAATGACATCTGTTTGCCAGCTGCTCCTCCCCCCCACACAGTCTGACATACCATGTTCATGATGGTGAGGATATAGGACTCCACGTTCTCGCTCCCATGATACTCAATCATCTTCGTGTCAGCCACCACCAGCGTCTCCACCCATCTCTCTTTGCTGATGGAACGCCGGGAGAGGCTTCTGCTTGGCAAGTTCTTCCTCTCCCACTTCTCTCGCTGTAACTCTAGCTTCTGGGAAGCGCCAAGCCTGTCTATATATTAAACAGAAGATAGTGGGCTAGTTCTACATATCTCTAAAATATTACTTATGTTTGTAAAGATGAAAGGCCATAAGTTGATGTTTAATAACATACTCGTATGAATGCAATGTTCTTATATACATGACTGAAACGGAAGAAGGAATTTAAATGAATTTTATGACCAAGACAACTGAAATTTGAATTTTACAGAGAGGTTCAAAAGTACTTCTTTGAAATGATTCGTACCTATGTCATGAAAGCGATCCCTCGTTCTTAACAAGATATTATCATCAAGAATGGGAACTTTTTCTTTCTTGTCTTTCTCCTCTAAATTATTCACTGCCTACTGTGTGCAAGGCGGTGTACTCGGCTTTAAAATGCCAAACTGTTTATCTTCATGAACATTTGAGGTATGTACTGCTCTTTTCAAATGTGGAAATTGATGTTCAAAGTGCCCGGTTAAATAACTTCCCCGAAGATCCAGAGTTTTCTATGCCCCCAAATCATGCATCTTCATCTAGACCACACTGTCTCCCACAGAGTAAGCACCCATAAAACTGGAGAACATGTAAGCTGGAAAAGCTGGATGCAGTTCAGGACATCCCACTTCAAAAAGGTATAAAAAGAGCTAGAAAAGATCTGGTGAAGGACAGGAAAATTACCAACGTGCCTAATAGGTTTCAGTACGGAAAAGGTTTAGTATATGAGGGTCATAGTTTGGAAGGCAAAACCTAGGAAAGGCTATAGGATCCTGAACAAAACTGGAATCATTCTCCAAATACCGGAACACCATAACCAGGGAACACCTCCCTGAAACTTAAAAGAGGTCTATTTAAAACTAAACGGAATAAAGTGCTACTTCACTCCTCAGGAAGCTTCGCCCCCGTGGTTGGTGGTCAGGTGTAAGAGGGCTCACAATGGCTTAGGGAGTTGACGAAAGATGAATTTACCAAGAGAGTAAATGAGGAAAGAAACCTGGGCTGATGGCAAGGCAGAGTCTCAGTCTCGGGAGATTTCTATCAGGAGGCCAGCCACACACCCCTACTTCCCCCGTTGGCACCCTGGAACCCTGGCAGGGGCAGAACACAAGAGCAGGGTAGCAAACCTCACATCGCCTTCCGAACCTCTGGTGACGGCCATCCAGCTTCAACCTGAGTATTTCCAGTGGTGGGGCACTCACTACCACACAAGGAATCTTGTTCTGTTAGGCAGTTCCCTTCTGTACTGAGCTGAAACCTCCTCCCTGTACTTTCTATGGATTAATCTGATCCTATTCTTCAAAGCAGTCTAGAGCAAGGCCCCCTCCTGGGGACAACTAAAACCATATCCTCCCCTCTCTCCGCAGTGCTCCTTTGGTCGTAGAGCTGATTACACTGATTTCCTCTCTTACCTTTTGTTCCTCGCTTTCAATGTCTATGTGAAGTTAGAAGACACTGAGTAATATTTACAAAATATGGGAGATAATCATAGGTCAAAATCAATTCAAATTCTATTATTATAAGTTTTGCGTGAAAATAATAAAGCGGTACTTGGATACAAGACTTTTGAAAAATAATCCAGGATGGTATAAGCCTCAGAGGGAAGTCTTGAGAAAGCTTATCAATGGTTAACCCCTCATCTATGATAGAATAACTTGTATTTTCCTTCTCCATGTACTTTGCATGGATAAGTATGACTTCCCTACGAAATCTCCAGAAATGTTCTCAGTGGTTTCTAATTCTTCACCACTAGCTGTCCCCCTGTCTATCACCCTCTCATCCCTTTTTGAAGCTCATAGGAACGTTTCCAAACTACAATCTGTTTCCAAATCTCTCTGTGCAAGCCACAATTGAGCCCATGTGGGGGTTCTGGAAGGGGTATTAGCAGACTGGGCCAGGGAGAGGAATCCTGTCAACATAGGTCAGGTGCAATGCCATTCTCTCATTCCCCGCCCTGTTCTTGTCACGTGGGGGTGGATCTGGTCCAAGCTGCAAGGATGCTAGGAGCTCTCCATGAGCTTATGTATTTGGGCGACCAACAGATAAGCTTCTTCACCCAAGGACCCTCATAAAACCCTTGGTAAATAGGCCTCCTCTCCTCACTTGGGCCTACAGGCTCGGCGTCCATCCCCTCAGTGCTGGACTCCGCTTGCAGGCTTCAGCTCACTGCAGTTGGCAGGGACCATGAAATATGCAACCCTTTCATTAAAGCAGAACCGTGTGCTCCAGGCTGCAGCCTTAGGTCCCTGGCCCGGTGTGGTTCTCCTCTCCTCTCAGGCCCTCAGGTATCGAAGGTTAGAAGCTAGCAAGAGGCTGGCGTACGTAAGAAGTTGGTAGAATAAAAGTGATTTCTCTGTTTCTCTCAGTCCTTTCTTTCTTTTCTCACTTCTCCTTCTTTAATCGCCCTCCTCAACTTCTTATCTTCCCAATTTTGAGAAAGAGAGTCTAAAGAAAAGGAAAAAAAGATCTCTTTAAAGCCCATCAAGTTATTTTCATTTTTCCAGTAAATAATCCAGTGAGTTACACAGTAAATGCTCATGTAGGAGGAAATGTGAAAATAAGAGCTGGGTCTAGTGAAGACATAGATCTATTTTAAAATTTTCTACAAGACCTATCTATACTAAACACTTGCTGAAGGCCAAATCCTGTGCTAATCATTCTACACACAATATTTTACTTAATTGTGCCAGCAAATCCATGAAATAAACCCTAATACCATCACTATTGTATAGATGAAAAAACTGAGGCTGAACGAGATTAGGAATTTCCCCAAAGTCACATAGTAAATGACAGAGCCTAGATCTAGCAAGTCTATCTGATTCCACTACCGCAACAACAAAGATTGATGGACTAGGCTCTGTCGGGCAAGCCCTACTCTACTTTACTATGAATAGAGGCAAAGAAGTGACATAATTCCTGCACTTATACAACAGCCAGTCTAATTGTGAGTAATACAAAATGAACATAGGACAACATCATTATCAGGTTTTAAATAATCCCAAGGAGAAATATTAGTTCTATTATGGAAAGTGCCAGACGCTTTACTGACGTGGTGAGATTTGAATTGGGCCCTGACAGGACTGATCTGGGAGAAAGGATTGTATATATCTAGTCTGACTTTGCTGAGTCCTGATGAAGTCATCTCGGACGTGACAGAAGAAATGCTTCTGCTTTTAAAATTTCTAAGAATTTTGAAAGGACAAGAAGCCAGCTCTACACATTTATCCTCAAGGCCTGATGACAAAGCCAGACAGTTCTTCAGGGGCGGGGAGGTGTCACAATTCTAAGAAGCTCTCCTGGCACCTCCAGACAGACAGAGAGACACACACACACACACACACACACACACACACACACACACACAGAGTCTTAATTTGCTCCGGCTGCCATACCAAAATACCACAGACTGGGTTGTGTAAACAACAATTTATTTTCTCATAGCCCTGGAAGCTGAAAGTCCAAGACCATGCCTGCATGATTTGGTTCTGGTGGGAGCTCTCTTCCTGGCTGTGTGCTGACACGGTCTTTCCTCAACGTGTGCATGTGGAGCGACAGAGATCACCTTCTCATCCTCTTCTTCTAAGGCCACCAATCCTATTGGATTAAGGCCACCAATCCTATTGGATTAAGACCCATCCTTATGACCTCATTTAACCTTAGTTGTCTCCTAAAAGCCCTATGTCCAAATATAGTCACAAGGGGCAGCGCAGGGGGAACGGGGATTAGAGTTTCCACACAAGACATTTGGGAAGACACAATTCAGTCCACACCACACACACACTAGATCTCCCTCTTCTGGGCTGGGATAACTTCTAGGCAGCCCTGGAGTCAAACACTTTCCACACTGCTGTCATTTCCTGCTACTTGAGAGGCTGTGCAATAAGCTTTAAGTACCTAAAGGGCCAGAAGTGCATCTCCTTCAGCTTTGCACCCAGTGCCCAATACCATGTCTAGCAAAGAGAGGCGCCCAATAAATGTTTCATACATGGATGAAGGAAAAACAAGATGAACTGGAACTAATTTATGAATCATACATAAGAAAGAACTGCAAGAACTGTCTACCTTTCCCCATGACATGGCTTGTTTCGATTAGAGAATTCTCCACGGTGAGATTGTGAAGTGTTTGCTTTAAGGGGAGAAATGCAGTAAAACAGGCAGTTTGAGTAAGGACAATTTCCCATCCTGACGCAGGACTGACTTTCTTAAGCCTGAAGCTAAGGAAGTACCGATATCCATCCAGTATCTGCTGAGATGTCCAGGATGCCCTGGGTGGTAACAGAGCACAGGTCCTAGAGATCCCTGGAAAGTACGAATAACTGAGTAGTTTTTCCTTCTCCAAATGGTTTAGGCAGCACTTCATAAAGCTGTCTCTCCTTTAAAGCTTTCTCAGGTAGCAGAGCCTTTAACTGCTATCTGTCAGATTTAGGGTTGTCTGCAGACAAGCAAGAACCATGCCTTGAGAAGGTTGCATGGAGGAGGCTTGAATGGTACCAGGGAGCAAGGAAAGTGAACACAGAAAGCAGAAGACTGGCTGGTACAAAGTCTCCTGCACTTGAAGGGATGATTTTTAGCATTCATTCCCGTGGCCTCTAGCCTGGGCAACGAGGCCCACCTCTTCTGCGTAGGGCATTGCGCAAGGCTTTGCCTCCTACCCTAACTCAACTTTGCCCTCACCTGGTTCTCTTCTGCTGCTGCACACCCAGATCCCATAGAGAAGGAGGATTGCTGCCTGGCCTGTAATGGTTGACCACTCACTGGCAGGCACAAATTGCCTCAGGCATGTTCAGTATGGTCTTCTTGAGAGATCTGAAGGCACCAAGGTTTCATGGACAGGGGAAAACAACAGTCCTCAACTCATGTGCACGTTTAAATGCAGCAAGAACATGTTGAGTGATACCTACTGGATTGCTCATAACGTTCTCCCCACTGGCATCAAGGCTCCGCATGTCGGTCAGAAAAAAACGTGGGAGTCAGTTATGTTTGTTGCTGCTATGCCCCAGATCACACATAACTGCTCGCTATTTCATGTCACCAACTTGACTCCAGGGCATAAATAGTTCTAAGTTCCTCCTCCTGTACCACTAGAATCTCTCAGAAAAATGTACATCCTGCGTGATAAGTACTAAAGGGGCAAGACAGCACGAGTCAGGCTGGAAGTCAAGAGGGAAGAAGTCTTTGAGGGCACTAATGAGAAAACTACATCGCAGAGATCTGGAGAAACCACCGGACCCTTTTTTGAGCAGAGGGAAATAGAACAACTCCACCCTGATGAGACTGAACTTTTAGATAAAGTGAAAGAGACCATATTTACATGTGGTCATATTTATATACCAATGGACATATTACTATAAACATATAAACATATGGGCATATTTTACAGTTCTTTCCCTCTACCTTATGCTAATGCTTAATTTCACACAAACATAACTTCTTGCTTGCCCATTTATTATAAATATAGTATTTATATTCATACAGATTTATAATGTTCTTTTTTTCTTCTAGCAGACATGGCCCTCTTCCACCCAGAACCTAAGCCAACAGAGGTACATTTCCTTAGTTTTCCGCTGTGGGATTCTTTTGTTGGTTGGTTGGTTTTGCTTCCAACCTCTTCACTGAGAATGACTAGGATACCTCTTCACTGAGAATGACACTTTTTCAATTTCATCTTTATGTAGGCGTCTGCTTTCAGCTCTCTACTGTCTATGAGGTCGGAAACTTCTCCTCAGTCCCCCACACATGGGCTCTTAGAATGCAGAGTTCAGAAAGCTCCAAGGAAGCCATTTTTTTCAGCATTTGGTTAACTTCTGTATCTGCATTTACATCTTTTTTTTTCCCATTCCTGCCCTCCCTCCATTTTCTTTTGTGCCTCTGAGAACTTTGCACATATTCTTGCCTACTCTACTATCTGTATTTAAAGAAAAAAATTATAAAAGCTCTTTATCCAGAATTTTTAAGTTTTACATACTAGGGGTAGGGGTATGAATTTATGCAAGTTCTCTAGTTTACAACATTTTTGTGTCACTTTTCAGGGTGAAATTCAGCCTCACTCTAGTTACAGAAGAATATATGCTATAGAAACAGGAATGCTATAGAGTGCATAGTTTCCCAATGTGTTATAAGAATCTATTTTCAAAAATAATCGAAAGACACTGAACCTGTCTTTATTTTCCTCAGGCCCTCTGGGACATCACAAGCCTGATAGAGTAATTCAGGGCAGAGGGACTCAGGAGACATAAATTATAATCTTAGGGGACATTAGATCCGCTGTAATCAGGAATCACTTCACTCTTGTGATGAATGCCAAAAAGAGAGACTCTGCAATTTGCTTTTTTCTAGTAAAGGTCAGAAAGATATTATTTTTTAATTTCCACATATTTGTGGGTTTTTTCCTGCTGTCTTTTTGCAGTTGATATCCAATTTCAAAGCCTTGTGATCAGAGAATATGCTTGGTATAGAATGATATTATATTTGTTATAAACCAAAGGCAGGATTTTATCTATTAGCAAATGTAGCCAATACAATGGATCTGCCACTGTTAATTCTTAGCTCAAAGAAACTTCTGTGTTTCATTTTATTTCCTTCTGCCTGGGTCAGCCTGCCCTTTTGGACAGCGTGTCCCCGAGAGGAAAGCCTTTCTTTACAAGAGAGAACTGGATCAGTGCCTCAGTCATTTGTGTACTCAAGACTTGGCACAGAGCCGGGTGTCATCTAACATGCAATAAATACTTGCTGAATGAATGTATGGACTCATTCACTTAATATTTATTTGTGGGGGTAGGGTGGTGTTTAGAGCAGTAAACAAGACAGAAACAAAACGGTGTTCACATTCGAGTGAATCTAACCTGAATTTTATCATTCACTCATCAACATGAGCCCCTCTGGGCCTAACTCTGGGACAGTAACAGTGATAAGTATGTTAGAGAAGATGCGAGATTCCACTTACCTGAGGCACCTAGAAGAGTCAAATTCAAGAGACAGGCAACAGAATGGTGGTTGCCAAGGGCTGGCATGGGAGGGAAATTTTGAGGAGTTATTGTTTCACTGGTACAGAGTTTCAGTTTGGAAAGATGAAAAAAGTTTGCTAGACACATAGACAGTGGTAGCTGCACAACAATGTGACTGTTTTAAAGCCACTGAAATGCACACTTAAAATAGTTCAAATGGTACATTTTATGTTATGTAGATTTTACCACAATTAAAAAATAAATTAAAAAAATATTAACTTCCATGGTAGATGGTGGAAACTGAAGTGAACACAGACCTACCCAATCAACTGCACATTCTATCATTGCATCAGTAATTCCCAAAGTGACCTTTCAGCCCCTAAAGAGACTCAATCACCAATCACTGTTTCACAATCACTGAAGTGTGCTTATTGAGACAGTAACATTTCAACAACTGGAATTATCAAAGTAAGACTTTTCTAAATAAGCTTTAATTAACATTTTAATTAGCCAGAAATTCCATTTTACAAATCATTCCAGTGACACGAGGTATAAATTAAAAGTTCTTTGCCTGGCCCTTTCCTGGAGCCTTGACTGCCACCTGACTGGTCCTGTCCTCTGTGACTTTCTCCCCCTGTCCTGGGGCTCCAATCCATCCATCAGTGCTGACAGGCCCATCTTGACTTAACCTTTATGCCTCTGCCCACTTCTGCCCTATTGAGGCTATTAGAGTTTCCTAGGCAGCTCTTTTTGGCTTAATATTGTCTACCTAAGATGATAAGAGTTTGGAGGCTAAAGAGATCAAGGAAACTGGATTCAATGAGCACCTGTTATTTTCAATCACCCTGAGGAGATAAATAAAATCAACTTTGCTTCCACTGAGGCACTCTTTGTCTAGTCAGCAGGTGGAATAGACTTACTTCTCAAGGTGGTAAGCAGGGCTTTCGGAGTGGGTAGCATGTAACTAGATAGGATGAGAAGGATGAACAAGGTGCAGAGAAAAGGGTCATCATGTAGCCTTTCGAGAATTCCAAATGGCCTGGATAATTCCAAATGGCCTAATCCTAAACTATTTCCATTTGCTAAGTAATTAGGGGACATCAGCTCTCTTTTATAATTATGTTATACTTTGCTTATTAAAATGAGCATGCATTTCGGAACCAACACAAGCAGGGATGGTGGGAGGAATCCAGAGAGCCTGCAAAAGGGCCCCAGATGGAAGCGGGACAAGGACTCGTTTTGCTGCAAAGATTCCATAATGTGGACATTTATAGATAGTTCCCATGTCTGTAACTGAGTGGTGACTCGTCGTGGTTCCCATCATATGAAAATTGAACCGTGACCACCAGATAAGCTGAAAGAATTTAAAAAGAATGAGTGAAACTTGTTCTTCCCAATAAGAGCATGTATCTTTTACACAATCATAGTTGCTTCTCTTAACAACCTGAGGACAGGAGAGCAGGTATTACCAACCCCATTTTACATAGAGGTCAACTGTATTTTTAAAAGCTTAAATTAGGAGGCATAGACACACAGAACAATGGAACAGAACAGAGAATTCAGAAAAAGACCCACAAGACGATGCCTCACCGATTTTTGATAAAGGTATAAACTCATTCAATGGAGGAGATCCTGGAGCAATTGGGCAACCACAGGCAAAACAAACAACACTGACCTAAGCCTCATTTTTTTTTTAATAAAAATTACTTCAAAATGTATGAATGTATGGACTTAATCATGAAATGTAAAATTGTATAATTATTAGGAAAAACAGGAGAAAATCTTTGGGTCCTAGGACTAAGCAAAGAATCCTAAGACTATCTACAAAAGAGAAAATTGATAAATTGGACCTCACCAAAATTTAAAATTTTTGCTCTGCAAAAGCCAATTTGAAATATAGAGCTTTGTTCTAGGGTCATGAAAATGTTCTAAAGTTGACTGTGGTGATGGTTGAACCCCTCTGTGCATATACACAAACCCACTGAATTGTAAACTTTAAATGGGTGAATTATATTTAAGTAAATTATGTCTCAACAAAGATGTTATTTTTAAAAATGACTATGTGAAGAAGATGAAAAGATAAGCTCCATACTGGAAGAAAACATCTGCAAACCACATATTTAACAAAAGACTAGCATCATCAAGATATATAAGGAAGTAAAAAACTCAACAGTAAGCAAAAAAAAAAAATCAAATTAAAAATGAGGAAAAGACAGGAACAAATATTTCACTGAAGATGATATACAGATGTCTAAAAAGCACATGAAAAGATGTTCAACATCATTACTGATCAGGGAGGTGCAAATTAAAACCACAATGAGATATCACTACATACCTATCAAAATGGTTAAAGACAAACAAATGAAGAAACAAAAACTCATAGATACAGAAAATAGTTTAGTGGTGACCAAAGGGTAAGAGAGGACGGGGGTGGTAGATTAAAGGGGATCCAATATATGGTGATGGAAAGAGAATTGACTCTGGGTAGTGAACACACAATGTGATATATAGATGATATATTACAGAATTGTACCTGAAATCTACGTAACTTTACCAACCAGTGCCACCCCAATAAATTTTAATTAAAAAGAAAATCAATGGCAATTAGTTTAGGTTCTAAGTTTTGGTTAGGTGATGGTGGCTTAGCAAAAATGAAAAAAAAATGGTGACATGGTGACATTATTACTATCGTGATACTGGATGTGGACAACTGGATCACCACACACTGTGGGCTTGTCAGTTTCTTACAAAACTACTCATGCAATTACCATATGACCCAACAGTCTTTTGGGCATTTATCTTAGAGAAATGATCATTTATGTTCACCCCAAAACCAGTACACAAATGTTCCTTGCAACTTTATTTGTAATAACCAACAACTAGATACAGCTGAGCTGTCCTTAAAGAAGTGACTGGTTCAACATTACGGTATGTACACACCATGGAATACTACTCAGCAACAAAAAGGAACAAACTATTGATACACACAACAACTTGGGTAAATGTCTAGGGAATTATGCTGAGAGAAAAAAGGCAACCCCAAAAGGTTATACATTGTGTGACTCCATTTATATAACATTTTTGAAATGAAAAAAATTCTAGAAAACTTTAGAATAGATTAGTGGTTGAAAGAGGTTAGAAATGCGGGATGGGGAGCACAGGAGGAAGGAGTGGTTATAAAAGAGCAATATACAGGATTGCTCCTTGTGGGGATGGAACTCTTCAGTATCCTGTGTTGATGGATGCATGAAACTATATATGTAATAAAATTGTGTAGCACTAATTACACAGACACACAAACACATACGCATGAATATAAGTGAAATTGGGGAAACCAGAATCATATCAGTGGATTATGTCAATGTCAATATCCTGATTGTGATATTGTACTATTGTTTGTAAGATGTTACATTGGGGGATACTGGGTGAAGGCTATAAGGGATCTCTTTCTATTATACCCTACAATTGTATGTGAATCTACAATGACCTAAATAACAATTTTATTAAAATAA
Source organism: Rhinolophus hipposideros (assembly GCF_964194185.1). NCBI lineage: Eukaryota > Metazoa > Chordata > Mammalia > Chiroptera > Rhinolophidae > Rhinolophus > Rhinolophus hipposideros. The sequence goes on along the minus strand of NC_138053.1, from coordinate 78,626,604 downwards.
AAATTATCTGTCCAGGCTCACACAGTAGTAGCAAAAGCAAAAACGGAACCTAAATTTCTTGTCCAGAGGAACAGGAATTCCTCTACTCTTCTGGCTCAGAAGCTCTCTGAGACCCTGATCTGTGTTTCCTTCCTGCTTGACTGGACTTCCATGTTTCCCCAAAAATAAGACCTAGCAGGACCATCAGCTCCAATACATCTTTTGGAGCAAAAATTAATGTACGACCCGATGTATTATATCATATTATATTATATCATATATTATATTATATTATATTAAAGACCCAGTCTTATATTATATAAGACTCAGTATTATATTATATTATATATTATATTATATTATACCTGGTCTTATTTTAATATAATATTAATTTTTGCTCCAAAAGCTACACTAGAGCTGATGGTCCAGCTAGATCTTATTTTTTGGGAAATATAGTAGCACCAAGAAGAGCAACCTCTGAGAAACCCAAGTGGGGGAGGGCAAAGGGAAATGTCAATAATAACAATAGCATGCATGCTATAATCTCAGGTATGGGAAATTAGAGATGTGTACATAAATACATAAAAACAAATGAGGTAAATCAAACACAATTAGCCTGAATAAAAGGCCTAGCTGGGCTGTCCACCTGCTGGGGGAATTTCTCCAGGTTCAGCTTCCCAACAGCCAACCACCCTTAGAACCTTTCCTCTTCTGGTTTCCCTGGAGAGGCAAGGCTACTGCTCTCTTCTGAAATCTGTTTTCTTACTAGGCCTGTGTCTGCCTGGCTACCCCTTTTATTAAGTGGGACCCGATGAGCTCCATCCACATCCATTAAAGCCCATACAGACCAGTGTTCACTTCCTTCTTTTGAGCTCCCCTTAAATCTCAAAAAGGAATGTCATTAACAACCACCCACCCATCCCAGCGTAGTCCCTGGGAGGTGTGAAATCAGTAAGAATTTATCCAAATCTGAATTATGGAGCTCTCCTGAGATTTTACATGTTCAAAAAAATTAAATTAAAACAAAATTAAAACGCTCATCCAGGCCAGGACAAAGGTGCTTTGAGTGGGAGCAAATCCACAGTATTGACCTTCCAAATAACGTCCCTCAGTGCTGTTGATTGGGACAGGGACTCTAGTCACCTAGGTCCTTTGCCAACTGGAAACTTTACTTCTGGGGATAAAATGTAATAATACAAACCACAAAACCATTAGCGTAATGTCTTTCCGATCGTCTGCCTTATGCCATTTGAAATAAAAATGAAAAATCCCCCACGGACACAATACCCAAACATCCCTGTCATTTTCCTTTTTCAGGTTTCTTGTTAATATCAACTTAAAAAGGAGTGATAACCACCAACAGCAACCTTTAAAGGATTTCTGTAGTGTACGCACTGGGTCAAACGGATTTTCTGGGTATTTACAGAAGGCTAAAAACAGACAGATTAAAGTGTCCCATATCCCATTCCACAGGAGTGTTATTAACACAACACTAGATGACTGTGTCTATGAAACCTTAACAAGCACAAAGTTCAATCTGATACATGACTGGGACATCATTCTCCCTTTAGACACTCCTTTACAAGAGAAAAGAATGGACCAAATGATGAAGGCCTTGATATCAAGTCCAGCATTTGTTCTAGAATCAGCCCAGCTTCACTACAGGGTATTCTTCCTTTTGCTACAGTATTACATGGCATTGATGGTGATCATGAAACTGTGAAGATCTACGCCTACCTTCTCAGGCATGAAAGAAATCCTGTGCCCATCTGAGTTCTCCTATTGAATACTTTCCACCATCTCCTGGGTTTTTCGACACTGAGGATGTGTGGTGGCATAGATAAGAGTGTAAGTCAAACAGAAGGTGCAGTGTCCCTGAACCTTCTTCAGCTCACAGTTCTGGATAATGGAGAGTCCACTGTACAACGAGCATCAAGTGAACCGACTCACCAAATGCAAAAGCAGAGCTAAAAGTGCATGTGAGTGGCAAATGACACTCAATCTATATTTCACCTCAGTCACGACAAACTCTCGCAGGTGACAGCTATTTTCTTTTATGAACCAACTATGCATTTCTTTTTTTTTTAGTCTTAGTTTTCTTAGGACCTTCTCACAGTACTTACTGTTGAGATCTAGATAATTTGGTGGTGTTGGTGCTGGTTCAGCAGAACCAATGAGCTGAAATCTGCAGTGTCTCAATGATTCCGGCACGTGACGTCAGTTTTCCATCGGTACCACAAGGCTAACAACAGCATCTATTTCAGGGCTGTGTCTAGCACAGAGCCTGGTATATAATAAATGCTAAATAAATGGTAACTCACCCTCCCCTGAACCCCATATCCTTCTTTTGAAACCATCTCAATCTCTCTTTTCTCCTGCCTACCTAATTCTCTAGCCTATCTCCTTCTTCTGCTCCTCACTCTCTAAATTCAATCCCCATTGGCCGTGTTCTGATTTCTTGACTGTGTCCTGCTCTTTCCTACCACAGGGCCTTTCTATATGCTGTCTGTTCTGCCTGGAATGTTCTTCCCTTCCTTCTTGATCTCACGGACTCCCAGTCTTCCTTCAGATCTTAGCTCAAATACCCCTTCCCCAACCTCCTTAACCAGAATAAATCCTCCATAAACATGCTCTCATCCCACTATGCACTCCCTTTTGGAACATTCATTAATCACACGAGTAATTTTACATTTATTTAAGTGTGTTTATATTGATGCCAATCTCCACTACTAGAATATAAGTGTCTTGAAGGCAGGGATAAGCTTTGAGGGCAGGGAATGCATCTGCCTTTTGTTTTACCAACTTTCATTTTGAAATATGTTCAGATTTATAAAAAATCTGCAAAGATAGTATAGAGTTACTGAATGCCCTTTAGCCAGCTTCCCCATATGTGAACATCTCACTTAATCATAATTCAACTGTCAAAGTCAGGAAATTGACACTGATATACAATATTGTTACCTAATCTACAGACCTTATCAAATTTTGCCAAGGTCCAATTAATGTTCTTCACCTGTTGCAGGCTCCAATCCAGAACCCACAATGCGTTAAGTTGTCATGTTTCCTTAGTGTCCCTCAAATATGGCCCAGTTCTTCAGTTTTCCTTTGTCTTTCGTGACCATGACACTTTTGAAAAGAACTGGTCAGTTATTTTGTACAATAATAACCCTCAAGCGGGGTTTGTCTCTTTCTTCAAGATTAAGTCAGATTATGCACTTGGCAAAAGTGCCACAGACACAGAACCATGGCCTTTTTAGTGCAACACATCAAGGGGTAGACGATACCTATCTATCATTACTGATGATGCTAACTTTTATCACAGAATTAGGGTGGTATCCATCAGGTTTCTCTATTGTAAAGCTATTATTTGCCTCTTAGTAATTAATAAGCATTTTGTGGAGAGATACCTTGAAATTATAAAAATATCTTGTTTCTCATCATACTTTCACTCACTAATATTAGCAAACACTGGTCATTTTCACCTGCAATAATTACTGCTCTGACAAACAGAAATTTTTATTTGTATCATTTCACCTATATTTATTAATCAGAATTTTACTGTAAGGAAAAGCTTGTTCCTTCACCACCATTTTTTTCAATTACTTATTTATAAACAGATTGGACTAATGAATATTTATTTTATTCTGTCAATCCAATACTATCATCATTTTATTTTGTTGCCTAAATTGTCCCAGCTTTGGCCACTGGGAGCTCCTTCAAGTTGGTTCTGTGTATTTTCAATATGTTTAACATTTTTAAGTACTTCCTTACTTTCTGGCATCATAAGATGATGCCCGTTCGTCTTCTATTTCACCTCCCCTAGACATGGAATCAATCACTTCACCAACAAACTGGGGTTCCTTCTGTTGAAGAATGTTATCACAGAAACCAAGAAATGGATGTTAGATGTTCCTGTTGCTACTGGAATATCGCTGCTTCTAGGCTCTCTCAGTAGACAGACCTAAGAAATATATGTATACTTACATCTGTATCAATTTCTATATCTATTAATCTGTCTGTCTATCCATCCATCCATCCATCCATCCATCCATCCATCCATCCATCCATCCATCCATCCATTTATCCATCTCTTAAAAACCATGAGTTAATACTGATACCTCTGGGTAGCCCACATCAGTGTTTATTTTAGCCTTCCTCTTGTTTTTGTTTATAATTTCTTTATCTGCCATTGATAAATCTGATTCTTATTACCCACAATATATTTATTCTCATTCTTCCAATACAAGTAGATTCAGAATTGCTAACGTATACCCTTAAGAAAAACAAATTTACTAACTAGAGTATAGTATTTGTGTATATTTTTTGTTGGTCTTTCATCTTAAAATACAGTCAGCACACTATTTTCTAGGGTTCAGTTGGTTCTTTTGTCCCGAACCCATTTCATTGTGGTTATGTTATTCATTTATAATACAGTTAGGTTCATTTGCTACTTGTATTCTTGATTCTCCCCACATTCTGGTCGATTTTAATTTTTTCTTAATATCAAATATGGTTCTAAATGTCAGAACTGTACTCAAAGGCAAATTCAGAAGAGAAAGTGACAGAGACTTCAGGGTTATATAGCCAAAGGTGTGGACACAGAAAGAGATCAAAACTTGGGGCCATAAGTGCAATTAACCTATTGTGAAGATAATATATAAAAATAAAAAAAATGTATTATTTGAAAAAAATGTAATATAAAGAGCAATCCATACAAACCTAGCATCCTGTATTCTAACTCCAGTTATTTGACACTGGAAAAGTCTCTTCAACTCTCTGAGGCTAATTCCTCATGTCTGAAATGGGATTAAAATTGTATATTCTTATCCCTCCCAAGGCTCTTATGGTGACCCAAGGACATAATAATTAATACCATTCTGTGAAAAGGCCTATGCTCATGTTAAGAATTAGTAACTGCTTTTTCTGTCTGACTTATTTTGCTTAGCATCATACTCTCAAGATCCATCCATGTTGTCACAAATGTTCCTATATCATTTTTTCTTACTGCCGAATAGTATTCCATTGTGTATATATACCACAACTTCTTTATCCATTCATCTATCGAAGGACGTTTTGGTTGTTTCCATGGCTTGGCCACCATAAATAAAGCTGCAATGAACATTGGAGCACACTTGTTTTTATGTATAAATGTTTTCAGATTTTTTGGTAGATACCCAGGAGAGGGATTGCTGGGTCATATGGTAATTCTATTCGTAATTTTCTGAGGAACCTCCATACTGCTTTCCATAACAGCGGCAAGTCTGCATTCCCACCAACAGTGTATGATTTCACTGATATGTGGTATATAAACCAAAAACAACAAAAGAACAAGACAAACAAATGAGAAACAAAAACTCATAAACACAAACAATAGTTTAGTGGTTACCAGAGGGTTAGGGGGGTGGGGGGTGGGAGATGAGGTTAAGGGAGATTAAATATACGGTGATGGAAGGAGAACTGACTCTGGGTGGTGAACACACAATGGGATTTATAGATGATGTAATACAAAATTGTACACCTGAATCTATGTAATTTTATAACAATTGTCACCTCAATAAATAAAAAAAAAAGAATTAGTAACTAATATTATTTCAGAATTCTTCTTAAAGATTTGAATTAAAAACATAAACTCCTGAAGGCTCAATCTATCCCTTAAATTACTGGTCAGATCAACTTTCTGCTTCTTCACTTAGGTCTACACTCAAACCATCATCATAAGAAAGCTGGAAAATCTTCACATAGAAATGATCCCGAGTCCAGTTTCTGCCACTGGAGCATGAAGTCAAGGACCGGAGGCTGTAGGTTGGACCCCATCACAAACCAGGCTCACCATGCCCCCCTTTTCTAATCCCAAATCACCAAGTCTTCCTCCCATGCCCTGTCTTTAAAACAAACATTTATTGAGCATCTACTATGAGCCAGTCACTGTACTAGAAGTTGAGGAGACAGCAGTGAACACACTGACATGGCCCTTGCCTCACGGAGCCTGGAATCTAACGGGGAAGACTCACCATAAACTAGTGAGACAATCAAACTGATCAAAAATTAGAGGTTGTGATATGCATTATGAGAGACACAAAGAGCCTGCTGGGATAAAGAGCAGTGTAAGAAAAGAATGTAATTTAGATAGGGTGATTAGGAAAAAACACTGCAAGGGAGTGACATGTATACTGAGACTTAAGATAATGAAAAACATATGTGCAGATACAGAGAGAGAATGCTCCAGACATAGAAAGGAGTAAGTGTGTGATTTCTATAACAGGAACACACTTAGGGGGTACTAGAAAGTATCAGAAAGATTGGTTGGGACATATGAATGTGGAGCAAGTGGCATAAGGGAGACTACCCTGAACACACAGGCAGGGCCAGATGATACATGGCTTTGAGAGATGGCAACCAAGGAAGCACACTGAAAATTACGTGATCATTTCTGCCTCATCTCTCTTACACTGAAGATTCCAATAAAAACGTTCACCCCCACCATTTTCAAATATCATGTTCTTCCCCTAGGCCAGCTCTATCCCCAACTCAGGACCCAGACAAGGCTCTCACATCAAAATCAGTTCGGTGAATAACTGATGGCCCTACTCCATTTATTCCCAGGACCCTGAACCTTCTCCCCATTCCAGCCCCACCCCACCCTCTCCATCCAAATTAACATGGAACATTCCAAGGCACTTTGTCACTGAGTGCTCTCAGGGCTACAACCTTTGGTAACCTGGCCCCAATGCTAGATATCATTCCATTTTTACAGCTGACTCAATCTTTCTGCCTTTTTTTCAATTATTATTTGAATCACACATGAAATACTTTGGATACACAAGTGGCTCCGGAAATTCTAAATTAAGCCCTTGCTGAGCTGCAGCTGGCCCAGCCAGGCCTCCAGAACCTGGGGTCCGAGCTACACAAACAGACACTGGTGCCCTTCCAAACACACTGCATGCTCCAAGCACCACTCCCTATCATCACACTCTCTGAAAGAGTAGAATTATGTCAACAGACACACAAGCACTGTCCTCCACAGAAGCAAAATGTAAAATCAATGACAGTAAGAGAATAAATATCATCATTGACTCCCTCAGTGCTCTTATAGTCTCCTCTCTGAACATGTCTACAGAGTTAGAATTGTAGTAGTATCTTTTCAAATGGAGAGGTACAATTACTACTTAAACACAGAGAATACAATGGACCCTGAAGAGAAGGAGTGACCCTGAAGACGAGGGCAGCACAGAGATCAGTATCTTAATCTTAGTTTTGAGCACAGAATGACATCTATGTGCAGTTTTAAAGCCAAATTAGCACTACTTCTTAGTAACTCCTGAGTAATTTTGGATAATTTACTTGACTTCTCTCTGACTCAGTTTTCTCATCTGTAAATTGAGAACATACTGAAATGTATCTTATAGAATTATTATAAGCATAAACCAGTTGATTCATAAAACACCTATAAGAGCAGTTGGCACACTGTAAAAAATTTATAAATGTTATCTATTACTATTAATAATTGATCCAAAAAATAAAAACTGGCTGGAAAACCTAGAAGACTCACTGTCAATTACTAGCAAAGGCAGCCAGCCTCAAGGCTTTGAAAGATGAGAGCAGGTCTCAGCATATCCCCCAAATGCACATACTACCCCAGGGAGTGAAAAAGTTTTCAAGTTCCTTTCAAAGGCAAGCTTCAAATAGGTGAAGAGAAAAGCTTGGGGATGGAAAATAATTGCGTATAGAGGAGGGAAAGCGGGTTGTGAAAAGAAAGTCATGAAATCCTCATCTTTGTAGTGGATTTGCCTCTTGCAGGGCCGTGTGAGTTTGCAATACTAAGCCCCATGGATTCAGTTGAGTGTGAGTGTGAGTGAAAAAGTTACCATAGGTTTTAGGGGTGCCAGAGGTGGGTGGGGAAAGAGTCAATGAAGCTTGACAAGGTAAAGAAAAAAGGCCAAGTCCAAGATCACTGAAGTAGGTGAGAAGCTGTGATTCTTTATGTAATAAACTGACAAAGATGAACTAGTTTGGCCTCTCAATTCAAACCTCACCCCCTTGAGCCTATTGAGTCCCTCGTGTAGGAGGAGACTGCTCCAGATGAGATAAGCTAATACAATGTCCTCCTGCTGGAAGCTGGGACTTTGGCTCACTCAACCCAACATCTGGTTTCAGAACCGCCAAGTTGCCTGTGGACCACTGGCTGGGTCATGGCCCAGACCCAATGGCAATTCAGGTCAAGACAGAACAGGAGGATTTGGCTAGATTCCAGGTAGCTTGGCCTCATTTTAAAATTAATTTGGGACTTGATAGGGGTTCACATCTTGATTTTAAACAAGTACTAGTCAAATACCCCAATTCCACACTGGTTTTATAATTGTGGAAAGTATGTATGTAATCTGGGGCTCAGAATTAATGTCTCTGAATCTGAATAAATGCTTCCCACTCAGTGCTTAGAGTTTGATGCATAGTGTGAAATTCAACAAAAGGAACAATCAGTATTATCAAAAGGGCCAATCAGAGCTATACTTAACACCCCTCTGTGCACACAGCTTTATCAAGATTTATTGTATGCGTATGTGTACTGTCAGCAGCAGCAGCCAGTGCTATGAGCTCACTGCTGAGGAAATCAAGTTCTAGGGAAGCAAGAACAGAACCCAGTAAACAGAAACCACCAACATACAAAATAATGCCCTCATTAGTTCTCACAAGAGCTTTTTCAAAACACAGATTTAAAGCTACAACTTTTTCGTGTTTATTTGAAAGCACTGTTTATCCTCAAAACTACAAGGGACATCACAAACAGGAAACTGGAAATAGACCCAATGTGGGAGTTTGATTTATATATATATATATATAGTCTGCTTTATTTCACAAAGGAGCTAATGTGGCTCCCACTTAGAGGCCAGCATGGCTATATCTAAATTAGAAAACAAGGGAGGGGAAGGGAGGGGAGGGGAGGGGAGGGGAGGGGAGGGGAGGGGAGGGGAGGGGAGGGGAAGGGAGGGGAGGGGAGGGGAGGGGAGGGGAGGGAAGGGAAGAAGATAAAATGAGTGAAAAACAATGAGACCAGTTAAAAAGTTGTTACTATCTTCTGTCTTTACTTGCTTTGTTTGGTCCACAGAGTTGACTCCAGTTCTGGCCATTACTGAGAGAAGAGAAATGTGATTAGTTATTCAAGCCAGACTGTTTATATGGAAAAAAAATAAAAAACACTCTTGGAGGAATAGAAGCCAAGCTATTTCTGGAGATTAGAAAAGAAAATGTTAAGGCTCTGTTATTCTGGTTATTTTCATTCAGCGTGAAAGGCTTAACAATCGAGTCTGACAAGGAACTCCTTTCCAGGAGGAGGGCATGGTCCACTTGGTGACACTCCTGTCCTCCAGGGAGAGACCTGGGTGTGAGCTTTCATTGTGATCACACTAGGTTGTATCTGAATGTCGGATAAAGTAACGACCCATAGCTGTTCATATGTTATGTCTGAAGCATGAGGAAAAATCCCCATTAGTAAAAAAATGTAGAGTAAGTAAATTATCCATTTTCAGGATCTGTTGACTTGCAAGGATTCTTTTTTGTTTGTTTTTTACTCCAGGAAGGCACTGGGTGGTTGGTTGTATCTGTGTCTATTCCTGTATCTGACTCAGTTGTAGGTCTGAAGCTGCAACTTCCAGCGTGTGTGTGTATAAGAGACACATATGGCTGCAGTAGGTCATGTTACTGTTTTCGTGGACTTTGCTAGTCTGTTCTCATGCTTTTTAAGATGGCTCTTAAAGATTACCTCCCAGTTTTCACTATGAAATAGAAATTAGTTACTTTAACTCAAAGTTGTAAATAAGATGAGTGGTTGAGACTACATTGAGAAGGTGTTGTGTGGTACGTGTGATATATGCTGCTCCTCTGTAAATAAAGCAAGCAAAGAACACAAAACACGAGACCAGCCCATTTTTCGTGTGATGAAAAATAATCTCAGGAGGCTGTTTATGACCACACAGAGGACCATTAGGAAAAATCATCCAAAACTCGGAAGTAAAGCAAAAGGCTAAGTGGGCAATCATGTTATCATGCAGGGAGTTGTGTAACAAGCCCACCCAAGGTTCATCTGACTCTCCAGGCTCCAGATGTAACTTTATTTGACTTATTATTTACTACTGATAAGGGCTCAGGCAATTTACAGACCTGAAAAGACAGATGTTAATTTGTAGAAAATATATGAGACAAAAATGCTTTTTGTCCAGTAGACAAGATAACCACTAAGGTTATAGTTTTATTGCTGTGTAGGAAATTAGCCAGTTGTGCAGCTGACTTCATAATTTTATTGTAGTTTCTCCTTTACTGCAGTGTTCTCTTTTGTTTCCCTTTACTGGCTATATACACGGTAGTTTTTCAGGCCCTCCTATAAATCCTCTTGGTCACCCTGCTGGTTCCCACATTACTAAGTAATTAAAACCTGGCCCATGCTCACCATAATTTTTATCAGAATTGTGCTTTTTCATTCATTGAAAATTACATGTTTATATGAACAAAGGAACACAGTTCAACCACTAACAAAATAAATTTTAAATAACTCAAGTAATTTACTTGCAATGATGGATCACAGTGACGAGGATCAGTCTCTTACACTCATAGCATCCCTCCAGAATGGCCCTGAAAATCTCCTCCCCCAGCCCGAACACAGGGGCTTCAGTCTTCCTCACTTTCACTTTTCTCCTGGTTCTACAATAAAAAAAAAAAAAAAAAATCCCAAAGAACTTGTCTACTAGGACTAAACCCTACTCAGAGGATAGGGGGAGAATCATTGAGCTTTCCAAAACAGAATCCGTATTTCAATGGCTTGGGGAGGGGAAAATCCAGGGACATGCATACAATGACAATTTTGGTACCACAGTAGAATTAAAGAACTCTATGGATTTAGAGGCTGGAAAGTTGGGTATGAGAGACTGATTAAGAAAAAAAACTCCCTATTTTCTGGCTCTTTCTTGTGAGTATCACAGGAGAAAGGTGCTGTTGGCCAGGGAAGGCTGCAAAGGAAGGTTGTCCTATGTCCTGGCATTTTGCATGGCTTATATTTCCTGCTGAAGGCTTGTTGGATAAGCGATGAGAAGGAAGAAAGAGGCACCCATTTTATGATAGCCACTGTGCCCATCAAATAGGTGAAACACTGAGGCTCATGCAGACAATCTTTTTAAACAGATAACACAGATTGCACCTCTCTCTTGCCACTTTCGCTTTGCACTATTTTGCCTATTTTTTCAGATAGAAATGCTCAGTCCTTTTAAGTAAACTGCCTCTCTATGCATCCAAATTTCAGCTAGTCTTATGAAGAGAACTCAGAGCAGGCTTTTCATCTTTTTGTCCAATGGAGTTGTTAAGCACGTAGAAAAAAAAAAGAAGCAATGAAATAATAATAATGGCCCTGGACTAATAATAATGGCCCTGTGCTAGATCCTATTAGAACTACATCTCATATATTGTCTTTTAATCAACTCAGTAATTCTGTGTAATAAGTACAACTATTTCCCCAATTTTATAGATGGCAGAAGTTCTTTACTAGATATCACACAGATAGAAAGTGGCAGAGCAGGTATTTAAACAGAGGCAATGTGGCTCTTAGCCACTGCACTCTCTCTCATAAATACTCTCCTCCCCCACCAACCATCCTGTATTGAGTAAAAGAACTTGATCACTGTGAATAATTTAAAGATAAAGGTATCCTCATATCTTTATCATTATACAGGCATTCTTCAACTTACCCAATTTGTCTATTTCATTTGCTTTGTGAAATTGAAATTATACATACACCAAAAGCCAAAATCCACAAATCAGGGCTTAGTAATTCTTCCAATCCACTTGGGTTTTAATTCTTAGGTAGGAAAATAGATGCATTGCGTAGGTGGATGAAATACATAGACAAATAATGTAAAAAATATGTAAAACTGTAAAAAAGTGTGTAAAATAGGAGCCACACAGGAGAAAAAGATAGATGCTAAGGAAATGCAAAGTGGAACTGTGAAAGGAGGGCTCTAAATGGAAGCCAAGAATAATTTGTTTTTGTGACAGGTTTTAAAAGAAGTGATGAGAGAAACAGACATACTTGTATACTCTGGATTGAGTGAAAAGTGATGAAACTTTTCTGGACCATAATTTGGCAATATCTCTAACATTTTAAAATGTATTTTACCCTCTGACCTAGCAATGTCATTTCTAGAAAATTTCGCTACAAAATAGTTGCATATGCAGTGAATTTGCTCTTCTTCCGGGGAGCAGTAAGATGGTCAGGTGGCTCAGCTATCCAACGACTATCATACACTGGTTTCACAGCATTATCAACTGCTAAGAATCTTACAGGGTTTATCTTGCAAAGCAGCATTTGAAATCCCTTCAGGCCGAATATCTTACCCATAGGACGAACCCTCCTCAACTCCTAACCACTGGCTTTTGTCATCTTTACTTGCTGGAACTTAAGTTAATTGATGAGTTAAAGGCAGCACAGAAAGCAGCAATTTCACTAGTTTTCTTAGAAGTGGAGACATTACCATGAGAGATGGGTGCTATGATTTTTAATGTCTTTTGCCCCAAATCCAATTTAAAAAACTGAGAAATAATTTTTAAAAGATGGAAGCTAAAGAGAACTACTTGGGGAGCGAGGGAGGAAGAGAAGAGTCAAAACACTCATTTATATCTAATTTAAATACTTAAATGTTACTGGGTTGATTTGTATGGTGATCTTATCCATCTGTATCCACAACTTCAAATCCAAAATCTTTATTACAAGTGTTTGCAAAAAAATTCCACAATAATCTGTTTCTAAGAACATCCAAACAAACATCCACAATGGAAGCTATCCAGAAACTTCTAAAATTGTGAACTCTTATCCAGTTGAGCAAGGGATTAAGATGAATTCTTTGATGAGAATGAAAGAGATCCCTGGCATCAATGTATGAAGCTTCCTAAATCGGCTCTGCATAGCTAAAAATGATTACTAATCCCAAAATGTGGCTTTACTTTCCAACTCCTGAAAGTACTTTCTCCAGTGTCAGGAATAGCCGCTCCAAGTCCTTCCACCTTTCTTGTCAAAAATAGGTCATGGAGACTCAGTCCTTCGATGGCAAACATCAACAACTGATACTGAACAGGATTCTCAACAAGGGAAACCCAGAATCAAGGACCTGATTTGTGTTTCTATCACTGGGGACTTGATGGCTCAAGAACAAACGTCATCCGTTGGACAGAGCAGCTGAGGTGAACAGCAGCAATATTAACTTTACTTTGAAAAGAATACTGAGTTGCCTATTTGAAGTAGGACTGTTTGTTGCCTGTTATATAATATGTGCTTATTCCACACACAGTCTGTTATCCTGGCCCTAGAATCTAGGGAGACAAAAGTTGAATGGTGATCAAATGGAATCCCCGTGCACTAAATTGGTACAACCGCTTTGTAAAACTGTCAGTATCGACTAAAGCTGAACATATGTATGACCCACAATTCTACTAATAAGTGTGTGTGTGTGTGTGTGTGTGTGTGTGTCGCAAATACACACACATATATATCCCCTCCTCCAAAATGTGCACATGTATTCACTAAAAGACATGTACTAGAACGTTCACTGTAACACTAGTCATATAACCCAAATGGAAACTACCAAATGCCAGGTACAAAAGCATGCATATTGAATTATCCCCTTTCCATGAAGTACCAAAATGGCAAAGGTAAGCTATTCTGTTAGAAGTCAGGGTAGAAGAAAGAAGCACCACAGGGCTTCTGGGAGGCTGGTTACGTTCTGTTTCTTGATCTGGGTGTCAGTTACATGGGTGTGTTCCGTTTGTGAAAATAATAAACTGTGCACTTATATTTGATATTTTTAAAAGTTGAATCGATTTTAAACAGTAAAAAGTCCTATCCAGTCAATCCATCGGAATGGGGTGTTCAGATCAGGAGGTGGAATGAATCGTGACAGCGATCCATGGCTTTTCCCTTCGCGATAGCTCCAAGGTGACTGGAGCAAAGGGCTCCATGATCTCCCAGTATGGGAGGGTTCCTTATCCTTAAATCTGAACTTCCACCTGCAAAATGCTAAGTGTTGGTATTTTAAAGACTGAAAGCCTGGCAGTGACCGAGAAGTGGCCAGGACAGAAGATAACACTGGGACAGCAGAGCGAGCATTCAACTCAGCCATTCTTGTCAATGCCAGAGTCAATGTTTTACTCCTGCAGCCTGAGTTTGGATTTCTCTCAGCTCCTGGGTCAATTCCATGGGCTCCCCCTTCACCACCGGCACCTTCTTTTGTTTGTTTTCAAGTGGAACCTTTGCTGAGAGTGAAACTCAGCAGCTCAGCCAACCATCTTACTAAGTTACACTGCCTTTCCTTCAGGGGTCATCTGACACACCAAAGGGCTGATCTCAAATGCTGTGTTCTCTGCTCACAGTGATCTGGGGTTGGGATTTCTTTGTATAAACAAGTGACAGGATCAGGATGTGAAGACTTTTCATTCTGATGGCAATGTGACAAGATTTCCCCCTCATCGTAGCTTCAATGAGATGTTCCCTTATAACGAGATAAAAGTACTCCTTTGGTACAATATTTCGCACTGAAAGAATATGAAACTGCAGAACAACTAACACTGCAACCACATGTCCATCAAACTCATAAGATATATTTTTATAGTTGAATCTAACGAAAGGCTATAACTAAAATATCAATATGGCCCACCAGTAATTATATGCTATTAGAATAAGGCAAAGCAGTGACATAGCTCTTTACAATGGACAAATAATAAAACCATTATCACTACTGACCCTGTATTGTGTACTTGTGTGTTTAGTAACAATCGTGACAATGGTAAGCAGTTATATTATTCTTACCACTGTTCTAAGTGATTTACGTATATTAGCAAATTTGAATCCTCAGAAACACTCTATGAGGTAGAAATGGTTACTATCCCCATTTCAGAGATGAAGAATGCATGTATGTGGCCCAGGGAGACTAGGCGATCCGTGTAGGTCTCAGACTTGGTTAGGGGTCAGGCTGGATGTGAACCCAAGCAGCCTTGCTGCTCTCTGAACAAAGCTGGACCTTCCTAGTTTTTTTTTAGACCAAATATCAAAATGAGCTTGATTCCTTTAAGCACAGTTTAGCTATGAGAACTGTCATTGGCTGAAAGAATAAAAAGAGTTTAGAGAGGAGAACTACTCTAGTTAAGAAGCCATCAGGAGCAATTCTGGAAGCAGCTGAGTCAGAGGCAGACAACCAAGGGATGGCTACGTCATTAAGGTCTGACTAAACTGGAACCACAAACTGGCCTACCCTGAGGCCGGGTAGGGTTGGAGCAAAGAGGAAGTGCCCGCATGCAGCTACAGGAGCAAGACGGGAAGGAGAGTATATCATGGAAGCCAGAGAAAAGCCGGGGACAGTGGTGACAATGAGGGGCAAGGTGATGGAGAAAGCTCAGAATCACAGGCTCCAAGTATGAACCGATGGCTGGATGGCTGGCTTTCGAAAGCTCAGCCTCTCCTGCATACTTGGGTCACCTACCATGTTTCCCTGAAAATAAGACCGGGTCTTATATTAGTTTTTGCTCCAAAAGACGCATTAGGGTTTGTTTTTCAGGGAATGTCTTATTTTTTCATGTACAACAATCTACATTTATTCAAACACAGCCATGTCATCTTCTGGAACATCGTCATAACGTACTAAATGAGTCCATCTAGCTGACGATCTTAACATGGGCTTATTTTCGAGGTAGGTCTTATTTTTGGGGAAACATAATAGATAGATACCTTGCTCTTTTCCTATCCCCTCCGCTGGGGCAGATGCCTCCCTTCCCCTTTTTACTGTCATTGTCATCATCATCTCAGGTTTTGCATGTAAGCTGTGGAAGGTAAACTCCATTTATCCTCATATTTACTTCATAGAAACTTCTCTCTTATTCTTCCTTTTGTGTAAGAGGAAGAGACATAACCCCATCTCTTTCTGGTTGCTAGCATTTTATCTGTGCTTTTAATCCTATTTTTCTCACTAAGATCTTACTTATCAGTCTTCCTTTCAACCTCCTGCACTTCAACTTCTGTCCACCCGTTTCTGTCTGCCTCCAAAGTACATAGATCCCTCCTACCTCCCAGAAACCTGGCTTTCGCTTCATGGTTCTCTGTGATTCTCTCTTTCCCCAAGGAGAGACACGAGAGCACTAGTCATAAATCTACGTTCAAGTGCTGGCCACATCAATGAATTGCAACCTGTGTGGCCTTGGCCAAGTTGCTTATCCTCACTGCTCTTGAATTTTCTCCTCTAGAAACTGGGGGATTCAAAGCAGCAAAGATGGGGCATGTGTGCACCCCCAAATCCTGGGCAAGGCAGAGGTAGTCAGTGCTCACCGAGTATTTCGTGTGCTCCCCTACACTTCCCAGCCTCCCTTGCAGTCAGGTTGGAGCCAATGGCCTGTCCTATACACAGATATGACCTGTGTTTTCAATTGTTCCAGCAGTTCAGGGCCAGTTGTGCCACCTCCTTCCTTCTCTTCCCACCAGCACTCTGGAGATCATATGTCGCAGGTGGTAATGATGGAAGACACAGGAAAGCTGCCTGACCCCTTCAGATGTGATATGAAAAAGACTCACCTTTACTGGGTAAAACTATTGAGATTTTGGTGGCGACGTGTGGCTGGGCCCAGCATCATTCTCCTGACCTCCCCAGGGGCTCAGCCCAAAGTGAAGCTGGAGAGAGTCGTGCACAGACTCCGTTCCTCTGCTATGTGTGATCCAACACTGCCTGGGGGCAACTCACATCTCCTCCCTCTGGACTTCAGGACTCTCTTTGCTAAAAGAAGATTCTATTTGTACAGTTCTGGATTTTAAACCCTCTTCAAAACTTAAAGTGCTTTCTTTCAATGAAATCTGATGTAGAGACCCAAAATAGAAAACAGAAAAATGTGTCGATTCCCTAGTTGAATGAGATGGCGGGGGAGGGGCAGGGACCCCACACAGTCAACCACTCTCCTCTGTCCCTGAGAACTGAAGCCAACATAATTCCCTTCATTTCTTTATGTTAAACAACACTGGAAACAGACAGACTTTTCTGTCCCTATCTTAAATGATTCTGAGACCAGCCAGAATATAGGAGCTGCGTGTTCTGGACATTCCTTTCCCGGCAGGATAAGGTTGTCCCTCTTGTAAACAGCTTAGATATCAAGACTAACAGCTTGCTTGTCAAGATGCTGACCTTGCTGAGCCCACCAATCCAAAGCTATGCTGCCGTAAACTCTTCCCAATCCCAACCATTTCCTGCCATACAAGACCTGCCTAGAAATCAGCTACCCCAGGACAGAAAATCCTATAAATGCCCTGCCCTGACTTCCGTGTTATGCGATATCGCGGAGATGGCACTCACCGGAGCACATCTGATCAACCTGGCTTTGCCTGCTCAACTGGTCGTCTTTACGGGGTGAATAGCTGGCAGCCCTGAAACAGCCTGTGATGCGATTCTGCAGAAACCCTGTTTTTTAAACACCACTATGTTGGATGAATCTGCTAAGTCCCACTAGCTTTAATATTCTGCTTTAAAGTCCAATCCCGATTTCCTCCCAGGGAGGTTGCGCGGCTCTCTAGATGCAGTTTCTCTTTATCTGATCATATAAGACCGAACATTAAGGGAAGGCATTTGGCACAAGGGTCAGCCCTTCCTTCCCTGCCTGCTCATCACATCCAGCCTTGAAGAGTGAGATTTAGCATTACCCAGAACTTCCCCCTTTACAGTATCAACTCAGTTGCCACCTCCACACCCCCTGAAATCCTTAAAGCTCTGTGTGTATGAGCTTGCCCTATTAAAGGAGGGAGGGAAGGGAGCTGAGATAAAGCATCTGAAAGTAGATCATGTCAACCAGAAAACAGAACCAGGAGTGGGACACCATTTAGAGCCCCCGGGGAAACAGGCACAGGAATTGTAGCCATGAATGACCTCGCCAGATGGATCAGTGAGGAAGCCCTCACTCTGTGCAGTTTCCCATCATAGCCATAGCTCAGCTTGAAGACACCAGAGGACTATCCCTTCTCAAAGTAGACTCCATGGACCAGCAGCATAAGCATCCCCTGGGAACTTGTTAGAAATGAAATTTCTGGGCGCCACTCAAGACTACTGAAGCAGAAGCTCGAGAGGGCCACGCAGCGATCTGTTTTAACAAGCCCTCCAGGAGATTCTGGTGCACGGTCAAGTTCTAGGATCACTGGTATCTTAGAAAATACAGCCCTACTTCTTTCCTCTTATGGTGATGAAAACAAAACAGAGGCCCAGAGATGCTGAGTCATTTGCTTCAAAACCAAACAGCTCCTGGGGGCCAGGCCCAGGCCAGAACCCAGGTCTCCTGTGTCCTGAAGGCATTTCATCTTCCACCACACTGTCTTTACAATGGCCACCAAACAGACTCAGTGTACAGCAGTCACCAGAAAAGGTCTATAAGCAAGGGGCTTAGCCGGCAATCTGGTCAGAGTGGGAGTGTCCAGGGACTAATCTCGAAGTCCCCTGTACTTGGTGAGTACACTGGTTTCTCTCACACTGTAGGCTTATTTGAAGTGGCTGGACAGAAGGCTGCAGATACGGGCGTCTAAAGAAATTCAGGGGCTCAGCTCCAAGTCTCCAGGGGCTCAGCTCCAAGTCTCCAGTCAGTCGACCACCTAGAAATTATCGATGTGTCTTTAGTACCTCACTAAAAATCATCCCTTAGGTTTGTTTGGCGCTCTGCACTTTACAAAGTGCCTTCATGCTCTGAAGCCACATGAATTCACCCTTTGAAAAGCCATGTCCAGAAAGCTGTCTGGCAAGCCCTTCCTTCAGAACTTGGATCTTCACCAGATGCTATTGTGTCCTTCTGGCTCCAGGGGCAGCTCCTGGCTCTGGTCAAGTCAGCTTACCAACCTCCCAGGCAGAGGCTCCCACAAAGAATCCTCTTCTCATCTACCCTGCAGGGGCGTTTCCACCTGACCTGATGGGGAAACAGAAGGAAAGCAAGACAGCAGTGGGCTGGGAGCTAGGAACCAGGGTTTCCATGGCCCTGAAGGTCTAGGTCAAGGTCAGGTCCAGCCTGGAGATCTGGCCTGGGATGATCTGGACACGTGTGTGTCCCTGCATTTCTGAATGAATTCAAAGTTATCCAAGAGCAGGTCATTCAGGCTTGTGTCTCTTTTCCTTCTCCTATGAGGCATTTCACAGCCTTGCAGCTGCCTCTCTAGAGGAGGAATTTAAAAGCAGCTTTCTGACTGTGAATAGCTCTGCTTTGAAGAGAGCAAACCCAAAACGAATCAAACATTAGTTTTACCCATTGTCCTGATATCTCAGTTTCTTGGGCATTTCCATTTGCCAGACTTCCCCAAGGCCTTCAATTATAGATGCTTGAGTGTTAGCTCAGGGTTTATTGACGGGAACTCCTGGCTCTCTCTCCAAGCCAATTCCCTTTATTGTCTCTCTGGCCACACTAAACCGCCTTTTAATTCCTCAAACAAGCCAAGCTGTCTGTGCACGAGGCCTTTGTATATTTTGTTCTTGGAACATACTTTTCCTGGGTTTTGAGTGGATGCCTCCTCCATCCTCCATTCTCAGCCTGCGAGCCCTATAGGCCATCCTGTGCTTCCCTTTGTCCTCTGTTGCTAATTCCATTTTGCTATTTATTGGTTTGCATTGATTTTTATTTCTGATATTTATCTGTGTGTCTTTTAAATCCATCTTCCTGTGAGACAGTGGGCTCCCTGAGGGATGCTGCCTGTTGTATTCACTCCCTACCCTCAGCAGCCAGCATGCAGGCACTCAGTCCGTATCTGCAGATTGAACACAAGCACCAAGACGGCAGCCCCTCATATTTTCTAAAGAAAAGAACAGTTATAGTTAACAAAAATTGGCTCCGGGTCCTGGTGTATCTGTGAAATGCTCAGGTGGCACTTAAATGAGTTTTGGACATCCTGTCTCCTTCCCAGGGCAGCCCTGAGACCATCCTCCTCCCACAGAAGGAAGCCCCATCTCTTTGTGTGCTGCTGGGTTTCCTTAGGCTGGAGGAAGTTATTCAACTCGGGATGTTTACTGAAATAATACATTTCAGCTGAAGATCCACAGGCTAAAAGAGAAGAAAGGGAAAGGGGAGGAGCAGAGCCAAGCACTGACTATGAAAAGGACCCTGTGAGGAAGACGGGAAGAGAGCCAGTTTCCAGCAGGGCCTGTCTGCTCTGGGGTGAGATGCTCAAGCTCCAGACCCTCGGTAGTACGTGGGACCACACCTGTGAGAGTCAGCCAGAGACGGAGGTCAACCCAATGAATTGTCAGTGCCCACGACCTCCCCATGCTGCCCCTTTCCCTCCAGAGAGTTAAGACCTTTACGCTCACAAGCCCTCTGCCCTCTCAGTATGCGGTCTGCTCACGGGCATTTGGGGCATCAGTTCATTCCTAGACCCTCTCTGCCGAGGCCATTTGCTCTTTAAGCCTCACTTCTCTTCACTGAGGGAAGGACAGTGTCAGGTTTTCAGGTTATCACAGGCTCTTCCACAAAACCTCTTATCACCCCAGGCTAGGAAAGGTCATGAACTCCATGGGTAGCTCAGACCGTGTGGAATAGAGGGAAGGCCAATTGGCACAGGGATGGAGAGAAAAAATTCTAGAATCAAATGACTCATGTCAGGTATGGCTGAGCAAGTCCTTTAACCTCCTATTGTGACGATCTCATTTATAAAGTATTCCATTACAGAGTCACATGTGTCACATAAATATACATGTGTGTGCATATATACGTGGACACACATGTATGCATATACGAGTATGTGTATATGTATGTATGCATAGGAAAAGTGATGTACACAACAGATAAAGTGTTAATACTAACACTGTGTGATGAGAAGATACTGGTATTTTATACTCGTTACACTTGTGTGGAGTTTCCAAGTGTTATATGATGCAGACATAACTTACAGAATCAGAAAAGCGTTTAATAGGAACATAACTGAGCGCACGGGTAGATATGAGATCCAGTGGGATCATGCTCTAAAGTACTCTGAAGAATCAGAGGCAGTGCCCAAATGAACATCTGGGATTTGGGCAACTGGCAGGTCAGGCAGATCCTGTTTGTTAGCAAGTGGCAGAGTCTCCCAAAGTTTCCCTCAAATGAAAGAGACACTGGCAGCAGTGAGCTCCATAACACCTAGTTTCATGCAGTAGAGCAAGAGGGTTGAAAATCAATTTGTGTGCATGCGTGTGTGTGCGTGTGTGTATTATGAATCACTGGTACAGAGTGTGTAGCTTTTCAAGTAGTGCTTACTTAATACTCAATTTTTTTAAACACAATATAATTAAGGATCAGTCTATAGGTAAAAATTCAATTCTCGAATTTGAAGCAAAAGTCATAGAGTAGAAGCCTCCTTTCTTCCACCCTGATGATCTTAACAATGTCCTTCACCACCCAACCAGGGTTAGAAGGGAGATCTGAATCTTTCCAGGTCAAATGGGATTATACATGGTTTATGCTTATAGTTGCAAAAACAGCAACTCTGTGACATTCTATACGCATCAATATCGCACAAAACCACAAGATGGCGCCATTAGGCTATTAAAGTGGGGTGGGTGGGTGTTAAGAGTTCATTCCTGGGGCTGCCGGATGGCTCGGTTGGTTAGAGCGCCAGCTCTGAACAACAGGGTTGCCAGTTCGATTCTCCCATGGGCCAGCGAGCTGTGCCTTCCACAACGAGAATGAGCTGTCGCTGAGCTGCCAGAGGGGCAGCCGGATGGCTCAGTTGGTTAGAGTGCAAGCTCTCCACAAGCCGGATGGCTCGGTTGGTTAGAGCGCGAGCTCTGAACAACAGGGTTGCCAGTTCGATTCTCCCATGGGCCAGCGAGCTGTGCCTTCCACAACGAGAATGAGCTGTCGCTGAGCTGCCAGAGGGGCAGCCGGATGGCTCAGTTGGTTAGAGTGCAAGCTCTCCACAAGGTGGCCGGTTCAATTCCCGCATGGGATGGTGGGCTGCGCCCCCTGCAACTAAAGACTGAAAATGGTGACAGGGTTTGGAGCTGAGCTGTGCCCTCCACAACTAGATTGAAGGACAACTACTTGGAACTGGTCCTGGAAAAACACACTGTTCCCCAATACCCCCAATAAAATTTATTTTTTTAAAAAAAGAGTTCATCCTTTTTGGAAGGGGTGAATGGACTTCTGGAAAGCTGGGAGGTGGGAAGAATCAAGGATCACAGAACCTTTCTTTGTCGTCTTCCCTATGTCTCCTCCTGCTCTTGAACTTGCTCCTTTATGTGGTTAGAGTTTAGTTTAAATGCCTATTTTTACTTTTCTTATACAATTTTAATTCATTATCTTAATCTCTAAGAGGAAGGATAAAATCTATAAATTTATTACTTTTTAAATAACAGGAAAATATGCTAAAATCAGTCAGTGGTCTTCTAAAGGCTGGTTCCCACCTCTGAGCTATAGGAAACAAGCGTCAAAGGACAAAAGGTCCCTCTCTCACCTAATTAGATGGCAAGGATTATTTCATTGGGAGCCCCCACTTCATGTAATGTTTTCCACTCTGCTGTGATATCATTTAACTCCATTGATATGTCTTCAGTTCCCAACTGTGGCCATGAAGAAAAAGACAGGCAACTTTTTGCACGACACTTTAACTTTGCTCATGTGGGATACCCTCATTATTTCCCTAAAGCTCTTCAGCAATGGAGAGGTCTCTACCTTAGTAGTGACAGTCAAAGGTCAAGCATGAAGCTTCATAGCCCAGGAGTCAGACAAACCCAGATACAAAGCCCAGCTCCACACTTACTAGTTGGAAGATCTTTGACCTGCCTCTGTTTTCTCATCTGTAAATAGGGATAGTATTAAAAATGGTCTCAGAGGGTTACTGTGAGAATTCAATACATGATATCTGTAGAGCATTTAACTCAATGTCATGCATACAATCAATGGCAATTTGTTTTTAACCATTCTTATCATGAATTAATAAATTCCAGTTCCCCTCTGCTTATTATCTTTCTTTTCCTCTATAGTGAGTATTGAAGACAAGGAGCATACATAGAGGAGCTCCTGCTGCCTTGTCGTGCTACCCTAAGCTTCATTCAAATATGCTCAGATATGGTCTTTATCTAATGCCTTAAAAAGGAATGAGACAACCAGGAGAGGGAGGGACATGCAATGCGGCTCAAAAAGAGGGGCCAATGACATCTACTAAGATGAGGGGTCAAGTCCCAGGAGATCAGATAAGGCAGTAAGGAGCAAGCACCTTCTCAAGGACTAGACTGCAGAACTAAAATTGAGGACAGTGGAAAGGCAGCACTAGTGATAGGAATAAGACCCTCTGTCCTAGCAGAGGCTGCCCAGTAAAAACATGCCGAAAGTTTGCAGATGGTTTGTGACCCTGACCGAGAAATGTTAAGACTGCATCTTATTAGACTGTGTGCTATTTCGAATAAGACTATAAATGATTCCACAAATACACAAAATTTATAGGATTTTAAAACTACTCAGATTCACTGTCAACTTCCGAAAATTTGTTCTTCAGTAGAGATGGCAAAAGGTATAATCTCATGTTCCGACTCTGACCGGCTGGTAGTGCCTAGAGCTACAGATACATTAAGACCCATCCTAGGGCTGCACTCAAACTGAGCAGGATAGGGTGCTGTGATGGATTGGTGATGTAGCAGCAATGCAGGTGTCATATACTAACCATATTTCTCTTCATTCAAAATCTAATTATAAGCCATGTGGAAAGTACCAGGAAAAATAAAAGAAGGTGAATACTTAGCTCATATTAGAATGGGAAAGAACCTTGCAAGCATAAAAGAAATGAAAGAATTGCAAAGAAAAACATCTAAACAAAAATCTGAAATATCTAGGTATCAAAAACTATTAAAATAAAAAAACAGGAAAAGTGGTTTTCACAAATATGACAAAGGTATTATATATTTATATAGGAAGTTGTCTTATTATTAAGAAAAATGTTAACAATTAAGAAAAATTACAAAATAAGACAGAGAGAAGATTCTTAAGGAAGAATTCTGCATGACTCAAAATCTTAAGTTACAACTGTGCATACTTATAGTCAAGGAAATAATAAGTAGAGCGCTCATGAGAAAAGACATTTTACACATAAAATTAGAGAAGATTAAAAAACATACATTACTCAATGCTAGCTAGAACGTAAGTGGACACTTTTATATGTTGCCTTGGGAATATAAATTGCCTTTTTGTGAATACTTGGAAATATTTCCAGCAATTCACTTATAGAAATCTAATCTAAGGTAATATTTTAAATGTGGGCAAAATTTACAGCACAAAATAAATAATCATACAGAGTTTTACTGCAACGAAATTTGGGGGGGAATCTAAATATCTAAACTAGAGGAACAGCTAAATAAAATTTGATCTATCCAACTGTGGAATTTTAAGCAATCCTTAAAATTGTTTTGAAATATTTTTAATAACTTGGGGAAATGTTCCCAACTTAAGCTGCATGGAAAGATTTTGCCCATCCCAATTGTGTGTTTCATAATTTATTGTAGTGTATTATATTTTTATCCAATGTTAAATTAAATTATATTGTCATAGTATACATCATATTATAGGTAATAAATAAAATATCCATAAATAGTTGTTATTTTTTGTTTATGTGGTCATGAGTAATTTTTATTATCTTGCTTATATTATTCTGTATTTTCCCTGTAAAATAATAATACAGATTCATTATTTCTTTTAATTAGAAAAAAATTAAATGTAATTTGATTAAAACTGTCACATAAATTTTTTTTTAGGCAAACTAATTGTAGAAAAGATTCCTAGAGCATGACAGGCCAGAACACAAGTTCAATAGTCACGCAGACCTTAGTCATTTTTAATAATGTGAGCTTGGGCAAGTCACTTCACCTGTCTAAGCCTCAGTCTTCTTATCTGTGAAATGGGGATAAGAGTGCCTACTCATAAGATAGCTGTGAGCCTTAGGTCAGAGATATTCTAAGTGGTTAGTATTGCGCCAGGCACACAGTACGTGCTAGGTAGTCTGAGGGAACTGGCAATCAGCCTTGGATGAATTGGTCTCAGCCAACGAGTGGCTGCTGCACCCAGGTCCTTACATTCCAAATAAATGTCAACACAGCCATGCTTTGTGCAAGTCCAGCCAGCTTTGTGGTTGGCCAAAGGAACCCATGTGAACTGGAGTTTCCAGACAGTCGTCATCAGTGCCATCTCCTAAACCATCATTCCACATGTAGCCCAGGAGGCCTGTCAATGAGACAGCTGCTACCTACCAGCCCCTGTAATAGAATCCAGCACCTACTGAGCTCTTCATCCTCTCCAATTCATACAGAAACTTAGCCAAGCAAGGACTATGTACATTTTACAGATGAAGACAACGGCATTCAGAGAGCTTCAGAAACTTGTCCACGGTCACAGAGCTACTCAATGCCAAGATTTATGCCCAGATCCATATGATATATCAAAGCCTGGACTCTCCTACCAACATCAACACATCCACTCACACTGAGCTCTTAACATCGGATTGCCTCTGGAGGATGGCTGAGCAGGCAGGGAGGGACGCAGCCGCTGAGCAATGTACAAGCCATCAGAGGGAGTGCAAAGGCCTCAGTTTCCTCCTTTCTCTCTACTCTATACCAGAGATATGTTCCCTGCTTCTCCTGCTAGCAAGTGGAGACCAACACTCCTCTGTCTCTCTGGAGTATTCTGGAGTGAAACCTGCCCCCTCAGGCAAAGAGGGAGCCCTCAGGCTCTGCCTGAACTGCTCAAAGTGTTTCTGGGTTAGAGGGGAGGACACAGCCCTACTAAACCCACCCTCAGGAATTACAGAAGAGGACACAGGCACAAAGTCCCTGAGAGGGCCAGCAACATCTGCCAGAAACGCCAGCTGACCAAAAGAACTTTCAGCTTCTCTTGACTTTAACCAGCTTGAGACTTAGTCACCATACATTTTTGAGGAACAATGACAAATTTAAAAAATTTTAACAGCAGCAGCTAATGTGTATAATGTAGTCGCACAACAGCCTAGCCAACTGTCCCTCCATGTCTTTCCTTAAGGAAAGAAGAGTCTGTGAGATTGTGCCTTTCTGGGACTCTGTTCCATCCTTGTGATTACACCTTATGCCTCTCTGTCTGGTCCCCAAAAGATGGTTTGCAGCCAAAGACGAGTAAGATATCTCACAGGAGATACAACCTAAGCCAGGCGGAACGGAGTGGGGACCCCTAATGAGCTACCTTAGAAAAATAAGGGAAGGGGCCTTGCCTCCCCTTTCCCCTGCCTGGGAAAGTCTGTTGCTCGCCCTGGCTTTTCCCTTGCACCTGTTTGTGAGAGAAGTCATGAGGACAACAAAGATCAGTCCTCTCCACTTATCTCTACGGAGCTGTTACAATATGAGAGACTTGACCCTGAGAAGGTACAGACCTTAGGTAAGAGATCATGGGAACTTGTGCTTCGGCTGTTTGAAGGTTAAAATAATTGGCTTGGGATGTTTCTATAACGTGATAAGTGAGTCTCACAATCCGTGCCCAAAACACTGCTACTCCCTTGTATACTTATCAATAAAAGCCTCCAGTTGGCTTTATTCAGGGCTCCAGTCCTCTGAGACTGAGGGACCCCTGGCCTTCTGAGAGATTTAACAGCATTAAGTCTCTGTTTGTTTCTTTCTTAAAAACTTAACCCAAACCGCCCCTTCTTGCCTCCTCACTGCCCTTGTTGCGCGGGACGCGACAGTATCATGCATTGGATTTACTGTTCTAAAACATGTATAGCTTTTTTAATCCCTCACAAAAATCCTACCCCGAGAGGGAATTTTATGAGACCAATTCCCCAGAGTGATTCATGAATAAATTATGCATGCTTAGGTTTAGGGTCGGTGAGGAAGTGGGACGCTGCCCCAGAGGATGAAAACCCCCAGAGGCCTGAGAGGAAGGGGGTTGGTGCCAAAAATGCAGAGAGCAGGAGGGAGGGCACTTCCTTGGAAGAAAGATCAGCTGGTTGGGGCTGGAGAAATTCCCCAGAGCCTGGCTGGAGGAGAACCCATAAGGCACCCTGACACGGTCTATAGCCCTTGGCACCCAATTTCTACAGCAACGTGTTTGATTTCTACCAGGGCATACCTTGCTGCAAAGTGCCTTGACAATTCCTGCTAAAATCTCAGGTCCCTTGTAGGTTCTCTTGATTTTTAACTGATCTGAGAACTAATAAAGTGTATTTCTTTAATAACAATAAATTTGAAATCATAACAACAACTAACATGCACTGAGTAGTTCCTCCAATACATTGTACATGTTTTAGCTCTTTGAATCCTTACAACAATCCTTACTGATGATGAAACCCAGGCATAGAGAGGTAAGTAATTTGCCTACATCCTTTTTTTAAGGAATGAAAGAATGAATGAATGACTGCACTAACAACTAGATCAGTAGTTCTCAAAACTTTAGCCTGTGTCAGAATCATTCAGAGGGCCCCACTCCCAGAGCTTCTGATTCAGTAAATCTGACATGGGGCCTGAGGATTTTAATTTCTAACAAGTTCCTCCTGGGTTATGTTGATGCTGATGACCCGGGGAACCACCATCAGCTTTGAGAACTAATGGCCTAGACCAGGGGTCAGCGATTTTTTTATGAAAGGGCCAGACAGTAAATGTTTTAGGGTTTGTGGATCAAGAGGCAAAATCAAGGGTATTGTATAAGCAGTCTCATAATCATTTGAAATGTAACCATTTAAAAATGTAAAAAGGTGGCAGGATGAACTTGGCCTGCAGTGGAGACTCTGGACGCATGCCTGTCTTGGTCCCTCCATCGACTCCTCCCCACACCTATAGTTCTTCCTAAGGGTCCAGCTACCTAGTGGCCTAAGCTTCAAGCTGCTGACAGGCCAACCAGTGTTCAGCACAGGACAGCAAGTGGCAATGTTGGTGGCATCAATGCCACGAAGGAAAGGAAACCCCTTTTGGAGCTGACCCCAAACCTCTGGGCATCCTGGTCACTGCGAACTTGCCATGTTCCACACTGACAATTGGAAATAGATCATGTGTTTGATTTTTCCAGGACCAGATAACATTGAATGCTATCTATGGAGTTTTGTTTTCTTTGGGAATAGAAGATTCCTATAGCTTTTTAAAGATAGTAATGATGGTAATAAAGATCCAAATTAATGTAATCTGCTTGGAAAGTATATAATTCTTTGCGTATTTTAGATAACCCAAAAGGGGAAGACCTGGTACCAAGGTTATTTTATATTTATCAGGAGGGCTCCACGTTCTGAATTTCTGTGCTCACGGGCATTCATTTGTTAAGCATCAACTTTTATCCCTGGTGATTATAAACCGGGAAAGAAAGCACAAGCCTCCTGTGGAGAACAACCTCCCCATTTTCTCCAGGATGTATACAAAATGAGCAGTGTGAGAAGACATTCCAATCATAAGCTCGACCACTGTCAGATAAGCCTGAGTTGGCCTTCTACTACCACACTATTGGAGACGTGTGAAGAATTCCCTGACTCATTCCAGTTATAGAGAACATGACTCAGAACCGGCCTCTAGCATGTGATCTGCTGGGGCATAACAAGGTGAGTGGTACTGCTTTTCATGACATGCCTGGAAAGTTCTGCAAAATAGATGGATTCAACTTCAAAGGTCTCCAGCAAGGTCTAAATGAGCTGTCAGCGTGGTCCCCTCAGGGTCAGTCTACATGAAGTTTTGAATGCTTTTTCACTGTGAAAGCATCTTATTTATATCATACTCCATGGGATGGAACTAAAAAGCTGACACGCCAACCAGCTGCCAATGTGCGCCCCTCTACTTCCTGAGGAAAAAGAAATGAGATTAGAGAAATGATTTAAAAAAAAAAAGGAGGAGAGTATATTAAGCACTGCCTTCCAGTACCCACTCTCTCTCTGCTGTTCGAGTCCAGTGTGCTTGCTCTCCAGAGGTGTTTGGCAACCTTTTACAGATGGGCACCCAATGCTGGGAAGCAGAGTGCTGCAGTGGAAAGATCTCGGTAAGATCAGAGGAACGGGGTGCTTCAGGATTTTCTCCCAGGGTGGCAACTCTGTCAAACATTGGCTACTCCTCTTCCCTCATTAAGATCCACCATCACTTATTCAAAACCCTTGGGGTCAGATGTGTTAGAATTCATGATTTCTGCAATTCTAAAAGTAACTTGGGGGTTGGCTGGGGAGAGAAGGAATAGGGAGTTGTTGTTTAATGGGTGTAGAGTTTCAGACTTGCAAGATGAAAAGAATATATATAATGTTACTGAACTGTCTACTTAAAATGGTTAAGATGGTAAATTTTATGTGTATTTTGTCACAATTTTTTTAAAAAAATCGGATCATATACGCTAGGTTATTGGACATTCTTAGCAAGGTCTCGAATGGTACCCTAAAATCAAACATGGGGATAATTCCACAACAAAAGGTACACCTTGTCTCACTAATTAGGATAAATAAAAATCATAAACAGCCTCACATCAATTCAGGTCACATTCTGCCACCAAATGAGTTTGCTGAACACTAAAATAGTTTTGGTTTTCAGGGGCCTCTGGATTTGGACGAGCAGCTCAGGAACTGTGAGCCCGTAACTCCCACTCACCCCACCGTGCCCCACCTCAGTATGAAATGTTCATTCTCCACAGTTTACAGAAGAGAAAGTAGAAACAGGAATTAAGAGGAGGAGGAAAATAGTCACTTGCCCAAGGTCAATGAGCTCCTCGGACTTCAAATCTGCCTGGTTCCACAACTGAGGTTTCACCTTAACGTAGACATGATCAATAATGATATCCCAAAGAAGTCCCTTGACGTTTGAACAAGGAATTCCAGAGAACTCATCCCAATCTGTGTGCTAGTGGAAGGTGTATGAAATGGGGGCATGTGGTGGTTTCGACAATGGCCTCTCCCCCTGGCAGGGCCATGACCTGCTCTCTCCCCGGCCTGATTTCTGTCATCCTCTGAGCCAGAATCCTGAGCAGGGTACCACTGTTCTGTCCCCAGACACTGTACTTTGATCTTTTGTTACTCAGGCCTGCAGGACAGGACAGCTCCAACCAGGGAGCTCTTGCTCCCCTTCTCCCCAACACTAATAATCTGTTTTCAATTGGATCTATTCCCCAGAGATAGGAGGCATGCAAGTTAAAGGTATCTTTGATTCTCTCAACCTGACACGACTCCTGTGTAGTCCCAGGAGAAATGAGAAGAGAGATCCGAAGCCAGACAGAGCTAACGCAAAAAAGCTTTGGCTCTAGTCTCTCACATCTGAGGTCAGCTGCTCTGCCCTTTGGTTAGGAATGGTCCTCAGTTGCAGATATTGTACCATTTAATCTTCACGCCAGACCTGCATGAACAGCTCCCTGTCTTCTACACATCCACACGAGCACCCTGGGAAAGTCACGTCACGGTGCTGAACCAGCTGAGGAAGGACGGCCCTCAGTACCTCAGCGCTCGCTGATCCTATTGGGAGAAGCGCTAGGGGGCAAAGGCTTGGTGTTCCCGAGAGTTGCTGGTGAGAAGGGCTGACTCCCAGTTCAAGTCTTTCTGAGGGGATGGAGTGAGGGAGGAGCCAGCTTCATAGAAAAGGAGCCCTTTGCCCCTTTGTGTGTAAATGCAGCGATTCCCTCTGCAGTGCAGCCCGGTGGGTGCTGGTGGGCTGCTGGCAGGGTTGACAACGGCACTATTCTTCATACAACTTCTCAGCAGGGGAAGCCTTTATGTCTGAGGGGTTTGGGCTCTCCCCTCTCAGTCAAGTTAAACAAAGAACTCCTCTGTGGAGGGGAGAGAATACATTGGGCTTTCAACACAATATATTTAACAAGAATGGAAAGAACTCCCATAAAATCATCACATCATAGAGTCATCACAGCTGAGCAAGCTCAGGTCTTTGCCTCCTGGAGCCAGCTGTGTGTTTACAGACACACACACACACACACACACACACACACACACACACACACACAAGATAAGCATATGCATACACATACCACGTAAACACACACACCACACAAATACTCTACGCATGACTACACACATAGACACACACAAACACACACACGATACATATAAATACACACACACACACCACACTCAGGCTGAATTTAGCTAAAACTTGAGGTCCTGAACTTAGAATAACAGCCCCACTGTGTCTGACATCACTCAAACATACGTAGAGTTATTTTTACTAAGTACCACACTTCAAGAGACGTGTATGAATGGGTGTGCGCATGCATGCCTACGTGTGTGTGAGTGTGTGTGTGTGTATGAGTGTGAGATGGAGCCATACCTGTGTAAGCAGGCCTTTTCATCTTGCTACATCATCATCCTCTCACCTCTTTTTCTTTCCAGATATTAGGGATCTTGGGTGCAGTCTCAGTTTTTGGAGTGCCACTTCTTTCCTCTCACGCTCTGACTTACAATGACAGCCCAAATATATCCACTAACTCATGACCTGAAGCTCTACTGCCTCAGCTGGAGGGGTCCTAAAATGCCAACCCCAGCGAGCCCTGTGTCAGCAGCCTGTGCTCCTAAATTTTACGTATGGCAGCTTGAGATGCGGCAATGGGGTAAAGGAGGCAGAAGGCCCAGAGGGAACAAGCACTTGGGAGCCACAGCCTGGATACCGCAGAGACAGGTCAAGACCTTGTTCTTGTAAGTGTGAGACACCAGCGTGCACAAACCCACTTGACAGGGTTAAGACCATAATAGTATGCGTGAAGAATGTCAACATTGCTATATTTCCAGATACTGCTGAATAAAAACAGAAACAGACTCATAACATGTGAGAGCTTAAAAAAAATCCTTGAAGATCTTCCAACCCCTTCATCTTACTGATGAGGAAATGGACCAGGGTCCATGTAACTTGTCCAAGTTAGAGGATGACAGTGCTGGCATAGAACATGGTTCTCCTGACTTTTAATCCATTTCTCTCTAAACGCTATTGTGAAAAAAATGTAAAACTCATTTGCTTATATATGAGCAGAACTAAAAATAATAATAATAATTACTTTCTATCTATGGTTAATTTTACAGTAATCTTAGGCATATCATTAATATGTGTCGGATTCATTTCAATTTTTTGCAAGCAAAGCAACTCTAAACCCAGGGCCAGCGACGTGATTTGCAGAGTTCAGGGCAAAATGAAAACACAGGGCCCACCCAGGGCCAGGTAAGTCAATCTTTCCTCCCCATAGACTCCACCCCAGCGCACAGCAGATGGGTGAGCCCCCCCTCCAGGAATTGCAAACCCTACACCAGGATATAGTCAGTATCTGGATGGGAGGCAGATGAGCCGTCCTCCTCCAAGTTGTCAGCTTGGGATGGGGAGGACCACTGCCTTACCCCACGATACTGTGGGACTCACACCCAATCCTGAACTTTACCATGGGTGTGCCCAGGCTCGTGCTAGGGACGGAGAGCAGCCATGGAACACGCCTCCCCCATTGGTGCTACCTGGTCTCACTGGAAAGGTCAGGAGGGACCAAAGGGCCAGGGAGAAAGGGGCCAAGAAGCCGCCCCGGAAGGAGGGATGTGGCAGGGGGTAAGAACCTATAAGAGCCGATGCTCCAGGCCCCTAGCATGGAGCTCTGTCATTCCATCAGCGTTCACTTACAAAGCACAAATTCAAAGATACAATCATTAAGAATTTCAAGGCAACTCCTGCATAGCCTGAAACCCCAAGCACAGAACTCCTCAGAGCATGACCCTCTGCGACTACACTTGGTCACACACCATGAAGTCAGCTCTCACTAAACCTGGTTGTCGTGTGTACAATCTTCTGTTGCTCCTGCTGCATAACTAACTCTCATCAATTGAATTAACCGAGGATCACTGTGCAGGCCGGCTAACAAATGGACACTGTATTAATCTGCTATGGCCACCATACCAGAGGCTAAGGAACTTAAACAACAGAAATTTATTTCCTCACAATTCTCGAGGCCAGAAGTCCCAGATCAAGATGGCTGCAAGGCTTAGTTTCCCCGGAGGTCCCTCTCCTTGCCTTGTCGGTGGTTGTCTTTTCCCCGTATCTTACACGGTCTTCCCTCTGTACATGTCTGTGTCCAAATTTTCTCTCATTTTAAGGACACCAGACATATTGCATCAGGCCTTTTAAAGATTCTATCTCCAGAAACAGTCACATTCTGACGTGCTGAGCGTTAGGACTTCAACACATGAATTTTCAGGGGACACAAACTCAATCTATAACAGACACCATTCCTTGAGTGCTGGATATTCTGTAGAAGTGATCTCAGGGAAAATGGCTCCCTAAGAATTTATACCCAGTCAATGGCTTATGCCAAGCAGGGCTTCTCTAATCTTCCTGATAACATCACGTTCCTCTGCTATACACTTTTACAGCATTCATCACAATGCCCATATACATACTATTTTATATTTTTCGTTTATGTTCTCCTCCCACCAGACCGTAAGTCCATGAGGGCAGGGTCCAACTTGGCATGTGAAGAGCCGCTTCCCTTAGTTCCTGGCCCATGGAAAGCACCAAATTAGTATTTCCCAAAGGAAAAAAGTTCAATCAATGATGCATAAACCAATGTAAATAAAATTCTGGAACTTTCTAATCCTTGGCTTATTGACCCAGAAAACATCCTTGGGATCTGCTTCTCTGCCTTTGGAGGAGAGGAGTTAGAGCATAAAGTGCACTAATAATTTCCTCAAATATTTGATTTCAGATCTAACAAGTAAACTTCTTTCCCCATAAAGAAACAATTTTATGGTATTTATGAGACTTCCAGCTGCTGCACAGAAATAGGACTGTGGGGGTGGGGAGTATTTGTTTTCCCAAACACTGGCATTAAGCAAGCTTACATAGTTAACATTGAGTGCTGCCAGAAGAACACATCTGCCTTGCCGCAGAGACTCCCAGGACTCTCGGAATGTTGAGCCTCTTAGCCCAGGTATGATGGCTGTGTACTCCCACCTGCAGGACCCTGCTGCAAATACACATCATTCATTCATTCAATGGACAAACATTTATCAAACAACCAATTATTATGCATCAGACACTGGGCTTGATACTTAGGATACAAAGAAAAGTCTAGTGGTAGAAATAGAAAACAAGTTCAACAGAATAATCATGAATGAAGCTGTGATTCATTCATTTATTTACTCATTCATTCAACATTTACCAGGTGCTCATTACGGCAGGCTCTGTCCTAGGCAGCAGGGATACAGCAGAAGTGTGTGCCTTGTGAGCTGACATTTTTGCTGGGCAAGAAAGATAATAAACCAATAAACCAATAAATAGATAAAATCACATCAGATGATAACAAGTGCTGTGGGAAAACAAAACAAAAACAAACAAAAAAACTAAGCAGGATAAAAGGTGTACAAAGTGACAGAGAGAAAGCTAAGATAGTGGTCAGGGAAGGCTTCTCTGACTGTGTGATTTCGAGCAGAGACCTGAATTGCGTGAGAGATTGAGCCATGGAGACATCTGGAAGAGGAAGGAGTGTTCTAGGCAGAGAGAATAGTGAGCGCAAGGCCCTGAGGTGAGTCACATCAAGCAATACCTCAGAGGTAGGGAAGGAGGGGGAAAGTGGCAGGAGGCAAGGAAGAAGGCTGCCAGGGGCCACATGAAAATGCAGAGTGAGCTTGGGGAAGGAACACATCATGCTCGTAGGGCAGCTCATGTAGAGAAGTGGGACCTCACAGGAGGCAGCATTTAAAACGAGACTAAAAGAATGCCAGCAATTTGTCTAGTGTACTGGCTGAGAATTTGTCTTCCCATTCCCCACAGGAAGCTGAAAACCATGTGTGCTGTCAGTTCAGAGATCACCACTCAGCGTGCTTGTGTGGCTGCAGCTGCTTCCTTGGCCCTCTCCGACTGTATTCATTTGCCAAGGCATCTGCTCTTCTTTACCTCACCTAGAGAGCACAGCTGGGCCTTCCGACCTGAGGTCTCTCTCAGGCCTCCATCTCTACATTGTTGCCTGGGTTGAAATTATGTTCACCACTGCATCCCCACTTCCTAGAACATGGTCTGGCATGATGTAAGAGCTGCTTGAGTAAATGAATGTCACTTGCTTTCTCTTATCCATCTATCCATCCATCCATCCATCCGTCCATCCATCCATCCATCCACTCATCCATGCATCCATCCTCTTCTTTTTCCCAAAATAAGAATTTGAAGCAGTCATTTTCAGTGACAGCCTCAGGCCACAACTCCCAACCATTGCTCCATTTTTGTCTCTTGGGTATCCTCTTCAACAGCGAGGCGTCAGAGTATACACTTAATTTCTTCAGGAAGACGTGGGTATTCTCGTGGGTTAAACTGGCTCCATGTAGGTAAAATATAAGTACATATTGATGGCCATATTGGTAAAATATAAGCATATATAGTAGCTACCAAATAACAACCAATGAGCTGCCAAATGCATCATAGATAGTAAGTTCAACATTTTTGAGTTCTTATTGTGGCCAGGAACTCTGGCAGACTTTGGAGACACACCTGTGAATAAGCTGACATGATTCTTCGCCTTGTTTAGCTTTCTGTCTAGAGAAGAGCACAGACAGATATTCATAACATGAGAAGGCCTGTGGCAGGGGAAGTAGCTGGTGCTGAGTCACAGGAAAGCATCTAATGTAGACAGATGGTCAAGAAGGTTTTCTAAAGAAAGCCATGTGTAAGTCCCAAAGAGAAGTCAGTAAAGCATTTGGGGAAAATGAGTTTCAGGCAGAAGGAACCTAAGTGCAAGGGCTGGAGAAGCGAAAAGCAAGGCTTCTTTGAGGAATATTAACTAGTGCAGGATGGCACAGGCTATATTTTGAGAGATAAGAGATGAAACTGGAAAAACAGGCAAGAGTCACACAGAGAAGGAGTTCCTAAAACATATTAAACACCCATGTCTTTATCGTTAGGGTACACTGACAGGCTTTCGGCATGGGAAAGCTACAATCTGATCTGTGTTCTAGAAATTTCTCTGACTTCTAATGGGAGAGATTCAGGGCAGGGAGACTAGTTAGAGGATTTTGCAATAATCCAAGTGAGAGGTTACGATGCCGAAGCACACCAATGCCCTGGGGAAAGGCAGACAATTTAGAAAGCTTTTTAGGAGGTAGAAATGATAGGACTTGGTAATGTGGGTTAATGAAAGACACAGATAAAAGAGGAAAAACCACATGAAGATTTTGTTTGCCACACAGAGCTCTGAAGCTAGAGGCTGAGTCTTTCTTTTTTTTTTAGAGACAAATCACTGTCCTGTTAGAGACAATATCAATGATGGCCGCAATGATGAGCAGACAGGATGGGGAGGAAAGATCAGAGAGCTATCTCAGGCCTCTGCTGGCAGCAGGAGGAAGGCAGGTTGGTCAGAACAAGATGAGCCTCTTCCTGTCTCTACCCAAGGCACATGGAGGCACAGGAACGACCAAGGACAAAGCTAGGTCGTCAAGATACCTGCTAAGATAACTTGTCCATTTCCCTGCAGATGTATGGGATGTACTGCAGATCTTAGAAACTAACATCTCAAATAACATTACTTCAGAATTTGGATTTTCTGTCCTACAAGAGAACCATTTTGACTTGAAACTGATCATTTGCTCAGATTGATCCAAAGCTCCTTCCCAGCCTAGAACGCACTCCCCAGTGTTCTCTCCCCTTCCAAATTTTACCTGCACTTCAGTGCAGTCCGGGCCACTCCGACAGTGAGTGCTCAGCCTAGAGTAACCTAGAGGAGATAAAATGAACAGACGCCATGTTTCCTTGGGAAGCTGTTTCCCGTGTGGGGATGGAAACCTATGCACTTGAAATGAAGGAACAAAGGCAATGATTGTCAAGGGCTGAGGAAATGCAAAGAAAGGAACTACCATGGGGAGATCTGGTGAATGAATAAAGGCTTTGATTGGACATGTGAGTATCTCAGAGCGACAGAGCAATTGTGTGGAGGCCTCTGGTACTCTGAGTTCCTCCAGTCTTTGACTTGGATCTTACCAAGCAAACATCACCATTTTATCTCTCCATCCATTCATACATTAATTCTCTCCAACAATCTTCTCATCCCTCTCATTGGTAAAAGCTTGAAACACTTTACCAATCCTCCTAGCAGTCCTGAAAGCAGGTAATCAAAAACAATATGCCACCTCACTAAAAGGAAAAGTACAGAACACCAATTAAAATGTTAACTACCTCACAGCAAAGCAAATCGTGGATCACTGTGGAGTGGCTATAACCATAAGGCAATCAGGTAATCAAGGAATTCAGGAAAGGAATTACCATGGTGAGGTCTGGTGAATTAATAAAGGCTTCTGATTTGGCAGATTGTAGCAAGGAAGTTTGCTGTTAATCAAGGAAAACAGTGCATTTTAGACTCAATATGGAGTGTGGAGGTCATTTAGAATCTTCAACTAACTGGATTTCCATGAAATCAGAACAAAAGTATAAACAACCCCCCCAATACTCTATCAGGCTACTAATCTGATGTGCTAATTAATTCTAATGAGCTATTGTTAATGTTTTTATAATATTTAACATGTTAATATTTAATACTGTTTGTAAAGGCCATTTAAAAGGCAGCTCAAAGATTTCCAAATTTCCAAATTACTTCCAAATAATAAATCCACTCAAGACTTTGATTTCTTGCAATATGGTAGACTAGATATCCTGAAAAACTCTCCCAGTATTAGGCCCTTAATGATACATAAAGCATTAAAAAAGGAAGGGGGTGGGAATAGTTCAGAGGCCAAAAATAGAAAAACAAAAACAAGTAGAATTCAGAGAGAAAAGCAAAAGATGCAGTGTGATGATGATGGTCTTTTTAATGTGTCCACTTTGCAGGACTACAGTTCTTAGTTATTCCATCAAACACTAATCTGGGTATTGCTGTGATGATATTTTGTAGGTGTAATTAAAGTCCATAATCGGTTGACTTTAGCTAAAGCAGATCATTCTTGATAATCTCACAGGCCTTATTCAATCAGCTGACGAACCTTAAGAGCAGAGTAGAGGCTTCCCAGAAGAATTTCTGCCCACAGACAGATGTTTCAGCTTATATTTGAGAGCTGCAGCCTGCCCTTTCTGAATGGCTGTCTATGGATTTTGGATTTGCCTAGCCAGCCCCCACTATTGTGTCAATCAATTTCTTGTAACAGATCCCTTAATATACATTCCTTATCAGTTCTGCTTCTCTGACTGAGCACTGATTGATGTATGAAGCTACCGTCTCATCTGGGGCATCTGCTGCTCCCTCCTTTTGCTCTGAAGAAGAAGCAAGTTTAGGACTCACATAAGTGCAAAGTCATATTGGAGGTTAACTGAAAAAGTACACCAGAAATCCAAGAAATAATTAAGCAAACTTAAACTTGGCTCTCTGGGCTTTGACTCTGGGCGGGAGGCGGGGGAGGGAAAGTATTCATGCACTATCTACAACCACAAGCCATAGATCTGGGGCTCAACTTCACACAGAATACATGTAACTTCAACATTAAGCACAGAGAGATAACACTTCATGTCCAACAGAATGGCAAAGTTTAAAACGAGAATACTGAGTATTGGACAGAATATAGAACAATGCAGACTCTCATTCATGGCTTCTGAATGTCAACTTTAGAGAGCAATTTTGCATCATCTGGTAAAGTCATAGTGGTATATATCCTATGCAATATTGATTTAATTCCACTACTAGGCATATACCCTTGAAAACTCTCTGAACCTGTGCTTTAAGAAACATGCACAAGAGTGATCTTTGCAACATAATGTATAATAGTCCCAAAGTGTAAGCAATTCAGATCCATTCTGAATTGGATCTGTGAAGGTTGGATCAAGTCAAGTGGAAGAGTCACATATTGGTGTACAACAGCAGAGAAAATGAATAAATTATAGCTGCAGGTCCTGGCACAAATATCATGTAGAGTACCAAATAGTAAAAACATCCAACACATTCATTAAGATTCCATTTCTCTTCACAGTCTTACCATATATTATAAAGATGAAGCCAGGACTGGATCCCTCCTTACCCATGTCCTATTATCCAGGCTGTCAGCTCTTCAGATCAAGAACTATATCCTATTCACAACTGTACCCACAGAAGCTAGGAGAGCAGCAGTCTTAAAGGGGATACCCGATAGATATTTGTCAAATGAATCAATACATTTTAAACACAAAAATACATGCCAGGAACCAGGTCCTGTGTTTCTAGCCTAGAATCCTGAGGCATGAAATCCCAAACTCTGACCTTACCTGCTGGGACCCCTTTGTGCCACAGAAACAGCTGACCCTGCCGCTATTGCCTTCTGACCTATCTGACTACTGTTATCTCCAGCTTCCTAAAACCAAAGTTCCACCCACCACTTCCAGCTAGTAGCCGCTCAAGTCCCAGTGTGACACATTCTTGCCAAAAAAACTAAGAGAAAGGAACTTGTCATTGTCAATAAAATGAGGTTTTGAAAGTTGCTCTAGATTTAATTCAGGAAAGCTGTATTTTCCCACCACTTAATGCGGATTCCAGAACATTGGAGAAAACAAGAACTGTGGCATGGCTGGCACATATAAGGCTCAGAAAAGCAAAGAAAACTAGCCCACAGATTAAGAAATTATAGTTCAAAGTGATCAAATCAATAACAGAAGAGCATCACAAGAAAGCCCTGGGGGAAAAAAGAACTTAATTACATTAGGCCGTATTGCTAAGGGACTTGCTGTGAAATTCCTGGGCTCCCTTCCATGAAGGAAATACCTAGAACTGAAGGGTCATATTTTAGGGAGAAGTAATTGATCCATTTTCTCCCCTAAAGTACTAGAATACTTTTAAAGTAAATCTTTGTTTTCAGGATCACTGGTGTTCCTGCTTTGAATATGACAAAGACAGAATGCTTTACACAAGGAATCTTTCTTGATGTAATCACAGTGATTTGGTCTTGCAACACCAACTAACCGAAGCGTGTAGTGTATCTTAGTGCGGGCTAATGACATGGCTACTGCTAGCTAATGCCATCCTCTCTGCAGGGGGACGTGGTGTAAGAACACTGCAATTACCTGGTTCAGCCAGATCAAGAACATTTCCGCACACCAAGTCTTTAAAACTCCAAATGTCATGTACACTTTGAGAATATTCACAAGCACATCAGATTGTTCTTGAATCTCTAGCTATCGCTGAAGCACAGAATCACGCTCATTGACTTAGAAAGGGAGATGGTCACATACTCGTACAACTGACGCTTCCTTAACATCTAGAAAATGTACATTTGTTTTTTCTTTTGATCAGGGTTATGTAAACTAGGGGCTAGTCTAATCTAGTTTCATCTACTTGGCTACAAATCACTCTCAGTTTCATTTCACTTTGCACCTAACACTATGTTGCATACTGTTTGGGGATGGAGTTCCTACTCTAATGAGGCTATTGAGACAGTTGATGAAACAAAAATATTCAAGGAAGAGTTCAAGAACAAACATGAAGGAATATAAAGCCCCAGGCATAAGAGAATCTTAACGTCTGAGCGTGGCTATATTCTGAACACCAACGCCTTGAAGCTTTTGAAAAATTCACTCCCTTCTCTGAGCCACAGTTGCTTCTTTGGTGAAAGAAAGAGGCTGCATTAGGCACTCTCAAAAGTCCTTCCAGCAGAGCTGTACAATTAGGACATTCTGCGGTTTTAATTTAAGCAAGTATAAGAAAATATGTTTTGGAAGATGTGTATGGAGAAATTCACAACACAATGATTCCAAGATGGGATGAATCGTAGTTTTCATAAAAGTGGTAAGTCTTATGGTTAGCCTAGAAGCTCGATAATGAAATGGTAGGGCAAGCATTGTAATTGTGGTACTGTGTGACCTAACGGGGGCATGATACTTGTAAACTCTGCTCCTTTCCTATCCATGTCTTCTGCCTTCATGACTAAATGCGTGCCATCCTCAATTCATTATTCATCAACTCTATTAACAGGGAAACTCCAAGGGAGAGAGGCGTTCAAGGGGTGGGGGTGGGGCGTGAATGAGGACACACCTAACTCATTTCACAGAACAACCATGTCTACAGCAGCTAGTATCCAGCCACGTTCACTCACTGCCTTAGTAACTCTCTCTGCCATACTGATGACCTCGTGATCTAAAAATATTGAACATACACAAACTGTTCTTCTT
Organism: Rhinolophus hipposideros; assembly: GCF_964194185.1. Taxonomy (NCBI): domain Eukaryota; kingdom Metazoa; phylum Chordata; class Mammalia; order Chiroptera; family Rhinolophidae; genus Rhinolophus; species Rhinolophus hipposideros. The sequence continues at coordinate 78,585,580 of NC_138053.1, read as the reverse complement.
CCACTGTGTAATAGAAATTGGGTAATTATCCAGGTGATTGGATCAGGGACAAACACAGTCCTAAAAATTCACATTGAGACCAAATTATCTGGATTGGTACCTTTATCAATCATATCAGCCTGACAATGTGTCTCTTCCCTTCTCTTGGTACTTGACAGAATGAGCTTTAAACAGGACATTCTCTAATTTAGGACAAAGTTACAACAGCTTACTAAAGTTCAAGAATGTAGACAGCGTCCATCTTTGTGCACATAAAACATTATAGACTCAAAAGTTTCTTGTTGCTTACATATTCTATTAATATTATAGAAGAAACTCCCAGGAAACTTACCATCATAGGGTCTGGGTGATGTTTGCAGAGAAATTTGAATACTTGAAACTTTGTCCTTTCATTCTCCTTTCTCTAACTGGCGAAGCTCAAGTTGAGTCCTCTCAACCCCTTATCAGAACCCTCCTTCCCTACTTCCTTCATCATCTATCTATTTTCCATTTGAAGTCCTCAGTTTCCAAATATTTAAGACATTAACAATATTATGGATTCCTTTTATTAATTTCCCCCCTCACCCATTATTTTGTTGTCACTGAAGAAAGGAAGAACGATACAATATTTAAGAAATGCCCCAATTTCCAGGGGCTCTTTATGCATAGACATACACATTAAAGAGAATGTGGGAGTTGCAAGGAAATAGTCGGGGTCAGTTTATCTCTAAAAACTACCTGAAACTACCTAGGATGGACTTACTTTCAGAATCTGAATTCTTTATCAATGAATAGAAGCAGTTTAGGTCATCCCAGGGGCTTTGGGGCAGGAGACATACCTCAGTGAACTAAGCACAAAGCAAACAAAGCACAGCCAAAGAAGTGTAGCTGAATTCATTGTCTGATAATGTGTTGATATTTTTTTCAGTGTCTCTTCACACATCATCAGCATCATCAAACACTTAAACCTGCCTTCCACATGCAGATGACAAGCTGTTGATAATATTCCACCCTAATGTATTGTAACATAGCTGATACTGAAAATCATTTCTTTAAACTATCTTCCTCTAAGGGGTTCAGAAGAGTTTTCTTAAACCAGTTCACCACTATGAATGTCATATGACTATCATCAACTAATGTGGCATGGATGTAAGAGATGCCTTTTTCCCTTCCGATTAAGAACATACAGAAACCTGAATATAGAGAAGTGAAATGATTTATACAAAGGTGCAAAATTTCTGGCAACAGCATGGGGAGAAGATACCAGATTTGAATAAGCACAAGTCATTTTGGAATAAAGCAGTAACAGAACACACAGAACCCAGTAAGGAGATTTAAGTTACAATACCCTTTAATCCACAGGTTGGCTCCTTCACGTCTGGAACTCTCTGCCTCCTGTAAACGATGTGTGGGTGGTACTCTCCCTCATCCAGGGGATGCTTTTGGACAGGCTCAATAAAAAAGTCTCCATGTGGTAGGTGGAAAAATCCAGTCTGTAAATATATGCGATGCAAAGGTTTATTTGAATCAATTCTTTATCTATGTAAAGAAAATTAGTAAAAATTATATACATCATGATGATTGTGAAACTTGTAAGAGCAGTGCTTTCATAGGCTTCCATTTAATCTCACAGAAGAGCTACACATAATGTAATGAAATAGTCATAGTTATTAAATGTTGTGGGATCACGGATGCCTTTGAGGTTCTAATGAAAAAGGTACACATATACATATCTATCAAAAACGTAGCATGCAATTTTGTAGGTTCATGCTTCCCCCTCCTAAAACCCATCACTGGCTATCTATGAATCTTAAATTAAGAGCCAGTGTTTCCTGGTTGCCCTATTATGGAGTTGGTACCTATATTCCTTATTCCACTGACAGCTTTGTGGAACATTTACCTGTATGTGGGTAGCCCAGCGATATATTCACACGACTGTTTGACTTGAAGTACTTAATGCCATTCTGTTCTCAAGAAAACAAAGATGTTTCTAGGGTCTTACATAACACTAAGTCCCTGACCTGAGACTGAGTTTGCAGGGGTCTACAGTGGAAAGTCCCCTGTCAGTTTCTAGGAAAAAGGGGGCACCCTCCTCTCACAGATATAGGAATTCATCACATGCTGCGGAATGCTGGTCAATGAGGAACTCTTTTTGGAGGTCACGTCTAGAAGTGGTATGGCCTACAACTCTCTTTTCTCTTTAGGAGAATTTCTTAGTGCCTTAGTGCTTAGAAAACTCCTTTGTCAACGTCCTCTAGGATGGACTTAACTTTCAGAATCTGAATTCTTTATCAATGAATAAAATGGCTTGCTCTAGGGGACCTCCTTGAGGCATCATCGTGAGGTGATCAGGAGCTCAGACGCTGGAATGAAAATGGTTTCAAATACCACTTACTAGCTCTGTGACCTTGGACAAATGACTTGCTCAGTTTCAGCTTTCTCAACTGAAAAATGGAAATAATCAAGGGTTGCTACAAAGATGATATGAGTTAATATATACAAAAGTTCTTAGAAAAGGGCTTGGCTCGTAGTCTGATCTACTGTAGACGCTTTCCAAATCTAAGATTTTACGTCATTTCATTGTATGAGGGTCTCCAGAGTCAACATAGCAGTTCAATGAATTTTAAGTTTGCAAAAATAAACCTGGAAACACAGGGGGATTAGGGAAACTGTGAAAGGCTTCCAAAATTGATGACCACCCCACCCCCCACACACACCCACCCACCCATACCTCAGCAAGCCACGGCTGTTCAGGTGAGTCTGAAGACTAGGTAAGCAGTCCCCAGTCAGGAGGCTAGAGGGGCTCCATGAAAGGAGGCTGAGCTCTACTGGACAGTCCTTGACTTGGGTGTCTTTCCAAAATGTTCAACTCATTGCATCAGTAATACAACCAGATCTTTATATAAATCTCACAGTTGGCTTCCTATTTTGATTACTGACAAAATTTCTTTAATAACAAGGAGAATTTTTAAAAAGGAACGCTTTACTGGAGTCTCAAGAATAGCCATGTGACCTCGAATTAGTGGTCCAGACTATAAAATGGGGGCTATGCCTACTACCTCATAGGGCTGTTAGGAGAATCAAGCTGAAGCTTGTAAAAGTGCCATGCAACTGCTTTACAATGCAGGGTGGTAATATTTTAATCACCAATTCGTATATCGGTTACATGTGACTTCAAATTTGGGGACATTTCTTGGAAGACATGATATTTTTTTCTCAGTATTTTTCTCTGAGGAAAAAAAACTTCTGGGACAGGAAGAACAGACAAGGTCTATACTGCAATAAAATAGCTGCAACAGACTCGTGCAGTCCTGAGATCTGGTTCCATTTCTACTGTGAAACAAATACCAGGAAAATGAGGAAAAAGCGGGCCTTTTGCTAATGAAGCTCATTTGTTCCACAGAAGTAGAACAGAATTCAAGGACTCAAAAATGACTGGTTTGGGGTCCCTTTGTGCAACTGCTATTAACCTGATATTGATGTCCATGAAAAAAAAAAATCACCAAGAAGAAGGATTTTCTTGATAATTCTTCAGCCTCAAATTTTGGACCCAGGTGGTGCAGAAAAAACAGAAGGGAGTCCAGTTGGAGAACATAATAACTACTTTATGGGCAACATGCCTAAGAATGCCTGAAAGCCAAACTAGCATTTTCCTAAAGACTAACTTCCATTTGTATTCGTCCACAAGACTAGCCCTGCCAGCACGCATCCGGAATTACCTCTTCAGCCTAACTTTTTCTCAGAAACTGGATGAAGACCTAGGCGAGCTGTGTGACTCACCAGCTGGAAGGGAAGGAGGACACTTGCTCACATGCAAGTAGGATTGCTGGCCCCAGGACCTCAAGTGTACGTCACAGCAAAGGGAGCAGGCAGGAGAGGGGGTGAAAGAGCGCCGTGGTTTGTGGGAGAGTGAGGTGGGAAGATTTCCCAGCTGAGCTCTGCCCCGCCGCTCTCTCCCAACATATAAACACAGAGCTTTATACGCCTAGTCCCAGGTGGCCATGGTTTATTGGTCTCTTTCATTTAACCAGAGCCACGTCATTTTGGAAGAAATCATCCACAATTTACTTTGCAAAGGAAGGACTGACTGGTTTCAAGCTGTCCCTGAAGCTAAATGCCCAAGAGAATCACCTTTTATTATAAGTTCTGGGTTTGGGCCAAAGAAATTGTAGAGCAACCTGCTCACCTCTCCTATATCTTTGAAGGAGAATGGCAATGGACTTGAGGAAAACATACTCACTTCACTGGGAGCTAGTATTCTGTTCCCAGAAGAACTAGGTTAGAATGAGCCCCGGGCAGAAGCTCAAAGAAGACAAATTTGCCCTTTTATCTTCTCTTGTCATCTACGCTTTCTCCTCTACACCGCTAACTCTCTTTTGGAAATAAATTCACCTCATTGTTTCAACAAAGAAATATCTGTGAATGCTTCCCAAGGCTATCCTGTAAGAACTGCTTTAAATAAACTTTATTTTGAAGCATTGTAAACATACTGAAGGTATACAAATCAGAACTGTGAAGTCCCATAAATCTTTCATAGACGGAACACCTAAATGGAGAAACAGAAAACTCCCTGCAGCCAGTCACTCCCCTGTTCCCCCTCCCAGCCAATACCAACCCCCAAACGTAACTGTCATTCTGATTTCTAACGCTAATGAATTAGTTTTAAGTCTATCCTTAATTTTTTACAGGAAACTTTACTTGACACAAAAGAAAAAAAAAAACGCCTACTAGTTCATCTCAAGTGTTAGACACTGGCCAATGGAAAAGATTTTTTTTTAAGGCAGGTGGATTTCTCAAGGCCAATTATATCGGACTCTTCATATTGGTTCCTACTCATCAGGCAAGCCCAGGTGGTGGGGCTGAGACAAAAGGCTGAGCTCTCTTAGTGAGTCAATTGGCATTGATCCTCTATGAAGGGTGGGGAAGGACCTTCACAGAACCAATTTAGAACCAATTTTTAGAACCAATTAGAACCAATTTTTTTTTTCCTAGTGTCAGACTGAGAATACTTACCTACAACCTCTCCGACTTCTCAATTCCCATCAGAGTGTTAGCCATCTTGATGTAGCTGACATCATCAGTTAGTACAGTGATTTGGGATCAAATTGGCAGCATCTTACAAGGAATTTGTGAATAGAGTGTTCTAGAATCACAAAGCCTAAAGACCTTGAAGAGTCATGTAACCTATGCTATCGTTCCTTCAGAATTTCCACAGATAAAGCCTAGCAGATTGAAGAGTAAAAACCAAAGGTATTATAAGAGACATAGGAGAGAATTATGAAATCAGTTGCTACCCTCAGGGCCCTGCGCTGCACAACTCAAGGGGGTGCTGTTCACATAGGGAAAACTGAATAGCGCTCCCTGGAGTTGTGCTATGGAACAGCACTGCGAAAACTCATCAACCTGCCCTGGAAAGAAATTCCTTTCCATTTAAAAACTTCAGAAGTTACCAGATTAGTTCGTTTCTACTTATAGTGATAAAGATAATATTATCAACATATTCTGAAATCAACAAAAAAAAGATTGATCTGGGAGAAAAGTGCCCAAGACATTCAAATATAGTGCCAGGATCACTGGACAAGATATCGCCTCATCCATTATATACACAGGAAAGAGGATAAAACTGCACCCCCCCCCCAGATCACTCTTATTGCATATGAATCTGCATCAATTACTCTAAGAAGGCTAGTGACCTCTACTCTCAAAGTTTACAAGCCAGACAGGAAGACAGGATGGATATCCATAAAACAGTAGAAAGGGGGAAGGCAAAGTCTTAGCATTAGTGTGTTGAAAGGGGCCTAGTACTCACAGCCCAAAAGACTGGCCACATCTGGCGGCGCTGGGCCTGGAACCCAAACCTCAAGCCCTATATCACAGACCACCTAACACAGCACCTTACAGGAAGTGAGGGGAGGCCCCTCCCTCAGTGCTACAGATTCCAGTGCTGTGGTTTAGGGAAGAGAGAGCCCAGTAAGGGTAGATGCTTTCAGGGTAAAGACAAAAGATTGAACTTCTCTAGTCTCCAAAACACTTGGCACAGTCCTAAAGCCATGACAGCCTTCAAGAATTACTTTCTTGTTGCTGGTATGTAAGAGACAGAACAACTTTTTCTCATTTAATACATAGCCAGGACCTTAAGTCAGAAGTCAAGGAATGACAGAAGTCTTAGAATACAGAGAAGTGAGACCTATTGAAGATTACTCCAGGAATACCCCACCTTCTACTGTGATACCAAGAGCTCCCTGACGGGCCCCCATGGAGTCAAAGGGAGAGTGACGGATAAAGTCCATTCATGAAGATTTAGCATTATGGTTTTGGCAGTCCTAGTAACTCATGTGGTTTGAGGAGGAAAAGCTCAAGCCAGGAAGAAGGTCTCTGGTGCATTCACCTGGTAGTTACCATGTACCAGGCAGAGGTTATAACCTACAGAAAATTTGCTCCCTATCTCCTACAGGTGCTGCCGAGTGGCACTTCCTGTGATGACAGAGATGGCCCATATCTGTGCCATCCGATTCGAGAGCCACTAGCTACATGTGGTAGCTGAGTACTTGAGATGTGCCGAATGCAACAGAGGAAGTGAATTTTTAATTTCATCCAACTTGACTTATTACCTTAAATTTAAATAGCCACAGGTGGTTAATGGCTACCACGTTGGATTTCGTATTTCTAGAGACTGATTGAAGGAGAGAGATCCATAGCAGTCATCACACAGTGACGAACGCTACAATCAAGGGCAAATTTGAGGATTTGCCTTAAAAGGAAAACAAACGGCAAAAAATGTGACATTTCACTGTAACAACTTGTTTTTCTTGATCGAGTCAGTCAGGAGCCAGCTTGGAAACACCAATGTACTACACAAAGACTTCAGAGACTTAAGTGGCAATTAGATATAAAAAAAATGCAATGTGCCAAAATTAAAATGAATCATCAGGAGCAAATTTGGCAGGACAAGGGCTGTATGAGGGGGCTGCCATTGTCCTAAGGCCAGAATGGGAGGGACATGGATGTCCCAGTAGGGGCCTGGCACTGGGCTTATACAGAACTGGAACAACTGGAAGCCCGACTACACTTCTAGAGGAGATGTCCCCGTGAGGGTCCTGGAGTATCAGCCTACATACCCTCATTCCTCTTCGACGCTTTGGAGGAGCCTGCCACAGCCCTGATATATACAAGACCACATTCCACTCGCTGACTAGCAGTTCAGAGTCCACATAGCAGAAGAAAATATCTCTTCATTGAAAAATTGATGAAATTGATTCCAAAAAAAATTATAAGATCAAAAGGTATGACAATGTTTAATAGAAATAGCATGAATTGTGTGATCTTGGTCAAATTAGTTAATAGATTGAGCCCCCGTTTTCTCATCTGTAAAATGGGGCAAAATCTATCTTAATTTGCAGGGTTGTAAGTATCAGAGACACCTATGTAAACTGCCTAGAGGAGGCCTGCCATATGGTAGGTAATAAATGCACAAAGCGCAGTTTATCATAGCATCACCCACAGTGAACACAATATGTTATTGCGTTCATTACACAATTGTGTTATATTATCACAATATAATATAAAGTGAGTAAAGTCATTTAGTAAGCACCCTGGGTTTTTTGATGTACATAATCCACGTATCATACTTTGCAAAAACACTGCACTATTCCATTATAATGGTGGTGCTTGATTGTTTTTATTTTCTACCACCATCAAACAGTATAACACTATGTATTGAGGAAATAGTAATGACCCCAATTAAACACTTAGTTCATCTCATTCCAAAGAAGTTTCAGCTGTGATTGTTGATTGTGGTTTGTGGCGAATAGTCCCCTGAATTCAAGGTTCGCAGACAACACCCGAACCATCTTGGCCGATCAGGGCAATTAAAAGATGCCAAAAGAAAAAGTTTAAAACATTCTAGGAAGTAGACACCCTAGTTAAATAAATGTTTTGGATTTGAAATGTGAAATACATGTGAAGTAATTTCACATCAGGAAGAAAATGAACAGTGTGAAAGAAGCTAGCCTGACACAAACGCTGAAGAACCCTACCAAATGGAGCATTCTCAAAAATTAAAAAAGGAATTTTCATTACATCTCAAACCATGTGTTCTTAGATAAGCCAACAAAATCAAGGAACATCATCTAAGAGTCACTGTCACAACCAAAAAACTTATCAGAACTTCTGTCTCACACTGACAAGGTGGGAGCCTCATCTATGACAGTACCTTACAAAAGGATCTTTCTAGTCCTGAACGAAATGAGGGGATGTCAGACTTAAGGTCATTTCTAACTACTTCTCCTCCTCCCAATAATCTTTTGTCAGGAAAGTTTTCTGGGTTTTTTGTTGTTGTTGATGCTTTGTTTTCTTTCCGGTCCTCTAACAATCTATGTCTGCCATCACCAGAAAATGAGTTCAACTGAAAGAAAAAGGAAAAATTGCTAAGACATTCGAAGCCCAGGACATGTGTTATTAGGGAGAACAACAGGAGAGAACCAGCTTTGCAGACGTGAAAGCATTTGGAAGGAACAGAAAACCTTTACGGAGGATTTAGCCATGACAAAGCACTACTACGTATTTCATGCTGCCTCAGCAGGCCATCATTAAACCAGAAACCATCCTCTATTGTAAGGATGCAAAGCCTTTCCTAGGCTGTGGAGAATCATGGTCCTGGCCCGGATTCTCCCACCATGATGAGCTACAATCCCTGATGGCAACGGCTCCCACCCCTGGAGGGAAGAGCCCAAAGCCAATCGAAACTGTTACTATGGCCACCATAGTGATTTTTCTTTTTAAACAAGGCATCCCAGGCATGTTTAACAATGACTTAGGGGAATACCTTCTCTGGTGGCTTAGTGATGGGAATAGGTGACTGGGAGGAGTTTTATAGCATGTTAACTTCACTAAGTGCCACAGTAGAGAAAGGATGAAAAAATGAAGAGGAGGTCTACTATGAGATGTTAAAGACATGCGTGTGGACACTGATATTTATATCCTCATTACATCTCTACAATGAAAAGATAAAGAACGAAGAACTCTTTTGTTAAAGAGTAAGTCCACGTTTACTGTCTCCACTTTCTATGTACCACCAATGTCCCAACTATAGTGGGACAAATGTATTTTAGTTATTTGGAAATCCTCCACTACTCTGTAAGGAGAATAGGTCTGGGTTACTGTAGTCGTTTTTGGTCGAGGGCAAACAAAATCTTCCTATTCAGGAGTACAGACTTTCACATCCTTGAAAACAACATTGGAGAGGTAGAGAGAAGGGAAATAGCAGCTGGGAATGTCCTAAATAACTGTGTTTGAGAAAGAAGGGTGACGTTGGGTGTCCCGGAAATAACCCAGGTATAGACAAAGCAGCATCTGAAGATGGAGAGGCTGGAAGGTAAAGGATCCAAAGAGGAAGATGGATCAACAGGCAACCAAAGTGAAAGATTTGCAAAACTGAAATGGGGGTTTTGGCTTGGAGAATAGGAAACGCACAGTGTAAACTCCTTTATGTTATCACCTAAGAAATCTTCAGTAAAATACACATTGGTCTCTAATACTTTGGTGTGACCAGAGTGCTGTGTCCTCCTTCAAGGATGGCAGGGGGTAAGGGGGCGGAGGGAAGGGGAAGAGGTGAGTTGTCGAAGCAATATATAAGAGGAACCACTACTTCACCTAAGAAAATTAGTAATAATTCCACAACGTAACTTAATTTTTGTTCCATGTTTAAATTCCCCATATTGTCCCCAAAATGTCTTTTAGAGCTATTCATTGTCTGTTTGTTTGTTTGGAATCCAGAATCTAATCAAGTTTAATAAAATGCATTATATAAATTATTTTTTAAATAATTTCATATGTACTTCAAGTACATGGTTTAAAAAGTGGACTATTTCTTACAATCCTGCTATGAAAAACAATAATCTTTTGTGCTACCCTTCCCAATCTCCAGAGGTAATGACATTTAACTTTTTTACCTTATTCTTCTGGAAGTTATCTCCATATTTCTAAATAACATACTGTTATTTTGTTTAAAAAAATCAGTTTTAGGCATTATCTGAAGTACGGTGCCTGCTATAATAGATGAAAATTTGGCTTTCTTACCCAATTCCCCCTCCATTCTCCCAATATCATTACTTCATCAGACCAATATAGACAACTCTATTTACATTATTAAAACAATGTACAGGCAAACCAAGTACTCAGCTAATATATGTACTAATACAACTTACATCTACTCACATAGAATGGTCTCTATGCCAAACAGGTTACTAATATTTCCTCTCTCGTACAGCTTTTTGTTTTTCTTGAAATTTCTACTTGTCTTTCTTTTTTCCTAATTGCATTGTCTTCCTTGTAATTACAATCCATTCTTTTTAAATTCCCAACATATCAGGCACTACTCTAGAGAGTTCCCTTTTTTCCTTGGAGACATCCCCGGAAGTTCTCCATCTCCCTGCTCCAAACCGGCCCAGAGGCTCATGGGCCTGCTCGCCTCCCATCCCCCACTGCCATCCAGGGACTTCCCCAGAGAGTACCTCTAGGTTAGATCCACTGAATTCCGGGTCTCACATCTGTATGTTTTTAAAACGCAGAAGTCTGCTCTTTTTCTGACTCAGTCCTTTCTGGATGGCCTCTATCTCTCTCCTCAGCAGGTTTAGTATATTCTCTTTAACCATGCTATTTGGAAATTTCACAGTTATGTGCCTTTGAGTGAGTCTTCTTTCATCCTTTGTGCTCGACTGGACCTTTCACTCCATATTCTGTCTTTTCCAGTCCTCCAGTTCTGAGAAATACTTTTGGATGTTAGGCCTCCTAGATTACTCCTCCGTCTTCCTTACTTTTTCTCTTCTATTTTCCTACTCCTAGGCTTCTTCATTTTTTTTTATTGTAGCATACTTATTAAAACCAGATAGAATGTATAAAATGTTTTATTATGCTTCTATAAATTCAATGGTTTGAGTGGTAGCACATGTTTTATATAGAAAAAATATTTCATGGATACTAAGTGAAATACACAGAATGTAATGTTTTGGGGATATTTATTTAGAAAGCATGATTTAATTGAAGTGCTTTTAAAATATATTTTGTTCCAGTCATCAATTACTTTGCTAATTAGATATCTGCAGGTGAGTGGATGAGTGCAGGGAAGAGAAGGGGGTAGGGTTGGAGAATATGGAAGGAGAGCAAGACAAAGAGAGAAAGGACAAATATATCGGAAAGGAAGAGAAGGGAAAAAATTAGAAAAAGAGGAACAGGGAAGAGTGGAAAGGATGGAAGTGGAGCAAGTAAAAAGGCAGGAAAGGGAGAGCAAAATATGTATTTCTTTCAAGTCTATGAAGTAGGCAGTTGGAAATCAGGTGAAATAAATGCACTGAAAGAAAACTTCTTGGGGAGGCAACCACTGGTGGCTATGCCAGGGGGTAGACAAGAGTGCTGTGTGTAACGAGATGTACAGATGGTCTCCACATTGTCCAGGTGAGTTGTACGTTTCATTCATGGTGCTCCAGGCCTCCCCTTCAACCTTCGCTTCTTTTCTTGGTCACTCACTCATTTACTTCACGGCAAAAAGAAGGAGAGCGTAGATAATTTTTAACAAGCAGATCTCTAATGCCAGAGAGGTGATTTTTGAATTCAACTGCTAGCCACTGGGAAATAACACCAAAAGCTTTTGGAGGCTTTCGGGTGATCAAAATCACTATTTCAAAAACTCTCTAAGCCATAAAAAAGGGAAATTCTTATTAAGTATTTTATGGGTGTTTGACTTGCCAAGATATTAGTTTTTGTATTAGCTTTCAATCATATTTAAATGATGCAGGAGAGTTGTATTTTACCTGCTTTATGATTTTAGGTACATGAAAATGCAATGTGTAGTTACTGAACAGACTGCATTCATGTTGCTTTTATAGGGTTTATGGTTTAATATTGTTATTCCAACTAACTGTTAAAGCAGCAAAAGGAAACTAATACAATATAGTTACCTATATCAAGTGTAAAAGGAGACACAGTGCCAACTAGAATTGGGGTGCCAGCTCTAAATAAGAGTACCTAAACTTAGATGAAAGCTAGTATCTAGCACTGGGATTGATGAAAAAAGCTAACTATACTTCCTGGAAATTTTAGCTACTTGGTCCAAACTAAAACATTTAAAGAAGTTAAAATGAGGCCATTGTATTCACCTGAAATCAATTACAATGATGTGAGTTCATCTTAGCCCCTAGAGTTTTTGCCAAATCAGCAAAATGCAAAGAAAATGTCCAGTTTATTATGGTTGAAATACAATTCTCTTTCTATTGGAAAGAAAAATTAGACATAGCAGTAAAATATTTAGTTATCTTGCTAGAAATCTTAATATATGATTTGGGACTCGGAGATAGAACGCAAGGGGTGAAAAGAAATGACTGGAAAGAAACTGGCCTAGCAATTAGGAGCTGCAGCTGAAAAATGAAAATTATAATTCATGCCCTGCCTTCTTTCCATGGGTATAGTGAAAGTCAAATAAAACTACATACATTAATGTGTGAAGTAATGCATATGTATATTCCTCTATCACTTTCAGCTTAATAATCACAATATTTTCTTGCTGCAAATCACAATCATGCTTTACTGAATTTTCTTTTAAATAAACTAATGACTGGGGAAGGTGGGTGGTTGCCTTTTATATAATGTGACGGTTCATGTGACAAAGTCTCATCTATGGAAAGCATGAGCTCATGGTTTCGAACATGTCTTCATTCCTAAGGTTCCAAAGAGACCTTCCCACAACAGTTTGCTTGACCTCAAGGGCACAAAGGAGGAAACGGCCTTAAGTGTGAGGTCCTGGTTGTTCCCAACTATGAACTAGAATATAGGAAATTCTGAAATCTGTGGGGAGCAAGATATCCCATTCAGATGAAGTTTCAACCTTCCCGGAACCTACTGGGAAATCATAGGGACAGTGCTGGATCCTTTCTCATTATTTGTTAATTTGTAACTTGTAAAACGTTTGGGGGGCAGGGGGAGCCTTCAAATGTCCGTGATTCAGCTTCCCCGAGACATATTAGGAACTCCAATTAAGTCCAGCCTTCATTGATTATATGTCCACAGCTTTATCTGTGGTTTTGTGGCAATGGAAGCATGTTTTAAAAAGTGTTTCTCAAACCTGTCTGAAATACTTTCAGAAAAACTCAGGGATCTAAGCAGAGAGTCAGCTTTGCAATAGGCCCAGAGGGGATGCCTGAGATGTTATTGCAGGGTCCCTGCCCTTAAATTCTGTCCTCATCCCCCTCCCCCAGATACGTGTACACTTCTAATGTTTTCTTTTAGAAAGCCCTTCCCTGACCATGCAAACAAAAATGTAAACAGCTCCTACTCTAGCACTCCCTATCCACCTTACTGCCTTTATCTGTCTTCACAGCACTTATTATATACTATACATACATATATATTTAGCAGTTTAATCTTGGTTAATGTCACACTCCACACTAGAATGTCAGTTTCATAATGAAAGAAGTTTTTAATCTATTTTGTTCAATGCTGTATCTCCATTGCTTAGAATACGGCCCAACCCATGGTGGATGCTCAACGTGTATCTATTCAGTGATGAATGTTGAATAATTGATGTTTAAAATCTAAAGTTAGATCTTTATGCCTTTTGCTTAAAATAAATAAGGAATCTGTTACCTGAAAAACAGTTAGCTAATTTTGGAAGAAGTATCTTAGTAAGGTTTTCATTCTGTATGAATGAACGGGTCTCAGTTCTTTTCTGAGAACAGATCTTGATACACAAGAGAGAAATGAAGCCAGAGCCTTAGACCAAGTGGAGAGGCATTCACCAAAACATTAATAGTTCCATTGTAATACTATTAGTTCTCTTTCTTATTTTCTTGCGTACTCTATATCTCTTAAAGTGATTTGTCTTTACTATTAAAACTTTTAACTAAAAAAAGAAATCTCCATCCAGCAAATATAAGCATAAAAGGGGCTTCCATAGCTGATGCTAAACCTCTAATGACCAACATCCCATCCTAATAACATGTAAATATCTGAACAGACTGAAAAAATCAACAACTCTTCTCAAATCCATAAGAGAGCGGAGGACACAAAGCAAACTGCTGACCCCAAGATTGGAGAGACAGACAGGAGACTACTGGGAGTAGCCGCTTACCGGAACAGAGACTCAGAAGTGGAAACCACCATGGAAGCAGAACCTGGTAGGAACTGGAACTGTAATTGACAACCTGCTGGAGGCTCAGTATGGACCAATCTGCGAGTAACTCCAGGTGGACCCGATTAGAAGGGGCCCTTACAATATCGCGAGATCTACCTCCAGGTGCTCAACCAGGTTCCCACAGTAAGTATCAGAGAAAAAAGCCCCTCCTGCTTCCATCAAGGGGAGGGCAAAAAGAACCATCTTAAAATACACAGAGGACTCTGTTTTTCTTAACAAGGCCTGCCCTCAGGGGAACTAGTTAACCAGAGCCTAACCTGCTGGTGTATTATCAGAGCCTAAACGATCTGGGGAAGGGAAATATAGCTCTAAAGAGCTCTAGCCTTCCACATGGGAGAAAGGAAATACTCAACTCCAGCCACCCTAGCCATCCTATCCCACATAAAGGGCAGAAAAAACAAAAAACACTTGTGAAGTTCCCAGTCCAGAAGCACAGGCTCACTAAAATAGTGAGACCTAATCAATGCATTATAGAACAGCCCCCTTCTCTTACACCTCACCACCACATGACTAAAGGTCTATTTACTATGCTTCCTTTTACCTGGTATGTAATGTCCACTCATCAAGAAAAAATTACCTCCAAAATAGTAACTACATGAAGACATGGTGTCATGCAGGGTATCAGGCAGGATCTCAGTTCCCGCTCCCCACATAAGAAGCAGGATGTTGTGAGGCCAAAATAGAACACCCACGGAGCCATAGATAAGGGAGTCATACCACTACAGTCTCGCTGGCAGCTGAGTTGGAGACACAGGAAGCAAACATCTGCCAGCACCCCAACAAGGGGTCTTCCTGCACCAGTCTCGCTTGAAAGCTGCAATCCATTCTTGCTAGCTCAGCCACCATCTTCTTGCTAGCCCCCTTTTGCTGCTAGTGTAGCCATAGCAGTTATATTAGTGGCCAGTTGCTCACTGGTTACAGCTGACGGCCAACTAGCCACAGCTGATGGCCATCCAGTCACAGCTGATGGCCATTTACTACCTGAGCCAGCACCTTTCCACGTGAGGCCGAGAGCCTGGAAACTGCACTCCTGGCTCTGTCCCCACACATGGATATGTTAATTAGCTTAACTGTAGTAATCATTTCACCATGTATATCAAAATATCATGTGATACACCTTAAACACACAATTTAACTTGTAAAAAATTACAAGGCATACCAAAAGACAACACAATTTAAAGAGCAAGCATCAGAACCAGACATGGCAGGGACTTTGGAATTAATCAGACCAGGAATTTCACCGTATGTTTAATATGTTAAGAGCTCTAATAAGTAACGTAGGCAGCATGCAAGAACACATGGGCAATGTAAGCAGAGGGATGGAAACCCTAAGAAAGAATCAAAAATAAATGCTAGAAAGCAAAAACACGATCAGAAGTGAAAAATATCTTTGATGGGCTTATTAGTAGATTGGACACAACCGAGGAAAGAAAATCTCTGAGCTTGAGGATATATTAATAGGACCCTCTATAATTGAAAATCAAAGAGACCAAAGACTGAAAAAAGAAAGAACAGAATATCCAAGAACTGCTGGGGTAATTACAAAAGGTTTAACATATACATAATGGAAATACCAAAAAGAGGAGAAACAGAAGAAATATTTGAAACAATGATGACTAAGAATTTACCCAAATTAATGTTAGACACCAAACCACAGATCCAGAAAGCTCAGAAAACACCATGAAGGATAAAAAAAAACTACTCCTCAGCATTTCAAAAACACCTGATAAAGACTATCTACAAAAATAACCCTACATTGGATACCCTATAAAATCTTTACAACATTATTGATTACATTCCCCAAATTAACTTTCATATGTATATATATGTATATATATAATGTATATATATATATAATGTATATAGTTACAAGAAGCGGAGTACAGCATTAGGAATAGAGACAGTGGAAATGTAATGGCGATGTCAGAAGGATAGTGGATGGGGGAGGGGGATTGACACAGTGTGAAGGATATAAATGATAAATGTCTGACTATTACATTGTTTTGTGCATCTGAAACTGATAAAAAAATAAATAAGTAAAAAGCATATTAATGAGGAAAGAAATAACCCTACAGCTAACATACTGAATGATGAGAAATTTGAAGCTTTCCCACCAAGAACAGACACAAAGCAAGTATGTCCTCTCTCAGCACTCCTTTTCAACATCTTACCAGAAGTTCTAGCTAATGCAAAAAGACCAAAACAGAAAAAAAGGAAGTAAAAGTTACACAGATTAAGAAGAAAGAACTAAGACTATCACTGTTTGCAGATGACATGATCATCAATGTAAGAAATCCAAAAGAACCAACAAAAACACTGCTGGAACTAATATGCAATTATAACAATGTTTTATGATATGGGTTAATATACAAATGTCAGTCACTTTCTTATATACCAGCAAAAAAAAACTAGAATTTGAAATTAAAAACACAATACCATATACATTAACACCTCTCAAAATTAAATACTTAGGTATAAATCTAAAAAAAAATATGTACAACATCTCTATGAGGAAAACTACAAAACTCTAATGAATGAAATCCAAGAAGAAATGGATATATATTCCATGTTTATACCTGCATAGAAAACTCTATATTATCAAGTGTCTTTTCTTCCCAATTTGACATATAGATTCAATACAATCACAATCAAAATACCAGCAAGCTATTTCTTGGGTATTGACAAACTGATTCTAAAGTTTGCATAAAGAGGCAAAAGGTCCAAAAGAGCCAATGCAATATTGAAGGAGAAGAACAAAGCTGGAGAACTGACACTACCCAACTTCAGGATTTACTGTAAAGCTATAGTAATGGAGACAGTGTGGTATTGGCAAAAGAATAGACAAATAGATGAATAGGACACAACAGAGTGCCAAGAAATAGACCCACATAAATATAGTCAACTGATCTTTGACAAAGGAGCAAAGGTAATACAATGCAGCAAAGATAATCTTTTCTACAAATTGTGCTGCCAGACATGACCTTACTCCTTCCCAAAAATAGATTCAAAACAGATCGTGGACCAAAATGTAACATGCAAATTTAAAACTCAACATAGGAGAAACATAAGATTACATAAGAAACATAGGAGAAAACATAAGATTACCTTGGGTGTGGCAATGACTTTTTAGATACAACACAAAGGCATGATCCATTAAAGAAATAATTGATAAGCTGGACTTCATTAAAATTAAAAACTTCTGTTTTGCAAAATACAATATCAAGAAAATGAGTAGACAAGCCACAGACTGGGAGAAAATATTTGCAAAAGACACATATTTGCAAAAGATGTGTTACCCAAAATGAATAAACAAAGATCTCTTAAAATTCAACAATAAGAAAACAAACAATCTGCTTGAAAAATGGGCCAAAGACCTAAACAGACACCTCATCAAAGAAGATATAGAGATGTCAAATCAGCACATGAAAAGATGCTCCTCATCATATGTCATTAGGGAAATGTCACTGCATCTATCAGAATGGCAAAAATGTAGAACTCTGACAACAGCAAATGCTTACAAGGATGTGGAGCAACAGGAACTCTCATTCATTGTTGGTGGAATGCAAAATGGTATGGCCACTTTGGAAGTCAGCTTGGCAGTTTCTTACAAAACTAAACATACTTTTACCATACAATTCAACAATCGAGCTCCTTGGCATGAACCCAAAGGAATTGAAAACATACCCACACAAATACCTGCACACGGATGGTAATAGCAGCTTCATTCACAATTGCCAAAATTGGAAACAACCAAGATGTCCTTCAGTAGGTAAATGGAAAAATAGACTGTCGTCCATATAGACAATGGAATATTATTCAGCACGAAACAGAAATGAGTTATCGAACCATCAAAAGACATACAGCCCACTTACATGCATTTACTAAGTGAAAGAAGCCAATTGTGAAAGGCTACTCACTGTATGATTCCAACTACATGACATTCCAGAAAAGACAATGGGAGAGCAAGAGGTATATGGGAGATCTCTGTACCTTTCTCTTAATTTTCTTGTGAACTTAACACTGCTCTTAAAAAATGAAATCGTAAAGAAAATAGGTACAGAATTCAATAGGTACAGAATTTCAGTGTTGTAAGATGAAGCTTCCTGCAAATGGTTGGATTTCATCCACAATGTAAAGGTACTCAATGCCACAGATGTACACGTAAAAATGGTTAAGATAGTAAATTTTACATTATACATACTTTACCACAATACAAAAAACTGCAAAAAACGAGAAAAGGAATATCCATTGTCCTTAAAAAGATAATACTATCAAGTAAAATGATATTGCAGACTACATATCTTCCGTGGTCCCTTCCCTTTCAAAGAGTAAATTCTTGTAGTTTTGATTCTAGACTCTCAGCGGCCATGTACTTGCAAAGAGCCACCATCATCTGTCAAGAACAGAGATGGCAAAAACATGGTCCATACACGGCTACCTGCCTCACCTACATGCTCCTGTACTGTGTTCATGGCAGCCACTGCTATTCATTCTTGGCACCCTATCCACACCTTCCACCCACCTTACCCACACTCTCAACAAGCAATCCAGGTATCCTCTACCAATTCATCAAACTTGACAATGTGAGATGAAACTAATTTACCATTGTGATCTAGGCATAACTCCTTCTAAGGTAGAATGAGTCATTTGGAAAATACACAGGAGGTCAGGAGATTGAACACAACAGAATTGTAAAAAATATTCTAGGAAAACAGATGGAGACAGCTCCCATATGTGCCTGCGTGCATACACAATAAAGTATGCATGAGTGAAAAAATGAGATCCTTCTTTTCCAGGATTCTTGGAAAGGAGCCATGAGGCTGGTGCTTCACCTCTTTGCATAATGCGAGTTCTGTCTTAAAGACAAGTCTGCACTACTCTTAAGAATTGAGCTAGTACTGGGTAAGTTTTCACTGGATTCAATTTTGAGCACCTACCATTGGAAGGGCATTGAGATAAGCACCACTACATAAGACGTATATATGAATCAGGCTTGTATTTTGACTTTTAGATACAGGCATAAATAACGCTAATACAAAGTGGGCAGTGAGAAGAAACAGATTTCATGCTGTGGCTATGCTAAAGAGAAAGAAATTAATTCCATCTGGGAAGGTTTCATAAAGGAGGTGCCTGTGATATGGGCCTTGGAGAATGAATAGTGTTTTACAGTTTGGGGTCAGAATCTTTCCGTCAACTGAAAAGACTGCACAAAGCCCAGATATGAAAGGTGCAAGGCATATTAGGATTCCAGAACATGTGCGTTGTTCTTGATTGAATCTTCTGTTCCCATTTTTCTGTGTCCTTTTAATCATGACATTTGCTGCTTATCTTTCTGTCCAAAGACATTTCAGGCCCCAGGGCTTGTCTCTTCCTGGATTTAGAATCAACACAGTGTGACCAACGTCCCAATAATCAGTCTATTTGACACTAAGAAAGGTCACATTTTTGCTATTTTGATTGGAGCTTGGTACATAGCAGGTAAAAAAGTTCTCACAGCTTTAAGAAACATGCTCCCTTTAGTTTTCATTGTTCTCACTTAGGGACTTTAAAGTGAGAACTGGCTGCTAATGGGTGAATTGTGTTCTTTATAAAATGAAAACCTGCTTGCAACCCAACAGTTTATGGCCTGATGTGCTCTCTACGTGTGCATGTGAGTCACCTACCGAGCCTCCTTTATGGCTTGTCACTGCCCCACCATAGTGGCCATCAGGATGATAAGCCAGGGTCATTTTTTCTATGTGAATTCTTAGTAATTGGACTCAGAATTACCCTGACTCCCAGGAGTAGAATGGACCTAAGTACCATACCCGCAAAACTGGGAAGAGATCAGTTTTTTTGTCTGCCCTACACTGTTCATCCTGCTTAACCCCAAGTAGGTCTTGATGACGTTGAATGCTTTCTTTCCAGGAGTCCAGCACTGTACACTGAGCTACTGGAAAAGAAAAAAGTTAGCTTTCATAGGTTGTAGAAGATGATTGCCTTTTTTTAAAAAAGGTGCACATACAACATACAATCCTTTATGTTGAAGGAGAAAAAAGGGCTGAGCTGGCCCTTCATCAAGAGAAACATGGTTAAGAAGCAGCTGACCATCAAGGATTGCCCGAGGAAAGCAACTGGCTGGGTTTCTCTGAATCCATGATCCTGGACTTTTGTTTCACAGCACACTACCTGGTCTGAGATCACCCCTTTCATCTACCCAATCAAGAAGCGTTTATTAGGTGTTTCCTTGTGCCAGCTCCTCTGTCAGAGCCCTGGGAATACAACAGTGAACATTCTTTCCCTCATGGAGTTTACAGTCTAATGAAGAGCACAGAGAATTAAACAAGTAATTAAAGTATATTATAATGCAAGTCCTAATAAGGAAAGGGTGGGCTTTCATAAGAGCACATAAGAACCTAAGGGTTCTAAAAAACGTTCCCCATAGAAATTGACCGTTAAGCTTATTTGGCACCAAATAACATTTTTGGGGTTGTTTGTATGCAGGTGAACTGTGCTAGTTTCTTCTAAGCATGGTAGTACACAATGTTCTGAAAACTTATCAAACATGCTGAAAAACTGCAAAAGGATGGCAACATGTCCTTTTGATTTCATGCTGGCACACTGTCTAACAGGCCCACTAAAAGGTTATCTTAATTCTCCAGAGGAATTTATTCTTATATGAGTTACTATTTACCTTTGAAGAGACTCCAGACTCCCTGAAGTTCGAAATAACTTGTAGAAAATGGAATAGTTGAAAATAACTTTTATCCAGTAGTAATGCAAATGCTGACTGTTAAGTGGAGAAGATAAGCTGGAAGGCTAATTTCTAGTGCTTTGTGCATATGTATATATATGTACGTATGTATTATATATGTATGTATATAGCATTAACCCAGTGTGTATCTGACTTGGCATTCTTATCCCAGCATTCTCTTTCAGTAACTATTACTTGTGTTCTTCTTTTATCAGCTTTATTATGTTGCTGGTTTCACCTTGAATGACTTAATGAAATTCTCATATATACATATTTGTGTGAAAATTATGTTTTCAACTTTGTGAACAGGATACAATGACAATGACAATCAGGTAGGGGAGGGGAGGGGGGAACGTTGTAAAAATACAGATTCTGTGTCTCCAGACGAAACCGACTGAATCTGAACTTCAGGGTGTCAGAGCCTGGGAATCGTGCCTTTTCTGAAAGCTCCCCAGGTGACTCTGATGCTGCAAGTCCGTGTGATACGGCTGGGGGACCACTGGAGGGAAAGTGCCAAGAATGTCCCAACGTCCAGAGAAATCCTCCTCAGCACAAGCTGATACCCCTTCGACAGAGCCTCTCATTCCCCTTTGCATCAGGGCTTTGGGCCCTGAAAAATATAACCTCTTGAAGCGTGATAATGACAGCTATTAGCAGTCATTTATGTTGTGGGGTTGTGCAAGGGAAGAGTGTGAGAGAATAGGTTTTCTGAGGGAGCATAAAAGGCCCACAAAGAGGGGGAAATAAAAGTCGGAGTGGGGTTGGGGGTGGGGAGGTCGTTGAACATCATTATCATCACTATTTTTGTTTATCTAAAAGCCTCCAACTTTTAGAAATAAATGTTACTCTGTAGACCACTGGTTACCAAAAGTATGCAAGGTTACTTCTTTTTTTTAAATCTCTTATTCTCTTATAAATCATTTGAAAAAGCTCATGATAGGTGGTGACATATTCAGAAATTACCATGTAATAGTTTTCCCCTCCCCGCCCCCCCAAAACTCAAACTAGATCAAAATATATTATTTTAAAATATTAAATATCTACTCTATGCCAGTTTGAGGGACTTTATACACATTTATTCTTCATAGCAACCTATCAGATAAGTACTACAGTCCCCATATTACAGATTTAAAAGTGAAGGTTAGGTGGTATTAAAATTCTCATGTTCATGGTAGAAATATTGAGCGAAATCTGAATACAAAGTCAGGTCTGTATGATTCTCAAACTCTTGCTCTTTACACCACATGATAAAGACAAATTTTTTAAGTACTGAATTTTTGACTGCTAATGACAGTGTTTTTAACTTTTGTTATTATTTATAAAGTTTATAAATATTCAAAATTTTAATGAATTAAAATTATTTCAATTATTTTGCGGCCTTTAAAACAGAAAAAATATTCATTTTTCGGGTTTACTTAGGCAGGTTACCTCTAATAAAAAATGCACACAAGAAGTTTGTTATGATATAAAAAGGTTAAATCCATGAATGTAAAATTTAAGTACCTTCACCACAAAGGCCAAAATTGAGCATTACTGCAATTTAAAATTAATTTGCCCTGAGCTTCCTGTCAGCTACAGTTATAAAGGAAACCAGATGATTTACACGATTCTTATTCTCTGAAAGAAGGAAGTGCACCAAATGTTCAGTAATGAAGAATTCTTTTGACACTAGAAATCTGACACACTCATATAGGGCATGGTGAGATGCTTGAAAGATAATGGATTTAAGAATATTTTTACAGAGAAAGAGCACAAGTGATCTCCATGTGGCTGCTTTCTTTTTGCCACCTCTCAATAAAAACTGAGGGCATCTCATTAATGTAAGGTGGTGACAGAAATTGGAAGAGCTGAAAGGAAAGTAAGATAAGGTGCCTCAGATATAATAGATTTACATAAAAAGAAACAGGGTTGGAGAGTTTCCTATGTAAAGATCTCCTACAAAAGAGCCTAAACTTTTATTTATACCACCAGATACTGATTCTTCATCAGTTAGTATTCAGGACTTCATCAGGCTAATATGATACTCATACTGCTTTCTAAATCACATTGCTTCAAGAGGTGAACATCCAACTTCATTCCCCGGCTCAGGCACCGTTTGGTGCCTAACTGATTTCTTTCCTTTTGTAACTCTCTCCTGAAATGAGTCTAATACATGTGAAATTGGTTTTTCCCCTTCGCACTGACAGCAACATTTCAGAAGTTACTGGAAGTCACGCAGTAGGAGTAATATCATCAGGGAATCTCAGCGGTGAGATGGCAGAAGTTTCCAGGTAAAGACTGACAAATGCCTTCTTCTTGTCTTCTCCTGTTTTGTTACATTCACCAGTACCATGGTGGTAGAAAACAGTCTGTGATATTGAATTAGCAATAGCATGTGTTTCCTGGGATTAAGTGAACAGCGCAGCCATAGCCACAGACATGGGTTCTTGAGGACATTTAGACTCTTAGTCTTTATGCTCTAAGCTTACAAGATGGACGGTCTCAATTTATATATGTAATGGATAATTTTTTTTTAAACTTGAATCAGTAACTGAAAATCTTCCTGCAAAGAAAAGCCCAGGTCCAATGGCTTTACTGGTATATTCTATCAAATATTTAAGGAAGAAATACCAATCCTATACAAACTCTTCCAGAAAACAAAATAGAAGATAAAATTTCCAAATTTTTTCTGAAGCCAGTATTACCATGATATCAAAGTTAACAAAGAGTACCAAAAAACTACAGACCAATATTCCTCAAGAATATAAATATAAAAACTTCCAAAAAAATTAGTGAACCAAATTCATCAATGTATGAAAAGTAGTATGCCCTATGACCAAGTGGGATTTATCCCATGAATGCAAGGTTCATTTAACGTCAATTATTGTACAATACCAAATTATTAAATAAAAGATAATGTGATCATCTCAATAGATGTAGAAAAAGCCGTTGACAAAAATCAATCACTATGCATAACAAAAACTCTCAATAAACTAGAAATATAAGGAAATTCCTCAACCTGATAAAAAGTATATTTAAAAAATTTAATCCCTATAAAAACGCATAGTTAATGGTGAAAGACAAAATTCATTCCCCTAAGATTGAGAAAACAAGGCAAAGATGTCCCGTTTTACCATTTTCATTCAACATTGTATCAGTGGCTATAGCCAATATAACAAAACAAGAAAAAGAAATTAATTGTATACATATTGGAAACAAAAAAGTAAAACCGTCTTATGTTGCAGACAACATAAACTTGTATTTCGAAAATCCTAACAAAAATTCAAAAACTTACTAGACATAAACGGATTTAGCAAGATTACAAGACACAAGATCAATATAGACAAATTATATACTAGAAACAATCCAAAAATGAAATTAAGAAAACATTCCTGTTCCTAGTACCATTAAAAAGATCCGAATAATTATAAATAAATTCTTAAATAGATGTGCAAAATTTATACCCTGAAACCTATAAAACATTATTGAGAGAAATGAAAGAATTTCTAAATAGTTGGAGAGACAGACATACCATGTTTAAGGACTGAAGACACACTTTTGGAAATTCTCCCCAAATTGATGTATAGACTCAATATAATCCCTATCAAAATTCCAGATGGCTTTTTTTTATAGAAATTAATAAGATGACCCTAACATTTATATTGAAATGAAAAATACCTAGAAGAGCCAAAATAACTTTCACAAAGAGGAACGAAGTTGGAAATTCACTACCTAACTTCAAAACTTACTGGAAAGCTATAGTAATCAAGACAGTGTGTATTGGTGTAAGAAAAGATATGCAGATCAATGGAAGAGAATAGAGAGCTCAGAAATTAA